>NC_089985.1:42601082-43269832 GCF_036417845.1 Apteryx mantelli | reverse complement strand
TCAGCTGGATTTTCCCAAATGTGCCCCATTCCTCCTAATCAGAAGGACACATCTACATCACATTCTGGCAGAGATAACAAGCCATGCTTGTGACGAGTCAGCAAATAATACACATCACATTTCTGCAGGGCTTAGATTTCTGCAGAGAGGTGAGCTCACAGAAAAACTGAGAGAGAAATTCATCTACTGACCACTTGTCTCTGTCCCCTTGGATGGGCAGTCATTGGTCTTCAGTTTCATGTGATAAAACAGTGCTACTGTGTGTAGAAGCTAACCATGGCAGGGCTTGATTTCCTACTATGTTTATTTTCATCATAGTGAAAAATGCAAATGCCGAGCTGTTGTCTTGACAGCAGGATGGCTTTCAGAGTGTTCAGACAGCCCAGAGCCCCCTGTGCTACAGCAGCTACAGGAGGAGACAAGATTGCAAAACGCTTCCCCGCACGGGCCCTGGCAGAGGATCAACTGTGTGCTGCACGCTGTCCCTGGGCTGTGCTCCCACTGCTGGCTTCCCGCATGGCCCCATACCTCTGTACTCAGGGACAATCCCTGCTACCAGGACTCCCATTTAGGCAAATGAGCCCTGCAGTCCTGGGAAGGACTCCTTCTACATGCTTCAGGGTAAGAGTCCTGCTCTCCCCTGCCATAACTGGCACTTACCTCTGTGACCAGACAGCATAAGCTCTTGCATTCAAGGCATATTCCAACTCGAAACGACTACGTAATGCTGCAACATGACTACGGCCAGGACCTCCTCGCGCAACAAGACAGTCAGAAGATGAGGAGGGAGACAGAGAGCCGCTGCTGTTGCTGGAGGCTGGAGACATTAACTGGATTAAAAAAAAAAAAAAAAAAAAAAGGCAGTTATTACATACCTACAAGTCACTGTAACATTTAGAGAGGATTAGAGCTGCTAAGCATGGGTTGTGAGGGTTATTAGAGCTGCTAAGCATGGGTTATCTAAGACTGGAATTTTGCTGCTGTCCTGGAATTACTTTTTCCTCAGCTCTTTCACATTGATTTTTGTATCCCATATTTCCTTTATAGTTTGGTGGAAAAAAAGCAGTGCCTCCTGACTTTGATCAGCTGGGAAGGAGGAGAACTGGATGTTGCCTGGCAAGTGGTCAATTCATCATTGCTTGGAGTCTCCAAATCAAGAGCGGATGACTTTCCAGAAGATACACACCAGCATTTCGCTCGTTGCATTCAGGGTGCAGCTGGGAGGCGTCACTGCCTCCCCAGTGGGAGCTGCTGGCTGAGACTCCCTGCCTGTACTATAAAGGGTCAGTGCTGCCTGATCAGAGTGGTGCTGTCTGGGTGCCTCAAGGCAGCAATTCAGACTGATGAGGCCATGTAAATACAGGGCTAGCACATATATTTGTATATGTATACACACATACAGACCAACCATATAACATAGACACCTGCAGTAGCAGAGACCTACGCCCGCTGGCACAGAAAGTCCCTGCCATGCCTGTACCCAGAGACATTTAAAAGGAGGAAAAATGATTTGCTGAATGAGAAGAAAGGAGAGGAAGTGGAGGGAGGTGAAGAGAGAAAGCCTTGCTGCATTAGGTTTCATTCTTCATTGGCTGCAGCACTTAACTCACTACAGATCTCGTTCCTTAAAACTCCTTCTCTCAAACAAGGCTTTGCCCTGGACACAGTGGAGCTTAAGACTAACTCCCCAGCTAAATAAAGCTTTCCTTTTTTTTTTTTTTTATATGTAAGCTCTTGCCCTAGATTTCTTCCTGCATGCACTGCTGCTTATGTATCATAGAAGTCAGGTCTCCCATGAGACAGCACAGTTTCTTGTGATACAGTGCTTCACATTTTTTTTAAACTTAAAAGCCTCCACATACACATGGAGCAACCAGCTGCAGTCAGAGCATGAAGAAATATAATAGATTATGGGTGTCTTTTCTTACCCTTAAGCTCAAGGGCAGTGATACATTTTAAAAGGAGAGAGGGATTTTTTCACAACTCTTACATGCATATACACTCACACAGAGACAGAAAATACAATTTCAGGAACTGCAGCCTGAATGAAGCTCACTTTCTGTTTGACCACTTATCTTCACCAGGCTGAATGCTGATACATACATCTGTGTTGAAGCCTCCTTTTATCTTCCTCCCAAGGGCCTTGACCACTTTGAGGCTTTTTTTTTATTTTTTAAACCAAACAGACTTGGATTTGATGAACCTGAGAAAAAGGTCTGCCAAAGACTACTGTGAAGTACATACTCACAACACCGAGCGGGCTCTCTCTTCGATGTACCTCTCCGAGCAATTCCTGTCACTCACAACAATATCTGGTGCCCACCTTCTTCTGGCACCCATAAAAACCATTAATTGACCACATGCCTTAAAAATGCAATGTGGTGGCTTGCCACAGGATGAAGTGACTCGTCCAATTTGCAGACTCCAAAGTCACCATTTTCCTCAGTTGGTGCTGCTCTCCCCACTTGTACCCTCCTGATCACACATCCTATTGTGAGATACTCAGCAGCAGAAATAAAGTCTTTACCTCAATGTTGCACAGACATTCTTCTAATTTTGTGACTACTTCTGAAAATTCTGGTCTTCCCTGTGAATACAATAGAAAAAGCAGATTTGTATTAAAAACAGAAGAGGGTGGTACCTTCTATGATTAAATTGGCTCATGGATAGACGATGAATCACAACTGCCCTCCATTTCCCCTTGTTCGAATTGCATGGCATTGCTTTCTGTCTGCTTGGGAATCCGACGGGAACTGCAAGTTCAGTTCTTCTGAAGTGCAACACTCTTACAGGATCCACCAGTACAGCTCTGATCAGACTTGTACTGAGGGAGAATTTTTTCTTTCATTCACAGCGTAACCGTGTAGCCCTGCAATAAGGTATTGCCATTGCTAGTAGCAGGCCATAAGCTTTGCACTGAGTCTGCAGGGCCTCAGGACTGAGGCTTGTCAGACCTGCTCTGTTTGAGCTTCTTTTTGACCTGCCTGCAGCTTTGTTTTGCTTGTTTTAGCTGTGACAGCAATTTCTTTAGTCGACCAGGTGTCTATGGCTAATTTGTTTTACTTTTGTTTATCATTGTGGGGTAGAATTGTAATTTTACATAGACAGCAGTAACGAGCAATCATTCTGCATAGAACGGGATATTTAAAACTAATGCACGTAGCGTACAGAAATGCAGGCCTGGTACGATAGCAGAGGCCTTGAGAAGTGGAGACACAGGGTGCAGGGCAGGAGCACAGGCATGGGGTGATGAGAGATGGGCACAGGCTTGGCATGGGGGACCCCACAACTATAAAAAACCCACCCATGGTCCGTTAAAGAAATGCAGACCTAGAGCTGGACAAAATTGGTTTTAGGGGCAAAGAGAAGACAGAAATAGTATCTAACATACATAAACAGCACCATATATAGCAAATTTGGATGTAACCTGGAGCTGTAGACCAGTGAAGAAAGAAAAAGGTCTAAACGTATATCAGAAATCATATAAAAATGACTCCAAGTGGATACTAAAGGGAGGAGGAAGAAACCACCACCATGAACACCATATTCCTCCTGGTGAAGAACTCCAGATGCTGACGACTTGCCGTACCCGCCCCCGAAAACACACCAGAATGAAAGCACCAACTTAGGACCCAGAGGAGCAGTGGAGGCATGAGGGCACCACCAGGAAAAGTGTGAAAATCCAACAAGTGTGTGTGTGTGTAAAACAATTTTAACTGCATTAATATTCTTCCTTTTTCTGTAACAATTAGATCCGGACTAAAACTAGTTAGATCTTAAGATTTCAATTATACTAACAATAAATTCTTGCCTGTATTATACATGCGGTCCTCTTTGCCCAAAAACAAGATTTTGAAGGTAACAACAGCTGTGAAGAGCAGTGGACAAGCTCCTTGATCAACGCTTGCCGTTACAGCAGCCCTCTTCCTCCCCTCGTCTGGTGCATTTGCACTGTCCCACGCGCACCTTCTCTGCAGCTGCTCCCCCTGCCCCGACCCCCTGCCTGCTCCCAGACACTTGCTTCCATCTCTGTGGGCTATACATGGCACAAGAGTTTGTGAAGGCCATGCTAAGAACAGGATCAGGCAACTGAGATAAATAACAAATATACCTTCTTCTTGTTATTTTTGATCAACACCCTTTTCCAGTTTACAGCACAATCTCCCCAGAGAAATTCTGGCTTAACTAAAGCATTGTATACCATGGTGTTTAAGAGAGAAGGACTGGGAATACCTCAGTCCAGTAGCTATTATACAGGCTCCTCATTCCCCCACGCTACCCCCAATAAAATCTCCTGGAAAGGTAGGCTTATGTTTACTTATTTTAAGAGCTTTAGGATAAAGTTCTGCAACCCTCACATCTATAAGAAACAGCAGAAGGATAATACACACAAATAAGACTTCAGGACTTAACTCTTAATGAAATGGGTGTTAAATGGTTTTCTTCCTTGAAAGGATAAAAAGGAAAACGACCATTCTGTTTTAAGTTATAAAGTGGCAGGTGACTATGTCCCTCAGCCTCCCCTCCTGCACCATGAGAGGACCCCTGAGCTCTGTTCCATACAGTACTCAGGAAATACTTCCTTTATCGCAGGTGGTAAGTTCCATTGCCTTCAGTGGAACTTAGGCAAATGGATCTGACCCAAAGCCCATCAAAGACCATATAGAAGAACTGACCGGCGGCTGTTAAATTAGCGCTGCGCGTACTAAAACTAAAGCAATATTTATATGCTTTACTGAACCAAACCCCAAGTATTACAGCAAATACACTGAATCTCATTAAAGCTCACAAATTAAAATAGCTAATGAAAAACAGTGCTTAAGACCCACTGTCTAATTTTCTAGTCATCAGTTTGCATTTGAAAACAACTGCAGTCAATAGTTTGCAGCAAGCAGATTTTCAAGTACCTGATAAATGGGAACGGTGACATGATACATGGGAACTAGTTATCAACTGAGATGAGCCTTGAATGAAATTCAAGGCAAACAGAAGAATGCATCTTCAAATTTGGAGGCATTTCATAGATCTCCAGCAAAATCCACATAGATATACACCATTTTCTTTCTAATTTTTCTTTTTTTTTTAAACTAAGCAGACCTCATGGAGAAATCTGACCTGTGAACACTCTCTGAGCCCTAAAATTCACTGTTTTTCCCTAAGAAATAGCACCACCCCTTTTAAAAAAAATATAGAGGCAAATAACGTCTTTGATTATGCACCTAAAGTGAAATTCTGTGAAATGGATATCGATATGGTGAAATCTACGCTCCCTTTTATCTTTTTGGTATTATTTTGCTCATTCTACTTGCTATGGTGGTTCGTTTAATAGCATCTTGTCCCTCCTCTCGTGTGGTATGCTCAGAAGATGGCACTCTGTGTCAAGGGTTATCATACTTACTAGGTAACTAAGTGAAATACTTTAAAAGAATTGTTTTTAATCTCTACAGTGAATTTACAGCTGTACTCTAGATTTGTATTAACTGTTTCAAGATTGGCTGTTAAGCGGTAAACTTCTACAAGCAAACCTTTCAAATACTGACTAAAGAGTGATAATATATTTTCCTTTGCTCAGCATCCCTCCCAAAATTATTTTAAGGCCTTCAGAAGTAATTGAAAAAGTTTCACTGTTACTGACAATGATGTCATTTCATGTATCAAAATACCTTAAAAAAAGCTCATTTTATTAAGTTTTTGCCCACATTTTGTGTGAAGTTCAGGTCATCCATTGGCTGATTGAGCTATCAATTGCCTCATAATTCTGTCATGCAGCTCTACAACATTAGTAAGATTAAGTGACGTTGGAGTGATACCGTTTAGTAGCGAAGTACATTAGAATTCTGAAAGAATGGTTTCTTTTTTATTGGGGCTAAATGAGCTGTGGAAATGCTAACAAGATACAGTGACTATATCCATTACTTACTGCTTGCTTAAGTCAACAATTTAATACGACATCTTCTTAATAAATTTAAACAGAATGTGACTTACATGCTGATGATTAGTAGCAGCTACTTTATTGTTACACAAAAAAAACCCTGTCCTAACATTAGCCCATAAAATCGAAAGACAAGAGCATATTCAAGAAGCTAGGAAGCACTAATAACCCTGTAATAAAATATCCATGAAATAAAGTGGCTATGCCCTGCATTGCAAACACATTTTACCCACAATTCTCTAACTAACTGCTACATTATGTAAGTAACTGGTAAGAAACACAGTAAAGGGGCAAAGCTCACTGAAGCCAGCAGGTTGCCCAAAGTCAAACAAACCTTCCACTGTCTCAATACAGCAGTTAAGCATGTGCTTTAGTTCACCTAAATCAGACAAGGCAGCTCTCAAGTGTCCCGCACAAGAATGGGTTTAGGCTGACGCTAACCTGCCTTTCTAACTAAGGCTAACTACAAAAGGGACTCCAGCAGAAAAATCTGTTTCTGGTGTGAAATTTAAGCCAGAGTACCTGGCTCAATAGCTTCCATACATGAAGCAAAGCCTGTTTTAACACTAGAAAAATATGTAAATTCCAAAAGCCCCTCCCATCCATCAGAAATGAAACTTCCGTATTGTTAAACGAATACCCCGAATGCCAGAATAACACCAGAAAACCACCAAACAAAAAATGAACCCCAAACTAAAACCAAGCCTACTAATGTGGTTAACAATGCAGCTAGTCTACTTCGCCAAACATTTCCCAAACAAACTGAATGTCCAGTCTCTGGAGTATATTATATTTCTTCACTTTTCAGGCAGTTTAGAGCCATGTGGAAAAATGCATGTGCAGTTGCTGCAGCTGCACATACAAAGATGGCATTATGGTGCACACAGGGTTATCTGCTGGTGGAGACACAGAAGCATATAAAGGACCTACCCATCTCCACAGTACTCTGTGAGAAATGCTTGATAGAGATGATATGCATTTGACTGCTTACGATTATCCTCCATCAAGGGAACTGTCGAAGCCCAGATGTTATGAACAAAACCTGTCATTCTTACGCTCTACAAATGCCCAGGACAATATTGTCTGTCAGTAAGGTAGCACCGACTGGTCTGTGCCTGTACAGGTGCCCCCACACTCTAATACTTACATCTGCGTTTGCACGTGCAAATACACAGGTCTGTGTATAATCCACCCTGTTAGGAAATACAGGTGGGATGTAGAGTCAGAATACTGCTACCGTCAACCTACTTTGGAAGATTTGACCCTTCATATAAAGGCAAAGCTATGAAGACTATTTAGGAGAGAGTCACTGTTGTCCCTCTACCATGTACTGAGGTTGCCTCAAGAATCATGAGATCCTGCCGAGGCCCTAAAAACTGCCAGTTTGAGGACGATGGTGTGTTTGCATTCTCACTTTGGTTCGTTAATGTTCTCTTTAGTGCACAAACAGCAACGGATTGCAAAAGCCAACATAAAACAATCTTTCTTTAGCCACTATTTTATAATAACAGAAAGTAACTTTTATGTATTTTATTTCTTTAATGCTATTGCTATTTAGTTGAGTGGGATAATCAGCCGGACTCTTCCAATCATTATAAAACAGTCATAATTGCAGTACGTGAGAAAGGTGCTGTACCAAAGACATTACTGCAGTAACTCATTGTTATATCAGACTTTTATCCTGCAGAAATTGGTGGACTCCTAAAGATAGTAATTATGGCAACTGCCATGAACATTTTTTTGAAATCCAGAGTAAAGTTACCTTTTATCATACAGAATAATTTATTAATTGTAACTTGTCTGGGGTTTGTGTTTATCAGCATTAATAAGACTCCCATGTGAAAATTCCCAGGGTATCAGCTGGGGAAAATTTTTTCATCATGTTTACTATCTTAAGAGTCAGAAAAGGAAATTCCGTACCATATAGGGAAAAACTCAAATAATAGGAAGGCCTGTAAAGAGTTTAGCTATCTGGACTGCTAGTTACGGCTTAGGAGAGGCCCATTTTAGGATCAACAATGATGGAGCTGGTCGGGGCGAGCCATTTTGACAGAGCTGTGCGTGGGAAATGCACATATCATTGGCCCATACTCTGCCCTGTTCTAAGTGCTGTTGCTTCCTCACTTCCCTAAGCAATGAAAAATGCATCCCAAAACAACAGCAATGATAATAATAAGCAGTGCAGTCATTTTGAAATCTAAAGGAACAGATGGCTTTCAGTTTTTCAAACAAATATGTCATGTCATAGCAAAAAAAATCTGATATTTGGATGCACAGGAGAATTACATGATGCTTCTGATAAATGACCCAATGCTTAGATGAAGTAGGAGGCTGGATGAGGGCTGGAACCCTACAATTAAATCCAGATAAAACAGAGACTATGGCAGTGATTTGAGGGATGCAGCTGGACAGACTGACAGACCTTCCTCTCAGCATTGACAGAGAGATTGCAACTCACAGCATGAAGAAAGAGATAGACTTTGGGGGACAGTACTAATTCCTGCACTGCTCAGCCAGGGACTGTGGCAAACAGCATTTTCTTAATCTGAGCCTGGCAAAGGAGAGTGTCATTTTCTCCTTTATGCGTGAACTTTGTCACAAGTATCCCTTCTTTCACAGGTTGGTGCCACTCGAGAATATTCTCCCATTCACTCAGCTAGTTCTTCTGAAAGACCAAAATCATTGGTAATGCAAATTTAGCAGCCCAATCCATTTCTTAAGGAGCTATGTGAATTCTTCAACCAAACTGCTCAGAAATGGCAACGATATGGGCTGCAGAACTTCTGAAAACACAGCAATCCAAATTGCGCTTAAGTTCACTGAAGGCAATTGTAACCCAGGACCCGAAATCACGGCTCCTAAACCGAAGAAATAGAAAGCCAATCTCCTACAAACAGGATGTTATTTGGGTGGCTGTGTTTTGTTTTGCAGGTAATGCATTTTCCAGCTCTGTGCTTTTTAGAATAGTTATAGTTTGTATAGAGCTTTTTTGTTAGAACAAACATACTGGATAATATTTTATCGAGCTTTGAGCATACACTCTGACAACCAGGTTCCCTAGTAAAGGATGTATTTTTGTTGGTAGTACTAAGAACAGCCAGTCATGCTGATTAAATACAGTTTACCAGTCAAGACTTGCATCCAGAATTTGAGACACAGGTACACAGGCTCAGCAATCCGTATCTAGCTGTCACGGACCCGCAGGCAAGAGTGGGCCTCACGGGGAGCACAGACCTGATCGCGGCAGGATGCTCTGGTGCATCGCACCAGTTGGCAATCACCAGTCCACGGCCCGAGGCACCACGCTGCAGAGCTACCTGACAACAGTAATGAGGAGTGAAATGGCACTGCAGAACCTCTCAGCTCTGGCAGAGCCCTGTGACAATAGCGATAGGAAGTGAAAAACAGGAAAACTGCAAGGAAACAATGAGACACGACTGAAGGAAAAACCCTTAGGCTTGTGGTTGGTTTAAACTACTGTCACTGGGGCAGAACAAAGAGGAAACTATAAAAGATTCAGACCAGCTTGCACAAGGGTGGACCTTGCTCTGGACCGCAGGCCTGACCACAGGACCCCACTGGGGGGAAGGGGACACCCGCATGGCGATTCCTCTGCGACAGATGGGGCATCGAGGGATCGCATTTTGTAAGACAGCAACCTAGCTGTGAACCCAAAGTGTGCGTAGTATAATATTTAGTACAATATTTATATAGTGTAATATTTAGTGAATTAGGCTGAGATTAATCAATGAGTGGGAAATAAATACTTACTACGTGTAGTTGTGCTACACCTGGAGTCCTTGCTTTTATGGTCCCCCTTAAGTTAGGGAACATTCAAAAGAATTCTTGGGTGAAACATCACATCTAGCACTGTTGTAGGAATATTGAAACACCTCACCCAGTGCCTGCTTTTTAATTTTTTTTTTTTGACAGAAACATTTTATATCACTTTTACAATGGAAAAGTTTCAACTGGTTGCTGACAATGCAGAGAACTTTTTGATAAAAACTATCAAACTCTTACAAGTCAGAGGAACTTTGAGGATATTTCGGTCCCCAGATGAAAAGGAGAAATTCCAAGAAAGCAAGAACATTCCACAAGAACAGAAAAGGGCTGATGTTCTGGCAGGAGCTCTTTCCTTCAGCCCACATTATTGGGGGTGATTAGGTGCCTCACCTGCTATGAGCTAGGTGTGACTGTAAGTGCTCAGTGCAGTGACAATCTGAGCCATAGCTGAGTATTTAGCATCGATTCTGAATATGACACCACTGGCAGTGTGAGTAGCTGTCACTGTCACATCTTTAAGCCTTGTGAGGTGACTGCACTGTTCTCTTTTCTCTCCTCAAATTCCATGTTACACTTCCACCTTATCACCTACATTTCCCTTGTCCCGCAGGGATGAGGGAACACTTGTTTCTGTGCTCTGACCCAGATTTCTGTACAGCTGCCAAAAGCCATCCTTGAGCATGCACATATGCTTTTTCATCTCGTAGTGCAAAGCTTTGCCTGCAGCTATACCACTGCCTGCAGTCAAATCACCTAAAGCTGTGAACTCATGTGAGCTCTCAGGCTCAGAAAGGTTAGGCCTAGTCAACGCTGGGACAAAACAAAACATGACACCCCACGTCACATGTGCTGCAGGCTGGCAATTCGGTGGGCAGCACATCAGCCCTCCATATGAGGAACCAGTGCTCAGCATATTGTTCGAGAGACCTTACAGCTAGAAATGTCATCATGCCTGCTGGCTATTTTCTTAGGTTCGTTTAAGAAGAATGATAATGTCTTCCTATTGCTTGGATTAATCACAGCTTCGCAGTCTTTACTGCCATCCATGTAGCCTTTGTCCCCTGAGACTTGCTCCCTCTCTCCCTGCTAACTGCAGGACCTGCTTTGAATGTTCAAAAGGCACATTATTTTGTTTTTTTTTTTTCCATAAGCCTAGACACATCACTTGAGAGCATTCAGAGAGAGACTGACCACGAGTGGCTCATCCTTACGTCTTAAGTGCAGACTGATGGAGTTGTGCTCTCAAGAGCTTTTCAGGAACATGCCTGTGAATAAAGAAGCAGGTGCCCTGACAAAGGATTTCTACAGAACTGTTACTAACCCAAGCAATCTGGAGCAGTGGGAAGATTTACATAACAGAAGACTACTTTATGGGTGATGAAGAGGTACCGTTATCACCAAGGGTCAAGAGAAGATGCATGCCAAAGAATATTAGCTTTTATGTACCTAAGCTAGCAAAGAGGATGGGATTGACAACTGACTCCATATGAGACAGGATCATAGAAAAAGTAACTGCAAAAAATTAGCTGCAGAAAGCAAATGATTACTTTTGATACTAGAAGACAGGGCAGTTCAGAAGCAAGAAGTGGAAAAGGTAAACTCTCTCCTGTTCAGGATCTTCCTGGAACTCAAAACTGGGTGAGAAAAGATGAAACCAAATGGAAAAGTAAAATGAAAATGAAAGGATATGACTTGTGAAGTGTAAAATTTAATTTTCAGCCTTTCAGAAAAACTAGAATCCAGTGAGGTGGATTACCTCATAGTGAAAAGCTGGAGCAGAAAACTAGTCATTTGCACAAGCAATTGCCAAATGAAATCCAGAGAAAGCTGTCAGCTTCTTTGAAAACAGAATCGATGAAAAAGAAAGAAAAATAAGGGAGAGTATTGTGTAATCACCAGTGAGCATGAGTGCTCATGAAGAAAGAGAGATTTACTCCAAAAATGCTGCTCTGCATGTTTGACAAACATGCTCACCTGGGAACAAGCCCACAGGAAGTACAGTTATTATAACAAGTAAAGATGCTGCAAAATTGTCAGGACAAGTCTGTGGTGTTCCAGTAGTGGATGTTTGTCATCCTTCCCGGAATATTTCTGACACAAGAAAAATGAAGTTTCCCAAGGCAGAAGTCCTAGAGAACAAGAATGCCTTACCTTTAGCCTCATCCCCTGAGACTGTAAGTCTCCTTCTCAATCTTGAACCTCAGAATTTATTAATTACTTCACAAAATGGAGAAGGTGACATTTCTGAACCCACATGTGCTACAGAGAGAAATGTAGGTGAAAGAGGCCACAGGATTACATGTGTACCAACATGTAAAAATGGTGGTATTAAAGGAGAGGAATGCCAGTTCTTTTCCAGGTCTCGCAAATGGGACAGGAACGGTAAAGAACTCAGAAGAAAAAAAATCCTAGCATTGAACTGGGTAGAAAGGTATGCCTAGTTTTTGAAAATACAGTGCAAGACTTCAACCAAAACCAGGAAAGTAAAATCCAGAGTTAAAATTTAATTATACAAGAAACATTCAATAGTTTGGGAAGAACAGGAATACATTCGCCATTACAAGGAGGCCTTCTGGAATCTTATAATTCAGCTCTTGTGGCCCAGATCTCTACAGAGAGTGATATAATTTCAACAGAAATTAACCCAGTTCCCAGTCTCCAAGTTTGTTCTCAGGTACTCTGGTTAACTGGCAGTTAACTAGTAGTCAGAAAGAAGAAACTGATACTGCAGACAATCTGAATGGGACTGATAACACTGGAGAGGAGGGAACAAAAATAGAAAAAGAGGAAATAAAATGCCACTTAATAAAAATGAATTAAAGTTGAAAACATTATTTTCAGACACAAAAATGATCTCAGATACCACAACAGAAAATATACTACAAATTTTGAACAATGAAGAGCAAAGCATACCACCACTATATAAACAAAGTGGTGAGTTACACCCAGTATGGCCTCAGTTCTACAGAAAAAGGAAATACCTTACTGGGCAGTAATACCAGCCTTCAAATCACCAGTACTGTGCATATGGAAGATGTGCAGGATTTGCAAGACTTTCAAAACAATCAACCTTATCAAAATAACAATGTACTCGAAGAAGCTCAAATGCCACTGGAAGAGCACAAAGAGATGTCTTTGTTACCAGAATTAAAAGACAGTACTTATGAGGCAGAAAATGAAGTGCCTTGAATTCCTCGCAGAATAAATGAAGCTGAAACCACTGTTACAAAAGCTGTATTGTACCCACCATCTGCTGAATATGCTAATATATCACCTTTGGAGGTAAAAGAAAGTGAGGAGAAAAAAAAAATGACAGTCCTCTTGCTTTCTTCAAAACTATGGACATACTGCCTCAGCTTTTCTGAAAATTATTAGCATTATTGTGATGGGAAATTTCAACAGGTCAAAAGACATAAAACAGTATTTGATTAAAGTTTCTGAAAAAAATAAAGGTAAATCAGCTCAAGCCATTTAACTTATTAACTGAATAGCAGCTTTGGGAACGGGTGGAAACAACCAGCAAACACGTTCGGTTCTGTCAGAGCTGCCAAACAGTGTTAACTCAGTATATAAGTGAGAGAAAGATAAAACAGGAAGTGCTAACTGACCAAAGCAGCAGCTTAAGTTTATGATCTAGAATATACAGGACGAATTTCATTTAATGTAAAAATTTACATTTCCAATGCTCATAAACATTTTTGTTCTCTACAATGTACAAACTGCATTTCTTAAAACATTTCTGTGCTTGATTTATTACTGTGTTTGCTTAATAGATAACACAAAATCTTTCTTTTATCTGCAACTATTAAATTCCACCTTAAATTTTCATAGTTTGCTAAGATGTTTGGTCTCCCGTCTCTGAAAAAGCACAAGTATCCATTAAGTTCCTGGTGGTAGGGACTGATTTTTAGCCCTCTTTCCAAAACAACTGCCCTTCCATTCAAAGCCTATTAGGTTGTTTTTAAGAACACTAGGTGGAGACCTCAGCTCCAGTCCCTGCACACTCGCCAAAGAACTAGCTAGAGCTGCTTCTCAGGCACAAAAGTTTAGTACAGAAAACGTCTTGAGCAGATTCAAAATATTTTAGCTCTTTATTTTCTTAACTTCCAAACCTGTGGGTCTGAAAATTTATCACTGAAAGATCACACTATTAGGACTAGTCTCTTGGACCAGGCAATGTGTCTTCATTTGTCTTATCCACCCTGCATATGAGAGGAGAAAGATATATTGCTTTAAAAGCAAGAAACAGGGTGATAAATAAATATATATGCATGAGAATAGTATTTCAGGGAACTTAGGCACACATACAAAAGATCCGTATCCAGAGTGCATCTTAATTGCAATTTAAGAAAAGTAAAGGAAAACAGTGAGAAGTCTCAGATATTATGAGCTCAAACTGCCCTAAAGAAGAAGGATGTCCTAGACTGATGACTGTTTCTTTCAGAAACAAGAATTCTCATAACTTCTCACTGTTTTTCCTGTCCCAAACCATTCCCAAAACAGGAACTACAGCGATATGCAGAACACTAGAAAATACCAGGAAGGGAATTTCTCGCTATCTTCAAGTCGCTCTGTGTTCAACACACCTTTTATGCTTGTCTGCTATTAGTGTATCAGTGAGCAGCCTTAGAGCATGGTAGAAAAACAGCCAAATGTGTATACACTTTTAGGGTAACCTGGCTCCTCTTTTGGATAATATGAATTTCATTTTTCCCATTGAAAAGAAATTAATACTTTGTTTAAAAAAAGAAAAAACAAAAAATCTACAAAACAACTATGAGAGCAGCACATATTTTTCTACTCACTGAGGACAAGTCATAATCAAAGTTTCACACTGTAAGTACTTCAAGTTTCCTTGAATGGCTAAATAGTTATTTACATTTCTCCAATTCACCGACTCTTCTCTATTTCTTTTTCTCAGATTTCTTGACATACTTCAGTACCTCCATCCTCCCATTTCTTTACTGACCGCAGTCTGGCCACATAATTCTCTTGCATTTCAGTTCAGTTCTTCCTAACTGTTTTTAATCAGCCCTTCTATTTCTTTCTTGTTTCTTCCTCTATTCATCTTTCTGTGTTTGACTAGCTAGCAAGGCAGAACATTTCTTTTCCAATACAGCAGAAACACAAAACATCCTTTAAGACTTAACAAAAGACTTAACAAAAACAAATAAAAAAGTCCAGCCATCAAGAAAACACAACATGAAAGAGTGTTATTAGTATCACATCCAAGTACTAAGGATACAGACATATGTTACACCATGTCCTGTTGCCACTGTTAATATCTTTTCTATTTGAAATTCAAATTTTAAGCAGATTACAGCTGTGATTTTAGACAGAGTCCTAAACAAGGGCTCACTGTTGTCCTACTGCTCACAGCGGATGTAGGAATTGATGTTGCACTTGCAGAGAAAACCGCTGTGAGACACCCCTGCACTCACACTGCCATGTGCCACCCTCCAGGGCTGTGCTGACACCGCCGTTTGAGGTGCCATGTCATGAACAGGATCAGGAAACGGGCTTTTAAAAGGTTGGGAGGAAGGCTGACGGGGTGGTTTTGTTTTGTTTTTTGCTTTCTGTGAAAGCTGGGCCGCATGCCCTGACCTGGCTGGTCCAAAGCATGCAGCTGCAAGCTGTGATCCAAGCAGGGGATGCGTGGGAGCAGGCAGTGCCTCCGAGAGCAGGACGCACAGGACCGTGCCTGCAGGACATGCCGGCTGAGCCCCAGCCCCTGCCCTGCCTCTGACGCCAGAGGAGGGAGTAGTGCTCTCCCGCTGGCCTGCGAACCACCTTCGAGCTGGCTCAGCTCTGCTCGACAGGAAGCAGGTAAGAAGCAAGATGACAGTCCCCTGCACTCCCCACGCTCCTCCCGGCCTTATTTCAGCCCGGCTTGGTGGATGGAGGAGCAGGATCCCTCGACCCTGCTGCCCCAGGTCCGGATGCTCAGCAGGAAGGGATAGCAGGGTCTGCTCCCTCATGGGGTGAGCCACCATCCACAAGCCTGCGTCCAACAAGAACGGCTGTCAACGATGACGTTAGCTCCATTTCTTTGTGCACCAGGACAAACCACGACCGCTCCCTAACAGATGGGGGTTTTCCTCCGAGGTTCATCCACAGACAGAGCCTCTCTATGCCAGGCTTTGCCTGTAAGAGAGTCCTCAAGACAAGTGACAGCATCAAGCTGTCTTAGGACTTTCTGCACTGGCAGTTGCCTCGGTAACTAGGCCTTTTGGGGAAGCCACCTGAAGTGAGAAAAATGGAGGCTGGCAAAAATGAAAATACCCAGTTGCGTGTTTTCCTTCGAGGGCTGCGTACAGTGGCCGTTTCTGGTGACAGACACCGGTGACGACTGATCGGGAGAAGCGTGTGCACTCACCTCGGGACAGGCGTTCCAGCCCCTCATTAGCAACGACGAGATGGGCTTGGGAATCGAATACCCTATTGGAGGCCTGATGTGATGGTAGGCCATATCTGCTGCTGCGGCAGCTACAAATAAAATAGTATAATGGAACTTAATTAGTATTCAGGTATCATAAATATTCCTATGAAAACACACCTTATTTACTGTTTAGATAGATCCCAAAAGATGCAAAAATGCTTAAGTATCAAACTGGCAGATAAAGACTTGTGTCTTAAAGAGGCTTTCAAACATTATTTTTAAAGCTGGCTAAGATAGTTCATGACCCTGAATGGAAACCCATTTCTGTCAATATTGAACATGGATGAAGACAATCCGATATAGGTTAAATGTTAATAAAACGGCCTTTGAAAAAAAATGAGTTAACCTTCACCTTACAAATGACTTTTTTTTTAATTTTATAATTTGTTATCATCTTCTTTATTAAGAGAGGATGACTGAGCCACTTTCTATAATTAACCTAATTAGAAACATTCCAGTTGCAGATGAACTGGCAAAAGACTGATGTCTTAAAATAACCCATGGTTAGTCCTGTTACAGTCTAAGACTAAAATTAATTCTTTGCCTAGTAAAAATCTAGTGAGTGTCTTTTTATAAGTACTAGCCACTACTAAGACAAAAGTGCCAAAATGTTTTCATAATTGTGTTTATACATTTAGTGAATTCAAATACGTAATTAATCCCCTGCATTCTTTTTGAGCAGACATCTTTAAAGTCAAAGCAAATGTATTTTAAATTCACATCAAAAGCCAAGTAAAATCCTTTGTCTGTCTGACACTTTAAAATGATATGTGATCAAAGCATATGGAATATGCAGGGAACTATAAGATTGCTATCATGAGATTGTAACGAGAGATTTAATTTTTTTAACCATATCCCATTCTCATCACAGTCTTTGTCATGAGAATAGATTAATTTCAGCCAATGTTTGTTCTCATTGCAGGTTTTGTCTGTGTAATGCAGTTTCAGAATGTTAATACTGGATAGATCCCATACTGGATTGAAACCATATGTAGACAGGAAAGGGGCAAACGCTTTTGCCCTAATTTTGATCCCACTGTAATGAGGTTTTGAAAGCAGGAGTCAGATACTACTGGGTTCATCTTCTGCCCAGCAGACACTGTGAAAAGAGGATCAAATGGAAAATGGACTAAGATAGTAACGAAAAATGCTCCCTTTTTCTCATCAAAGGTAACATAAGTGATATATTACCTATTTGCAAAATCCTGTCTCACCAAAGTTAGCGGGATTTTTACCATCAGTTTCATGCGGTCAGGTTTAGAAAAAGAAAGGGAGAAAATATTGTGTGCTTCTGTACGCATCTGTCATACTGTACAAAGTTTGTGTCACTCCACTATTTGGGCTCTCCTTTCACTATCAGCAAAGCTTCTCCTTCAGCTAAAAATACCTCTTTGGAAAAATATCCTTTAAAATGGCTGAGTTAAATGCCAAGAATCCATTATCCCCAAATATAAGCAAAATAAAAAAGAGTTTGGGTAGTCCCCAAAAAGTGGAACTTACTGATTCTTTCCACTCTACTATGCAATACCCTTGAACCTCTGAGCATTTTCTGACTGGTTTGACTGGTTGGTCATATCCTGCCTCTCTTCATGGTCAGAGCAACTATAAGCCATGAGGGGAATAAATGATAATTTACCTACAAAAATTTTATTTCAATTTTTACTTGTTTATGGACCAGGGGAAACAGCTGTAGTAACTGGAGAATGTTAATCAGCATCTCATATATTTGGTACTCATATGCTTATAATCATGCAGTCTCCTTGTGCAAGTGTTGTTTTTGCATTTTTCTATGTGGTATGCATTGGTTCAGTTTCTTTATCTAGTTTAACATCTGTAACTTTTGACCATCTACATCCATGTATTTTTCCCCAAACCCTACCCAAAGCTTACATACTGTTAGTTTTACAGGTGAGAATTGAATGCCATCTGTAGAAAACAGCCCAGGAGGAGGATCTTCAGACATCAGAGCGTGTCCACTTGCCCCCAGACCTTACAAGAACTCTTTTAAATAGAGCCAATCCCAGCATCTACTTCCACAAGCAGACTGTGCCTAAAGCATAGAAGGATGCATCTGCAGTCATGCTTTGTGCATGCATACATGAGAGATACATAGTTCTTGAGTAGAGAACTGAGCTGCAGTTCTCAGGAAAATAGGAGGAGTTCAGTCTGGGAACCAAAAACATTAATCCGGTAAGACACACAAGGACTGTTCCTCTTCAAATCCTGCAGCATAGGCTTAATATTCCATGTAAACTGGGACAATTGATAGAGGAAATGAGAAGGAAACAGCGCTTATGACAAATTGTTTTCACCTAGTAATTAACATAAAATTCTGTTCTTCTGTCTCATTTGTATTGTTGCCTAAAAAAAAATTATATATATATATATTAAAAAAAAAAAAAAACCCTGAGCTTTCTTATAATTTAGGCTTCCAAGATACTGTCCAAGTCTCTTTAAAATTGATCAAAGCTTTGGGTCTAGAGTTTCAGTCCAGTCTGTTACTGAAATACTCAGCAGCTAAAATATTCATGTATCATAAATGGGCCTACAGGCATTTTGTTTTCTAGCTCAGTTAAATCCATGGAAAAAAAAATTATTGCCTATAAAAGACATTAGAAGTTCCTCCTCGAGACTTCAGAAGTGAGTCTCAACTGCTGTTGAGACAAGTATTAAGGTACTACCACAGCTGGTGCTAAACACATAGTAAAAAAGGATGCTTAAGGCAGACAGGCTGAAAACATTGTGTCCCTTAGTCCTGCCAGGACAACCCACCATCTTCCTCAGCACAGCACTCAAGATTTCAAAGTAAGCTATTCCAATGCTCTTAACTGTTTAATCTTTCAAATTTAGACCATTCATTAAATGCAATTCATCTTAACAACGAGTTGTTAACTGGTAGCCTAATTGCTATACTTGAAGTGCATGCAAAGCCTCAGACTGTAAGAGCCTTGGAGAAGAATTCATCTCCATACTTAATAAATACGAACAGTTATGCATTCTCCAGTTATTTCCCAGAACTGTCATTCTTTCTGGATCTTCTCAGTTTGTCTATTTTACAGATGATTGTTGAGCACATTTGGTAGGTTTCCTTACTGACGAGAAGACATGCTGCAGGCTTTGGGTACTACAGGACTGCATGAAACAGAACTCAACAAATATTATGCTTGAATTAATGCTAAAGTGATTTCTTTGGGGATTTCATCTGATTTAATAGATTTTCCATTTGATAAAGTAACTAGTGACTTAGATTCAATAGCTATAAAACTGCTTATACAATTTGATGAATGGATATCTAATTCAGAATATAGCACACCCTAAAAAACCTGGATTTTGTACTAGATTCAGCAGGGAACATGGAATTGCTTTTCATGTGGTAACTATATCAATTTCAATGGGTGACATCTAGTTTTCATTAGTATCAAATTTCATAATCACATATTATTTCAACACCTAATTTGACCAGAATGACTTCCCAGACCTCTCAGCATGCACAAAAATAACTATAAAATAGAAATAAGATCAGGAATACATAATTACAGTGTTCTGCAGATGGCATACAAAATTTTCTAAAGAAAAATTTATCATTCCTCATTTTGAAATACATGCTTTGTGAAAAATATGGGATTTGTTTTTAACTGAATAGTCATTATCTGAACATATATCATAAATGTAGAAGTTTTACTGAGACTATAAAACATACAGCATCCTTAAAGCTGCTTTTTGCAGAATATACATCTAAATCTTATGTGCAGTAATTTCAATATCTTTTTTATGTATAAATACATCATATCTTTCATAAGCAGTGCAGTTTGAGAGACCACAGAGACTTGGAAGTAGTCATAAAACAGGAACTGCTACATCTGAAAATCACCTGCTTTGTGGCTTTGTATAGTCTCAGTTTCCATATCCATGAAAAAGGGGAAAATTACTCAACTGAACATCTGAGAGGACCAAAATTCAACTACTATGTGGGCTGGTGTACATCCAAAAATCTACAGTCTTGATTTCCAGTTAAACACTCATGAACAAAGATACTATAACCAGTGAAAAAGGAATAAAAAAAAAAAGAAAAAAAAGAAGATTCAGGACTGAAATTCAGATTGACAGCTAGAAGTGTTTTGTTTCTAGAAACTGAAGTGCAATTGATTCAGATGTCTGGCTTTTGCATTTAGTATGTTAGCAGTTAAAAATAAAGAGCTGTGAAAACCAGCTAATATAATTTAGAAGGTCATATACAGATCTGGCATACTAATTACTAATGATGTTAATGATAGCTACACACTTTGCATGCAAGAGGCTGAACTTCTGAACATCACAATGACCTCCGAAGGAGTTTAATGGAGGCATAATCTCAAAAAAAAAAAAAAAAAAGGAGAAATATGAATCTTCACTTAAAATTCTTTGAACAGACAAAAAAAACAGACCATGGGATAAGCAAAACTTTACAGGTATGAAAAACTATGTCTTTGAAAAGATAATAACAATGCACTGAGAAAAATACATTAGATTTCACTTAGTATTAGAGTATTTAACTTATAAAGCAATTGACACGATCAGGGGAATAGCACAGTGATAGGCATCTAAGGAACAGAGAGAATTAGACATACAGATAGACATATACAGACAGATGCATGAATAAAAAAGGACTATATGCTGTTACTTGACATTTATATTCTACTTGGGCATAAGTGTTTGTACGAAATAGAAAAATTCACCATTCTCAAGGCAAAAATGCTGCCACAGACTATGCTTTCTCCAAACATCAGAAAATCCAACTGAAGGCCATCTGACAAGCCTTGCACATCTCTTCCCCCAGCAACTGTCCTCTCCTTTGTACCCAAACCCCACTTAAAACAAACCAAAGGAACCCAAGTTTCCCAGCCTTTTCAGTTGCTGGAATGAAATGTTGTGCTAAGGTTCCCCCAGGCTGGCCCCAGCGTGGAGACAGCTGCACAACAGCATGGCCACAGATCCACCTCAAGTCACAGGAGGACACACTGCAAAGGCTCAGGTCTATGGCACAGGGGTCCAGCGCCTCCCAGAGCTCACCCATGCTGGTCCTAACCATATCCTGAGGCGCTCTCAACATCCAGAAATTCCTGGCACACATCAAGGGTTCAGAATCATAGCGAGTGCAAGGCTCTAGACCTGGAAATCTCATTTTGCTGTTGCTAGCTCATCACCGTTTGTAGGTCCCTTCTAAAGCTACACAAGAATACACTCAAGGAAGAATTATATTGAGTAACCACTTTACAATCTCAACGCCAATGTGAAAGACAGAGGGCATGCACTTAGGATGCTTTGGTCGTAATCCTTGAACTGGATGTAGTTATTGATCTCTAAACAAATCTATTATAGCAAATAATAATGTGAATGTAGAGGGCTAGTTCTATGCTTTTCACTGAATGCATCATCCTAGCACTTAATAACAAACTTTAGTAAAATGTTGATTAATATTATGCAATGTAGCTATTTCTCTAGCTTGATGTCTAAACATTAATTCAGAGTACCTTACCTGGTTTTAGGTGAGCAAATGGAATTTCACCTGTTAACAGTTCCCAGAGACACAAAGCATAGCTGAAAACATCAGCTTTTATAGTGTACCTTGTACACTGAGTGAATACCTCGGGGGCCATCCAGCGTAGGTTCTGTACATCAGGAAACATCAATAATACATTAACAGTGTTTTGTACCTGGGGAGTGTATCTTTTCCTGTATTTATGTTTGTCTTACTTTCTGTTTCCTCATTTTCTTGCCTCCCTTCCCCCATAAGTTAACAGGTAAATTCATCAGGAAAAGAATTCACCACAGCATGCAAAACTCAGGCAGCAAATTACTGTACTTTATACATAACAGCATTAGGACAGCGTATGCATCAACTCCATAAAGCCAGTGCAATCAGGCTCTAAACAAGAGAGTAGCACTGGAGTTAAAAACTAAACATCCAGACTTAAATAGTCTGGAGACTATGCTATAAGGTCTGAGCATGCCACATTATAATAATTAACTACTACTCCAGCTGGTAGCTGGAATAACAGTGAGGACAACTGTGTTGGGTGGCTGCCCCCTCTCCTGGCATCTCACTGCTTTCTGCAGAAGCTCAGTTTTGAGGCTCCTTCACAAGCAACCAGCCTCTCAGTGGAGTGATGAATTCAGGGTCTTTTTACAGGTTGTTTGCACTTGAGTAATTTAATCTACATTCTCTGCAAGACAGCCCTCCTCAGTGAGGTACCATCAAACCTAGGCAGGAACCAGGCTTGCAGCAGCTGTACTCACTCCTCATGCAGCGAGTGCATATTAACGCTTGTTAAGAGGATGACCACCAAATCATGGTTTAGGCATGGCATGTTCTAATCCGTAATCAGTGACTGTGATGATGCAAAGTTTCATGACCATGGTGTGACACACAGAATGCATCTGGGCTAAAACTTGTGAAGCCAGTGATACTGTCTTGTAAAAGATGACCCTCTGTGAGCAATGTGTTTGAAACAGAGAAAAGAATTCAGAAAGAAAATCAGTGCTGAATAACTAATTCCCTAGTAGAAATAGGGACCACCTGTCAGCAACATGTGTATGTAAATGGGGCTGGGTGGATACAAAAAGAGGATGCTTTACTAAGGATTTTTCAGGCAATAGAAGCCAGATGAGAACCTCATAAAAATATTATTTTCTGTTGCAGAATAAGAAACTTCTTTCTGAGTACAAAACAGAAAATATACTTTGCATTCACTGATATCTGCTATTAAAGAGGTTGATCTCCAATACTAAAAGGAGAGGAAAAAAAAAAAACACAAAGGAGATACAAAGCTGTACCAGAGCATCTTTTCCAGCAAAATATTTCTAATGTAATTTTCTCCTACACGGAGTTTGCCTACATGTTTTATACTAATTATGTGGAACAAAACAAGAAACAAACCCCAGGCTGTTTTGTCATGTTGTCTTCATCCAGGGATTGCAAAAATCTAGATTCTGAAACACACAGAACACACAAAAAAAGTTTTACTGTCAACCCACTACAGATATCCACCTAATTCTACAAAATTCCTGGTAAAAAAAAGTACTTCTTTTATGACACTGGGGTTTTGAAAATCCAGGGGAACCGTGATAGCTTGCTTTTTAACAAGGATGCATGCAGACAATGAAGCTTCTCACACCTATACGCCAAATTCAGCACTGGTATAAATCTACAAAGCTCCACTGACATTAATAGCCGTTTACAGCAGCTGAGGATCCATCTCAGAATTTGTGAACTTGTGATTATTTGTACTGGTCAATATAACTTTATCTAGATTTACAACAAACAGTAACTGAGCCCTGCATTAAAATTCAAACCCACAGAAGCCTGTCAGTCTTATTTAACGTCAGAAAAGAAGTGCAGCTAAAAATGACAAGATCTTGCATGAATATAGTGAAGGTGGTATGTGATATATTTTATGATACATAAATAAGTCCCCAACCAGGACTCTGACATATGAGAAAAATACACTTACACTTGCATCTGTACAAATAAGAATATTTTCAGCAGCACCTGAGGCAAGTAGAAGAGAACAGTAATAGCTCTTTCAGCCATTCCCACATGATTCAGGCCTTATGCCATCTCCCTACTCCAGCAGCCTGGAGAACAGCAAGTCTGGGTCAGCACTGCACAGTTAGGGGTCCCGTGCAGATCTGGCCATGCTGATACCCGCCTCCTCCGCTTGCGTTAGCTGATGTTCATGCATTTCTACTGATCACATCTGTGGTGATGTGCCACAGTAACAAGGGCCGTGTCTGAGGCAGTAGTTCCTGAGGCAGTTAGGTCAGACCCATCTCCTCAAACTCTGCCCTTGCACCAGCAAGAATGTGTTCCCACAGAGCACTTCTGCTTGACTGACGAACACCATGCCAAAGCATGAGACACAGATCTGTAAGGTATAACTTGGTCTAACAGCAAACAGACAAAGTTGCTAAGGTCCATAACTGAAATAAAGAACTACATTTTGCCCTCTCAACTAAAATGAAAGAAACCTGTCCTGTTGCCCTGGGGTTTGGCTGGTAACAACCACAGACTTGCATGGTGACACTGTCCTCAGATCCTGATTGCTTCTCATGAAAGATGAGGACATATTCTCTATTAGAGGGATTTTTCACTCCACCTCTTCCTCTAACCTACCATTAAAACCTACTCAAACTGAGACGCATCCACCTCACTATCATCTAGGCTTCATTCTCAGATATACAGTGAGGTATTCCACAGCACTTGCTAACTTACATGAGAAAAAAAAAAATAGGGATATTCTCATCCCTAAAAACCTTTTCTCTCCTCTGTAATGAAATGAAGAGCAACCACACCAACTTTCTGATTTTTCTTAGTCAGCACATGCTTATTTTTAGAGAATTTGAGGTTAATTACAGATCTTTCATAAAAACGCCTCACCTCCAAAATCAGCAACTACAGCATGGCCATCCTCATACAGAAGAATATTGTGACTGGAAAAAAGACAATTATTAGAATAGACAGTTATTTGACAGTGCCATAAAAATAGTGAAAATTTTAAATTTTTGATTCATAGCTTGAATAGTTGAAGTTTTAAGGCGTTCAACTCATTTGCTTGAAAAGATAAATGTCTACAGATAAACCACCTTTAGATACATCTCACATTTATTATCATAAAGTACACAGATTAACTCTGAGAAGGCAAACCCAATACCTTCATAAATGAGAACGTCAGTTTCTAATGAGTATTGAACAAAATAATTTCTGTAATTAGTCATAGATCAATTATAACAGCTTTATTAATTATATGCACTGGATCTCAAGGATGAAGTGAAGAAGATGTCTGAAGATAAACACAGAGATAGCCTTTAAATATAATTATATAGTCTGATTCTTTTCTCTTACATAAGTGTAAGTCCATAGTGTTAACTAAGTCACGTAGATGTACAGAAGGGCAGCAACAGATCTGAAGACTACATATAGGATGGATCACTAGAAGCCATAAGAAATCCATTACGCCGGGGGAAAATAACATTGTAATATTTTAGAGTGATTTAAAGAGATTCTTGCCCTCTTCTCCTCTCCAGAACACCCAGCACTGTCATGGTTTCCATTTTCAATACCTGAAAAAGTATATTAAGTCAGCATCATTTGCCTCAAGTGTCTGTGCTTGTGAAGATATTTCAGTGCGGGGGAATGTCTAAGAAACTTCTTGAGCAATCTGAACCTGCCCTGTTTCTTAGCTGGTACCATGGGCTACCTTGATGTTAGTGAATTAGAATCACAGAATGGTTTACGTTGGGAAGGGTCATCTGATCCAGCCCCCTCCCAGAACTGTGCTAACACCAAGTCAGGTCACTCAAGGCCTTGTCCAAGCACCTTCTGATTATCTCCAATTATGGAGATCCCACAACACTTCTGGGCACCTGCTCCAGGCTCTGACTACCATCGTGAAGATTTTTTTCCATGTTTTTCCTAGTTGGAAGCTCCCTTGCTGCAACATGTGTCCGTAGCCTCTGGGCCTTTTGCTGGTACTTCTGAGAAGTGCCTTTTCTATAACTACCAATATAGGTAGCTGAAGACTATGCCCAGGACCCCTGGCTTCCCTCCTCTCCAGGCTGTACATACCCAGCTCTCATAGCCTTGCCTCATATGTCATATGCTCCAGCCCCTGACCATCCTGGTGGCCTCTGCTGGACTTGTTGTAATGTGTCAAAGTCTTTTTTGTACTGGGATATTCCATAATGTCAGATTTCCATCTGCTTAATGAAATTAGGTGTACTTAGTGAATTTTTACTATTTTATCTTACTATCAGTGAAATGAATATCCTTTGTTATTGTTTGATGGGTACAATTGCAAGCACAAAACATTGTTTATTATTGGACATCATATTAACAGAAATTTAGCAAAGATTTTGTATACCCATTGCCCAATATACAAACAAAATTTTTTAGAAACAGAATCACGGAATCAAAGAATAGTCGAGGTTGAAAGGGACCTCTGGAGATCACCTAGTCCAACCCCTCTGCTCAAAGCAGGGTCAGCTACAGTAAGCTGGCACTCCTCAACTCCCTTCCCCGTCACTTGTAATTTAAAGCTTGCCTCACTAGGAATCTCATTTTGTAAGAGGACCCATCAGAAGGTCTTGATGAGCAGAGCTTAAATATCTATTTTTCATTTATTTTTTAATCTTTTGGGGCACTTCTTTCAGCCAAACAGTTCTGTGAAGTTTGCCTTTAGGAGACTGAGTCTCTTTCATATCAAAGATGCTTAGTCTCTTAGGTGCTTTTAAGAAATGTTACCTTAGATTTAAGATTAGAAATTATTCAGTCACAGTATGGTATCCTGGGTAGGGAATCAGAGCACCAGGGCTTTATCTCCAGCAGTATGCTGATATGTTGTAAGGCCTCTGGTAAGTGCATGGTATTGACAATGCCTCCGACTCTTAGGTTGTAAAATAGAGATAAGGTTTCCCCTGCTTGAAGATGTGCTTTGAGGCTTTCAGATAGATCATTATATTCAAATACAAATGTAGGTTCAAATACTAGGGCAAATACCATGACATCTGAATTCTGTGATTAGAAAACAACATCAAAATGGTTTGGAAGCTGGCTTAAAGATTTGACTTATGAAGAGCTGCCTTAACTTAACTTAAAGATATAGAGTGGCAGCATAGATTTAAATACCAAGAGGAAAGAGGAGTTAATGATGGAAGAGAAATTCTCCTGAAATTTCCGATAACTAGGATTATTATGAAATTTAAGAGCTGGAAACAGTATCAGGTATGTAGGCCTTACGAGAAAGATGTACGACCTAGACCTGCTCACCACAGAGATAATAGCAAAATTCCCCTGAACTTTAGTGGGAGCAGATCAGTATCAGCAGGAATGAGCAGTTACATTAAGTTCTTCTTAATAACAGTAGTGGTATCTTCAAAAAGGGTAAATCAAAATAAGGAAGAAAAATTACTTTTCTATTACTTTACGAATGAAAAATCAGACTTCTGCATTTTGCTTGACATATGAAGCTTCTCTCACTGTTCTACCAAAACACACCAGCACAGCCTAATTTTTCGAACAACATATCAGCCAGGGGATCTCAATTATCAATATCTATGCTGTATTTATTGAACCTCAGGATGACAAATCCAAGTGACAATGCATTGTAAGTTAAAGCCAATGCCCACTGAAAAGTGTACACTGTATGCTTACTGTATGTTGTGCCATGCATGGCACAGCGACAGCAGATTAGACAGCAAAAGAAATAAGATCACTTGATTGACTGCTACCATGTCTTCTTTTTACTTTAATGTCAAGTTCAGGTTAACACAGAGCACTGGCAAAAAAAGATTCAGACTTTTTTTTTTTTCTTTTCCTGAGGAAACCCAGGACATAATGATCAGGGTCTTTAGGATCAAAGGAAAATATTCTCTTTGTAAGATGTCTGCTCTGACATTGCCATGGTGCATTAACAATACATTGTCCCTGTAGCTCCTCATGCACTGCCATCACTCCCAGATGCGCTATGTCCAAAGTCCATTATCTTGAGAAAAATTATACAGACGTATAAAGTGTGAGAGCATTTTGCAGTGCACCACTGAAAATGATTAACCTGCATGATTAGAGAAGCATAGCCATAGACATATTTGGAAGCATTCCAGGGGTTAAATAAACTGAGGTAATTAGGCTTCATTTTTAATCTCATCCCATCATTAGAGCCATTTGTTTGCAGACACATTTGCTTGAAGTGGGATCACTCAAATAATTGAGTCAGACACTATATAGAATTTGGCTTTCAACAGCCTGATAATAACACCTTGCACTCTGATATAGGGAACTCAGGACTAGAACTAGATGGAACATTTTGATGTACAGGCTAGCCAGAATCACTTGCATAAAAATTAGTGCTAGCGATTCGAGTGCGGCGGTGGAACCTCTCCGTGGCCTTTGCTTCCTAAGCACCCTAGGCAAGCTGGTCCATACACCGAAATTAGCATCCCTGGAGAGGGGTGGTTGCTGCCATGAATGGTAACAAAGAAGAATCTGAGAAGATGATCAGTGTCTTTTACAAGACAGAGTATATATACAGAGTATATTTGGACCTTGGCTAGGGCTGTTTAACGAAGCAGAATTTCCCAGACAGAAATTCATGGGCTGTGTAGCACTGGTATATTAACCCCAACACCTCCTAGAAATACTGGAGATACTGTGCACAGGCTGCAAGTTGACTCATGCCTGTTCCCTAAGCCTGTTCACTCAGTCTCCAGGTGCGATAGAATGAACTGTCTGTGCACTGTAAAAAACACCTGGGATTTCAGACGTATGGCAGCTTGGGTGGGGCTAATGTACACTTCTAGCTAGACTGCAAATAGCAAGACATCTCAGGTAAATACAATATTTGTATGTTAGAAAAACGGGTCAGACATTTATCTCTAAATAGAGAGTCTTCATCTTCACCCCAGACACAACTTCTGGACTTGGGAAGGAGGGAATAAATGCAGGAAAATGGGTCAGCATGTATAAGGGGCAATCTGCCCAGACACCTGGAATTCTCAGAAATTATTTACCAAAGATAATTACTTGTACTGACAGATATAAAAGTGTTTCAATTTCAGTGAAATTTTTGAAACCATAGCAACTGCAAACCTCAGTGAATGTAAAGGATTGCAGGACCAGAAATTTACCTTAGAGTCTTGGCAGAGTTATATTTGGAGGCTTACAGCCAAATCTACTGGATTTGTCCTATAACTACTAGGACTGAAGAGGTGAATTATGAGATTTGTGTGGTGGCTTATACACATTTATTGAGGGTAATGTGAAGAAAATTCAGCCTTTTTTACATATTATTTATTCAAAGACAGAAATGCAATGAAGGATTTTGATAATGTCTGGGAAGAAATCTAATGCTACTCATGCATCCATCCTATTAATAATAGGATTTCCACAAATAAGCTTACAAACAAAACAGCTACAAAAAGATTTCTACATAAGACTACAAATATTTCTTATCTATTTTATTCAAGTTTCATCTTGTGAGCAGATAGGCAGGAGAACTGCAAACCAAACAAAAGCAAAACAAGAGTAATTCTAACACTGAAGCTATGAAAAGGAAAATACTCAGATTAGATAAGAACCAAATGGGCATTTATTATACATTTTCACCTTGACAGCTTCAAATAAGAAAAACAAAAATGGAACACTAACCTTGGAAAAGAATTAATTCTGACTTGGGGGCAATCCACTGTTGACCTTGCACTGAATAGATAACTCCAGAATTCTGGAGAGTCGGACCAGATTTGGTTATAAGAGGCCAGTGGATTTTCCTGAATGATTGAGTGATATTGTCCATGTTACCTAACCCATGGAGAATACAATAATCCATACTGTAGTGTTCGCTAAGGGCATTTCTCTTTAGGTCAAGTAAGGAGGTCAATATCAAAGAATCACGAATAACTGGCAGGTCAGGAAGATGCGAAGGACCAAGAGTTTAAGATTCAGTCCCAAATCTTTGGGAACATGATTCTATATTTAGATTTATTTGGTGCTCAGCCTGTGCCTCTTACATGGTGCTCCCTAATTCCTCATGGGCAAATGTGTATTCAAATAAAAAATAAAAATGGTTCTGTTTTCAACTTGACAGTTTTGTCTGGAAATATCAGGTCTAGAACTAAGAAGGTTAGAAGTGAGAGTAGGCTCCTGCGTGGAGCTTTGCCCGGTCATTTGTCTGGTACCAGCATTCTCCATACCTGAGCTGACCAAACGTCACTGTTATGAGCACCAATCTCAAGTTCAAAATGTCAAAGAACAAAATAAAATCAGGAGCAATTTCAGCATATTCTCACCTCCCTCATCTGTTAGTTTAGGATTAAAATTCAAGGTCAGCACTGCAAGTGTTGGAAAAAAAGAAATCACTCAAACCAATTAAAGTAACTAAATGGAGGAAGTTCAGTAAGCAAGCAGGATGGAAAGGGAGCCACTTGTGGACAGTCACATTCCTACTTAGAGACATCAGGATGTCTGTCAGTTTTAGGGCAGAATGCAGAACTCTCAACAAAGGAGCAGCTTAGAAGTGAGCTATGATTTACCAAGACCAAGTATTTACAGAGTGCACCAGAACAGATCACACTTAGGCAACTCACAACCGTTTGCACTCTCAAAAACACAAGCCTCACTCATGCAGGACATTAATCACAGAAGGGTGGAATGTCCAATTTTCAAGGGTTTGCTGTAAATCTCTGCAAAGGAAAATGCAGCACAGGACAGAAGCTTCCAGGCTTGCAAGCAGAATATCTGCACTGGAAGGATGCTCTGTCTGAACTGATTAGCCCTCCGTAGGGGCAGGCATACATTTTCTGGGCAGACTGCCATGATAATATATAAATGCTGCTTTGTGCTCAGAATTGGTATTCTCATGCAGGTGTATGGATATATGTCTGGTATGGCGGTACCAGCTCACCTGCAACTGATTGGGGATCTTTCACATGGGATTGCATTGAATAAAACCTTCTGCTGACTTGGAAATTAACATCTGAAAAAATGTGTGTTTATAGAAAATAAAATATGGAGGGTGAATTTTCACAAACTGTACTGCTTGAGCAGAATGGAAATAAGAAGATATTCTCACTGAGTAGGAATTTACAGTGGGAAAACCCCATCCCCATGCATTTGCCATCTCCACTGTAACTTCAACTCAATTAATATGGCAGGGGATTTGGAAGCAGGCCCAGGATCAATGGGTCTCTGCCTATACATTCATCAACAACTGGAGAATATCTGCATATAGAGCTGTGGCATTATTCCAATCCATGGAGTGGGGAAGCTGTATTCCAAGGTGGCTGGTATTTACAGCTTCTGTTTTTGATAAGGAGGGGAGAATTTCCTCAGAGCAACATATAGTACTTAAAAGAATGGCTCTACAAAAGTTGCTGCCATTATTACACCTTGATTGAAACTCAGAGCTGAAGAGCTTCACCTCTTCAACATTGCCTGGCACCTGGATGGCCATTGCCTGCAGGAAGGTACTTCTGAAAGAAGGACAAAATAGGAAATGTGTGCCAAAATGTGTAGCACTAACATCAACTCCATCGAAGGTGGAAAATCAGAATATTATCCAGTTTTTAGAGCAGAGCTTCTGATACTCTGAAGATTGCATTCAATTTACAAATAGTTAGTATTCCAAAGCTGTCTATATGTACAGCCTATATTGTACATTGTGGGTACTTTGTATTCTGTGCTTGTCCAGGCACTGCAGATATCTTTGTTCTCTCAGAATTTCTTTTTTTTTTCCATTTGATAATGATGATGTTTAACCCTAAAACAATAAGACACCATAGTCTTCCTGAAGCAATCAACACTACAGATACTTCAGGAAATGATTTCCAAGCTCTTAGTTCTGTCTCTCTAATGCAGGTTTTACAGGGAAAGACTAAAAACTGTAGGGCAGCTTGAACTTATCTCCCTCCAGAAGGGATATGGTAAAAGTGATATTGAAAGATATTTCACTTCTTAATAGTTACTAAAAGGATATTGCAAAAAACCTGAATAGCTGTAATCTCTTTTCCCTGCCGTATCCCCACAGTTTAAGAGTGAACAAAGAGCCATCAAACTAAGCACAAAACATCTATTTATAATACATTAAATGTAATCTTTTCAACCCTGCCTCAGCTCTTAGTTATCATTTTGTAATTTCATTAACAAAAAATACAAAATGAAAAAATAGAAACATGATTTTATTTCTAATATAAGCACCAATTAATAGCTGGAATTTACAGATTTTCAAAGTGTGACTGTCTAATTACAGTCAGAGTTTTTATAATATATGTTTGTCTCTACAGTATAGTTTATCTCTCATTGTTTCTCTTCCTAAAAGAAATATGTGAGAATTACACAGCTGATTTCAATTGATTTTAGCTTTCTATAAGCATGTGACAGAAAAGATAGAACACTGCAGTGCTCCTTGCTGTATCTTTCATTAACTACATTTATAGGAGAGAGACGGGACCCAATCTACACCCTGACAATATTCCATCCAGCTGCAGGGCTCACCCTCAGCCCTAACATCCCTACAACAAGCTGCAGAGAAGTTACCAGTCCGCACTCTTCTTCGCTGCCCTGGAGCCTTGGGGCTGCCTCCGGAGGGCCCAGGCATTCTAGGCCCATTCTGCCCTTTATGGGTCCTTTAGACTTTGAAAACACAGAGGCAAGAGCAAAGCCCCTAGTTTTGCTGGTGTTCTGTATTTGGAATTTTTCTTTGATTTTTTTTTTTTTTTTGTTAGCTAAGTAGCTTACAGGTATTTGGCTGACAAGCTAACTTTTTTCAAAAGTCCTGTAAGGTCACGATGTTGCAAAAATATATACGTATAAAAAAAGAAATGAAAATGGAGAGATCTTCCACATAGGGGACTCTACATCAAATAAAATTTTGGTTTCAGTTCTCCACAGACACTGGAGCAACGCTCCAGACCAGAGTCCTGGCATTTGATGCAAGTGGTAGGTGGGCATAAAGGCAGTGAAATACACAGAAAATCTATGTCAGCAACCTGCCACTCTGCCAGTCTTTTGAATGACCCAAATTCCTGCCAGTGCTCTTAGTCTCCTGATTTTTCTAGAGTTAGGAGCCAAGTGGGAAGGATGGGGAGCTGGAGCCAGGGAGACAGCTCTGGTGACCTCCCTGCCTGGATGAAGGAAGAGTTTCGGGAGAGCAAGGGGACAGATAGGATTTGATTCAATTCATTTCAGTTGGTGTGAAGGTGCACCATCTGCAAGCGCTGTAACTCACTGTTGGACACATCCCCAAGCTGTAGGAAAGGGGAACTGGCAGGGGAAACAGCACTAACCCATTTTTCCCACACAGTGCATTCAAGAGATTACAACCAGTGCAATTCACTTTCTGTATGCTCACCAGCGTTTGTATGTTGGCTTCCAGGGTGGTTAATACAGTGGGGACAGAGCTAAGCACCTCTGTCTAAGCAGTGGAACAACATGCATTGCTATAGTTTGAGCAAAAAAGTCTCAAGAATCTGGCTAGAACTTCAGGAACTTCACTGGGGAAACTCATGTTGTGAGTCGTCTTCAAGAAGTCTGAAGAAATTGTTTATGACTTGGAAAGCCAGACATGAGCACACAGCATCTATTTAACATAGCAAAATTGAGGTTAACTAAGGAGTTAAGAATGTAAGCCATACTCATAGCAGTATGTAACTTCAAATTGGAATTATGGTTTACAGTGGCTAAAAAACTCAAGGTGAGCACCTACACTGTGGTCATTAGGAGCAAAAATGCAAAGCTTGCCTATAGAGAGAGATAACACTAAGCAGCCTTTTTGGAAGGCATCTGCTTTACATTAGAAGACTAAAAGTCCTCTGCATAATCCAAGTGAAGGTGAGGAGGCCACTTGATAGATGTTGATAGATCTAGGGCAACTGAGACCTTTTTAAGAAAAAGCAATCAATCAAAAGATTGCTGGATTATCTGTCAATTAATTCTTGAATCCACATTAGCAGACCTTCTGAAAAATATGCATTAGTCAACAAAACTTACTGCCCACATTATACATGAAATCAGACTCTGAAATGATTGTTTCCAAAAGTAGAGGACTGGGTTTGTTGTCTCACATAATATTTCATAGTCCTAAATTGACAAGATGACTAAAATGATTCTTTTTGGCCTTACTATCTGCAGAGCAGGATGAACAAGTATTATTAGCCTCTGGAAGACTAAGTGGTTTGAAAATACCTCCCAGCTGAGAAAAATGATGTGCTTTCATTTCTAGCTGTTTAGAACAGGCCATTTCAAAACTAAGTTTGTTTTCCAGGCTTTAGGATCATTTCAGGCTCATGTCTTGTTCAACAGGACACTCTCAACTGAGGCTTTTTTAGAAAAGAAGCTGAACTGTAAGATACGAAGGTTTGCAAAGCCTTAGTTAATAAATTGTGAAAAACAAGAGGTAATAGTTTTCATGTAAGGATAGCTACTAGTTAGACCAAAAGGTGATCTGACTCATTTCATTGTATCTACACCTTTTGAGATCCTTTGTTCTTAACCTTGTAGTGGATTTCAATTTCAATTCAAGATTATAAATGGCTGTACCCTGCAAAGGGCTTTGATTTAAGAGGATATTACTCTACACAAGCATCTGATGTGAGCCATAGTACATACTGATTTCACCAATGTTCAAATTACTTTTCTTGTAATATTGACTTTTTTTGTGCAAAACCATATACGTGTGGGCAGAACAGTCTTTACATTAAAGAGTCTGGCTTTCAAAGCAGCTAAAAACATTTCAGTGCTGCCCTTCTAAACTCTGAGCAATGTTTCTGAATGACATGTTGCAAGACTGTTAATATATCATATGAGCCACTAACTTTTATTTGACTCATGTACAGCAGAACCACTGAGTTTCCTGTGAATTGAGGTTTTCAACACCTCTCATAAGCATGATTCTTGTTTAGGTGTAGAAATACAGATTTAATTGTTTAACACAAGACATCCTGGTTTAAAACCTTTGCTATGATTGTTTGCCATCTCTTCTGTATTTAGAAATGTAAAAAAACTAGATTGGTGCATCATAAACAAATGTAATTTCTCAAAATGCTGAAATAAGGTTTGAGTTTGATCCTGATTTCTAATTTGCTTCTAGGGCTCAAGACAGAGGATATTATGGAATTAGGAATATTCTAGCAGGGGTTGCTCAAGAGAACGCGCAGAGAAAAGCACTAGGAAAGTGCCGTTGCCAGTCTGCTCTAGAGTAGTGTCTATCCAGACGAATGCAGACGAACGTTATTCTCCCTTGGGTTCCCAACTGGCCAGCTCTGAGGCTGTGTGTGTTGATGCAGGGCTGCGTTCAATACACTCTGCCTTTTCAGCACAACGTTTAGCTGAGGCACAGTGCCACAGGCATTCTTCTTTTCTAGCAAGCTCAGTGCAGAGACAGAGAAAATCATGCCTGTCTACATCTGCAGGTAGGCATGTCTGAAGTGTTTCCAAGGCTGCTATTTGCTTTCCTAGAATTCATAATAGGGTCGTATTTTTCCTCCAGGCAGGATGCTGTCTCTTGGTCTTCCCTCTCTTCCTCTCCCTCTGGTCAGCTCCCTACAGCTAATGTTGTAGATCATATGCTGGTTAGCATCACAAGAGGCTGCTTCTCCTTTGCATGAGTGGGGAGAATGGGATGGTTCCTTTTTCCCCCTTTCTGCTTCTCTGACTGCTTCACTAAATTTTATTCCACATAAACGTATGGCTATAAGCAAAACTGGAAGATAGTATCTGAACAGATGGTTACATACCCCTTTTTCTCTATAAGGAGACACAGCAAAAGGAAGATGGCTGATCAGAAAAGCCTGTGGTTTATATGAGGGTACAGGTGCTTCATGGGGTTTGCTAAAAGGAGAAGATCCAAAGAAAACATCATAACATGAAGAACGGCTCATGTTCATGCAGTCTGAGACTCTCTACATGCTCTCTCAACACACGGACACAACACAGCCACCTCTCTCCTGGGCCACAGTCCAGATGCAGCATGCGAGAAGGGGTGATTTGCTGATGATACCCATGGCACATGGGTAGTAGAGCGGAAGAGAAACTTGCTACTGTATCACGAACAAAATCAGTGCCACTGAGCAGGGATATAAAGTCAAAGTACCTATAAGTGTTGTTTCTTCAGCTTTGCCCTTCCCTTTTTATGAAATCTAATGTCCCTAATATACCCTTCATCAGGCAGCAAGACACAGGGCCATCTCATGCACTGGAAAAAAGATACTCAATAGAATCCATTTGTTACGATTGTTAGAACTGTAACAATGAATCAGAATTCATTATTATGCTAGAAGGATGTCTGGAGATACGTTTTTCTTTCAACACACTTTGAAAAAGCTTTAGGGATTCTAATTTCCAGGGAGAGACTTTGTAGTACTCACATAAAATAGAAAATGGATGGAAAACTTGTGAAGAACAGGTACCAGGAATTAATAAAACTGAAGCTTTGATTATTTTTATTTGTTTGGTTTTGGTTCTGCGTTTGATCAAGATAAAGCACTGCCAGCAGCCAAATGAAAAAGGAACTCAATGCATGTTCAAAAGAAAATGTTACCTTTATGCCAATTTGTAAAGATCAACTCAAATATGTCAAAATTTTGTGAAGTCAGGTTCTGAGGTAGCTATTTTATATGCAGCACAAATTAGGATTATGTAAAAGGTATTTGTGACATTCTAATCAGCAGGGAAGGATCTGCATGCCTAGGAGGAGTTAAAATACCTTTAAATGTGGAGATTGAGGAGAGAGAGATCCGCACAGCAACAAAGCTTTATATTCTGCTACTAGTCAGTTCCTGAGCATGTTTTTGTGCGCACTGTGCCCTAGGCTGGATCTGTTCTGCCCAGGGACGAGGGTCCCTTACACCCTGCACAGGAGAACTGCACTAGTCTCTTGTCCTAACAGATCTGCAACCTAGGAATCAGCTTTACTTTTCCAGGCAGCGCAGAGATAGGCTGAAATGTTGTTAATAACTTTTCTTAGGAGAAAAAGAATCCTAAGGTTTTACACACAGATTCATTGGTTTTCAAACCACTGTTAGCTCCGCTGGATGCCTCCCTACCCTGCGATCCTCTGTGGCCTCACAGGGCACCGACACAATGTGGGCTATCTGTCGGAAGGCGGTGTGGGGCCAAGTAAATCATGTTAACCAGCCGGGGCTGCCTCTGGGGCTCTGTCATTCCCTGAACTGCAACAGTGAACGCTGCATCCTGCATACGGACGTGCCCTCTGACCCCGTAGCCAGCTCTGAAACAGCTTTTACAGCGGGACTGTCTCACTCCATCTACATCTGGTTCACCTCTGAGTTGGGACCAGGGTGTTCAGAAACCTTGGTCTCAAGGGATCAGGGGAAAAGAAAGGAACTCACTAATAACACTTTGGATAGTCCATGATTTTCTATTAGAAACTGTTAGAAATTTTTTCTCTTAGTAATTACAAAAACTCCCCTTGTCCCAGGTATTTCAGTTAGTACTCTAGTTTGTCAAGAAAAATACTCATTTGAGCATCTGAACTTAAAAATGTTAAAGGAAAAGAAAATTCAGAGCATGATGTAGAGACAAGAAGGTAACCAAGTAAGTAAATAGCAAATAAAGGATTATCGTCATTTGTGAAGAATCCATTATAGCAAGAAATTGAAGCAAGGACCTTTACATCAGAAAACATCAAAACTATGCACTGCACTAAAGAAGAATCTGCTTTTTTTTTTCAATGCTGGTCTTACCTGAGCTTCCAGCAATCTGGGAAACAAACCTGCAGGCAACCCCAGGTTTCTCCTGTGCTCAACAAATTATCACCTGAAGAACTGATTAGGCTTGGCACTGATAAACTTGGAACCCCAGTCTCTTGGGACCTATATGAGTTCTTACAACCCCTTATGAGAGGATACTTATGTCCCATGTATTTGAGTGAGTTGCAGCCAGGTAAGCCCTATTTCACACACCTTCACTTCAGTACCTGTATTTCATATATTGGTGGTGAGGAGCACAGTCTCTATTTGGCGTAACTGATCAGATGAGATAGCATGTGAAGGCACCATGAGAAGTGCTGGCCAGGCAGTGCTTTCTAGCACTGTCCAGGCTTGAGGGCCCTGCTAGGAAGAACATTCTCTAGCTTCAGCTTTCTGCTCTGGTCCCTCCTCTAGGTGACTCAAAGCCCCCACTCCATGACCTCTCCTCTCACACAAGTGGCTGCACTAGACATGAAACAGCATGAAACCCCACCAGTGGTGGCCTACTTGTCATATACAAGAAAAGCAAGGAGTTCTGGAGAAGGGGATATAAAATATCAGCTTTGATCCAAACAAAGTCATTCAAAAAACCCTCCACATCTGTTTCTGTCTTTGTGTATACTGCTTTTATAATAGCAAATATCTACTGAACTCACTGATTTTTCACTAGAAATAATAGAAGAATGGTATCGCCTTTCTTTAAAATGAAGTGGATTCAGCCTCCAGGGATGGAATCCTGGTATCAATAATGTCAGTTATGGTTTTTGGTCGATTTCTTGGGACTAAAATTTTGTAGTAGAATCCAGCATCTCAAGGGTCCAGTGGTTTCCCTTGAACAGGCATAGCCACTGGTATCATGCTCGAAACGCAGAGGGTCAGCGGGCTGGATTAGAACATTATCTGCCATTTGAGGCCCCTTTCCACCAACAAAACCAAGAGCTATCTCATCTGTTATACCTGAATCAGCACTATAGCTTCTGAGCTTCTAATGTTTCTGATGTCTAATTTCAAAATAAACTTCTGCATATTCTTTCAAATAGATTCTAAGGTGCTTCATAAGTATAAAATTAAAAAAGGATTCTGACTTCTAGATAGTAATTTTTGGCAGTGTTTATCTCAAGCTGGATAAAAATTCCATATTTATAAGCTAAGTTAGCATGCAAAAAATATCTTGAAATATGCCTCAAAAGATCTTTGGTTCCTATGATTCAGAACTGGATATTGAGCATTGCAAAGTTTCTCATCATACTTATCATAGCTGTCAGTACCAAATCATGAGTGATTCACAGTACTAGGTTTCCACATATTTACGAAGCAGAGAAAAGTTTTCTCCAGCATCTGTTTACAATGCACACTCCTCAGGTGGCAATAATCTCAGTTCTTCACAGCTAACATCCTTCAAATCAAGCAAAGCACACAAAGTCCCTGCTCAGAGAGACTATGAACAATATACCTTAATCTTGAATATTTAAAGAACAACTTCATTCAAAAAAATGACTATGCAAAATCAGCACCTTTCCATTCAATTCATTTGCACTGATAAGTGCTCATTTTGGTGACAACTCAGTTGTACTTCTTTCTTTATTCACAATGTTTAAACTCTCAGTTTTCCCCTAAAGAGCTAATTCAGCTATTGAAAAAAGAAGAACCTATTTTCTTCCTGCACACAAGTGTTCCCAATTAGATATGTCATGTGACCCCAATTAAAAAACTGAAGTTTCACAGAAATCACTTGTAGGCTAAGCTGTTTTCCAGATTCTCTCATTACTGCTGAAAATGTGCAACAAGGGAAGAACTTAAACTTGACTATGAAAGTTTAGTTCAGTGTAAAAAGGCTTTTTTTTTTTTTTTTAACTTGTGCACAGAGGCAATTTGATCTGGAAGTTATCAAAACAATAAATTTTGAGCTCTGGTGTGCAGTTCTTCAGTGTTTCTATAGAGACGTATTCTAAAATAAAGCCATCTTTGTGTTACTATAAAGAGTGAAGGGGTAAAGGGGGTGAAGAAAAGATAAGAAGCAGCTGAAAATGACTTTACTGCAAATACCATTTTTCTCTTTTTCTTTTACATTTGGGTAAAACTAATGGGGCACCAGCGCAATGGAGTTGTCTAAAACTTCCTTTAAAATGTACTTCTCAAATGAGAACAAATATGAGAAATTTAAAGGTAAATAATGTTTCCTGAGAAAGTTGTAAGTGACTTTAAGTAGGAATTTAGACTGGTAGTGATGTCTCAACTGTCACAACTGCATTCTTTCTGCAATGCTGTAACAAATACTGAATAGCTTGTAAACATTACTGAATATATGTGTAGTGTGTTCATCAAAGTTCACACAGGACCTTAACGCTTCTTCTGCTTATGGACACCCATGGCTTATTCAGAAGTATGCCTGACTCAAACATTTAACACAGTGTTTTCCATGTGATCATGTAGCAGGTACTTATTGGTTGTAGACTTCACCACCATAAACTGATTGCATGCTCACACAGCAAGATGAGCATCAAAACTATTAACAGAGATGAAATAAAATACTTTAAAATAAATTTACTCTCTTATAGGCTAGATTTTTACTCTGACATATTTTGAGTTATAGTATCTGCAAAAAACAGAAACAAATAAATTTGTCTAATTTGGAGCCTGAATACAGAAATAAAAATACTTAGGAAATATATAAAGAATTTGTGAAATGGCACCTTTCTAATTATGAGAGGAAAGTGCCATTTTTTTAAGCATAAAAGAGAAGCAATAACTGCTTGTAAAGAAATCTCTTCTAAGATATCAAAAGCAACTCACACAAAAGGTAAGGAAACATTAGTGGATTGTAAGAAAGGAGGCTTACCCTAGTATCATCACAGAACGCAAATACATATTGCTGAACGGACAAGTCACCTGCCATAAACGTCAGCAACGACAAAAGCTGAAAAGCTTTAGGAAAAGAGATGGAAGAACATCCCCACATCTCTGCACTTAACTAGGTCTATCTGGATATCAGCAACACACTGTTCAATTACTTTCATATTTGCTAGAGAAAAGAGGAGATCCTGTATCTGGTACAGAAACTGGATGAGAGAGGAAGCCTTTAAAAATAACTGAGAAAGTGAGCTATTGTCAGGTTTACAGTTCTTTTAGATCTCTAAAAAATTTGGAGAGAATTAAACTTAGGGACACAGACAAAATACTCCTAAAATGTTTGCTAATTAAAGGCATGTACTGTATCTAAATGCAGCACAAGAAAGTAGATCTTGACCATGCAGGTAAAATGTCTTATGCCTTTTGCAAAATGTCATTTAGAACGAAAAGTGTATATAGAATCTATTGAAAATTGATATACTGATTCAAGAAAGCTATGACAATTGTTTTAATTTGCAATATAGAATGCACAAGAGGAAGCATAAAAACTCCAGTTGCATGCAACAAATAGACAGAAAGGCCTCTAAAAATTAACACCATAAACATAGATTTGCAAGCAAACTGGGAATGCAGTGAAAGATTTACAAAATGGTTTGGCTAAGTCAAAAGCTTCCAGTAACTCTGAAGATCAAGGCTTTCATACATTGGTTACTATATGGCATCTTCACGGCACATGGCTTTTGAAAGGTAGAGCAAATTATAACATAAGAGCATACGAATGTGGACATAGGAATGCTTACATGATATTTATTAAAATATTGACTGATCCAAGTAGATTTAGGAGAGTGAAAAGTATATGAAAAGAAGAAATGAAAAAAGTTGGCAATGGTACACATGGTGAAGGGAAAATGAAAGTAATATTGATGGTCTCAACAAAAAGCATAACTTGCCTATATTAGAGCTGTAGATATGAGCAAGAACAGTCAAGTGAGGAATACAAATTTCACCAGATAATAGTTTTCAGAACAGATAAAATTTAAACTCTCCCAACCAGGACTCTCACAAATCACTGTCTTTAAGACTTCTAGCTTCACATAAACCAAAACCTCAGGATGATAAATTTAATCATAAAAATGTAATGGGTTCCTACAATGTAGCCATGATTCTTTTAGTTTATATTGAATCTGATTTTAGCTCCCACATATACTTTCCATCAAAATATTTAAGTGATTTGAGTATGACAAGCAGAATTGTTTTGAGACCCCCATCAGATGTTGAATGAAATTATTAATCAAATGTAAGGCTAAGCTTGATAGACTCTAGAATGCTGTACCCTAAGTTGAATGTAGAAACATGAATCATAAAAAACTACAGATTTTTCTGTGGTCTCGATTCAAATTTGGCCTTTGTCAGTAGTGACTGAAATTGTCACCATATCTTAATATGAAGAAAATGTATTGCTTGCTAACTTTACCTTCAATTTGTTCAAGGGATGTATGGGCCTCGAATAAACCCAGGCTGCTGATAAGCATAGTTAAGAACTGGTTTGGCAGTTTTTGCACAGAAGCCAAGGAATCAATAGACAAACCTACTCACTCTTTCCATAAGTCCTTTTGACAAAACAACGTGGAAATGCCTATTTTGGTACCGAGTGTACGAACCTTTCTGAAAAGCAGAGAATAGTCTCTGGAAGGGTTGTCATTAGTCTGGTACCTTTGGTGAACACTATAGTTACTAATTTTTCTTTTCTAAAGTAAGAAAATATAACCCATAGAAATAAGGCTTAGAAGATGCAGCTCACAAATGCCATTTTTGCCTCAATGGCACTTGGAAATTTGAAAACCACAGATGAAGAGAAAGGAGCTCTTAAGCCCTTGATCTGAGAAATACAGAAAGAGAAACTTCATCTGAGCTGACAGAAGGTTAATAATGAGTTCAGCAGAATCAGAACTAAATTGTCTTCTGCTAAGGCTGCACAAAGTCTGAAATGGTGAGACCAAGCATCCCTTTTCATTCTCTTCATGAAACGTAGAAGGAAAAAAATTAGAAAGGAATCAGAAGTGTGCAATCATCCTGGTTTTTACAAAAGCAAGTAGTTCTGTGGGCCTGCCAGATACAAGGGTTTCTCTCAGGGCAAGAGACAGGCAAAGTGTATTCAGTATGTGTTCCTTTTCCAAAGAATAGGGCCATGAAAAGATCCTTCTACCTTTAATACACTGTAGATTTAATGAAAGGCAACTGCTATTTTAAGATTTTATAAGGGGATTTTATAACAAAGAGGAGTTGCAGATACCATCCCCATTACCACCAGGCTTCCATCCTTTCTTTCATCTGTAACACTAAGCTAGCTCTCAAAAACTTTTTACAGATAGTTAGAGCCATCAAATGAAGGTTAGTCATTCAAACGCTCAGTCCAATCACGTTCAGCTGTTTTGGCTTAAATTAAATTGATACCAAAGTGGTCTCTTTCTTATTAAAGTACTAAAATCACTGTGGCTACAATTCCTCACTAATGTAAGACTTAATATAAGTAGTAATAATAGTATATGTCACCAATGTTGATAGCTGTCAGAACTTATTTTTTACAGAACTGGAAAGCAAAATAAAACTCCCAATTATTGTCAAAATGGTAGAAAGATAACCCTTTGTCCAGGGTAGAGACATTTCATTTATTTCATTTTCTTCTCTCTGTCAAGCAATGTTGCAGATTCATTTAATGTATTATGTGTATTACATTAGATTTCAGAACTCACAAGGAGGGTTACCAGTCACGTGAAAATTTAAGGTAAAAATTTTTAAGGCTCCCATGAAGCCACTGGCAAAACTTAACACAAGAAGGTCAGACTTTCATTCTTGGTCTTTCTCTTCAGTTATCATATGGATTTTCATCTGGTAATTGTGTCTGTGGGCTGACTGGGACTCATGCTGAAAACATGACTTCTACTTTTACACTAAAAAATTTCAGAAGTTAAGCTTCTCTCAACACCATACATCAGCCACACTGATGTCATTACAGCAAATTATCTTTTGACCCTCACAAATACATCCGATAGAAGTTCTGTGAGGCAATGATATGCTCTTTGGCTTTCTGGTGAATGCTGTTTTTGTGGAAAACATTATTTAAAATCTTTCAGTGCAGAACTATTTTTCTAACAGCCAGCAGCGACAAGGTATAAAGCTGAACCATGAGGTCTGGATCTTTGCTGTCCTAAAACGGTCACTTAGATTGTGACATTCAGACATGGGGCTTTTGGCCTGCAACACAAGGGAGACAAGAACTCTTAACTTTCTTCAAAAGATTGTGTCTCCCTGTCAACTCTACAGTTTGGTAGCCTGCAAGAAAACTGTGAAAGGAGGAAGGATATGGGTATATGAAGAAGACTCACAAGAGACAGTGAGAAAGTGGAGGACTTGAATGAAGTCAGAGCCAGTGGGGTGAGGACAGGGGAATCTCAAACGTAAGAAGGAGGAGAAAAGCTGGTGGATATATGGATTATGCAGTGGAGAAACTAGGGTTGTACAGTAAGGGAAAACGGGGTAGTAAGAAGCCATTCTTTCACCCTTTTTCACAGAATGATATCCAGGTTGCTTTTTGGAAGGCAAATTTTAGTGAATCCATCTTATACTTTAAAAACTGGACAGTCACTAAAGTCTGGCCTAAACCAGCTTTTTTCTTTAACATTTCCAACAGTATCTAGTACTGGTGGAGCTGTGGTGCTCTTACCAACAGCTAGACACTATTTTGAGGAAGAAAGGTTAATGCAGAAACTCTCTTTCCAGTGCCAAGACCTTCCTTACAGTGTTCATGAGCCGGGAATTCGTAATATTGGGAGTTTCTCTTTGGTCTTAATCCAGACCCTGTAGTATGAGATGGGCTAAGATTCACTTGCCAAAACAGTAAAGGTGCATAGTTAGAAACTATTATCAGTCCTGACTTGGGCCAAAATTGAAGAACTGAGTGTCTGTCTTAATATTGAGGATCTATAAGGATGCCTAGAAAAAGCAAAACCAGTGCCTAAACCAGTGTACAGCTATCCTCTGTGAGAGCAAAGCCCAGCAATTCCCAGTTGGAATGATATGCCTTTTGTATTAAAAGACTAGCAGAACTTAGAAGCATGTTTTGTCTTTAGCAGAAAAAGGCATTTTCATGTAAAACCTCACAATGGAATGCAGCTAGGTATTCCACCATCTTTCACCGGAATATGAGCATTACATTATGAGACTTTTCCTCATAGGTAGAAAAGCAAGAACATATCTTCTCTGTATATACTGAGAACACAGTGCTTCCCTACAGATATCAGCTGAATGGGTGCACAGACCTGCACTAGATATTAGCTCTTAGACATGATGCAATTAGAGATGCTTTTAATTATATCAAATGAGTCAAGCATAAACCAGGAAACAGTGAACAGGTGATTATGGAAAAATATTAAAGGTAAAAAAGACAAAACAAACACAGGAAAGAATATTAAGTAATGAAAGAAAATGACATGCGCTTATAGTTGAACCAGAGCATGTAAATCCCAGAATCACAGGATGGTTGAGGTTGGAAGGGACCTCTGGAGATCATCTAGTCCAACCCCCCTGCTCAAGCAGGGTCACCTACAGCACACTGTACAGGATTGCATCCAGGCGTGTTTTGAATATTGCCAAGGAAGGAGACTCCACAGCCTCTCTGGGCAACCTGTTCCAGTGCTCTGTCACCCTCACAGTGAAGAAGTTTTTCCTCATGTTCACATGGAACTTCCTGTGTTTCAGTTTGTGCCTGTTGCCTCTCGAAATGTTATTTGAAAGTACAGTGCTATGTTGAAAATTAAATTGAGAATTTACAAATGGAAAATTAAAAAACCCAGACATATTAAAAATATTTGTATCTATCTTTCTAAGGCAGTAGAAGAAAGTACTTGCCTATATGAGAAATCCAATCAACAAGGACAGAAGCCAATGAATTAAGTGTCCAGCTTTTCATCATCTCTGTTATTAAAAGGTTATAAAATCTTTAAAATGACAAGATGTCAGGACCAAGCAAATTCCGTATCCAAGAGAAAAAGTGAGACTGGGAGACAGAAACTGAAGAAGTATTAGCTGACATTTTCAAAAGCTGACTTAATTCGGGACATATCCCTAAAGACTAGAAAGCAACAATATAAGGGAGCAGCAACACACCAGGAAATTAGAGACCAAACAGTTCACTGCCAGTGGTGGAAAAAACATGTGAAGCTATTTTAGAGGACTGAGTGGTGCAACATTTATGTACCGAAAGCACTGCCTGGTTAAGAATAGCCGACAGTTGCAAAAAGGGAATATCATGCCTCACTGACTTTCTGGGATTCTCTAAGGGTGCTTCTGTCAAGGTAGATGTAAGTAAGCGCAGCAGAGTGGACAGCACAGGCCTCTGTAAAGGAGTGTCTGTCTCTGCGCTGAAGGCTAAGGTGAGAGCTGAGAAGTCTCCGACTGCCTGATTGCACTGCAGAACGCCCAAACGCTCCTCAGCTGGTAAAAACGAAGAAGGAGGATTTCCACAGGGATCAGCGTTGCACTGACAGCTTGTACCTGAGACAGACACTATTTATAAATCTAAGCAAGAATACAGAAATTGTACAGATAACAGTGGGCGATAGTGAACAGACATACCTATGCCATAGAGATTTCCCCTAATAGGGCAGATGGAAAACACAGCTGTCTGTGTTAGGAGACACTTTTATACAGTTTGCTCTTTTTCCCTTTTTAAGGTCTCCCTGAAACTCGAATTCCTCCTGAATTAGTCAGAACTGGTTACTGCAGAACTTTGCAGTCAATCATTCAGTAATGAACTGCAATTAACACAAAATGTATTAGATAAGAATTTGAATTGCACTGAAGATTTTGTCCTAACATCAGTGTTGTTCTTCTACTAATCAATGGAACTGCGCAAATAAGTGATTTTTACGGACTGTTTCATTTTGGGTTGACTCAGAAGATTTTATGGAACATAACCTTATGAAATAAAAAATGGGGAACAGACATTTCTGGTCAACAAAATCATTTTTGTTCATATGAAGATGAAACATTTCATTTTTCCTTCTTATTTTTTGAGATTTATTTGAGTAAGCAGAAGTATATTTTAAAAAATATTGTTCTGAAAGGAAGAGTAGAAAAAAATCATTTAAAATGTCAAAATGAAGCATTTCAAGGCCTCTAAAATATAGGTTAAGGCTTTTTTAGACTAAAAGAATTTTGGTAATTGATAGGTTTTTTGAAAATCTTTAGCCAACCCAAAATGCATATAAAATATGCTTCAACAGACAAATTTCACCTAGTTCTGCTACAGTAAAAATGCAAAATAAAGCTTATAATAATATACTTAAATTAAGTCTCCACATAGTCAAATGTCCTTATAGTCCATTTACCCAAATGAACAAAAAGTCTACATCAATATCTTTCCAAACATCATACATTCATCATATCCATACACAAGCACTGTACCTGCACATATAAATCAAGCAATTGGGTATGCAATTGGCAGTTCTTAACAGAGTAGCCATTTTTGTATCCTTGAAGCAGTTTTAACATGCACAAATAGATGCGCTCACACACTGGGGAAGGTGAATAAAGCAAGGTGTGATAAAATTTGGGGACAAAGTATAAAGCAGAATTTGTGCCAGTTTCACTAACCTACAGCACATAAATATCAGAAGATTGGCTTAAAAGATGTGGTCTGTAAGATGGCATTTTTCAAACTAAAATAAAAAATAACAGCTTCTTGGCATTAGTGGCCTGATTTTCTTCTTCAGTCTGCAGGGATGTTTTTCCTTTCTTAACCACAAATAGGATCATTCTTCTGTTAAACAAAACATTTGAATTTAGCATCATAACTTGACTTCAAGAACAGATATTCATTTTAAAAACGAATTTGAACGAAGCATTTATCTCACAAGAGAAGGCTGGTCTTTCCAGAGAGAATTAGGCTTCTGCTGGAAACCAGTGGGTAGCATTTGTGCCACCGTTGCAAAGGAACTGCTGAACCAAAAGTCTCCGGGGACCAGGGAAAGAATTCAACACAGTGTCATTATACCCATGTTTGACTCTCAAATTTGTCTCTGGGGGCCACTGCCAGAGACAAGATACTGAGTTAGGTGGCCTTAGGTTTGACACCCTACGACTGTTCTTACATTTTCATCTTGTTCACGTTATGCTTTTAAATCCCAGGAAAACTCCCATTTATAAAGTATAAATATTACATTTGAAAACCCCTCCTATATAGGTGTCCTTTGTATAGTGTTGTCAGCTTAGGTACACTTGAAGCAAGTAAGCAGAACAGAACTTTTCACATGTAAAAACCACATCGTTCTTCTGAAGATGCCAACGACCATTTCCAGAAAATGCCTGCTGCCTCAATTTTTTTTCAGAATTTGACACCAGTGCTCTGAACTGGGCATTGTTTCATAATCAGTTTACCTCTTCACTCAGCAAAGGGAAAAATCTACTTCCTTTTCCCAAAAGAAAGAATAACTTTCACAAGGAATCTTTCAGTACAGCTACCAGTATCACCAGGAAATGAAAACTTAGAGCAAGATGCAGGAGAAAGTTCCTTATTATCACATTATTATTATATTATCACAACTCTGTATTACTGGTCACCGGAGATATAAACAGAAAGAAACACTTCTGTAATTTTATTTAAAATAATCAGTAAAAAAGTAGAAAAAAATGGGCAAAAGAAATGACATGTATGTCTGACACTGAAGAAAATCTATTTTGTAACTCCCTTCATCCTAGTTTTTTAACTTCTTTGTAAAGAAGGTTTCGTATCATGCTGCTTGTATATATGAAGAAGCTATTTCCAAGCAAACTAACGTGGCTATAAAGAGCAATAGCTATTCAGCACTAATTCCCTTTGTTTAGTTGCCCTTGTTTAAATATGTCTATAGGTAATTTTGGTTAATCCACTTCCAAAGCAGAAAGTATTGCAGAATGGTTAGTCTAAGTGATTTCTGATGTAGACATGACAACAAAATTCCATTCAGTAGAGAATTTGTTTCCTTTTTCTAGCAACAACTGAACATTGGAGGGCCAGACATGAGGAGATACTGTAATTTTTAACAGCATCCTTAAATGAAAATTACAGTTCAGCAAATGTGACTTCTAGCAGTATGTATATAGGAGAAACTATGTTAGCAGTGAGGTTTCTTCCAATTCAGTTTCAGCTGCAGAGGGGAATCTGGGTAACCAGCTCTCATGTAGACTCTCTCCGACTACTTTGCCAGCGGCATTGTCAGCTGCTCCTGGGCTGGGATTTATCTGACATAACTGTATCAGTCTAACAGGCAGTTAATCTAAACGAGCTGGCTACATCCCCCTGTAACAAACACAGGCTCACCCAAGGTTCCTCCCATTTCAAGACAGGCACCTAAGACAAGGGGGTGGGATCACCTTCTCGAAGTCTCTTCTCTGTCTTTCTGCATTGCCTTTAGAGGAACTATGACTAGCTTAGATTAGACACCTACCTTTTAGAGGGACAAAAGCAGGTGAAATGAACACCACCTTACTAATTAACGTTTTGGATTTCAAACAACTACACTGGGGAAAATACTACATAGCATAAATAGTAAAATGGCTTTCCTGCAGGATGCAAATAAGATGTACATATTTTGCAAATTTTAGATAAGACATCTGTCAGTGAAATTGTTATTAGCATGAAGTTGACTATGTGTCCAGTCATTCAAATAAAACGTATTAAAGCCTCCAGTAAATGTGAAAGCATCAGGCCCCAATTTCCTACTCCAACCTATGCAAGCAGACCTTTCTCCAAGCTCCATCAACATTACTGAGATATTATACAGTTAAAAAAGTCTGCAAGGATAGATGAGATTGCAGACCACTGCTGTTACTTAGATGCTTCATATGCCCTGAATTTTTAGAATAAAGAAACTTACCTGTTCAAATCACGATGTATGATTGGTTGTGTGAGATTGTGAAGATACTCCATACCTTTGGCAACATCTACAGCAATGATTAATTTAGACTGAAGGTCAAGAGTCCTAGATTTTGAAAGGATTACAAAATTACTCAAAATTTATAGACAGACCAAAAATTATCTGTAACTCATTGTTATCTGTAAACCATGGACCCTTTTTAACTGTTTTAAATACAAAATAATGTTTTATAATGTATGTAATATAAAAATATATATTGTAAAATAATATGTACCAAATAATAATTGTGATTACTTACTAATTTCCCTTGTATACCAAATATTCTGAATCAAAGACACAAATTTTATAGTGTCTTCCTTTCACTATTCATTTATAATGAATAAATCTGCATCAGCACAGATTTACTAGACTTCAGAATTCTGTATCATAAGCCTATGCAAAGAATGAATAGAATACCTCTTCTGTTCATGAAGCAGGGAAAAGAGTGATCCTCCAGAAATATATTGAGTGACTATAGCAAACTGACTTGGGTCATCTAAGCAAGCTCCAACAAACTGTATGACACATGGATGATTCAGTCGGCAGAGAATGGAAACTTCACGGCAAAACATGTCCACATCGGATTTGGAACAGTAGGTATTGGCTCGATAGCTTAGAATTTGCAGGAGGAGAAAACAGTATGGCAAAAATATCATTTTTTTATGTACTTCAAACTAGAGTATTAACTAAACGAAATGCAAAAGTCTTTGAGAAACTTACCGTTTGATTGCTACAATTTTATTTCTGCATCGTCCCTTATATACTTTTCCAAAAGACCCTAAAACAATTTAAAATAAATAAGCATAAAGATAGTTCTTGTGAACATCAGACATATAAAAAGGACTCATTCTTATTTCTGGTACCTGAGCCAATAATCTCATGGAACTCTATTTCAGAGAGCTGAAGATGGAAATGTGATGGCAGACCAGCACGTAGGAGAAGAACATCTGCCTTTTCTGCAAAAGAAAACTGTTACCCTATCTGTAAAATGCAGGGTCATGGGGAAGGGCAAAATAAAAGTACTTAACTTCACAAAAAACAATACACAGTAAAGCTGACTTCCCCCCTGTAAATCGGTTGACTGGTATTCCTATCCCTTTTTCTTTCAGAACCCACAATAAACCCAAATAATAAACAAAGTTTTGCAACATTGCAGCTGCCTCAGGGCTTCTTGGCTTTAAAATCTTATCACCGATCAACACTGTACTATTATCATGTTCTGCCTGGATCATGTGATGGTTGCATAAAATCCTTTGTATAGAGAATTAGTTCTTTTTTTCTGAATGATTAATGCTCATTACCAATACTATCAATGTTATTCCAGATCTGACCTACTCATCAGTGACACGTGGAATCTGAATTTTGATGTGCAACTTAATATACTCAGCAACCATCTCTACCTTGTTGATCAGCATGGTTCAATTGTAGAAGTTTATCAGAATATTTCCAAGTGGAAAATTTAAATGCTGATATGAAAAATATATAAGCATTTGAGTACATCCAGAGCGAACATTTGCAGTGGGAAATTGAAAGGACCACAAAAAAATTAAATATTTTAAAGTGTAAATATGTATCTGAATGTTTTGTATATACCTGTTTCAGAATAACACCATTGTTTTGGGGCAGAATTTTTCTTTTGAAGATAATCCAAGAATTTTACAGCAGAGTTCAATTAGATATTTGTTTGCATTCAGAGATTCATATGCATTTCATTAGTACTAATTCACAAACACACCCTTTTTTCCAAAACAAAGAGATAAAAAATTGAATATTTTTTTAAAAGCGAATGAAAATGAGACAAATAGAGGACTTGTCATGATGAGGTGCTGAGCATCTCTGCAGAAACTGAAAAGGAAAAGAATCAAGCTAAGTAAAGCTTCCTAAGATTATCCTAGGGAAATATAGCTGCTGCTTATACGCATCATTACATTTCCGAACAAGAAATATCCAGGAATAATGAATCTTATATAGTATGTTCAGGCTGACAAACACCTTGGGTAAATGACCATAAAACTTGGATTTTCCCCTTGTCATTGAAAATACCTTTAGTCATGCTTTTAATCTTTCCTAGAGGGGATGGAACTGACACATAGGAACCATCTGAAAGAAAAGAACAGAATGAATTTTACAGTCTTTGAAGACAATATAAGCAGCTGTGCTGATAAATTAGCAAGGCAATGGTTGCTTAAAGAATAAAAAAAATAAGGGGATGAAAATACGTATAAGCACACACACACATATGATTGTGACATGTTATATTGCTGCAATCGTGATAGTAATTTGGACATAGTTTCACTAACTGCATGGAACAATATCGTACTTCATCAGTGTAGAAAAAGGCCTATGTAGCTTTTTATATCAGCTAGAGATTTAAAGGAACTCAGATCAGATTAACAATTTCTTACAAGTGGGCTGTGAGTGGATTTTGTGCAATTCACTGACTAGATTTTTCAAAAGACCTCAGCTTTCACAGTGTACCAAAAATTTGGTCTCTTGTTTTTCTGCTTAAGTGGGAGCTGGGTTCTTTCAACAACTAGCATTAAAAAACCCACCTGGATGTGTTGTCCACTTACCAGAATGGATTCTGATACATGCACAAATTTGGTCCCCTATGTATTTACACATGCTTGAGCTTTACTAAATCAAAAAGCTGGAACATGTAAACTATCTGTAGAGCTGGGCCTGTAAGAATCAGATTGATCCTGCTAGTGACTATAAAATTCTTCTGATTCTGTGGCTGGAAGAGTCAATGACCTGGACAGACTGTAATGTATAACATAAACTTTTACCTTCTCTATAGACAGCATTCTCAACACACTGCAAAAAGTTGCAAGCTTATCTCACTGCTTGCATTAATAACAAACATTCTTCTTGCCATTTGTCATTTAATTGCCAATAGCAATGAGTATTTTTGTAACAAAAAGAGTAATTAATTCTTCCCAAGAGGAAATTAGATATCTAAAGATATTAAAAAGTACGAAGGGGACTGAATATAGCAACATACTGAATATCAGTCATCAAAGAAACATCAGAGATAGACAACACAAAGAGAATGGCTGAACAAGGTATTAAGTATGTAAAAAGGTATGAGGAATACTAAGGACTGATCTTCATTTCATAGCTTTTAGCTTTTCTTTCTAGCGAGTAACACAAAGTGACAACTCTGTTTTAAGATAAAGGAAGAATCTTGATGTAAATGAGGGATATATGATACCAAGAAAATGAGGATTCTCATGTCACTAATTTTCTTTGTGCCAAACAGAACAGATCCAAAGCTTACTGACATCAATGGAACATTCCCAGAGACTTCAGTGGTCTTTGGATCAGACCCTTCAGTGAGAGAAAAAGTGATTTCTCAAACCATACCTCCTCCAGGCTGTGAGTATTCATTACAGGGTGATTCATCCTGAGGTCTTTTATAATGCTTCAGAAGGGTAACAATGGCATCATGACCTAAGAAAAAAAGGAAATATATGAATTTGCAGATAAGCTCAGTAGTCTTAATTTTCATATATTGATTTATACAAAATCAGGTGATTTTTAAAAAAAATGAACAGTGTGCCTATTTATAAAACATATAAATAAAGGTTCAGTAACACTGATTAGAAAAATAATATGATTCTTAACTACAGAAATACTGTGAAATACCTGCCAATAAAAACAAGCATGTTATTTTTACATGGGTCCACATAACACTACAATGTGATACACAGCAATAGAAAAAATGCTGTTATAGAAATCCTGAATTGGAGATTGAGAATAGTCTTCAATAAGCCCTACAAGAGAAGGCAATGGCTGAAAATATTTAAGTTCTGATGTCCTAAACAGGACAAAATTTGTACAGTATATTGCAGCAGACAACTGCTTTATTCATCATTCTTCATTGCAAGGAAGTGGAGAAGAGTGGTACATGCACAAACCTGCTCAATCTCTCAGATTTTTGATACACAATTTTTGAGCATTTGGTAATGCTCAAAATTCTGTTGAAAACTTTTCAAAGATGAATTATCCCTCAGTATTTTTGTACATTATATCAAGTTTTTCTTAAAATCTATGGTTTTACTACATTACAGTGTTTTTCATAATAAATAGTGTTGTAATGGTTTTGGAGGAGGGAAGAATGTCTCATAATCCTCCAACTTTAACTTGCATTTCGAAAACATATGGGAAAAAATAGCATCTTCAATTTCTTGCTTTGTGCTCAGCACCGCTTATTCATACACCCATGCCAATAGAAAATGTTCCTGTTCGCTGCTTACAAAGATGAGAACAGGCAAGAAAAGAAGAAAAAGAGATGCATTTGGAATGAGGTCATGATGCTTTGATCACATACCAAATGCTACCTATCATTTCAACAGCTCTCTTGGCTCCATTTACTTGCAGCAGTTTTAATTTCCTGCCAGTTCAGTGGCACAGTTTGTTGGCATTTCTTTGAGGATATTCTTCATCAAGACCATAATGAATGCAAGCTTTTTGGCTTACAATGAGCACAAATTAGCCAGGGAAATGCCAGTAAGCTCACAAGTTACAGAAGGAATGTTTGCTAGAGCTTCCAGAGTCTTGCGAAAAACTCACAACAGCTCTAACAGAATCCACTGTATCATTTTACTCATTATGTTAGAAATATTGCACCCACTGAGATGTTGTGTGTGATTTAATTTGTGGAAAGAAATAAAGTGATACTTGTATAAAAGTGGCTGATAATTTAGTGCAGTAGTTGAAAGTGAACTATTTCTGTCTGCAACAAATATTCCCAAAAAAAGGATAATGGTAACTGATTAATCAAGATAATCTGCAATTTACTATTGAGTTTAACTGCGACTTCACATGGCCTGTCTGTAAAATTTCCTCCAAAACCTGCATCAAACTGATATTAAAAAGTCTTAATAGATCATTATTTACTTAACTATATAGAAAGAGCAACCAAGCATTTTTCATGTATTTTATGACAACAATTCTTCTTCTTCTTATTATATAGTAGATCAATAATAAACCAAGAAAATAATCATAACCAAAACATATCAGAAAATAATAACTGTGAATAATAGCAACTAATCACAGCCTGCTCATCCTTCTCTCTACTAGTTCTTCCATAACCACTTAAAATGCTCTGCATTGAGTCATTTGCAGGATATTAAGCATTGCTGGATGCAAAAGCATTATTTCTTGCAATGATTCTTCCATTCATAACACCTAAGTCAGTCATGAATGCACCATCAGTAGAAAGTACCTTTTCTGAACACTGTCTTATGCATTTAAAACCAAAACCAAAACACTCTCCACCCACTCAGAAAAAAGACATCTCCAACTATTAAGGATATCAGAGGAAACAGAAAAGGCAGGTAAGCTTTTTTGCTGCCTCTCATCCTGTAATCAGAATCTAGGTCCTGCAGGAAAGAAGTTCTGCTGGCTCACTAAGCTGCCAGGGACATGAGCTTACACCAGAGAGTGTATATACATTTGAATACTTCTCTAAAACAAAGGAATTTAGGTTAAGGACAGTTTTCTACAGATGGCAGCTTTCTGGATATCCAAACTCAGAGGATGTTTGAACTAAACTTTAAAAGTGTTATCACTTACATTAACATAAAGGCAAATGCAAAGAAGAGGGTCACTTCTTCACCAAATCCATGCAAAGACTGCTTAACTAGCCTTCCATAGTCCAGAGGCATGGAATGGCATTATCAGGAAGAATAAAGGGAAGGGTAGCTCAAATAAATACATAGCTATTGATCACAGATGAAATTCATAAAGGGATGTGAACATCCAAAACACCTCCATGAAGAAATAAAGCTTTTTATTTGCAGAGAAAATTGAAATACAAGCAGGACAGAAAACTGACACATTGCTGTAATTAATGTGCAGTGAACATACAGAACAGCGTAACAGGAACCATGCAAAATACCTTGCTTTAATTCATATTTGCAGGAACTAAAGATTACTGACTCTGACACATAGCTCCTTGCAGTGCCTCCTTCAGTAATAAAACTGAAACTCCTCATGCACATACCAGAGGCAGAAATTGGCTTTTCTGAACAGACTGTATGTTTTCATTTTAGCAATACATAAATAGTCTTGTCCCTGAGCTTGTGTTAAATCTGTTTAACAGAGTATCTGAGAGAAGATAAATGTAAGGGCTGTTTTTTATAAACCTTGATACCAGGAGCCGGAAGCAGATGGTGAGAGCTCCTAGTCTACAGGGGATGAGAGCTTATTTTGTACTGTTATCTCCTGGCTGTACTGTTCCATGGATTTTGCAGCAGAAACTAGAAAATTGAAATACCTTTCTCATAAGCCCACATCAAACAGGTCTGCTCATCTTTTTCTCCACTAGACCTGCTGGGATCACAAGCTACCAGATTCATATCAGCTCCGTTATCCAGTAAAAACTGTACTAGACGAATATGACCATGGTAGCAAGCACAGTGTAATCCTAGAACATTAGAAAAGGAAACAGTCACTGTGGAAAGCACAATTTTCAGAAAATCATAACAGGATTTGTAGCAACAGCTATAAAGCGCAGATTGATTTCCCTGATAAAGGAATATACTATCAAACAAATACCTGAGGCATTAGATGAAAATAAAATATTGTGCTGCAAGAACCAATCTATTGCCTGCTGCACAGTACATGTCATCATTTACTCTACCACCTGCAAATCACATTTAACAACTTTGTATGTGAGGAAAAGCAAACAGAAGCAAAGAAGGCTTTCTTTTTTCTTTGCCTGTAATAGATAAGTGGAGGTGCGCAGCTTTTCAGACACTATATCCTTTCTTGCCAGTTCGAACAAAGCCTCTCTCTCCAGTCTTCCTTCTCTGCCCACATTTCCATCGTGACTCAGTTCTTTCCTTCTTGTTTTCCAAGCTCTTCACAACTGCCCTGTCCACTTTATCTTTACTTCTCACTGCACATCTCCCATATCTCATTTTTCCATATTTTTTCTTAGAACAGATACTTTTATCTCCTCTGCCACACCCCCTTCAACATCGTGATCAGTATTTGAAATACAATGCAGTCAACACAAATCCCTTCTCCCGTGTCCCACTGAAATTCCAGCTGGAATGGAGAGCAACGTTCTTGCAAAGACCACCTGCAGCTCACTCGTTCACTACATTGTGCTGGGTCCCCTTCAGGCATAATCCTGGGAGATGCTCCGCCTCAACTGGCTCTGCTGAGTGATGAGAATGCACAGTCCCCAGAAGAAGAACATTTAGGCCTAATTCTTAAATCTGCTTAGAAGTGCAACTACAGGAGAATCAGCTTACATCAGGTTGTGCTATTCGTATACAAGCTAAAGAGCCTGACACATGCTCACTGAATTCCCACCACTTCTATGCCTGCTTGCAAACATATTCCAAAAAAGTTGAGATCTCTTTGAAAGCTAATGGGATGCTGACCATCAAATTGCTATGGGAATTACCTTGGAAATCCTGATTGCGTATGGCTTCCAAACTTTCTGGTGCTGGTTTGATATGTACTTATACACAATAAGGATCATGATGTTACCTGTATGTCCATCTCTTCCCTGGTGATTGATGCTTACAACATTCTGGTCAAGAAGAAATTTTACAAGTTCTATGTTCTTTCCATAGGTACAAGCACTGCAAAAATAAAGGGAAAAGTGAATACTACAGTCTACGAAAGAACAAAATACTTTGGGTAGCCAAAGATTTCAAAAGAGTTACACAGAGATAAGAATGGAGTATCAGAGTAGAGAATCTTTAGAAATGTGCAAATGCAAGATTAATCCACCAAAGCAAATATATTCTTTTCTGTTGTTTCAGGAACATTCTAATTCCTCTTGTACAAATTAATTTTGCCATGCAAAATGAATACAGTCTGTTTTGCAAAGTGCTTCTTAAGTAACACTTTACAGTTTTATAGCATCATGACCAAATTTTTTTCTGCCATCTTACTTCTAGGTTAGAATATCTAGAAGCCAGCAGGCCTCTGGGCATAACAGACTCCAAACTCAGGTTCCAAATTGGACATAAAGAGAAACCACTATTCAAAAAGATATTGACGAAACTGATGCCATTCCAACATTTGTCTCTCTCCCTTGCTCTCTGTCTCCTTAGTTACTACCTGGTTCTACCTCTTACTTCATGTCCTCTCCTGTATCTCAAGGTATAAACTTAACATCCATGTCAAGCTCACTACTTTGCTCCTCATCCGGCTGTTGGTGAGACCTTTGCTATTTCAGGTGTTGTACTGCATGCATCTGTAAGTGGCGTTCTATTTATAATGGCATTTTAAACATCTCACCTGTGGAAAGCCGTTTCACTGAATATATTTTCTTTAGTGAGACTTTCTGTTCCTGAGAGCTGAATTATTTCCTTGACAACTTCAAACTTTCCATTGTAACAAGCGCTGAAGATGAAGTGAGTAAAGAGCTGTTAACAACGCCAACTTTCTAATTAGGCCAAAACAAAGTAAAACAGAGCTTTTCCACATGACTCACAGGTGTAAAGGTGTGTCTCCATAGATATTAACCACATGGGGTTGAACTTCAAAACTGCTCTGGAGTAAGAACTTTACAATTTCATGGTGTCCAAACCGACAGCAGAAGTGCAGAGGAACATGGTCTTCATTGTCCTGAGCATTCACTGTCATTTGACCCAGAAAGAGACCAAAGAAAGGATTTTATACTTAATGCAGGTTGCTCTGGATATTTAGTAATGCTTATGTGTTGTGCATATGTACTATGAAATATTTATAGGCCTGTTTCTTTAAAACTGATGTTTCTGTGAACTTTTATAGATCAAAACCATATTACTCAGCACCATCTGTAATACATTGTCAGTACCATTTTTTGGACTTAGGGTATAATTGCTTTTGCAATTGTAGCAGATGTACTGAATGTTTTGGTGTAGCTTTCCATGAATGAAACAAGAATTATAAATGACCCTTAGAAAGAACAAGAACAATATTACCATATGAAACAAAAATAAGATGTGTAGTTAATACATGTAAGAAAGTAATCCACTGACTTATTCCAAATGAATGGGCCTGCAGTCATTCATTACAAATACTGGGAAGAAAAATATTTCGTTGCTGCTCTTAGGAGAGGAAAATCCACATTTTTAAAGGAATATATTAGCTTCCTTGAGTACCAATGGCAGAATCAAGGAATAAAATTAGTCATACAGTGACACAAGAAAAAATCTAAACAAAATAAAGGAGACAAAATAAGAATATACTTTTCATAGTCATTATTAAAACGTTAATGAATGAAAGGCAAAAAAAAAGGGGAGAATTTATTCAAACTTCTGGATTTCCAATATTTCTGTTTTGCTGTACGTTTCCTTTCACCTGCAAAGTTGATTATATACACACTTCACTTTCCTTACTGGATATCTAAGAATATGGGAGTTTTCTTTTGTATAACATGAAACTACATATAAGAATGGGCAGCATTAGTACACTACTGTTGGGCAGGTGTGGTATTTATCTCTGTTGGTTGAATATAACTACACATGGAAAACAAACTGTGTGATATGAAGATTTTATTCTGTTTAAGATGGTTGCCCTTCTAGTGAATGACAATGATTTTTATATCACAAAATCGTGCATTCTGTATGTGGCACACAACTTATCAAAAAACACAAGGTAAAAGTAATTTTTTCTAAATTGCCTTAAACCAATTATTGTATCCTTCCACCTGCAAAAACAGTTGCTTTAGTCACCACACAGCAGCATAAATTTAAAAGCAGGAGAAAACTAAAACAAATTCATTCTAAATACCTCTCAAATAAGCATAAATGCACCAAGGATTTTAATTTAATGCCATTTCTTAGACTCCTGGTTAGCTGATATACTCAAAAATTTGGGGGGATAGTTAGGTAGTTATGAGGTAGACAATACTAGGAGTGAATTTCAAAAATTTCATTGTAAAATCTTGATTCCATTGGCTTTCAGTCAGACCAAGATTCTTTCTCGAAGCTTTGGGTCCCAATTCAGTAAAGCACTTAGATACATATCACAAAGTGATTAGTTAGATCAAAATGTTGTTTCAGTTACCATGCAGAAGCAGACTTACATTTCTGAAACCATCTATTTTTGATTGCTTTTATGTTAGTGTAGCAAACACTGATAATGCACATTTCTTCTAATGAAAATCTATTTAAGAAATAATTCTGTAGCAGAATAACATAAAAATAACTATTATTGAGAATAGTTACTCTGAAGTGAGCAGTAAGAGACTATGACTGTATGTATACTAGTAATATCAACGTGCCTGGGAACATTCCTGGCACTGAGGCCAAGCGTCACAGACCTGCCGGTGTCTAAGGTACCAAACTTTTTTGGTTTCCAAAATAGGGTAGCTGCATGCAAACTGCCTAGTGGGAAACGGTCCCCGGAATGCTCCTTGACCCATAGACAGGAATTGTCTGGGAGGGGGCCAGTTAACCTCGACCTCATCCATGCCAGGGAGCACTCTAACTGTTTGCAGTGTAGGCAATTAAATTCCAGCACCTGGGAACTTTCTTAGGCATGCTTGAAACGAGTATGGATATACCTTATGTGTTATTTTTCCTTATTTATCTAGTAGGCAGCAAGGAAGAGACTGGATAAGGCTCTAAGCAGAGTTCTTTGTTGGTACAAAGATACACAAATGCTGTTTTCATTATTCAGAAAAGGTCTTTACTCAGTTTGAAAAGAGAGCATGTATTTCTGTGATTCTTAGTATGTTTCAATCTATGTTTAGAGATAGAACAGCCGTACCAGAACCGACAAATCCAGTCTGCTCTGTCCAACACTTTGTTCTCCATTCAGTCTAGCACCTAATCTTTCAGACAGCTTACAAGAAATTACTAGGCTACTAAGGAATAATCTGTCCACTGAGGATGTCCAGTCTTGTACTAGGCAGGTTTTTAAACGTAACTTAGACAAATGTCTTTGAGGAATGATTCTTTTATTTACCTGACCCTCCTTGGGACAGGGTGATAAACCAAATGACATTCCAAGGTTCCTTCTTGTCTTGTTTTTCTGTGATTATAAGGAGCGATGAATGTTTAAATAAACTCGGTTTTAAAACCTTTCTGAAGTAATGGTGAATGCCCACACATATAGGAAATCCTTTAAACTGCGCTAAGCTTATAATTTCATCGATGTCTAGTGACAGAGTTCCAAAGATGAGTTATGTTTCAGGCAAAAAAGACAAAAAAGGTATTCTTGTAATTTATATTAAGCTTTCAAATTATTATTATATTAAGCCCTCAAATTTCATTAACTGTTCCCACCAACCTTCCCCAGGGGAAGGACATGTAACTACAACATGGGATGGTGATTTTTTTAATTTTAATTGATAGCTTTTTGATTTCTAAATGAAACATCATAGGTAACTTGGAATATTGTTTTAAAAAGGAGAAGAAGTTCAGAATGAAAAATCAGTCTAAAAGACATTAGAAGAGAGTTATTTCAAAAAGTACATCATACTGATTTAGGACTTAGTAAAGAAGAAACCTTCAACTTGAGATTTTAATTAAAGTATTTTTATATTAGATCTAGGATAGATGGTGCAACTGCCATGAAAGTCAGAGAATAAAAATTCAGGTTGCCTCACAAGTTAACAGCAAAAATGAGCAAATGATAAATTCTCATCTGGAATAAAAAGGAGTAGTATAAAAATTTTTCTTAAGACTGAGAAGTTACTTAGGTAGAAAATAACAGGTGAGACAATTTCAGTCAGTAAAAGAATGAAAAAAAAGACAGTGCAAGCTTGGTTTAAAGAAATAAGGGAAACTGCCCGATTGCTGATGAGTGGTAACTGTTTAGATGGGTTGGTGTTCAGGGAAGCATAAGTGGACATGCCTGGACTGTTAATTTCAAAATCTGCTCTTTAATTTAAAATTGATTGTAATTGGCACAGGTGGCAATGATTTTCAAAGAGATTTTTAAAAAGAGAAGCTGCAACTCTAGGTAGCTCAACAGTCTTGAAAGCTTACAAATTTTATTCAAAGTCATAGGAGTTAAAAAGACAAAAAATATATTTTTTATCATGTGGTCCCTGAAAGAAATCTATATGACAAACCATAGCCACTAATTTGAAGAATAATAAAAATAGCATTTAACTTATGTGAAGCAAAGGAAATGCCTGTTTCCTGGCCACCAACTAGTTTTCTAAGTTTGCAGATATTCTGTTTCTTAGACATTTCATTAGGCTATAGTATGGATTTTTAAAAAGTTAACTTTTTCTTTCATTTTGAAAGAAATAGTTTTTGAAGTCATGCAAACTTCTAAATTAGAAATTTAAGCATCTGAGAAACAATTATTTCCAGACCCTCCCTGATTTCAAAGGAATGGATCTTAAGAAAGAATGAGACATACTGATAATTCTAAATTATCAATAATTCTAGAAAATAAACCTTCATTCTCCCATTTCTTTTTCTGCTGGAGTACTGGGAAATCAGCAGAGGAAGTGTGATCATAAAATCAGGTCAGCTGATAACATAACAGTAGACCAAAACCACAGATCTTTAATTTCACTAATCAAGTTTACCTTCCTCCATATAAGTGGAAGACGAGACTGAGAAACCCCAAGTAATTAGATGATTTGGACTTTCTTTTTCACTGTTCAGAATCAAACTCTAAGCTTACATAGTCTCTAGTTCCGAGATCAAGACCTCCTGAAACCAGAGAAATTACAGTACTGATAAGTACGTCTATTGCTATTAGATGCAATGCTCTGGGGCACCTCAAAAGATCATCACAGAAGCAAAGCTACATAAAGAAAACAGGTGGCTGAAATGGCTCCAGTCCCAAGTCCAATGCTGGACTCTGCCAGCATTGCTACGTGCTCTAACCTCTCTAGGGGGAGATTTTCTTCATGAAAAGAGCCTGATCCAGAAGTCCATCCTTCTGAGACCTCAACATGTACCCTTCCGATTGCCCTTCCGATTACCTAACGGACTCAGCTTGACAATATATCTTTCAAGGTCAAGACCATATATAGGTAACTGTTAAAACCAGTGACTCATCTGGATCTAAAATATGTTACTGGATATTTGTTCTTAGAAAATATATATAGAAAAGTCAGGCACAGAGGTGAGCGTAAGGAATCTACAAGAAAAGCGAGAAGGAGGTGAAAGAACTTCTAAGTTCAGTCCAATGAAATGAAGAAAGAGACTGGTTGTTTAGGAATACTGATGATTTCTCATTCTAACAAAATGCCTTTTCTACTTCAGTGAAAAAGAATGATCTTCTCTTTGTTTTATTTGTTACAATCATCCTAGAAAAAAGCTACCAGCATACAAGAATAAATCCAAAATTATGAACTGATATCAGGCATTTTAAGTGATAGTAACTTGTAGTAGCAAATCAGTCTTTGAGATGTAGTAATGGGCTCAAAATGAATCGAGAGCTTAAAAGAATCTGATCAATACCTGAAGAAATGTGCTTGAAAAACCTAATATGATTCTTGAAAATGTACAGCATTTACTTAGTCATTCACTAAATAGCTCTTCCCTACAGTGCTTACATTAACTCCTTAGTAATGCTATATAAATAGATTATGAGATTAGCATCTGGAAATCTGACTGTACCTGCAGCATAGTGGTTTTATATACATGTATATATAAACTATGAACATTTGTGATTATATACATTTATATACATTTATATGCATACACATATATGTATATAGTGGTTGAAGAAGTTTGGCTATTCTTTGATTGTAAATGTTGATATATTTCAGCAGTATTCTGACCTTTTCAGTCTGATTCAGTGGTCACTGTTTTTCCTCTTCAGTTGCCATGGCCTCAGAGCTGAATGACCAGTGAGGCAATGTTAAAAGAAATTGTTCAAATTCATGACACAGATTACTGGTCTGCACAGAATACTGCCAAAATTTCTCCAGATTAATTCACAAATTCTTTTCTTTCTGAAGCACTCAAGAGTTGTTTCTCCATTGCTATATTCGTACCAAGTTTCAAAGCATGCTACTTTGTGAGTAAAAGACTTCCTGCTTCCACTCTCTCTGATTTTTCCAGTGCTGAACATACTGATTTTAAAACAAAGAATCTTAAAGGGTGTCCTAAATTCTTTTCCTTTTAAAATAAACAATTTAACTGATAGGGAGTCTCCTACCGCCTTGTTATAGTGAGTGAACGCCTCTTCCTTTCCCCCTCTTTATTATAATTATATTCATTCAGTGCACATACATTACAACTGAAATATCAAGGGCTCACTACTGAAAAAAGCACTTACAAATCTGAGTCATGATGCTTTCCGCCCCACTTTTTTCAATGTGCAAGTAAGAGGTATATAATGTACTCATGACTCACAGAGAATATGTTAAACTTACACTGTTAAAATCTAGGAAGTAAGACGAAGGGAGAGGGAAACAGTGTCAGTGCCACTAACAGGGTAGATCTCTACCCTGGTGGAACTGGGGTACAGGAATGACGCTAATTTTGGCACTACAGGGCATAGTGAACAAGAAAGAAGCCTTATGGGCTCTTTTCCTTGTTTTTACAATTGTTAAGGAATGACAGGGCTTTCCAGAGTCTGGACCAACGACTGCAGGCTTGAGAATACAGTACTTATATGAAACGACCAATTGACCAGCTCCTTCTGAAGTCAATTGACAAGACTTCAGTGAGATATTGGACCAGGATGAGATTAGGAAAGAGCTGTTAGATACGCAACTTTACGTGTTTTTCGAACATGGATGTACAGAACCCTTTTTAACCTTCCCCTGTTATGCTCTATTGTTTTTAATTCATGAATAGCTGTGCACATTGCACTGGCACTAGACATCAAACAGGATGCTAGATTGAGAAGCAGCAGCTGAAGAATTGTGATAACTTTGTTCTTTCTATAATATGCAGGATTCTTGCAGCAATTGCCAGCATTTTTTTTGTCTAGTTTTTCCAGTTTTGCATTTTAATTAGTTCTCTCAATCCTGACTCCATTGAAATCAATGGGAGTTTTGCCACTGACTTCAAGGAGACCAAGATTTTACCTTGTATATTTTAGATATAAGTTAACAGCAGTAATAACGCAGTCCAAAGACAAATTAAAGAGCAGTACTTTTGCAAACAGTATACTGTTCCTTTTCAAAATTCTTTTTCTTTCTGTTTTTCTGAGGATAAGAAATAGCCTTTCAAATAACTTTACTGTTGTTTAGTGTGTATAAACCTCTACATTAATATTCTCTTGTATTAGCTGAGATGGAAGGAGTGAGCAAAGTTAGCGTGCTATGTTTTATGCCTTCTACATTGCTGAAACAGCGTAAGGAGAGGGAACAAAAGAGTAAACGTAAGAACCAGGCAGTACTACTAGTAGAGTACCAATATAAATTAAAATGGAAAATATTTTAAATTGAGGCATATGCAAAATATACAGTACTGAAATGCAACGTAGTAGTTTTACTGGTTTGAGCATGAGATCATCTATAGAAAGAATGCACAGATTCCTAACCTGCAGAGAATAAAAAAATGCATGCTAACAAAGTTTTATATCAGTACAACCAATTCGGTATCTCCCCCCACACTTTCTCTTATGGCAAATGCTCCACAATGAGGCATATGAAGCTTGCAGCATAATGAAGCATGTGTTAAATAGATTCCTCTTCATTTTCTGTTCCTAAATTTTGTGAACCATTTGCAATTTTTCATCTGAATTATTTTAAATTACTTGCTGTATAATTCTGACTTAAAATCCTTCATCTATATCTCATTCACTAGCAGTTTATTGTGCATTTAAACCATTATGACTGGAGATGTAGGCCACATGGTCATGTGTTCTCTGATTGGATCAGTGTCTCAATAATAAACTATATATATTAATCTCAGCTTTGTTTTCTGCTATTGTTTTTCACCTCTAACTTATCCATGGAAGCAAAATGCAAGAGAGATGACAACACAAACAAGTAATGAAAAGCTCTCCAATTGCTATTTTTTGTTACAGTTGCCCAAAGTCAATATACAAACACACACACACACACACACACACACACACACACACACACACAGTGTTAGGAGGCTAAATTCAAGATTCAAGGCTTGACTCAGCATATAAAATACAATGTTAAATTTGAATGTTTCTGTATCTTTTCTTACCATCAGCTTTGCTTCCCTCTTCCATCAAGAGCTTTGTAATATTGAGAAAGCCTTTGGCAGAAGCTAAATGGAGAGGCCTGTCTCCAACTTCCCCGCTTGCATTCACATCAGCTCCAAACTTTAGCAAGAGGTGGGTTACCTAAATAGTTCATCAAGGCTAATTGAAATATCACATGAAAATATATCTGACAAAACCAAAAAGAATATTGCATTGGTTAATACTATACGTGAACATCTCTTAAAACAGAGGAGATACATTAGGAAACTCATTTTTAAGTTCTCTGTCTACAAAAATGTTAAAATACTCAAGAGCAAATGCCAGCTCATTCTCTAAAATTATATGGGTGGTAAAGGGCTAGAAAACACATACATTTGTTTAACTGACCAGTCAGCATAATAAAGTACATGTCCTCAAAGTCCACAAATTAGATGTGTCAGAGCCTTAGCTTTCTTTCTGAACAGTGTCTCTTATCACAAAAGCACCATATGCATTTTAACATAATTTCACTAGACTGTGACTATTTGTTCAAAAGTGGTTCATGGCAAATAAGCAAACTAATCTCTCAGCCCAACAGGCAAGGAGTTTCTTAATGTTACTGGATGATGAGGTGAATATACATAAAAAGAAGGATCTCAGGAATACATGCGTTGTGCGCATCCTTGCTGCTGCTACTAAATCACAGAAGCAGAGCATTTCCAAATATCCGTGCATCTGGACTCTGTCCTTTCAAAAGCTTTTCCCACGACCACTCCTCAGTGCGCTCTAAGTCACATGTCACTGAAATGAGAAGTACACTCTACCCAGAGGTCGTGCTTTGAAATTCAAAAATATCCCAGCATACATACCTCTAGCCAAAAAAAGGTATGGGGAATGAGTTGCATAAGCAAACATAGATCCACGATTACTTTTCACATAAAAGGACTATTGCAGGGCAACCGGCTGGATTGTTAAATAAACCATGTATGAATAATACTTTAGCAAAAAAAAGGGAATTGGGAGGTTTGGTGTCAATTTTGGTCAGAAGTTCAGCATACTTTTTAATAACTTCATGACTTGCGTAAATGAAACAAGCACAGTTTGACCTGTCATATGCACAATACCTCATGGAAAATTCTGCCCTGAAAAGCCTCAGTTTTTCCATTAGCTTGAAAGTGGTAATAATTTAATCTGTGAATTCCAAGGTGAACCTGTATAATTGCCATTTAATTATCACTGGCAAGAGATTTTCACTTCCTTGGAGATATTTAAGTCAATATTCTCACATGTCTTAAGCAGTCTCTGAAATGTGGGATGAATGACAAGCATCAAATGAAACATGCTTCTGGGTCCAAGTCTGTTCATAAGTTATCAAAGCTGGCTAGACAACTGTTTGTTTCAAGAGGTCTAGAGGGGAGGATACCAATTTTTACTGGGGTCTAGCACTGAGGATGAACATATAGAGATTTACTGTTGATATTCAGACTCTTAAACAACCAGAGACTGACTGGTTAAGACGATAACTTCTGTATATGAGGCCTTTTCATAGCAGGACCCTCTGGAATATAAAGGGAAAGTATGTAACAATAAACCTGTATTTGTCTCAGTGTTTCACCTCTCAGCTCTCTCAAATTTCCCCCATTTAGTTACCTGCTCATGGCCATAATATGCAGCAATATGCAGTGGAGTGAAAAAAACTGCATCCTGAACATTCACATAAGCTCCATGCTGCAAAAGGATATCAACTGCCTAGAAGGAAACAAACAAAAAGATTCAAATTAGAAGCCCTATATGTGGTCAACTAGTAAAACAAGAGTTTAAAACCTCACATCACCAGTTTAAAAGAAAACAAAAAGACTCAAACAAGCAAGCTATAAAGGTGAAGAACTCTGTACAACATGTAAAAGTGATTAACTTACAGTACTTTAACTGAACACTGAATGTCACTGATGCTTTAGAAATAAGCCTGAAAATGTATTTGCCAGTAAAAAAAAAACTTATTTGTGAAGGAAGAGGCATATAAATGACTGACTGGAGTTTCTCAGAATAGCCTTTAATTTTCTTTTAAGCATTATGAACAAAGAGCAGTATCAGAGTTTTTAGAAGTAAATAAAACAAAATGAAAGACCCTTTTAAATGTAAATGTATTCAGGTAAATCCTCAAGCATAATTCCCTCAGTGTGTAAAGATTTCTTTGTATTTTAGAAGATAATAGCCCTTCGACTTCAATAAATAACCCTAAGTGTTTTCTTTCAAATTGCCACTTTTTTATTCTTTCAGGAGGCCAATGTTTTGGTTGAACAGCTGTTAATTATGAAATACCGGCCTTCTGAATAACTGTCAAAATGGAAGCTTGAATTAAACCACTTTGGATTATTTATTGAAGTCTAAGAGCTGCTAATTTTTTTTGAAGCACAAGGGAGTCTTCATTCATGCTAAAGGGCTTGTATCATGTATTACTTGAGTCGCTCTACATATCATTTTGGTGAATGCTAATTTTTAAGCCTAATGAAGATGAAAGGTGCTGGATGGCAAATCACTCACAGCATGGATAGCAACAGGGAAACGACCCCCAGCATGCCCCCCTAGCAATCTGAAGGAATCACAAGGAAAGGGAAGGGGCTAGCTCAGATGCTACGCTAGTCACACCTCTACCTCCCCATTGAGACTTCCACTGATGGTCCCAGGTAATGCCAGCTGTGATGGATGATGTGCATTTCTGTCAATTACTATCGAAGCTGAGAATACAAATCATATCACACATGCAACAATGGTGCCAGTCGTTTAAATCCGTGTCATTCTCAAGTACTTAAAGAACTAAGACCTGTTACTAAGCAACATTAATGTTCAGGGATTATTTCTTTACACAATTTAAATTGAAATACATTTTTTTCCACATGATTGATTGACTGAATTTTCTGTGTAAGGCCCATGCCCTGACATATAGAAGTTTGTCTAGTTCCCAATAGTTTTAACTACTTCACTACGATATCAGCTGTAAGCTTCCCCTGGAACTAGCACTGTAGAGCCAATTCTGTTTCTTCAAAACCCAAGGGCTTCAACAGGATATAAAAGTGCTCAGCACATTGTAAGATGGACCTAAGCATTGCAAGGACTAAGCCCTTCTCTTGAAGACAGACTGGGGGAGGCGAAAGTTGTTGTTTTCTTCTGTCCTATGGAATTGCTGTTCAGCACCTCTTGAGTACAAATCGAATGATAGGGAATGTCAGCCTTCTTTACCAAATTTTATTCTCCAGAAGCTAAAATATCTTTGGAGCACACTACGCAGGGACAGACACAATTCTGACAGGAACCGCGTAAACAGTGAGCATCATCTGTGAGTTAGATCACAAACATGTCTCATGAACAGCTGGTTTTGGCTGCTGCGGTATGGCTCCAAGAATGCAGGAATTCTCAGCACAGTGGCAAGGAAGTAGTTGGGAGCTGGCAGGGGGAAGAGGACTAATAAATGAATGCAATCCTGGAGATGAACAGTATCCCGGTGTATTCAGAGCATCCACTGCCAGGCTCTGTGACGATACAGAATCACATAATCACTGTGGTTGGAAGGGACCTCTGGAGATTGTCTAGTTCAATCCCCCTGCCCAGAGCAGTGTCACCTAAATCAGGTTACTCAAGGACATGTCCAGCTGGGTTTTGAATATTGTCCAGTCTCTAAGGATGGACACACCACATCCTCTCTAGGCAAGCTGTTCCAGTGTTTTACCACCCTCACAGCAAAAAAAAAACCCTTTTTCTTATGTTTAAATGGTATTTCCTGTATTGAAATTTCCTGTATTCCAAACTGAATTTTGTGTCCATTGCCTCTTGTCCTCTCACTGCATATCACTGAGAAGAGTCTAGCTCCATCTGTTTAGTCTGATATTTATTGATAAGATCCCCCTGAGTCATCCCTCCTCCAGGCAAAATAGTCTCAGCTCTTTCAGCCTCTCCTCATATGACAGATGCTCCAATCCTTTAATCAATTTTGTAGCCCTTCTCTGGACTCGCTGCAGAATGTCCATACCTCTCTTGCACTGGGGAGCCCAGGACTGGACACAGTACTCCAGATGTGGTCTCACCAGTGCTGAATAGAGAGGAATAATCACCTCCCTCAGCCTGCTGGCAACGCTCTTCCTAAAGCAGCACGGGATGCTGTTGGCCTTTTTTGCTGCAAGGGTGCACTGCTGGCTCAACTTGCTGCCCATCAGGACCCCTAGGTCTTTTTCTGCAAAGCTGCTTTCCATCTGGTCAGCCCCCTGGTAAAATAAAGTTTTCAGTTGTAAAGAAATGGAGAGAAGGAATCATAGAATGATTTAGATCAGAAGGGCCCTCCAGAGGTCTCTAGTCCAACCTCCTGATCAAAGCAGGACTCATTTCAAAGGTCAGGGCGCTTGAGGCCTTTTCCAATTGAGTTTTGATTATCTCCAAGGATGGAGGTTCTGCATCCTCTCTGGAAAACCTGTTTCAGTGCTGCCCAACTCCCACTGTGATTTTTTACCCCTTATTTATAGTCAGAATTTCCCTTGCTAAATCTTGTGTGTGATGACATCCTTTGGTTGTGCATCCTTTTGCTCTCATCTGTTTGCTATGGATCTCCAAGAAGAGTTTGACTCTCTAATAGTAAAAGAGATCTTACGAAAGATCCCCCGAGATCTTTAGAGAAGCTGCCTACTCTTATATCACATGAAGATCAGCTCAGTAACAGTCTTATCGTGTGCACTTCCTGCAGGAGTGTTAATGTGTTCAGGCAGTAAATAAAGAACATGCACAGTCACCAGCTGGCTAGTACAACTTGCTCCCTCCAACATGCATCCCATGTCCAAAGAATTTTCAGTATACTAGTAACTTGGTGAAACAGAGATGGGGAACACAGAGCGAATTAGTCTGTGAATTAATGGCCTGGTCATTTTCAAGTGATTCATCTTCACTTTGAAATTTTCGAGTAAATTTCTATTATAAAACTGAAGTTGTAGCTGTTGACTCTGGAAAGAGATGTTTAGACCTGTAGCTTTTACAGTAATATGGATAAAACTTCTTTGGATCAGTTTGATTTTATTTTAGGCATGCAACTGTGAGACTGTAACACACAGGCACAAGACCACAACTCTGATTCCTCCTAATATCTGTAGAAGCCAGATTCAAAATGTAGTTCCACCTAAGAATCTGTGGAGCTTCAAGTTGAAGAAACTGTTTTGGGCAATGTGGTTCCACCTCTAGTGGTAAACAGAAAACTAGATGAATTTTGATGTATTTTTCCAGGCTGTACAAATGGCAACCATGCCACCTACTTTGTGATCTCCTGATAAAAGGAATTTTGTGAGTCATGTTAAACAATCTCCACTTAACTGTAAATGACAAAATGGGGAAATAGAGACAATCCTGAGCATTTAACAGAGAACCTATCTTTCTAAGAAAGAATGCAATCTTAGAAAACACTGAAAGCAGTCGCAGGTGTTGTAAGTAGGGGGGTATGCTGGAGTGATGTGTAAAGATAAGATTTACATCAGAAAGCAGAGGGGGGAAAGCTTCTGATGCAAAAAGAGCTTTAAATACTTAGGCAAAGACCAAAACCAAATCCTCAGGAGACAGACTATGTCTAAGCGTGCAGCTCCTAACCTGTGGGAAATTTTCAAGCTGCAGAGAAAGCAGCTCTTGCTGACTTTATTAGGTGTTGTAGGGCGTCAACAGAACTGAAAACTGACAATAGTCAGCTAAGATCTGCAGTCAACATCATTGCCCAGATTAAAACAAAAAATGAAAAGAAATATCTTCGACCTCTCAATGCCTCAGTGTGATTGGGAACCATCAGCCTGGATTTATCAAGGGTAAATCATGCCTGATCAACCTGATTGTATTCTATGACAAAATAATTGGTTTCGTGGATGTGGGGAGAGCAGTTGATGTCATTTACCTTGATTTTAGCAAGGTTTTCAACACTGTATCCCACAATATTCTTGTATTCAAGCTGGGATGTTACAGTCTGGATGGGTGCAAAACTAGGGAGGTAAAAAACTGATTAGATGCTGGGTCTCAGAGGGTAGTGATTAATGACCTGTGGTCTACTTGGAGGCCTGTAACAAGTGGAGTATTGCAGGTCTGTACTGGGTCCTGTCCTGTTTAACTTTATCAGTGGCTCTTGAGGACGTAATGGGAGTGTGCAATCCTCATGTTTGCAAATGACAGCAAGCTGGGGAGACCCATTACACTCAAGGGCAGGACTGCCATCCAGAGGGACCAAGACAGGCTGGAGGAATGGGCCAACAGGATGCTTACGAAGTTCAACAAAGACAAATACAAAGCACTGCACGTGGGAAGAAATAAACCCCTGCACGGCACAGGCTGGGGATTTTCCAACCCTGCTGGAAAGGACCTGCCAGTCTCGCTGGACACAAACTGAACATGAGCCAGCTGTGTGCCCTGGCAGCAAAAAAGGCCAACAGCATCTGGGGTTGTATTAACAGGGGCACAGCCAGTAGATTGAGGGAAGTGGTTATGGCCTTTCTCTTGCATAACCAATTTTTAATCCACAATACTTTTTCTCTTACTCCATAATTTTTCTTGAAGTTCTTTTATGACAGGTTTACTCAGAGGCTTTTTGAATATTCAAGTCAATTATGTTCACTTCAAAGAAAGACTATTAATTAAGCTACTCTTTGAAGGTTAGAAGGAATCAACAAAATAGAACATAAAATAGATTACGTAAGGACTTTGTCTTTTGGACAAGGGCAGGAGATAATAATTCCTCTAAGAAAATAAAATCAATGATTATTGACTTTTTAGCAGGTAAAATTAAAGAAAAACAACTTCAACAATTAAGCCATATGCACCTGTGCTAGCCTCCGTATAGTCCTATGCTAAAATTTCTAAAGAATCTGTCATGGTTTTCAGAGTTCCTTTATTAATTAAGCTATTAAAATAAAAAAAAAAGAATAGTGCCAAGCATTTGCCTAATTCTCTCTAACTTAGCAAATGTGGGTATGATCAGTCATGCCCTGCAAAGTGTCTTTGCACAAGATTAGTACAGCTCTTAACTCTCTGCATATCTATAAGAATTTTAGAATAAACCTTGGCGGGACTGAATTAAGAAACTTCTAAAGAGGTTCCTGAATGTTTTAAATACAACTTGCTGATGAATGTACAATTGTCTTTCTAAGGGAAAGTTTAAGGTTTAATGAAATGTTTAGTATATTCTCTCCTGTAAGACATAAGGACAGATGTCAGACCAGCGATAAGCTTTCGTATTTTTTTTTCTCTTAGCTATTCCAATCAGATAAAACACAGATTACAGAAAGAATCAATAATGAAAGATGCAGGTACTGGTGTCTTGAAATACAATGCTCTCCCCAGGATTGTTTTTGCTAAAGGATAGCAGAACTGGATTTTTTTTATTTTTTGCTAATATCAGCAGATGCTATACATAAAATAGTTTAAATGTTTTTGTGCAATATTATTAAAGGCAACTTTTCTGGGCAAAGAGATCACCATGAATTTAACAATAGCAGTAGTATTGTAGTTCTAAAAGGCCTCATTTATTTCGACTTCTAGCTTAAATGTGGGTCATGCACAAACTTGCTACAAAGGGTATTCTCAGGGAGTGAAACAGCTGTCACTGCTTTCAGACAAGTTAGCACCATTAAGTTAAAGAAAGTCCTTTACTGAACCACAGTTCAACACCTCTTTAGTTGTGTTTGCCAAACATGTTGTGGCCAGGCTGAGGACTTCCTCAGTGTCTGTGAAGCCACCTAGGAAATGTTCAGAAGTGCCTAAGTGACAGTTTCATTAATAATCATTTTCACTAATACTATTACAACTAAAGTAATTATAGAATTTTAGTCTTACTGAAAGTCCTAAAGACGCAGATACCTAAGATCCAAATCCTCAAACCTAATTCTGTCCTTTGAGCTGCCAAATATTTTTTAAATAGGTCTCAGAGACACTGCCTTTGCTTTCTGCCAGCTCCTCTCACCCCTTCTTGTCCTGTGAATTTGTCTTTTCCCCCTCCATCCAAGTAAGTCCCTATCCTCTCGCCACCTCCTCCCCTTCAACATGCAGTGCTGATTCTCTCTTTCCAACTCACAGTATGCTGAAAGAGTGGCAGGCAGGTACGAACCATAATGTGCTGGATAACACCTCATCTGAACCGACATCATCGACTCCTTGAAGCTCTGAAACAGTCTTATTTCAAATACTGCTGAGGTGAAGGGAAGGAAGAGTACCTCTGTGACATGGATTTTGCTCTCTGATTTTCCTCCCTCGTTCCTCAATTATAAAATGAGCCACATCAGCTAGAACAAATTTCTTTTTTCATCTAGACAGCCACATGGTCAACATCCCACCTTGAGAGTGCATCAAATTATTGTCCTATGCTTGATCCTACCCTGAGCAACAGAGTGATGACTTCTAGGTGACTGATTACATGAAATGGGAGGACGTGCTTTTAAAATTGCCTTATAGTTTTGGGATCTACTTTTCACAAGCAGAGAGTAATGGATGTGAGCTGATGGTCTCTCCTAGGCTGAACGTGGTCCATTTGGATTTGTGCCCTTTGGATTCAGTGCCCTCACTGCCCTTTTTCTCTCTTTTTCTCTGCCAGATATTCCATTGACAATATCTTGCGGAGCTCCACTTCAAAGCTACCACACTTGATTTAATATCAGTGAGTTCTACGCTACTTTAAACATTTACAGAATAGAAAAAAGTATTTTCCATCTGCTCTCAGGGATATGTTTTTTTCATAGTTAGTGAATCAGTTTCAAAAAATTAAAAAAGAGAAAGAGGATCAAATTCAACCCAAATGTTTCTAAGCCAGAAATTCTTCCACTCCTAGGTTGTATAAAGCTTCCTTCATTTCATTCAGTCTGGACAATTTGTCGGTATCTGTTAAAATGGCTATGGAATTCAAAAATCATGAGTTCCAGTACTTTTTGTCACTGTCCAGATCTTCAGATAAAGGCAAATTTTGAGCAAGACCTTTGACTCCCCATTACCTTGCAACTATATTGATGCAATGTGAATATCAGTTCTGCATTCCTAGTTCTAGAATAATTCTGTAAAGGTCTAAAAAATTAATGTCAGATAAGACAGAGGGCTGGGAAGATGCAACATTAGCATAAAATGCAGGGAATGAAAGAAGAAAACAGGGACTTTGTGAAACTTAACTCCTATTATCAGTAAAACTCATTCAAGTGAAGACAGGAGGTGACAAACATACTGTTGTAACATATGACTTGTAAGTGAAAAGGGATTTATCACCATATGAAATCCATAACTTGGGACTAACTCCCTTTACCCCAACAGCTCCTTGTTACAAACACATTCACATTTCACATTCTCAGGTATGCAGGTGGCAAAAATTAAGTAGCACTGGCTCATCCTGCCTGGAACCCTCAGTCCGGTTCACACATCCCCGCAGGTGGTAATCTGAAAATGACAACTTTAATTTACAAAATGAAGTAGGCAATGATACTGGTTTTCCAGCACGGTAATACCGGATAACACATAAATGTGTATGAGGCACATGCATTATTTATTTAGCAATGACCTTGCTGGGCTGGAAATATTTAATATTTTCAAAATATCAGACTTAATGAGAGATTTATTAAACTTATTTGGTAATGTCTCTAACATGGTTTCCAGCTTATATAATAATTTTTCATTAATGTTTCATTCTTTCCATTAGGAACTCTAAGTTTCATTAATAGATAAAACAAGCAAACAGCATAGTTTTAGTAAAGTAAAATATGATATTAAATCATAGAGCAGATGAAATATTTATAGACCACACTGACTCAAATGAGTCATAACATCTCATTTACACTGATGGCCTCCAGTATCCTCATTTTATAGAAGTGATTACCTTAGCGGTTTCAGGTGTGGTGATGGAGCAAAAGTCATAGACTAACTCTTCGGGAAAATGGGGAACAAAGCTACTTTTTCCCAGTTCCCTCTATCTTGCTCTTACATATAGTCAGTCCTCTTCTGTAGTCATAGATTATACTGAATAGATTGGTGTGTATACCTCTGCTATTTTTGTATTTAATGGAATAAGTAATTATCTATCTTATTGGAATTAAGGATATGTCAAAAAATCTATTTTCTTTTTCTTAAATTTATTCCATTTTCAGGGTTTTAAAACAAATATTCCATATTTCCATGAATATTACTGAAATTCTGGATAAAATAAACTATTAAATCTAGCAGAGCAGATTCTCAGCTGACTGACAATTTCAATTATATAAGGAAGGAAAGAAAAAGCTTGAATTTGAACTACAGTTCTTCAGTCCCCAAACCAGCAGATGAACCAAATGAGGTATATAGAATCCCACTCCATCCATGGAGAATACTTCTGATAAAGATCTGATCATTACTAAAGAAGGAATAATGGGGCTTTTCAAAACTGTTCGCAATAAGTGATGTCTTTTCAAATCAGTGGCCTTATCCTTGTAGGATGCGGAGTGTCCCCATTTTTCTGTGACTTCAGTAGGAGCTGAAGCCATGAAACAAATAGCAGGGCTTCCTTTGACATTTACAGGACAAGGCCCAGATATTTTTTAAATAACTTTAAACCCCACTGCAGAGTTCTTTGTATTCCCCAGTTATTTCTTTCCTTGTTCTAATGTTCTGTTCAGAAGTATGTATTTACTCAGTGTTTTCTACATCCTCTACACATTATATTTTAACATCTTTTTATTTTTCTATGGAAATGCAATGTTATTAAAAATATTTATCCCCAATTTTGTGATTCTGCATTACAGAGGAGGGCACTGCAAGATTGGAACCTTAGTCTTCTCAGCTCTGGAGGGAAATGCAGACAGAAACGTAGGAGGAACACAAAAGGAAAATGAAAGGAATGATAGCAGAAAGTTGTCTTTGTTAGAGATGAATGGCTTTTGTTTTAAAATACAGCGTTTTCTGCGCTAGCCACATAAGCCAATCAGTGTCGAGGGCCTAAATTCTTAGTCCAGATTCAGTATTGGTTCATATTCTACATATGTGTCCATTTACATATACTGCAGTAGTATAGGAATTTACTTTTCTTTAGTACATAAATACTAAAACATGTTTGTTTTTGAAAATATGGGAATTACAAATGTAACAGTTACTTCATGTTCAGGACTGGAAACCTGACTTTTAACATAATTAAGCATTAAAACCTGGTTGTTTTGATGTCAATGAGTGGGACAAGGGTGTTCCCCTCTATCTGTCTTATTAACACGAAGGCTTCTTCAAAACACTCTGGAAGTCTGAAAAAATTATTTCTGTTTTCAGACTGTCTCTATGATATCACCACAATATAAAGGGGTCTTATTTTTAATCAAAATCTGGTTCTCATTATTTTTATTTAATATGTCTGTTCTCTGGTGAATAGCTCTAACTTTTATATTGCTTTCTGTGTCTTTTTTATTATTCTTTACATATGTCCTTTATTTTTCTCTAAAATCCAGGACCTCCTCGCATCTGAAGATTAGAAAGCTCAGTGAGCTCTTGTATCTGCTTGACAGGCACAGATTCTTCACATAGGTTCCATCATATCTATCATCTTTCTCAGCCTTGGAAACAGAGCTGGGGGTGCTGAATGCTTGCCCACACAATATCTATAATTAAAGACCAAACTTACTGTGTTTCCAAAATTAAGTGTACAGGAATTTCCAAACTCCAAGGCAACTAGTAGATTGGTTGCTTCACACTACTGAAACATACTGAGGGATGGTAAAGGATATACATTTTTTAGAAGTAGGAAACAGATACCTTGGATCACTAAATGATATTTAGAGCTAAACACCTGTACATAAGCCCTATAAATACCACCTCTTTTAAAAATATAAGAAAGTTATCTGCTGAAGTTTGACTAAATTCAGAACTAAATTTGATTTGGCAAGGTTCTGGTGTTCTAGGATAAAAAGAGATGGTTTCAGCCATAAGAAAAAAGAGTGAAGGTTTCACCTGACTCCTTGGTGGTCAGATTCTGGGCTGTTCGGCCACTGCGTATACCTGGCATCACTAGAAGCCAGTGCACAACACTGTGGAACTTTGGTCTCTGTGCTTCCTTGCATGCTGTCTGACATGTCAATCTGTCTGTCTTTTAATATTTCAGGTATCCGTTAGAAAGTACTGTCAGGCAATATTTCATATCAGCTTGGGAGGGATACTGTCACATCAAACATCTTTGGTAGCTATCACACCACTTTTTATACAAACAGTTCAAAGATTTTATTAAAGATAGAGCAGGTGAGAATCTTCCATCTCCTTTTTACTTACTGCACTCAAAAGATTGACAGGTCCAGAAGTGTACATGGTAACAAAACAAATCATTCTGAAAGTGGAACAAATTCAGACTTTGGGATGAAGATATCTGAAAACAAGGACTGACCTGCACTAGAGATTTTACAGACACATGGGTATTATAACCATAATGTTAAATCTCCCCAAAACTGAAAAAGCAGCAACCCAAGTGCCTTAATAATATGAAAGTAGCTTGGGGCCAGCTTTATCACAAACAATTTTATTTACCGGTCAGTCTCAGTACGGTTGGAGGACAGGCAACTTCTCCATCGACAATAAATAACCTTATGCAGAACAAAAGGTATCTGATGTAAGGCATCTGAACACGTCCATGGGAGATGTCCTGAGAATTCACACAGTTTATTACAACACAGGAAAGTTTCAATTTTGCCACCAGTATTGGTTAGCTGGATTTCTGTTTAATACTGCTCAGTGAATTTAGTGCTTTGTGCTTAGTATGATAATTACTGTACAAAATTCCACGCACAGATGTCTCACAGAGATCAGTGTTGCCTGCCAAGCAAAATAAACACTACCAAACAGGTCTCCAACCTCCTAGTACTATCCCTCAACTACAAAGCACTGAAAACTCTTTCAGATGTTACCAAAGCCAGCATGTGATGTGAAGTCTCCAGAAATGAAGGCTAGGATACAAACCTAGGGCCAGCCTCAGGTACTTTTAAGTGAACACTGATCTGGAGAAGAGCAATTAACCAGTTAACAGCAGCTCTAGCACAATTTGCCAGAAAACTTGCAGACATCAAAAGCGGCACCCTCCCCAAAGGGCATAGACAGCATAGGTATATTTGAAAGGGTTTTAGCTTTCTAGGACACTCACTGCTACAGTGCTTCACTGCGAGGTAGGGACTGTCGGTTTGCTTACATTACTTCATTTACTTGGCCCCTTCAGGATTTGCATTTAACTGAACTTCCGTAGCAGATGCAATACACCAAGCAACATTTGTGGTCCATATTTTAGTCTTGATTCTCTCTCTGTTTTATTTCTTACATTTCTTGGTATTGTAAAGAGAACCATAAAGTGGGAGTGAACGTAATTTACTTTGAAACATAAGGAATATCTCACTACTCAGTAAAATCCTTCTGAGCTTCTGTGCATGCATAAACACAAGAAGCATGCTCTGTTCCTCTCTCTGTATACATGTTGTTCATTTCTCTCAGCAGCTGATTAGGATGGAAGATTAAATTGGCATTCCACCCAGGAAAAAAATTAAGTCCAGGTAATATAATTTTCTGTGGTAAACAGTAGGTTTGGGTATGAGGTATAGCTGTAAATAATAGATAATAAACTTTAATCTCTTAGTGCTGTATTGTACTTCTTTACTTAGACACATATACTTAGACACATATTTAACTTGTAAGGGTTTATAAACATCTCCTTGATGAAGCAGATTTTGCAACAGCATAAGGCTGTGACTCAGTCAGTGATTTTAAGTCAGAACATTCTGTCAGTGAACACATCAGCTGTGGGTACAGAAAGGATTGCACTGAGAAGGTAGAGGGAAATAATGTTTGAAATGAAGCACAGTCTGATGCTAATGGTGGACCAGAACCTGTCACTGTCAAATGACAAAAATCAGTGGAGATGTGTCAGAGACATAGCCACTGTACAGAGAAGATATGCTTCTATAGCTCACAACATAACTTTTCTCATCTCAATCCACCTCACATATGAGGAACAGAGCTGGGTATCTCATAATCTCATAACCTGTTGTTTTGCTTATAATGGTAACTACTGTAAGCAGCAGTTTTATTACACATTTGCCAAATTGTCCTCACTTTTCAGGGTCAAATAAAGAGACTGCAAAATAAACAAACACAATGGCATCATTGAAGTCCAGAGCAAAATATCCCTTAATGGACACAGTCAACATTTCATTTGCATGCTTTAGAGCCTTCTGCATACATCATGCTGAGATCCCATTCCTGCAGCTTGCCCAGAAGTTACAGTGGCCTTCTGGTTTTTAATAACTATAGAAATCTGTACCAACATCCAACTCACCAGCTCAAAATAAAAAATTATTTGAAAGGGCAGGAAAATAAAGAAATCAATGAAGAAATTATTGAGGACAATTGCTGACCTGAGTTTCTGAATCTTAGACAGGAACTGAAGGTTCACAGGTTCACCCTTGTTTTATACCCTCACGATCCTTAGCTGGGAGAGGGAAAGAGGGAGAGAATGGCTCAGGGGACACTGTTCTCTGAAAACCTCTGCAACTCAGAGCTAGTCATCTACTGCAGAGAAAGCAATCTGCAGGACTCTCTCCAAGAAGTGATGCTGTGAACAAGGCAGATTGCTTCAAGTGATCTTGTGCAGTTTTCCGTAAATACAGACGTGTTCATTATCTCCAGAAACATTTGCCTCTTGTTTACTTTTGATTAATTACCAAATACGAAAACAATTTTTGCTATTTTTTTCATTTTTGTCTTTCAGAAACAGAAAGAGTACTCAGTAAGTCACCCATGATCTGATATAGCATTTGCTTTACAGCTGAAAACACAGATTACTCCCTTTAAATACCTGAAATAATATTTACTTAAAGTTGACTTTCTTGCCTTCTGCCCTTGGAAGTGCACTATTTACTTACTGGTGAGCTCTCTACCAGAGAATGCTACTAAGAAGGATGTACTCCTGTACACAGCAAGTTCATAATGAAAGGGACTTCCATGAAAGCAAAGGCAACACAGTCCCCTAAGATGGGGTGAATTAGATCAACATGTACTTCCCAGAAGACAGTATGCAATACAGTACCACACAGTTCTTATATATCATTAAATATTGTGTGCACAGTTTATAGTTTAATTTCTTTTAACAAAACTCCCAAAAGTGAACCCTAGTAAGTCCAAAATCTCAATTAAGAGAGTGCTTGCTTCAGTCCAAAACTCAAACATCGCTGGGTGATAAATCAACCACAGCAGCTCTGGACAGCTATTAAGTCCAGAGGTTCAGCAGATTAATGACACTCTCCCAATTATGCATAGGTATGGCACAGGTAGCTTCTTCTATATCATTATTAATAAAAATTCTATACATTAGAGTGCAAAGACTATTTACTGAAGAATTTGCAATGACCACCTTTAATAAGAAATATGAAGGGGATCTATATACCTTTTCTTGGGCATCACAATACTTAAACTCAGTGGTCAGGTGCTCATCAGGGCTGGCAGCGCAAGGACATTGCTTCAGGCAGATATCTAAGCAGCTCTATTCACCCAGGTCTTTGAAAAAAGAGCTGTTTACAGGGCTGTTTAACAAAATATGATCCTTAACCTCTATCAAAATCCCATACAGTCAGGTTGGCCAAGAATAGACACACAGTATTCACACTAGCAGATCTCAGTGCAATACACTACAAATACAACAGGTAACAGAATCTAAAAAAGCTCACCTGCCAAGGCACTTATTCTGAATAGCTCTTTTAGGAAATAACAAGCTACCAAATTTATTCCAATAAACAAACTAAATTAACAAGTATTGGGTATAAGGAAGAAACCCCTACTACAAAATCAGAAAATATTATCTATATAAATAGTAACACATTCTATAGTATTAATTTGTAGTCTTGTAACTCCATTAATGAGTATATCCAATTTTGTTAACAATGTGATGCCTCCTCCAGGTAAAACGTAATTTCGTACAGAAGATCATTACCAAATGATACACAGTCCACACAGAAAACACTGAATACATACTCCATAAAAGATATAGAGATCATTAAAGAGCTAAGATTCCTGTTAACATCTCCGTTACAATTCTTGAACAGAACAATTAGATACAGTGGTTTCATATCTGTTTTTTAGTGCCAAGATAGCTAAGGAAAGATTTCTTTTGAGTGAATAAGAAGAACTGGATGTGCACCTGATTAATGAAGGGAATGACATGATGCCTTGTGAGCTCAGGGATATAACGCTACAAAGCGAACACCCACATCCCCTCCCACTCTCAGCTTTGCTTGTGCTCAGACACACAGAGGAGCCTAGTCCTTCCACCTGAAAAGCCAAACTTCAAAATATAAATTGTCAGCTTGCTCTGTTAATGTGCTTCCTCACTCACAGACTTAAACAGATGCTGCAAATTGATTTGTCCCCTGATCACTGTTGGAGCTGCTGGCTTAAACACTGAAGACTAACAGCTTTTTAATTGAGTTCTTTGGTGTGACCACCTGTAAATTGTTTTAACCTTCTTTCAGTTTATCCCACACACAGACTCTGGAGGCAATGCAAGGTTATTGCCAATTGTATCTTTATGCATCCTGTATTAACCAAGAAGTGCAAACATCTTTTGAAGTTACTCTCATTTTGAAACCAGTTTGAAGGCTGTAACGTAAAGCTAAGATTCTCCAGTATCCTCAGCGCTCCCTGCTGGCCCACAAACCTGGGAAATGTCCACAGCAAACAAAGTATAGCCCTTAGGAGGGTGAAACAGCATGATGTACTTCTCCATTAGAAGTGGGAGAAACTTTTACATTGAAACCACCTCTCCCCATCATGTGACTTAGCCCATGCTCATTATACTAACTAGTGCTAAAACTGTTTTCCCACTAAATCTCTGCCTGTTTCGCTCTCATCATTCCATTAGGCAGGCTTTTGTAGGGAAGCTGCTGTGGAAAACAGCATGTGCTGTTGTAGAAAATTTAATAGGATATACAGTTCTTACTTGCACTTGCAAATGTGCTGGAGTGCGAGCTGTCCTGGGTTTGAAAAGTGCAGCTTTAATCTCCCGCTGACTACTTCACTGTTGATACCATTATTTACATCAGTTTCCATAAACTATAAAGAGCCTTCAGGCCTGTGATTTACTGTCTCTCTCTACGTATATGTACAGTTAACACATAAGGTGAAATTCTCAAAGGTATTAAGTGCAAAAAGTTGCAAAGGGCACCTGATGCAATTTTCAGAGGTTTCAAAGTAGTGCAAATATGTAATTAATTTCATTAGAAGTTAAAATATTGACTGCAAATTCCAGTAGGGATCTACCTGCATCTTTGAGAGCCTAAATACAATAGAAAGTCTAGCATATTGTTACTAATCCAAAGAGCTGATAATTTCCTCAGACTAAACAGAAGCAGTAAGATAAAGACAGAAAAACTAAACTGCCATAAGTGAAGAAGTACCATCTTTCCTCAGCTGAACATCAGCAGCTGGCCTTATAGTTTCTCAGCCCAAGTACTTAAATGTCGGTAGATTTCTTTAAGGTAGTACAGAAAGTTTCTAAAGAGTGATCATTTCCCCAACAAAACTGATTATTTGAAAATAAATTTCTCTTCTCTCTTTCAGTATATAGCTATGTAAAAGTTTCTGTATTCATATGTGTAGTAAATTGTGTGTGTGCGTGTGCGCATGTATGTGCTGACTGACTGAAAATGTAGCAGATTATATAGCTTTGTTTCCATCAATAAGCTCAGTGACCACTGTAACTTGGGAGTTCTTTCTTGCTGTGTTTCCTCTCTTCTGTCCAAAACTGCACACACATTTTGTACCAGTCATCCAGCCAAACTCTTATATTTGAAGTGATTTTTTGAGTCTATGTAAGATGCACAAATGAATTCATGGCTTAAATGCTGTTATTAATATCATCTGTATTTCTTTCTTTGTACTTATTTATTCTTGCATTCCTTGCCAATTATCCCTCCTTAAAGGAATCTAATGTTTCTGTCTCCATAAATTACTTTATCTCTCTGCATAAGCCAAAGCTTTTACCCAAGCAGAGGACAAAATCTTTGTTTGCTTAATGGGCCCAAAGGAGCTAAAAAGTGAAGTACCTGCATTCATGAGTGTTTACAGTCATAAACCCTTCATTATCAAGGTAATTTTGCACATCCAGTATTAAATACTTCAAGAGATTAAAAAAATTAAAAAAAATACACTGAGTGAGCTGTTGCCAGGGTGACAGAAATGAGATGATGTGTGAAATGACTGAACTGAGGTGCTAAATGCTAGAAAAACAGATTCATAACTAACAGCATGTTTAGACAAGGATTACAGCATTCTATGGAATCTCATCCCTCCCTTCCTCCACTCCCCAGGAGAAACACTTTTTAGGAAAAAAATGGAGATGGGAATCTCCAATCCATACAAGATCTATCAATGTGGATATTTGAGATTCACACTACAAAGGACTTACCCTGACAATAGTTTTCTCTGCACTAATATGAAGTGTCACATAGCTCTAAACTGAGAACCTCTGTCCCCTCCCGAAGTAAAAACCACAGAGCTGTGAAGCTGAGCCTCTGAGATCTATAAGATGGAATAAAATGTATGGGGTTCCTTTATACTCAGAGAAGCAGGTCCATATTTGGAAGCCTCTCGACATATTCAGCTTCAGGAAAGAGTCCTGACATGTATGGGTGAGCATGTTTCATCATGTATCTATTAGTTAACACTTTTGACATTTAGAGAGCAATGTTGTTTATTATTAAGACCTTAAAGATAATTATGTAAAGATATGTACAAACAGACCTAGACCCTCTGTACATGTTCATTCAGTGTAAAAACATATGCACAGATATGGCTTTCCCAAAAGGTACAAAAAACAATAAATAAATAAAAAAATAAATAAATAAAGTTTAGCTATGCTAAACCAATGATGAGTTTTGTGTTGATTAGTATCAATCTAAAATAAAACAACGTGACGAACATTAGCGCTCACATCATTTTCTATACAGAAGAAGAGAAGCATACCTCATGGTGACCTGCTATTGTAGCAATGTGAAGGGCTGTCAGAGCTCCATACCCGACTTGCTGAATGTCGGCTCCACCATGCAGCAGTGCTGTTAAGAGTTCTGCATTATCCTAAAAGGCATGGATATAAACCATGTTATTTTGGGGACACAGCTCTAACAACTGCAGGGAGGGAGCCAAACAGAGCCACAAAGGTCCAGTCCTCCCCAGCTACTATACTGTTGCTACTCAAGAAAAGGGATTACATGTTCATGACACCAGGAACACAAGAGTGCAAGGGAAGGAGTCAAGGGGAAGCTTGTCTTGGGCACCAGAAGACTCTCTTTAGCTATACTGAAGCCTGTAGCTTTCTAAAATGGTCACTCTTCCTGATTTTATGGTATCTTTAAAGATTACTCAGTCTCTGAACCATTATTAAGTGCTCATACAAACTGCTTAAATGTCAAAACAAATATACTGTCAAACATAGAAGGCACTGGAACTTCCCTGGATAAATACACAGGATGTAAGCTAAATTCTGATCTGTGAGCTTATTTTTCATATTATTTTACTTCTTTGCTGTCATGCACAGAAGTTGCTATCACTTTTTTGGGTATAACACCAGCAATGGATATCATCAAATTATACTAATAAAAATTAATTTGAGAAAATACATTAAGAGTCACGATGCCCAGCCAATACAACTGTCAATAAACTCTCCTTTACAAATAGTAGCGAAATTAAGTGTGGAAAAGAGAAAACATTTGTCTGGGAGCAGTGGCAGAACTAACAGGAGAAGTCAGGCCATCTTTCTCACCATCGTTTGTTCTAACTGCACCAACTGGAGCTCTCACAATTTTCACTTCTTAGGGATCTGCCTTCAATCATCAGCCAGCCCAGAGGTGAACCTTCTCCAATTCATATTCACCGTTTGCTGAGCAGAAATGCACACAACATAGGGGCAAAAGAGATCCTAAAGCTCCAACCTTTCTCATAGTTCTCTGCCCCTTGGAAGTAGATACGGAAGCAGTGCTGACCAGAAATGAATCAACGCCAGAGAAGAAGCCGTGAAAGTATGTCTGTGAAAGCATGACAGTTCAGACTGAAAGGGTTTTCCTGTTTCGAGGAGATATTAGCAATTACAACTTTATATTCCTCTTATTATCAAACAGTTTTAGGCCTTGAGGCATGGTAGTTGGTGGCATAATGGACTGGATATTTTATCCAGCCAGGGAAGATAGCCCGAGTTCGGAGTTTCTTGAAGTATTCTGTTCCAAATAGTACTTCAGTCTAGTTCTGTTTTACAGTGATTAAACCTCATAAAATATTTAGATTACAGACCAGAAAAAGTCAACAAGTTTCCCCAAAAGTTGTCCCTTCTCATTATGCACAGCATTTTGTTTCTGAGGTATCTCTATGCTGCTTTATATTTCACTTAGAGAAGTTGTCATTGAGTGACTAATGGCAAATCTTAAACCTTAAAATTTCACTGGTAAGAGAAATGTTATATTGCATTATATTTTAGACTAAAAATTCATACTGGTTTGTATAGCTTTGTGCAACCTAATAAGGATATAGGATATTATATCACATGACTTGAGTGATTAAATAAGTTGCTGATTTTTTTTTTTTGCCTAAGTATATGCAAGAGCTTTTCTGACTTTACAGTGCACAGGGAAAACAGACAAAAGAAGATTTCATAGCAAAAAACTTTATTCCTAATTAATGAAAACAGCCTAGAAATCTGTTTATAAAAGTCCTGTTAAATAAAGGCCAGAATTTTCAACAGAATCATTAAATGTGAGCCATTCACTGAAAGTGACATTAAACAAATGCAGAAAATTTTTCTAAGCCAGTTGGCCAATTATGCAACATTGCACATGGGGGAAAGTTTCTTTTATGATTGCTGTAAACCATCACTTCATCCCTTGAAGCATAAGATTTGATTATTATTATTGTATAGCTTGCCTAGGTAACTGAAATTGTTATCAGTGGTTGTAAAATTAAACTAGCATAAGAATTACAGGAAACAATGCAAGAATTAGGAAGTGCTCCTCTTACCATAATTAGGAGAGAAAAGGTAGCTTACGTTGAAAGTATAGCAAGTTAAGCCAGGGAGTTGCAGAGCATAAGGCATTGCAAACCACAGTATCATAACTTTTAGGTATCTGGCTCCATGACAGAGACTTCAGCCTGCTTCTTGTTCAGCTCTCTACACATACCTGGGACAAGTTTAGATATCTAATCCTGGGATTCATGACATCTAGCATCTTGAGCAGGGAAATGCCTTAGTCGGTCCATAACAAACTTTGGAAATAGGAGTATTTCTTTCATCCCACCTTCAGACCAAATTACAAAAGCTGCTGCTTGCATCCTCTCCTTTCTTTCCACTTCTACCCCCCTTTACCATAGCTAAAACATTGCTACATTGGCCATCTAGGGTTTGGTGCCTTCCTCAAACAAACAATACTCACAACTGCATGTCATATGTCCCAGAGAATACTGTCATTATCCAGCTGATGCTACACTTTCCTTTCACTCACCTTGACCTAATGACCCTCCAGTTCATTTCAATGGGAAAGATGAATACACTCTCACTCCAGGACAGCCACAGCTTGCTGACTGGCAATATGAATTTGAATTTTCTCCACAAGAGACACTGGTTGTCTTCTCCCTGGACACATCTTCTAACTATCTGATTATTACACCAAACAGAAGGCAAACCATCCCCTCTTCTTTTAGAAGAGAATGACTGTGGCTCTGATGATTCTTGCTGTGTCTGGAATTGGTTATTTGGTTTCAAGACCATCTACCATATCAGTATCCTCTCACGACACAGGGTGAGAAATATCACTGTGATCATGAGGGTGCTGAGGCACGACATAGGTGCTAACCCAGCTAACCTTCTATCAACTCCAACCTTCTGTCTAATCTAACCTTCTATCAGTGCTGAGCCTACAACAGATCAGAATGTTAGCTACCATGAGAGCTTTACAGGATAATTATACGCCATTATATGCCATTATATCCTTGATACTGGTTGGGTCTTAATAAATAAATACAATAGTGAGGAAAATTAATGTTGCAGCTGAATGTAAAACTTGAGGAAGAAAAAAAGGCAAAAAAGAGAGAAACTGTAAAATAAAGTCCTTTGAGACTTGAGATTATTTCTATTAATAGCTATAATAATAAAAAGAATACTCCTCTATCTTGAGTTGCGTCACATTATTTAAACAATATTTGTAAAGTCGTATCATATCTTCAGGGATGACAGTGTAAAAGCACATGCTGATTTCCTGTGCATGGGCTCTTTAGAGTCATTTTCCTATGCACTGTAAATATTACAGATATCTTCACTAGAAGTAGCAGCTAGAGAGTTCAGTCAACTAAAACTCCTGAGTTCTGATTTCTTTTCATCAGTTTCCTTTAATAGTAATTTACCTTATAAGCTGCCAAGTGCAGAGCTGTAAATCCATTCCTTGTCAACCTGGATGGGCGCAGTCCTTTTAGCATAAGTGTTCTAATATGTGATTTGTTACCTTTAGAATAAAAATTGTATATCAAAGTCACTTACAGAAAAGGGCATGCAAATGAAGTAAATGAGAAAAGAGCTTCCCATAAGAGTTAAACACTTTGAAAGTAACCACAAATATGTGGGCTTCTTGTAGCTAAGATCACATCTCAACACTTTTATTCTCAATTACGCGATTCCAAATGCATTGACTTCTTTTCCTTGTAACTTCTTGCATTACAGAGATTTAGAATTGCATAGCTAGCACGAAGAAGCCTTTAGGTGAGCTTGAAAGCAAAGACACACGGGTAACTGCTCTGCTGAGCTGAGGCAAGTCATAAGAAATATCCAAACATCCTCAAAATGGGACCCTGCATCCTAGATCAGTGAGCATTACGGACTGTCTCCTCATTCACTGGGAGAGTAGATCTGGCCATGTATTTACTCACTGTTTGTTCACACCTTAATAAGAAGGATTTGTTAGAGACAGTTGAACTTCTAAAGAAACAATCTCCTCTTTTAACATCCGGACTGTATTGCAAAGAATTCCCTAAACTAGAGGAAGATCTAACAATCTCTGGTTTCTCAGACACTTATCTAACTCATTTGTCCTTTCGAGAGCTGAAGCACTGCTCTCCTGCTCTACACAACATTATTACAGGAACAGTACTTTCTAGGGACACTGATGAATCTCAGTATGGACAAGCAGCTTTGCTACCTTTCTTATGCACTGTGATGATCTCAAAAATTGTAGCTGCCTTCCAAATACTTAGGACAGTAAATAAGTACAATAGTGGGTCTATTATCTTCTCTCCCTCCTTGAAGTGTTCACTTATAGGACGCAATTAATTCACATCATATGTTTTCTTAAACTTCCTCTCAGCAAACCCACCAATTGCTCTAACGCTACCAACCACTGATGTCATCTTTGGATACGATCCTGCACTCTCTTAAGAGTAAAGATCTGAATGATTTTCAACAGTGCAGGATCAGGTCCTCCCTGATTATAGGATCTGGACTAATATTCAGCAAGGCATTTATACATATTATTCTTAAGTATTTTGTAGATCTGAAACTACAGGGTAAAACACTCTGCTTCTCTCAGCCAATTTCTGTTGACTGTTGTAGACCAAGTGCAAAATGTGTGCATGTAGACCAAGTGCAAAATGTGTGCATGCACTAATGACTCACTATCTGGATAAGATGGCAGCAGTGCAGATCAGAGTGAAATATTCTACCATTAACATGTTTTTATGAAAATCCCAGAAGTTGTTTTACACTATTTTCTTGGATACTGTGATTTGCTGTCTGCAAAAACCCTGCCAGCTGATATTTTTCATTAGTGCATTTGACTTATTCTTCTTTAAAGCACCATGAAATAGAATATAGACATTTTCATTATATTAGAAAAATAAATGTTTTATGTATGGCAAAATTTTGTTAAAATTCGCTCCCTATCTTGGAGTCATTACCATGTACAGAATACAGAAATGTAGAGAAGTGCTATAGAATGAGTATGATTAACATTAATGATTAACATATATTAACACATACATATAGCAAGGAATTTTGGATTAGCTGAACACCTGCAATTAAAACATATCGCATTATCTACCAAAACTTTTCCTGGATGGAAGAATCAGTTATAATGGAGTTCAGTGTAACTGGATTCAACCACGTTGGCAACAGAGTTTAGAGAAATGCCTATAGATGCTTATCCAACTGTCAACAAGGACAACGCAAAGAAAGAAATAGATTAAAAATATAATGTTCCTGACAGTTATTAGACAGAATAAATCACTAACCATGTAAATAACAGGTTTAGAGAACATCAGATTTCAGATACTTACCCCCACATATGCAACATAGATGAAGAAGAGAGAGCCCGTTTTCTGTGCGGTAATTTAAATTGACTTTGCAGAAGGCTTCATCAGAGCTGAAAAAAGAGATTTTACAGATGATTACAGCTTTCATTCTTCGGCATATTTTCATTCATTTGGAAAAATTTTAAAAGAGAAATCTCTGTGTAATTTTTTTGGAGACACAGGACTAAATTCGGACCTCTGCTTTCCTCCTGTAAATCTAGAAATATTTTACTGATATCAATGGATTAATCCAATTTATTTTTCAGTAAATTAAATCAGAGCCTAACTCATATTCTTTTCTGAATAATCCTGCTATTCAGTCACAGTATATACATGCCAAAATCAGCTAAATTAATAAAAACAGAATAAAAAAGAGAAGAAAGATTCCTTAGAAAAGTAAATAATCTGGACACAAAATGATTTCTTTCTTGATGCAAAATTAATGGAAAAAATTAGAATAATCTATGTATTCATTCTAAAATGACCAACATGTTATATGCACAGAACTAGAGGTGAACAATGACTAAGCTGTCAAAAGAATACCCAGAAAAAGGATAAGCCTTTCAGCAAGTAAGTTTATGTTCCCCAAATGAGGTCATAGAAACAGTGTATATGATCATTCCATTAAAGCATGTATATGGAAACAGTAAGGAAGCATATACACTCCTAGTCTTTCTTGCCTCTTTAAATCTTACACATGTAGCTCTGACTTTCTCAAGAATTATACATGGGCTTTCTCCTTTCAGCATTGAATATATTATAATTTTATGATTTTAGTATTGAGTGGAGGTCACTGAATCCCAAAATTGCTACTGTACACAAATTATCAGCATTTAAGATCTGGTTTCATGCCAACTTCACTCCTCCTCTGAATCAGAAACTCTAGAGCAGGAGGAGGGACATTTGTTTTGGAAACTTTTGGTGTTTTCAGACATGCTCCTTTAAAGCCTCCTGCACTGGGACATCCAAGTCTTCCCTTGGACTGCTTCTCAGGAGGAAGCCATCAGGAAAGCCAAATAGTGTGCTTGTTTGGGAATCTGGACACCATCAGATTTCAAACTTGAGAGAAGTCTACATGACACAACTTTGGGTTGGACACTTCACCATTCACCAAGAAAACTGGAAGGAAGGTAACCAAAGAAATAACTTGGCAATGATTCAAGGAAAAATGTTTCTAAAGCATTTTAATGAATGAAGTGGCCTTTCCAAACATTACATTTCTGGTTTAGGATTTGCAGCTCTAATGGAATACTAAGTCCGAAGATCTGTGAGTGTCAGACCTAAGAGGGCAGAAGAAGGAGGGCTGAATCTAAGCAGAGGAGAAGTACTATAGAGATAGGTATCTCAGAGAATTTCTTTCCTCAGAAGATGCATTAATGACAGTTAGAATTACTTTCATGCATCAGAAGGAATATGGACCCCATAATGTTCAGGTGACAAGTGTGATTTTATAGCTCTGGTTTTCAGCTTTGGTTTATTGTGCTGGAATGTGATATATTAAAATAGAATTTTAAAACTATTTATAGATCCTCATTTTGACTTCCCATTAACTTCTAGTGAAATGTTTCTGGTTTTGATATAGACAATTAAAATATTACAGTTTTTGCCCATGTCCTACCAAGGTAAGGCATGTTTGCACATAAAACTCTCTGACAACTAAATGTCACTTAAGCATTGTGACACCGACGACATGAAGCTCAATTTAATGTTTAATTTTCTTCCACATTTTTGATATGCTCTGTTATATTTTTATATAGCTTAATGATTTTATGGTGCTTTCTAGGGCACACAAGGATGAAGTGAATAATTAAAATGAAGTAATTATTATTAATATATTTCTAATAATATCCCCTTTAAATGGGATGAATACCAGTTCTGACTCATTAAAAATGACATTCAGCATTTGTGTTTGATGCTTGGTTCTTTTTTAGCAGAAAATGGAGAGCATACATAAAAATGTTGCAGTCTTTGCAGTTTTAGAATTCATTAAGTTCTGTTCTTCTTTTCCATGCAGCACATGTCAAGCTCCAAAACCAAATTCATCATTAAAATAAAGCTAGAAATACTGGCAATAAAGAGAATGGATAATAAACTAAAGATGCCTCCAGAGTTACAAATAAACATGAACAGTATCTTTGTAAAAGATTGCAGAGAATGTGACTGGACATCTTTATTTCACATGCTAAATGACCGTCATATTATGGGAAACCAATAATCTCTCTATAATTAGAGCTGCACCCATCTCCAGTTATAAAGTCCTGTCTAAACATGCACTATAACTTTCCTTGGAAAACAGACAGTTACAGATAGCTAAATAATTACCCTGCTTGAACATTTTAGCTCTTGTTGCTAAGTCCCTCTGTTTTCTTTTAGCACAAATTGACTTGTTACTGCTACTACAAACTTTCTAAGAAATTACATTTTTTTGAAACTTAACTAAATACAGAAATTTACAATATTTCTTGTGGAGATTGCAGACTTCAGTCTGTCAACAGAAGTTTGTTTTTCTCCATTCAGTATAGCTGTGATCAGACATTCCGGTTTAGCAGAACACTTAGATTTGTATATATATAAATCCATCCTGATCAAGTAGCACTATTAAACATATTTAACATGCTTACCATTCCAAACAAGGCTTTAATACTTCTCTCTCCTTTAAAAACATAAATCTATGCAAAATCCCCCATACCTAGTTGACCACTATTAAGCAAGGTGACACTGAGGCCATTTCTTTCAATAAATATTTTAAAAATTTATTTTGTAAATAAAAATTAAAATGCAGACAAAGCCAGAGACCTTTGCTTCTGTTCTCCTGGTTGATAGTAATGAATTATTCCAGTTTCTCATAGGCTGTTTTTTTTCTTTTATTTGGTTTCCTTCCCTTGTTTCTCTCAGCAAAACTGAAAAATTTCTGTTCTAAAAGAAATTCTGCTGGTTCAGTATGTGTTATCATCCTAAACCAGGAATAAAATCTGTGTTTTCACACTATTTTTCACGAAATTTGACTATTAATTTGGAAATGTTGAAACATTTTCTTTTTTTTTTAACTGAAAGAAGGCATTTTAACTTCTGGAAGTTGAAAGTTCCTTTTCCCATTTACTGAAGTGGTTTGAGAGCTATTAAATTGCAAAATGACACATTACCCCATGGAAGCTGTAGTTTGGGCCCCGGTTGCTTTTCTTATATGGTAGGCCAGGCTCCAGGACTGGATCTCCTCAGTGCTGAAGCATGCGGCTACATGACTGCAATTACTTAGAGAAAGGGCGGAATGAAGCAAGCCAGTTCTGCAGGGCAAGAGAAGTGCTCCTCCAGGAACGTCAGACAACAGAAGAGAACGGGGCTGTGAGTTACAGCCAGATGAAGTTTTGTGCTGGGGTAAGTCAATCAATTAATGATTCATACTCAAAGTAAATTTTGTGGTTTGGATCAACTCAAATTGAAATTTAATATTTAATATTTTAAAAGTAAGTATTTTCTCTGTGGGAAGTTTCGGCTTTTCTTTCTCACAAAAGCTAGCTCTTCTGATGGAAACTCCTGACTGCCTGTAATCAATACGGAGATTTTTATAGTATTCAGTTCATTGCATTAAGAACAGTGGATGATTTGAAAAGGACATGGGCCTGATAAAAGCAGAGCATTACGTTTAATTATAAACGTAAAAATTGGACTTATTTCTCCAAAGTTGTGTGCGTCAGTGTGATTTATTCTTACAGCAGTCTAGATTTTCATACGCATTCCTTAGATGACAGGTATCATGTTAAGGAAACTTGTTTTTTTATTTCCTAAATGTAAACTGCTCTGGTATGGAACATTTTTTCCACACATTATAGTCATATTTACTTTTCTTTGGTGATGGCCCTTCATTTACCACTTCCACTTTACTAAGCGGGAAGATGTTTTGCTCAGTAAAATAAAATCTCTTCGTCATATATGTTTTAGCTCCATGCAACTCTTCTCCAGCATATTGTGATTAATGATAGTGCTATAAAACTCATCTATTCTTCAGGTTTTCCTTCAGGGGCAATTGCAGGAAAGATAAATTCCAAGGTCTGGGAAACAAGTCCTTTTAGTTAACTTGTCGTTTGTTTTAAAATGTTGGGTATGTATGGATGCCTAGACTGCACATATTGATACACTGTAGTGTCTGCATTGTGGTTTGCTTTGTTTGAAAGACAAATTTTGAAAGTTTCAAAATTAGAAATTATTATCACATTGTAAAGTCATTTCTCTTGCTTCAATTTTATATTACAGTCAAGATTCATATTCCTAGCTTTTAATGTGTGGCCAAGAATCCTTTAGCTATATGTTTAAATATTCTTCTCTCAGTTCGAAAAATGAAAAAAAAAAAGTTTCAGTTTGGCTTTCTCTTAGTGATATTCAATTTTAATAATACTTGAATTCTTAAACACTGGAAAAAATTTAATGTTTTGGTAGCAAAAGATTGCAAGGTAGGTTTTATATGTTAAAACCTGTGATCCTTATCGAAAATGAAAATTGTGGCTCATAAGACTACACTCAAGGCCCAGTTTTATCTAGGTGTCCTCCTAATTCCTTTCTGAAGACATAATTGCATTTCTGGGGAAATCAAATTATGACTCTTTATTTGTAGTAGTTTTGTAGTTTTGGTAAAACATCACTCTAACAACTCAGAGATACACAGTAATCTAAGGACAACTTTTATCCAAGATAAAGAAATCACAGGTGCCACGCTAGTTATAGGTTCACTTCCCACTATTATAACTGATTTTTTTCTCTACTACGGGACTATTGACCCATTGACCTGTGCATGCATTCCTTAAGTGTAAAATGGGGATTATGACACTCTTTCCTTCCGCTAGACTTTGTCTCCTTTGTTTTACTGATGTTGCACATCTTTCAGGGCAGGGACTTAACAGCTACCTATTTCCTTTCCAGCCGTTAAATTACCATCTTCTCCTTAGCCTACAACAGTTTCTCAGTCCAGTTTCTCAGTCCTAACTTCTTCTGATGAATTGATTTGTTTAATAGTGAGAAAAAAATATTATTTTTTCTGGTGTTTCAGAGATTAGAAGTCTTCAGAAAAAAGCCACTGGTACTGTTGAAAACATTTTTATATAGTCAAGATTAATTTTTTACATAGGCAAGATTAGGATTCTAGATTCTCACAAAATCTGACTGATTTGATTACTTGTGGATGAAGACAAGTTTCAGAACTGAAACCATTGGCTGATTCCTCAGTTCTGACTAAAACTTAAAAAAATCTTTCCAGTGCAATGTAATCAGTATCATTAACTCACATCCGCTTTGGTGGAGAAAAGCAGTGCTTTTTGTCTAAGAAAAAGGGTTTGCCTGACATTTTAAAGAGACTTACATAAGGTGGTAAGACAGACAAATAAGCTGAACTGCTAAAGGTTAGCTAACCTTAAAGTTAATTGTTTCTTTTTTCTAATGCCTAATTCAGGAATTAAACACTTCACCATATACCTCAACGGTCTTGCTCATCTTAAGATGATGAGCACGCTTGCTCTAGTTTGTTAAGATAATTAACTTTACTTCTAAACGGGGTTAAAATTAGGCAGGTGCTGAAGTACCTGACTGGATCAGAGCCAGTGGTCAGCATATTGCAGAATCAAGCCCAATGTAGTTTTTCAGTTAACAGGTTCAAACAGTGGTAATTATGCTACCTGAAAGTGAGCATGATGAATAATTTATACCACCAATTTGGCTTAGCACAAACGGAAAGTACACAGCAAAATCAGACATCTCATTAAAGCTAATTCATTTACAAAACTATATACATTTGTTATAAAATGTTGGCACTAGTAATTAACAGCCACTAATTATGGTACTATGCTGTGGGACTCTGGCCCAGAACTATAAGGACACATTCCCAAAAATAGACATTAAAGAACAGGCATTCCATACGTGCGAAACTCCTTCCATAAGAAAACACCTGACACTGAAAATACTGTTTAATAGCAAATACTAATTTAAAATACATTCATACATAGGTTTCAAGAATATTTTACCTGAAAACATGCTTTAGTTCTGCCAGCTCCTTTTCTTTGATCTGCAGGTCATCTTCTAATCGTTCTATGATTATAGCGTATGATTCACTAACTTTCTTCTTCCATTCATCTAACAACAAAAAAAACCCCACTGATTGATAATACACTTTAAAACATAAAAAACAAGAACTCAAATCAAAATGTCTCAGTAACAAGGAACTAAGGACTTGATTTTTAAACATCCAATTATACACTATTTCAATACAGTATTTTTCTGTTAAGGTATGAATGTTTAGTTAAAATGATATTAAAGCTATTAAACAGTTCTTGCTGCAACCAATATAGATACACATATACTGATCTCATAGACCTTATCAGAACTTTATCAGAAATATTTTAATGTGAATAACAAAAAACTTAAACCATAAGTTGCCTTTGTTAGTTCTTATTTCCTAAAACCTGTCAGCATAGACACACAGCATAGAAAAGATCTAGCTTTAAGGATTTTCTAATGAAATGTGAGTTAAATCAACTTGATAAAATAAGTTAATATGATCTTATGTGATAGTACCGCGAAATTTAATTTATTAGCATTTTGTCTTCTTTCACAGACTCTGCATTTGATTTGGGTTAAGCCATTGCTCATGTAAACCAAGAACAATAAAATACCTTATCCTTGAACTATAGAGCAAATTAGCACTGAGTTACTTGCTAAGACATCATTTGCTGCTTGTTGATGGATGTATGGTATATTGTATTTAAAAAAGCAACATTAATTACCCGTGCAAGTTTGGGTTGGTCTGGATTTATAATTTCCCATTTGTTCAACGTATCTTCTTTGTTTCAGCAAAGTTCTTGCAGTAATATGATTCCTTGTTCAAGAGCAGCGACAGTCCTACTGAAAAATACTTTGATAGTCTCTGGCTAAAAATAAACTCTGTGCCAAATGGAATGTCATGCAACAATGACACAGGGCAAAACAGTGTGTGCTGTCAAGTGTAAAATAATAAAGGTACCTAATCAGTTTGTTTAAAAATTTATTGTCAGAATAAATTGCAAATATTCCAACAGAAATACTTTCTTTCATCTGTTGAATACCTAAAACTGGTGAGAAGCAGGTGATTTGGCAGCTTGCTACCAATCTTCTAGAGAAAAATTAATTTATGAAGCTGAGACCCAAGAATATGGTCAGGATCCCCAAAGAGCGGTGAGGGTCCCCAGTTTATAGAGGCCAGTGATGACCTCAGTGCATAACATTAAGATGTATTTTAACATACGGGATGACTTTGGAACATCTGGGTTATTTTAATTGTGATGTATAAGCTGTGTTGTGTCAGAAAATACAGGCTTCTTACATTGTGGTGGTATTTGTACATGTTGTTATGCCAATGAAGTCTCACTGAGTTAGACTAGAAAATGAGTTTGCTGTCAGGAATTCAGTATGTTTAGTTTTTATTCTTCTGTCCTTAGATACAGAACCATCACAGAAGACATTCATTCCCTCAAACCAACAGGCAGCAGCAGCAGCAGCTCCACTGGCTAAAACTTCCATCAGGTTGCTAATGAAGGAAGTAACCTGGAGAACACTGGGCATCTCTTTCACAGTTGAGAAGAATGAGGGGGACTCCTGAGTTTGTTCTGCTGCTTTTCCTGCCCTAGATAGAATTTCTGCAGAAAGGAACAAGTTCAGGCTGCTTTGTTTATACCCCAAGCAGATCATGCACAAGACAGCTGTGTATCAGCCATCTGTATGGATGCATCAATAACCATTGTGCTCAACCTAATTCATTCTGTCTCTTAGCATTTTAGCTTGGACCCAATGACACAGTAAAGCTGCAAAAAACCCAAGATCTAGCTAGGTTGGACAGAGCAAACTGTCATCTGTATGTACCTATATATGCAGTCAATACAGATTGTGTGCATGGATGCATTCCTCTAAGAATCTCTGTTTAAGAACCCTGAGAAAAGATTGGTTCTCTCCAGAGCACTATAAAAAATAGAGACCAAGAGGTTAATAGACAAATAATATCACTTTTCACTTGCATAAACTGTATCTCCTCTGTAATCTGGTTAGCACTGATCTGCACCTCTGTTTTCTACCTCTTTCATACCATCTCCCCTTGTGTTCTATCATACGGACTCATTTTACACTTGTTTTCCCCAACCACTACGGTATTCATGCTGGTTTCTGTATGTGTGTACACTTTTTCTTCTTTTACTGCTTTTTTAATTGCTTGATATACATATACCTGAATATGCATTTATTTATTTATTTATAAAGTGTGTTGATTGACCTTGGCAGCTGTATTAAGTTCTTGGTTTTCTCAGACAAGGATTTCGGGCAAGAAGATAAGTACATAAAATATACGTATATAAAATCTTCAACACGCTGCATCCCAGTGTAAACAAACTAGCACTCCTGTGATAGTTCCTGACACAGCATGAGCGCGTCCATTTATTTGCAGTGATTTGCACATAAAACCAAGGATGCGTTTCAGGAGACTCTGAACTGCTTTGACAACATACCCTGCGACATGCAACCAAATATTTGCAAAAAGGCATCAGCCTCTTAACTGATACTCCACATCTAGTTGCCGAGCAACTAGGAGAGCTATAAATATAGCCCCATAATGGGTGTCTGTTCCCCCATCACTTTCATTAGCTTAATGTGGCCCATTTTTCTCAAATTTCTAACGCGCAGCCGGGGTGCGCCTGGCTGCCTCTCCTCCCCGCTCAAGAGCGCTGCAGCAAAAGGCCGCCAGGACGCACGCTCCTCAGCGCACATCTCCCCGGCCGCCCGAGCCGAGTCGGGGAGCTGGTGAATAACGAATGAATGTCGTATTTTTATATTAACATACCTTCCTGAACATTTTGGTTTTTGCTCCGTTCATGCAGGAGGGTGTTAGTCTTACTAAGATTTTTACCTTGGATTATCAGATGAGGTGGAACTGCCTTTTCTTCCACAACCATGCTGTCATGGAGCCGCGCTGAGAGGAAAGGCCTGCACTGGAAGCCGCTGGAAGCCACTGGAAGCTGCTGGAAGCCGCCGGAAGCTGCTGGAAGCCGCCAGAAGCTGCCAGGCGCCTCCAGCTCTCTGCCCCGCCCTGCGTCTCCACAGCCATCCCGCCGCCACGGCAACGCGGCGCCCCTGCGAGGCAAACCCCCGCGTTACTCGCTCGCCTTTGCTCCAGCTCTCGCTGAACTCGGCGCTATTACTTCTGAGGCGCTCCGGGCGCAGCTCCTTCCTCGTTCCCGCCGGCCGCTCTTGGCGGACGCTGGCTGTCAAAGCTGCCCTCACGGCGGTGGAGACCCGCGCGGGGCGAGGGGCCCGGGAAGGCTCCTCCCGTCCGGGATCCGCCCAGGAAAGGGCGCGGGCTGAACGCAGCGTTCGAAGTCAGGGAATACAGATTTTATTTTCCACTTCGCCACTGTTGCGCCACATGCTTTGGGCAAAAGCATTCCAGTTTTCGCAAAGAGCAAGAATAACGACCATTTGGTAAAAGCCTTTGAGATTCAGAGACGAAACCTCTACGGTCAGGATCATAAAAACGTGGCCCTCCCCCCTCCAGGCGCCTGAACACAGCAGGAAGCAGCTTGTGGCCCAAGTCCTTAATTTCCGCACCACTCCGCGCACTCGCAGGGCTCATCCTCGCTCGGGCGGCGGCGCAGACACCGGAGGCGCCGGGCAGGCGCGGCGAGGGGAGCGCCGGGGAAGCGCTGCAGGCTCCGTGCAAAGCGCAATCTGCACCGCAAATGTGTCGGTTTAGGTAAAAAGCAAGGGCCTGCAAGGCTGAAGCAGGTCTGCCCCATTTCCAGACCTGCTGTGGCACCACTTGCAGAAAGAAGTAAGGTGCAGGATCATGACATACAACAGGGAGGGAAATACCAGGGAAAAAAATCTGGCGTTGCCAATATAGGTTCTGGCCTGAAAAAAGATCCTTTTTTCCATCCAGACCAAGCTAAATACGATAGAAATGGAAGCACAGGGCAGACTCTGAAGTCCAAGAAATTTTTTATTCACTACTGTACTGAAAGTGCATTATAATATAATAGCATTTAATTATCATGATGAGGTACAGATAAAATTTTGTCTTTAAAGCTGCAAATCACTTGCATATTATTTATATTCTAGTAGCATCTAAGTTATTAAAATAGTCTGAAAAGAATTCATCGCTTTCTATAGCGTTATTTATTCACTGTCTGCAAACATTTGGATAGGTGAAGATTCATTCATACAGATAGTCAGGGAAGACGGTCTTTTCACTGGAAACCACAGCAAGGGAGGAAAAATGGTCAAATAGCAAAGTTAACATAACTGGTTCATCCACCAATATCACAGCTCCGAAAAGCTATCATGTCACTTCTTGCAACATACACATCATAGGCTGTGAGAAGTGATTGCTGAATAATTGAAACTAGGGGGAAAAAAGACCAAAAATTAGTAGTAATCACAGAGACTGCTTGCAGGCAGTTGGCAAACAAACAAAAAAGGGATAACTGAACTGACTGCTGCATTAGGCCGGTTCTAATTAACATCTATACAATTAGAACTAAAAAGCCAAGAGCAATGTTTTTCAGTGAGCGGAGTCCTCAGATGTAATGTTTACAGCACACTGAGCTGTACACAATTCTTTGATTAATTTTTTAGAAGTTTTAGGCCTGTTTTCTTTTATGTTTGGTCTGTGCAGCTGTCATGTCCAATCTTTTAAGAGTACCGTGTGCAAAATTCTTTTCCCATTTCTGTTTGTAAATGTCCTGCTCAGGGAGGCTTTGCAGGATTAAGTCTTTTGAAAAGATCTTTATTTCAAATTAATTCCTTTTCACTCAAAGAACATATCCATATCTATCATTTATTTGGAGAAGCTGTAAGTTGCTGCTATCTATTTCAATATAATTCTGGTAACATTCAGATGTGTCACAGAAAATGAAAAGGCTTTAAAATAAAACACATTATTATGAAAATAAAGTACAAGCGACTCTATAGCCCGTATAATGAAACAGGTGTTTACAATGGCTTCTCTGTGGCAGTGGATTTAAAGAACTGTACAGAAAATAGTACTGCTATTTTTGTTATCACAATATTACAGTGGCATTTGCACAGGGATTAATCTTCCACATGCCATCTACTGCTCTGTGAACACAGAGAGGAGAAAGTGAAGCTGTTGCATTAGAGGTTTAGGAACAAGAAGAGGATGGAACCACTGAGCTCCATTACAGATAAACTCGCTTTCCAAGTCAAGAACATTTCTTTTGAGACCACATGATTTTTGGAACTTTCCTTCTTTTGTCAGTTCCCCAAACCCTTCTGGCACATGTATCTTTCAGCTGCTAATTTTTTTATCTCTGCTGCCTTCCCTTGTGTTCTTTTTTAAGTGCCCAATTTCTCAGATTTCAATTTCCTGCCTATAAGGTTACCAAAATAATCCTCCTCTCTCAAATTTCATAGTATAATATATATAGTATGGCTAAATCTCTGTTCATTATAGCATGCTTTCAAAGCATTCAGGGAAATCATTAAGATGATGTTCATTATGAGCCCTATTATTGCACTACACAGCAAAACTAATTAAATAAAGAAAGCTGACATAAATAAAATCATTAAACATTCAGCTTGGCTTTGAGACTGTACCAGCCTGAGTTGCATTTCAGGAGGGACGTAAGCCAGTCAATGATCTAGAGGCCCATACAAATACTGCATCCATCTAGGGAACTCCAAATTTCAGTAGACAGCATCTGTTCTTAGAAAGTCCTGTCATTTTCAGCACTGCATCCTTTATTACTTAGACTGGAGGAAAATCATGGACTGGGATGCCATGATGGTCTTGTTGTCAGAGTCTGATACTAGAAACCAGCAACCCCTGAATTCTGATAAATCTTGCTGATAAATTTTACTATGTCGCCTTGCACAAGTCCCTCAATTGCCATGGGACACAATATCCCAGCTGGTAACAAGAGACAATTATTGTCATCTACCTCAGCAATGGATTGTGAAAATGAGAGATTAGCTAAAGGTTGTAAAATGCAATATGAATAAAATAGAAATACACATATTGTGTATGCCAAACATTATTATATTGAGGAAGTTTCCAGTCTGAAGTCCTTTTGGTTTTAGTGAGATTAGATCACACTGTAAGATAGTCCTTGTTGGAAAGGCTAGAATTTTTTGTAGCTAAAAACATGCACACTACATAAATAGCTGTAACACATACAGCAAAAAATTATCTCATACCTAAATAAAGAAATTATTTCTCAAATGTGTCATCAAGCATACACACAAATACTGGCTCATCTGTCAGCTCCTTTCTCTCTCTCCTTCCCTTTACAGAAATATTGTTAACTCAGAAATGACATTACATCAACTATAAACGAAACTTCCTCCTTGCCACTTCTGTGTTCTACAGCTCCCAAGCTTTCTTTGCCTACTGAGCTGCTGCTCATCTAATGCCGAACAGGAATTAACCAACCGCACAAGCTCCAGTAAATTAGCAAAGATCTGGCAGCTGTATGCAGACTTGCTGTCAAGATAGTCAACAAGAGCTCTGCGACTGTTGTTCTTTGTTTCAGGGATTAAAGCTCTAGAAACCTTTCTGCATCAGCATGCTTGACAGCGGCAAAAACCTGGCTCCTGCTTAAATCGAAAGCAAAATTCTCAATGACTTTAATCTAACAGGAAATTCATTCCAGGTTTTCAGATTTTATTCTAAAGCTGATACAGCAAAATCAACAAAACTAGCTACTTGCTGTAGCTTGACAGGGTAAAGCCGTGTTTCAGCATTTAAAATTCACAAAGAGGCCTACAGAAAAATATGCCTCATGTCTACCAAAGCCTTTCAACAAAAGTCATGAAATGGCAATGGATGCATATTTCAATTTTTAAATGCTACCAGCCATGGACAGATGTTTGCCTGGACTGGAAATACTACCATTACCAATCTTCTTGCACTAACATTCTCTATGGCATGGTCCACATTACAAATCCAGGTGTTTCAACATCTGTGGAATAAATTCATAAAGACCCTCTTGACATTAGTTATGGCTAATATTGACCAAAATTTGCTTTCTAAATTCTAGGCAAAAGTATTTAGTGTAGAAAGAAAGCATGGAGTGCCATAAAGATTTGAAGCAGTCTCATGTTTCTTACCTAGTAAATCAAATCTACACCTATTTCATTAAAACAGATTTGCTTTTTTTAAGTTTCCTGCCTCAAGATGTAAACGTTTTATTTCCTCTCAGGACAATTCACTGACATACTGCTGAGAACTGTTAAATGAGACTGGGAATTATATGCTTCACTGGTTTTCAAAAGAAGATATCTTAGGTCTTTATTTAAAAGGTTAAGAAAATATTTCTACCTCCTGACTGAAGTGTTTAGCCACAAGCTGTTCAAGCCAGTCACATATTCTAAGAGCTGTGAATGAAGATGAAGACACAAGCAGTGTTTGAGCAGACACTTCATGTGTTTAAATGCAGACATTATTTAAACAATAGCTTTATTTTGGGAATGACTACAAACTGCACAGAGTAACAAAAGATCATGCATTGGAAAAAATTCACGTTTTGAGGTATGTTGACATCCAGCTCTTTTGTGTATTGGTCTATAGTAGGACTGTGGACCCAAGGATGCTTTCTGCAAATATTTGCAGAAAATAACAGTTGTATAAGTTTTCTTCCTTCAGTTCCTTGACAACAGGACTAAGCAAAGTGAAAGTATTATCATCCTCAGTGAGAAAGACACAACTGAGCTTTCCAGTAGTTATCTGTGAATAGTGTAATCTTTGGGTTCTTTACAAGCATTTACTGTTTGCAAGTTCCAGGCTTCTATGTAGACACCAAAAAGCTCCCATCACCCTCACAACACTTAGGACGATAGTGCCAACTGCCGTTACGGCCAGACACGCAGGCTATCCAGGTTGAGGGATTGCCACCCTATCAGATTGGCTAACATGGTATGTCAAAATATCAGAATTTTTGTATAACTTTTATAGTTTCATAGTAACTCTTACCATTTTGACAGGAGCTATGTTAAAGAACAACTGTAATGGCTAGCATGTCTGCAGGGGTAGTAGTTCCTGCTGGGCTGCCAGCAGTTACTTGTCTCTTGCCCGTCTCAGCTGCAGCCGGGCCATGTCTGACTGGTCTATGGCAAGAGACGCAGCCCAGGAGCATCCCAGGGGAGGAACTATGAGAGAAGCACAGCTTTCACCCTGTCCCTTTTGGCCTGGGAGTGGTAATCTGCTGGTAGCAGATTAATATGAAGCTGACTCCCATTGCCTCTCTAGTATATAATGATCAAAGAATCTCAGGTGCATCCGTGCATTATTTCTTATCCCTTTATATTCAGCCTTGGCTTAACTCTGTATGTCAAAACACATGCCCGCTGCCCTATAATTAGATGGAAAGTGCAGAAAATGGATAGGTTCACATGTCTATGGGAACCTATGTAGCCAAAGTCACCTCATTGCCTGTGGCTGTCGTGAGTATTACAGTGTGGCTAAAAAAGCTCCACTAGAAGAATTAAAACTCTAAAACTGGGTGTGCAATCATTGCGATTTTAATCTGCCATAAAAAGCACTTAGTACTTATACTCAGTAGTAGTAATCAAAGGCTTAAGAACAATAAACAGATAAAAACTTCATTTATCCTAAGGATATGCTTAAAACAAATTTTAAATTCTTTATCTCAACTAAAGGTGGACAAACATGTTAAGGCAAATTTTCAACTTATGTATGTCCACAGCTTGCCTTGAAATATGCTAAAGTGCATATTTAATCAATTTATTTGAGGTTTTTCTTCTCTCTAGGGTATATTTTATAAACAGATTGGGCTTTTATCTCCCTCCCACCCTGAGGTCTCATCTATGAAAGAGTATTAAACTGAAATGAAGAGAGCTCCAAAAAAGAAGTAGTTTAAAAAGGACATTGTCTTCAATTTACACATATAATTTTGAAAAACAAATTTTCACGGTAGGGAAAAAACATAGACCCTAGTTTGTGAATGTCATTCAGCAAGAAGACGTATTCATTCAGCAGTATAACGTCATCTGCCTTTTGCGTCCTAGCATCAGGCCAGCAAAAATGCTCTGATTTATAGCTAAATGGTGCTAATAGAACCCTGACTTAACAGTTCTACCAAACATAAAACCCCTGTTGGGGACAATTCTCTTCTCTTGTCACTGATGAAAATTTTGCATTGAAAACAAACCAGCGGTGAGAGAGGAAATCATGTAGATTATCAGAATACAAAAGAAAAAAGAGGATTAACTCTTAACTCTCCACAAGTTGCTTTAAGAGACGCCCTCTGGCTCAATAAAATTGTACTGTCTCTGAAATGTGGGTAGCACAGAGAAAGGCAGCAAACAGGCAGCACCTTCATGTTCATATAATTTGTGGCAGACTATGTTTTCTCTTGTATAGCTTCTAGGAAATCCTCCTTTCCTTGTTCACTTCTGGGTGGGCCAATGCAGCCCGTGGCAGCCTGCTGACCCGGGTGCCGGGCACGGTAGTTTGAAGACTGACCAGGATACCATTCCTTCCTTAACAAAGTGCTGCTTCTTGGAGCAACTCCTTCCAAGACCATAGCGACTGCTACTCCAGCAAGTCTACCTCAACACTTTCCAAAAGCTGTTTAGTATACTTCTCATAGTTTTCCCCACTCTTACTCATGTGTCAAAAGAATATCTGTTTTCTATTTATACTCAGATTGCTTTCACTGATGAAACTTGGTATCAGTAGATGGTATTTGAGGAATTTAGAATAAATGTGATTGCAGCAGTTAAAGTGAGTAAACATGCTAAAAGAATGCAGCTTCATTTTACTGTTACTGCACATTCAGAAAGCCTTTTCAGCAATAAATCAATCATCAGGGAAGCCTTTTCAGAGCAAAGTTTGGTCTCCAATCGCAGATGCAAAGCCTATGTCAAACATTTGGTTTTCCCAAAATGTTTTGTATAATCTAACAATAGATGGATAAAGATTATGTAAATATGATGATACATAAAACAATTTCATGCTCCACATTCTATGGCTACTTTTACTTTGTCTTTATGCATTTCGGTCTTTGACCATAATGTTCTCAAATCTACTGCTTTGTTTCCATTTTAAAACCATTGTTTTATACTGCCTTTTAAGACCTCTATTTTCTCCAAAACTCTCCTGGTTCTCTTAAAGCCAACTTCAAAAATTCCCAACCTCTATGTCTTTCTCCGTTGTATATTTCTTCATGCTCAAAAGAGTTCCTTGGGTAAAATACTATGCCTCTTGAAAGGTTTCTTTATCAATGATAAACTTGGTGAAGGTTAAACCAGCTTGGGTAATATTGATGAGATATGATACTATCTTGTAGTTAGCATAAGAAAGATGCCATTAGCAAATTCAGTCAGCAGGGAGATAAGCACTGTTATAATGAACTGTAACAAAAAGCTTGGTAAAAAAAATAATCAGGTAGTATTTCTGTCCTTCTTTACAACCCTAAGCATTAAAATAGGAATGTCTTCAAAAAACAGGCCAAGTTGCTCACTGATTAGGCATCTTTTCCAGGATCTTTTATTATAATACAAATCTTTCTTCTGAAGGATTTAGATGACTCAACACAGGATATTTTGTTAATGTGATTAAATGATCAATATTAGAAGTGCTTAAAATTATCGGAGTACTCAGTGAGCTCCTAGAGGTGACTGGCAGAGTTTTAGAGGAGAGATTATGGATTGGCTGTAAAATGTGAAAGAAAATTGGAAACAACATTAATCTACGGGAGGGGCCAGAAGTGTTAACTGGATGCATTTGGATGTAAGGCAAAGTGCTGCTAAGCAAAGCTCTCTGCCAGACTGACCGAAATGGAACAGTCCCAGTCTATTCGTTATTTTGCAGCTATTAGTCATAGGTATGCAGAGAAAATTCCAGGTATCCTGAGGTGACAGAGAACTTGGAATGAGAAAGTAATGGTAGCAATTAGCTTCCAAGAAACTTTAATGTAGAAGTGAACATTTCCGAAAGGAATGAACAGAATCTCACCCTCTGAGTAGCAACAGAGTGGAGTAGTAAAATGGATGGCTTACCTCTGATAGCACAGCAAAGATGTACTCCCCAGAAGCCAGGCCAGTTCAGGAAAAGCAGATGCAGCTAACATCCAGAGCAATAAAAATAATATGGATAAATAAAGAGAAATTAAAGCCAATTCTGACTTTGGGAGAAGTAGGGGTCAGTTTCTTCACAATTCTGAAAAGGAGATTGTTAAGGCATTGAATGAAATATCAAAACCAATAGATGAATGCAAGAGAAAAATGTATGTTTTTTACACAGTCAACTCACACAGACATAATACAAAGCACATTCTTAAAAATAGTGTGAAATCGAAAATTTTTTTAAAAAGTCATTATGGATGCAAAATTAGAAATAAATGATATGACATATCTGAATATAATCTTGTATGAAGTGTGAACCAGCATTTTTCCATCTTGCAGTAAAAAAGTATATACTGATTATCTATGTAATGAGCTGTTAAAAAAAAAAATACAGGAAGTGGCTATGTTTGTATACTCTCTTTGCATAGCATCTTTGTGGTGCCACTCCCTAAAACAGAATATCGGGCTAGATGGAGCATTGGCATGATCTAGTAGGACACTTCCTATATTCTTAAAAGGAGAAAAACAAGGAAACAGAGAGAAGTCGAGAAAGGTGTACACATGAAAATGGCACCTTCCTTTCTGATCAGGCCAGAATAGAAAGCATATTTATTTAGAGCTGGATCTTTGGCATCTAAACTAGAAACCAAAGGATACCTTTATTAAAAAAGGGAGGGAGGGGAAGAGGGAGAACAGGCAATATTGTATGTTACTCCATAGATGTGCATTATAGTGTTATTCATAAAAGTTACCTCTTTGTTGCTGCTATTTAGACTAGTGGTCTTCATGAGGAATGAAAAGTAAGTATCGCTCTAAGGACTCAGCCAGTTCAGTCCAGAGAAATCAGAAATGCAAGTTTTCATATAGCGCATATCAGTAAATCTCTAGATAATAAAAAGTCAGTAGCTGCCCAGTCAATCTACCAGCTGCCAAATGACTAAAAATAAAATCTGTATGTCTTGATGGGAGGTTTTGACCCCAATATTATTACAGTCACAAGGGAAAGAATGATCTCTCATGCAAATCTTTTTTTCTCTGATAGGACTAATGCATTTAAATGCTTGATTTGATTCCTTAATATTCTATGGGATTTGTGAAAAAGAGGGAAGTATACAAATTGCAAAACGAAAAAGAGAGGAAAAAAAAAAGAAAATGCCTGAGGGTTAAACAGAATGTCATGATCTAAAAAGTACTTTTAATATAATTTTCATTCTTGACACACAATCCAAAAATGAAAGGAATACATATGCCTACATTGGACATACGATTCAGTATCTTATCTTTTCATATATAAATATTTCAGTAAAACAATGTGTTGCAGAAACATATATTTGAAGCAATTATTTATAAAAATACAATTAAAAAAGAATGACAAATGTTTGAAAGGATATTAGTTTTATAGTAACGCCTCTCTTCCTGAAAACCAAAAAATTATCTCTACCTATTTAAAACACTAATTTAAAAAAGATGACATGAAAAGAGAGAAACATAACTCGTTACTATACCACACTATTTTGTTGGAGCTAATACCCTACTCTGAAAAACTTTTAAAGCAGTTTTCAATCAAAATTCTAATTAATATGTTCTCTACCATTTTCTTATTGACAAAGACTAGAAAATATAATAATGGGCACCCTGAAAAAAGCCATCAATTAGTGTTTCCAATGATTTGAAATATTTCATTAAGTCTTTAATCAAAAGAATAGTTTATCTGCATTTTCTGCATTATTAATGTTATGCTATAACAACGCTGTTCATGCAATTTCATTATTTCTACTTCAGTGAAACCAGGGAAGATCTGTGTACTGTCTCTTTGTGATTTCTACAAGCTTGAAAGTAATCAATCATCCAGAAATTAAAGACAGGAAAAGTGTACAAATACTGGTCTTCTACAAATCAGATTTCTTTTTTTTGTCTTTGTAGGCAGATTTCTTCATAAATTTGCTTCCTAAACTTCAGCATATCTTCTACATCTTTGTAGGTGAGCATTTCTTCAACAGATAAGAGCTTAAAGTCACTCAGTTTGAAAGCTGACTTGTGCTGCACAGAATTTAGTAGTTTTAATGACATTCTAACTGATTCACTTAAAGTAGAACAAACAGGAAAAATCCTAGCAGTCCACAACCCAAAATTTGTGTTATCACTGGAGAAGAGCTGGTTTGAAACCTTTAAATCCCAGAGATCCAAGCATTCTAGTAAGCTGACTCCAAAAAACTGAAGAGAATGTACATCTGACAACAATTTCACATTCTTTTTCAAGTTGTCTTGTACACTAAACACCATACTTACATACTTCACTTGATCGTTTATCTTTACACTTAGTGAACTCAGAAAACAGTCTGAGGGTATGTCTACCTTCAAATTTATGTATGACCCACTAATAATGCTGTTATTCCCTACTGATACTTCAGGTCCAATTCTGGAGTATTCAATAATGGATCCAGGTCCTACAATACATCCAGGCTCAAGTATGCTTTGAATGATACTTGCTGATGGATCCAAGGTCTCAGCTTTGTCAGAAAAGATGCTAAAAGCTACAGACAGTAAGTCAAGCTCAAATTTCAGTTTGCTATCAGATGTAAAATGAAACAAATACTCTTGAGTAGTCCCTATATGATAGAACTTGGAGTTGTTTAATACTATAACATTGAGTGCAGTTCCTTTAAGAAGAGAATATAGCTTCTGCCTTACTTCTACTAACTGCAATTCCTCTTTTGTGACATTACTTGTATTTTTTGTGTAATCTTGAGTGGCTCCAGGTCCCAGGGCCTGGAGGAAGTCACCATATGCATCTATTTCACAGCAAAGAGTATCTATCTGTTTATAAAATGCCAGTAACAGTTTTGCAATGTTATGATCAATGTAAAATATACTGTCTGTGTACACACACTCTGAGTCCATTTCTGAGTCACTGTGGTCTCCAGAGGAACTTAGCTGAGAACAATTCTGTCTTATGCATACTGCGCCACACTGGCGCATCTTCTCAATATCAGGCTTGTGTAGGAAACAATGGCAAGATCTGTATTCAAGTCCCCCTTTTCCTGAAAAACTGGATGGATCTAAAACGAACACTCCATGAGTGGTCCCAATTGACAAATCTGAAGGATGAGCTAAAGCAGTAAATCCAGGTTTATCAAATGTGATGGTTTCTGTTACTCCAATGCTGTAAAGTTCTATGTCATCTGAACAAGTAATGAGAATTCCTGGTTTCATGTGACTGGGGAAATCAATATACATTGCAAGCTTCAGCTCCAACATCTGGTAAACAGGATTACCAAAAGGCAAAGCTGTGAAAATCTTTCCCAGTGCACTTGCACTTGGTAAACGTTGACTATAACCACCTTGAAGAAAAAGACATTTTTTAATTACACAGAGTACATGCTTTCTTACAGACTGATATATAAAATAAGCAAAACCAAAACCTATATGGTTATTCTTGGTATACACTAAGGTATTAAGAAAATAGCTTTGTCATAAGGTACTGTATTCCTCCAAAATTAAAGAATGATGTAAAAAAACATCAATCATTCTTCTTCAGACATTTCTCAAGGTGGATCCTGGCCTCAATCCTAATTATGTCTGAAATTCAGCATGCCTTAAGTGACTTTTTCTCAATCATGTTTGATTTTATTACCTTTAGTTTTCTTCCCAGCTGGAAAATGAACCATCTCTATATAAAACTAAAGTGAAGAAGCCAAAAAACTACTGCTCTTTCCTTGAAATATAGAAGGAAGAAAAGCCATTCACCCCAAAGCCACTCTATTTCAATTTTAAATCAGAGATGAGTCAAATAAGGAGCAGTTTGGTAAGGTGACCTGTTATTCACCTGGTTTCTTTCTCGTGCAGTTTCCCAGCTAACACTTTTTGGAAGTATTCTGATAACTGGATATGAAGGCAAGTACTCAAAAAGTCTGTATTTAGTTAAGAGGATCCCTAGGTTTCCTATGTAGTCTAGAGAGAGGGCCAGACTCCTTAAATGGGTATTTCAAGGCAGGAGCTTAATTCGGATACTTGGAATTATATCTCTTTCTCCACTGATTGATTTAACAACCTAAATGCCAAGAAGAAATGCTTAGATGATGGTAATATTTCCTGAAGAATTGATCTAAATTCAAATGATCAGATCAGCTATATTTGGGAGTACTTTTCTGAGGGAACTGTTTTTCGGAACTCTTGATCCTTCCCTGCCAAAATATTTTTCTTAAAAGAAAACAAAAAAACAAAATCAAGCTAGGATTTTAGATCATGAAATATAAAATAGAATTTACCAGAATGAATTAACAGCACAATAAAAGAAGTCCATTTATCACCATACAGGTTTTCCAAGCATTGAAGAACATGAAGTGTTGAACCACCATTTCCTAAAGAAAAAAACATCATAATATGTGCTGTAAAGAACATCAATAATATCTGCACTGACACAAGAAGCATATTGGGATTGGTGCTGGGGTCGGGTGATCAGGAGGTGTTTTTTAAACACTGCCCTCTTTTACTACAGAAAATAAACTGTCATTTCTTTTAAAAAAGTCCTTATGACTACATAAATAATTTCTTAAACACTGAGTGTAAATGGATGCCCAGGTGTCTATCTGAAATTGCCTAAACCAGTTCAGACAGAATAGCTTTTCTGCTTTATTGTAGTTGATCAAATCATGCAAGAAAGACGATGGATCATCACCTTATGAAGCTTTGTGCAGTCAAAGTGAAGGACATCCTGAGCGGACAGGTCTTGGGAAAATACTATGTTTCCCGTCCTAGTCGTTCTCTGAACAACCTCATCATTAAAAGTATTTCATCATTTCAAGAGGGCTATAACTTAGCCATAAAAACTGGCTCCAGTATGATATATGTCATGCAAAAGTTCACTAACGACTTGAAGACAGTTTTCAAAAGTACTTTTGACATTTACAATATGGAAATGAAGAAGTGTAAGAATTTGGGATATTTTTATGTGTTCCTACAACTTAAAATAGCTAGATTTCTGAAAATTAATCTTTGCTTATTGTTCTATACCGCAGATAGACTATCCAGATTAGTTACTTTCTACGTCAAAGTGAATAGGTATTAAGAATTATAGAATGATATTATGAGTAGTCAGACAGTACTTTCTTCTAAGTTCTTGCTGTGCACTGGGTAATATATTCAAACATATTCAAACTGTTTAAATTTAAACTCTCGGGTTAAGGTAAGTAGCATGAATTTATAAAACCATGAATTAGTGATATTGTGTATACTTGCAAGAGAGCTATATATCATCATCCACATGCACTCATTCAAAACCACCATAATGGAGTCCCAGTTATTATAATGGAAAGTTTAATGGCTGAAGACAACTTACATAAAGTCCAAAGGGCATCTGACCCATGAATACCAGTAGTTACACAACTGAATCATAACAACACACTATTTAATGGCATTAGAACCTAGATTACAGTTTAACTAATATTTCCTATTTTAACAGCATTTTGGAATTGGAACTCTTTTGTTGCAAGAGACAGCTGTCACAGCACTTGAACACAAAGCCTACTTTAACCTGACTGATAAGTGTAATTATGAGTATAAATATATCATATGAATATATGAGCACATATAATATACTAAATGGTTATAATTAGTATAGTGGTACTTGTAGCCCTGTTAGAGGAAATCCAGCAGGTCCAGGAGGTGTGGGCCTACTCTGCGTGTGCTGTGCCGCTACCCCGTGTGTACCTAGCGTGCCCGGCACCCTACGGCTGCGTTCGCACGCGAGCGTGCACGCTCTGACCACCTCCACTCTGCGCGTTCAGCAAATACGCCTGGGAGCTGTCAGAACGGGACCCAGCTGACGGGCGCCTGCGCAGCGGCCCATCCGTGTTTTTAAATCTATGCCCCCAAAAAGCCTGAATTCAGCCAGGAGTTGGAGTCGGAGCAGTCCCATAACAGCAGGATCCAAGAGGTCCAGCCAGGGCATCACAAGGTCCCTGCTGCCCCCGTGGAGTCAAAACTAACCTCGTGCACAACTGATGCAAGAGGTGCCTCAATGAACTGCTATTTCCTGTGAGAATAAAGAGAAAGCGAACAGTAAAAAAACCACCGATTTTGGGTCCGGGCGGATCCACGAAGACGTGATACCGGACCCCAAGAGGAAGCTCCTTTCTCCTCAGCTTTTCGGCCAGCTGCTGCTCGTAGGCGGACCCCTGCTGCGCGTCGGCGGCGGTGAGCGCGACCACGTCCCAGAACTGCCCGGGCCGCGCGGCCCTGCCTGGCGAGAGCGGAGCTGGGCCGGCGCGGGGGCCTCGGCGGCTCCGCGGGGGACGCCGCGCCCAGAAGGCCGCGGCTCGGGCCCCGCCGCCCGAGGTGGGGAGCAGCGGGGGAAGCTCGGGCCGCGGCGCCCGCCCCCCCGTCCCGTCCCGTCCCGTCCCCCCGCCGGGCGCCGCCGCCACCCACCTCTGAGCGCGGCGAACCGCGCCAGCCGCCGCGCCGTGGCCTGCCGCCGCGCCGCGCTCCGCTCCCCCGCCGCCGCCATGGCCCGGCCCGGCCCGGCGTTGCCGCGGTAACCGGAGCGCGGCCCGCGCCGCGCCTACCCGGAAGAGCCGCGGCCGCCGGGCCTCAGCGGGCCGGGCCTCAGCGGGCCGGGCCGGGCCGAGCCGAACCGAGCCGAGCCGAGCCGAGCCGAGCCGCCCTGCGCCGGGGCTGCGCGCGGGAGCGCCGGGGCCGGTGCGGCGGGGAGGCGAGCGCGCGGGGAGCGGCGGGCCGTGCCCGCGGCGGGGCTGCTCGGAGCGAAGCCGCCCTGCGGGGCCTGGCGCGGGCGCCGGCGGCGTTGCTTGTGGCGGTGACGGCCGCCTTCGCGCGGCGGCGAGGTCCCTCCTGCGCGTCGGGGCTCGGGGTGCTGCGGCTTTTGGTCTGTGGACTCCGTGCGTCTGCCTGAACGTGGAGCCCCCTGAGACTGCAAAGTACAAACCGTGAAAACGAAAGGACGGTTTCCCTAGGTAAAATCGCACTGTGCGAAACCTACAATGACAGTAGGGTTAAAAGCACTGTAGAAGTTATGAGGTTTTAGGAAGTTAAAAAAAAAGAAAAAGTTCTAATATTACCAAAAATCTATAATCTAAACCACTGAAGAAGAGATTAAAGAAAAGACAGAAGGTGGATGCTTCTCTGCTGCTTCATCAGCCCGAGGCTTCTCTGTGGCGCGTGCGATATTGGCCAGAAACCGGTGTGATACACATCGCAGGTCCCTCGGATCCTTCCCCGTGTCCTCAACGTACTCTTAGTGAGGAACACAGCGTACTTCATAGGAACCGTGCTTCTGTTCTGATTTTTTTTTTCTTTTGCATTGGATTTTCATTATTGACAACTCCGTTGACCTCAGTGAGAAAAAGATCCTGGATCCTGAAGTCCAGGTTTAAAGATGTAATTGTAAGGTTCACTTACAGTAGGTGAAGATTGATCTCTTTTTAGAGCTTTTAAATGCTGTTTTTCCCTTTCTTACCTTCTGGCTATTGAAGCATTAGTGATGAATCCCGTGAATTGACTGTGTTTCATGAACTCAATTCAAAAACGTATCATCCTGATTACAGTAAGAAGCGTTGTAGAGGTTAAGCAAACATTTTCCTTTTTAAGTCAAAAGAATGAGTGCTTCTTGACAAAGCTGGGAATCCTCACATACTAACCAGCAAATTTGCCTGTGTCCCATTTTGTACGAGCAATTTATTTGCTAAGGGAGAATTCCTAATTTTCTAAACAGGAAAAAAAGAATTGAACTTGGGAAATCTTTTACTGTGTTATAGTAGATTCTTCTTTATTTGATTTTGCTCTTCTTAACCTGTCTGTGACTCACGTGTATTTTGAGCCTTTGTATATTAGAAATACAGTTTGGGAGGGGTGTCTTTTATAGCTCACATGCATTCTGCTCAAGAGTGACACAGTTTTCACAGTGATTTAAAATGTATGCTAATTTGCAAGTAATTTAGGAAACTGCTAAAAAGACAAAGTAATGAATGGTTTTCTGAAAATAATAATTTCTTTTTAACTTTATCAAGCCTTTGAAGCTATAATTGGGACCTAATGCTTGCAGTAAGTATTGCTGTAGTTGAACAAAAATTTTGTTTTGAGCTTTAAGGCATTATTTAAACTTATATATACATTTTCGTTTGCACTCTCTAAGACAATTCAAGTCTAGAATAATGATTGAATCAAACTATTCATGGTAATCATTTCCTTTTTTAATTATTTAATTTCAGGTGAATGGTTATTCCTACTTCTGATAGTAATCTTTTATAATCAGTTAACCTTATACTTGATTCCAGGAAATAACAGATTTTCATCAATAGTGGATTGCTTTGTCCCCCAAAATCTCAAATGATATAAAAAGTAATGTTGATGGTTCATTAAATTTAGTGACAGAGGCAGTATGCTGCTCCTGGAACATTTTGTCTTGAGTGATAAAAGCAGGGATGTTCACCGTTTCTGCTTAGTAAATGATCTCTGTAAAGTTTTTGTAAGAAAAGAACTATTTGTGCTAATATTTTAACTGAACTGTAAATCTGAAGTGTGCATTTTTCTGCAGAAACTGTGGTTACCCAATGGCAGAGATCACATATGTGTGTTGTTAGAAGCCACTGGCCTCCCTTGTCCTGCGGTGCTTGCTATAACTAATCTTACGTACGGCCTCGGCCTGCAGTCCTTACTTGGGAGCAGTAGAGAGGAGACATTAATAAGCAACTCTTTTTATTTATGTATGAACATTTAGTTGGGTAAATAAAGCGTAAGTATTGTGGAATCAAGCCAATAGTTAGCAAAGTCCTTTCTGTGACCCTTTGGAATGCAATATGTTGTATAGAATATAGTATTAGCACAACAGTATTTCCTACTTAAACAATTAGTCCCACCAGGTTTTTTTCTACCTTGTGGGTATGTGGTATTTCATAACAAGTATTGTAACAAGTATCTGGATATTTACTTTTTAATCTGAAATACTGTTTTTAAAGCTGAATGCACATAGCCTATTATGTAGTCTTTTTTTTTTCTTCTTTTCCTAGATCTCTGAGTGATGAATCAGAGCAGATAGCTCATCATGAAGAAGTTAACCAAGTATCTTGTCCCTGCTTCGAAAAATATGATACTTGAATGTGGACAAACTATTGATCAAATGCCTGGAAAAGAGCTAGAAGATCTGGTCATAGTTCAGTTAAATGGGCTGTATCTAAAGAATGTGGAACATTTGCAATATTGTTTTTCACTTAAAATATGCATCCTGTCAAATAATTTCATTACGAATATTGATTCACTTGTGTCTTGTCCTCATTTAGTTGAACTGGATCTCCATGGAAATCAGGTAAATAATAACAGTTTATGAAGAAGTAAAAGCTATGTTAATTTGTCTTTAAACTTGTGTATTTGCATTCCTTAGGAGCAATATATATTTTGAATGAAGTATGATTTATTTATGGAGGAAGCTCTTCTGATTTAATATATTCCATTTTTACTAAGAACTGGGAGTTACATTTTTACTTCACACAATTAAATGGGAGTTTTGCCATTAGTGAGAATGAGACAAGCATTTTTCCCATGACTGCTCTGCTGTTTGTTAAGAAAGCATTTTATACAAGGGAATTTCAGTTTTTGAGGTCTCCCTTAATTTTTTGACTTAATGGAAATGGTGATGATTACATCATCAGTTAGTTACATGTGAGTTTACAAAGGTTTTTCAGCACTCAAACGGATATAGGATTTGTCTGAAGAGCTATAGTATGAAGTAGAATTTTTTGCTGTACAAACAAATGATAAAATAACTTCTCCTCAGTATTTTGTACATGTTTTAAATCACATAAATAGACAATAGGAGAAGTCGATATGACAGTTTATATATTGTAACCTGGTGATGATGTATTGTTCTTACTGAGTGTTGAAGTGCTTCATCTGTCTGGTTTTAAATACTTAAAACAGAAGGTCATCTGCTGCTTCCCCTATCCCTGAACTTACTCTTAAGGTTTTTTGGTAGATATTTGGTATATATTTTCCAGTTCTCAGTTTTAATCTATTGCTCCTCTTAAAGGTATGATAAAAATGTAGTTTTTTTTTTTTAATTCATGGGGAAGTCTGTTTTCCTGGGATTAAATATGTTATATAATGGTAATAATGTCTGTGCCATGTGTCAGTGGGAATCTCACCACTGATCACCCTTTCAGTTCATGGAACAAAAGTTGAACTTTAATCTGCAGTTTCAGATTTGTCCTTCTGAGTTTCATGTGCTGGACATGAGACAGAACAAACCACAAAAAGAAAAATACTGTAATCCCATTTAGAAGAATCTAACCCAAAATTCCAGTCTCATATATGATTTGCAGTAACTTCAGTTTTGTCAGATGTGTAAAAAGGTGGCATTGTAATGAATCACTCAGAAGAGCCTGTTATCTTTCATAGTTACGGTGACATCAGAGTTGCATGTTTAGTATGGTCATCATGCAGTAATGGAGGCCAGATTCAGCCCTAGCTCTTGTCTAGTCAGTAAATTTGCTTCTATTTATTCCAATACTGAGCTGGCTGTATATGATGTTTTATAATCTTAGGTGTTTAAAAAATACATTTTTCTGAAGGATGAATTTTCATCATTATTTCAGATACAGCATCTACCAGGTCCGGTGTTTTGGGAAAGCATGAAGAAATTGAATCTATTGTATCTTCACGATAATGGAATTGGAAAACTGGATGATGTGCATGCATTATCTTGCTGTCCTAATCTGATAGGCCTCACCTTGTTTGACACTCCACTGAGCCTGAAAATAGCCTATAGACATAGTGTTGTTAACAGCATTTTCTCTCTCAAAGCATTGGATTACTACGTAATTTCTGATGAGGAAATTGTTGAGGGATGGAAACTTCCTGAAAAATATAAATCATTTTGCCATTGTCTTTTCCTTGATTCCTGCCCTGTTGCTAGAAAGGTAAGCCATCTCATAGCAGCTAGTTTTCTAAAAACTGAGTTGTGAGAATGTTTTTTTTAATTGCATGGCTCTTGTTTGATTAGAGCTTCATTAAACCAGTATTTTATTGAACTGTGTTGTGATTAGGGATCATTACTGAAAACGTTTATTTGACTGCTGCTGCATGATGTTTTTAATGTGATGTAGTGAAATTGTATAGTATCTTTTTTCAGAATGAAACATTTATATATTGAAAAGAATGCCTAACTGAAAATATGCAGATACTAAAGTTCCCAATGCTTTTTTCCTCCATGTTTGTACTGTTTGGTGCATCTTTTCATTAAGAAGACATAACATCATATATGACCTTTTCGTACATGTCAAAACTAATGTAGCTTCCCAGTTTGAATGATTTGCAAAGCCACTGTGCTGGGCTGTAGTCACGCGGGCCTCCTTTTAGAAACAAAAAAGCGGTTAGTGCTTTCCTGCATGTGCCCAGAGCAATCTGCCCGCGCAACAGCGCTGACGGCAGCCGCTGGCGAAAGCGGTCGGCCCCGCGGGACCAGCCTGGCGGGGCCGATGCGGGGAGCTCGGTTAAGTCTCCATAACCCCACAACTTTGTCTTGGGGTCCCTCCGGGCTGTCTTCATACTTAGATAGGCTAGGGCATTTCTCTGACTTTGGGTCTGACTGGCACGCAAAGGTAGGTTTTAGAAACCTTGCTTAAAACCTCGTTTCTACTTCCTTAATAAGACAGTAAATACACAGATGTAGACAAATAAGAAGTTTGTATTATATTGCATTCCTGGGTTTCCTTCTGACTCTGCACCATGTTGTCCAGCATCTTCCCGTGCATTTCCTTGTCTGTTTTTTGTAGAAGTCTTTCATTGAACTATACCAATGATTTAAAAAGAAATAATTGTTTAGATTTTCACTTTCAGCTTTAAAAACAGAAGTTAAAAAAAAAGGATTGAAAAATCATGTGCATAGAACAGACCATACTTTGGTTTTAGTTTAGCAGAGTTTGATTTTCTGGGGTCTGTAGATCCATTACCATTTTATGATATGAAAATGTCTGTTATTTGCTTTTCCCAAAATAAGATAATGTGAGAGAGTATCTCAAAATCAAAAATACACGGTAACTCTACTGTGAACCAAAATTTTGGATCTGAGCAACTCTGAACGTGGATATTTTTGAGTCCTTTCTGGCTTTTTATGTCAGACTGTTGTCTTTCTTTTGCTCCTATAGAGGGTACACCAACCTCTTATTTTATGAAAATAGAAATTGAGGTTGAGGATCAGACCAATGCTTCATTTACTCACAATTTTTTTTGAAGTAATAATACAGCCAGTGGCTACACAAGAGAATGCATAATATCCATTAGCTCATGCTATCTCTTGTAGTGGAAAATTAACACATTAAAGCCAACCAGAAATGTAAGTAATGCTGTGATATTATGTTGAGTGACATGTGCAGCTTCTGTCTGTCCTGATAAGAGATACTGAATAAAGTACAAACATAAAAGTGGACTTACAGTCTTTTTAACTTAAAAATAAGGTGCAGGGTTCTGGAGAAATTGATACGAGAATTGTAGAGCACTACATGAAAGAATTCCCGAAAAGTGGACTTTGGCTTAAGACAGGTAGCTTTCATGGATGATTGTTGGTGTTCATGAATTATGCATTTCTGAAATTTGAAAACATAGGAAGAATCCCCCAAACAAAATACTGTTAGTTGAGAACAACCTGAGAATTACTAAATACACTTGAGAAACAGCAGTCTGACTTTACCTGCTATGCAGTGCCCCCACAGAAATGTATGCTTTTCTTCTTACAGGATACAGTTATTTTTCTAACCTATGATCTTCAAATGGTTCAGTGTTACTATATGTCTGCTAATATGACTAAACCATCCATATCTCGTAAACTTTTGATTTAAGAAACATTCCAAACTACAAATTAGTATATTTCTCTAGTATTTTACTTCACTTTTTTAGAAGTCTCTCTTAGTTAAACAGCTTTTCAAAATTCCATGAATAAATGATGAAAAGATATTTTCATCTTCTTTGTTCTCTTTATTGATGTTTTCTGCATCTGAATGTCCGTAAGTTCTCCTGTGCAATTGAAAATGGCAGACATTGTTTTGGGCCAGATCCTTGGGTTTTCTTCTGTGTGAGCAGTTTCAAAAATCTGGAGGCTGTAGCTGAGAAGAAACCTTACACTTCTTGTTAAATGAAACAAATATTTTTTCTCTTGAGGATTAACAAAACCCTGTGGAAGAGTAATCTGTGTTATATTTTATATTAAATATACATGCAATAAAAATAGTCTCATTTTTATAATGCCTTATAGTTATTCATTAAAGAATAACTGTAAATGCATGTATTTGATAACTTTATTGAATAAATATTTTTTCATTGTTCTATATTCGCTAGTAAAAATAGTGCTTTAATAGCCTTTATCTGTAAGTTGAGAAGGCAAATAGCTTTCCTGTGAAGTAAAAGGAGAAACATTTCTGAAGCGGGAGGATAGTATCCCACACAACTGTTGCAAGGTATGTTTTATATGAGAAAGATACTGCTTAGAAATGAATTCCTAGTCCAGTTTCAATAATGATAGAAAGATTTACTCTGCTTGGTTAAGTTTTCTTTCATGAACGTGCCTGATTCTCCTTTGTATCTTCAGGTATGGGATGAAATTTAAAATAATCTCATTTAAATCTATGTCTTGAAAATTAAGTATGATAGAAATATAGATTTTAGGGCATGTTGTGTTTAACAGATTTTTCATTTGAATTCCTGCAGGAAGGAAATGCTGAAGAGGCATTAAATCGGGTAAAAGATGTCATTTCAAAAATCAATCGTGTTTTAGCGCACCATTCACCAATCATAATTGTTCAAAGATGGATAAGGGGATATTTAACTAGAAAAAGACTTGGGTATGTATTTTTTTAATTTAATTTATTTCAAGAACAGAGTTTTTGCAAAGAAGTTTTATCATAGTTATGCTTCAGTATAGTCCTAATCAGTTTTATAAAAGGTAAATATTAAGGTGTTCAGCCATTACTGAGGACATCACAAGCAATGTACATATTGGTATTTTAATAGTAATGATGATATTGGGTGCTACAATATTAGAACTCTGCATGCTGCATTCAACAAGATATTTGTGTTGTCCTTGAGAGTCAACTCTTGGAGTCTCAGCATTTGTTTACTAATATATTTCATTTAATATGTTAATAGGTGAGTGGCAGAAGACGAGTACTATAAATAGCATCTCTACTGCAGATGAAATCTGTACTGCATTATTATTTTATTTTCATTTTCTCTTGCATTGTTTAGAAGTCGATTGTATTTCCTTGTGAAGATATAAAACAACTTAATTTTCATATAAAACTGCCCATACATTTTAACTACAGGAACAGTTATTCCAATAGCAATGATAAGCAGAAGATTTTTGATATTTATATTGTATTTATGTTGTATTTATATTGTAGAATATTCAGTTGTATGTATCCAAAAGTATGTATAAGGGGATTTTGCTGTTTTTTCAGATCAGAATGCTGAAATTATTTACAAAAATTATTCAGACTTAACACATTTTTACTCTTTGATGAGGTATTTGATAATAAATCCTTCTGTCAAGAGTTAGCTGAGCTATAGCTGTTCTGCGTTTTGCAAATAGGGTTCTAAAGTGGGAGAAGCTTGTGAAAATTTATGCTTACTATACTCTCTTTCTCTAAGTTAAGAATGGAATTAACCATTTATTTCTCAAGTGACAATATAAGCTATTCCAGAAGAGCAGAGGATGCCCTAATAAATCTTGCAAGTGGTTGATTCATCTAGAGAAAGGTGGGTTGTTTTTTGTTTTTTTTTTTAAGAAAAGCTAAGTCATACTAGGATAATTTTTTCCTGAAATCTAAATATCTAAATTGAAGAGTCTACTTCTAAGAGCAACAGTTCACCTTAGGTAGTCACAGCTGTAGCACGAATACACACACACGAAAGGTTTGATAAAAAAAATAAAAGCAACCCTTCATTTGAGGGGAATACTGGTGGATGTTACACATACTTGTCTGTATGGTTCTGATAAATGACATTTTTCACAAATAGAGCAGTTCTTGATTTTGTAGGGGATCACTGAAATATTAGTCAGAAATATTCACTGGCTGCTGAGATGAAAAGTCATCACTTCATTCTCGAAAGGTTTTCTTTCACAGACTTTTTCTTTCTTGCATGATTTGTGTTATTAGGTTGCTAGAATGATAGCAGAGCAGAGGGTCAAGAGCCAGGAGACCTGGGGTCTGATTGTGTATGTGGCACTTTCGTTGTATCGCTCTGGTCGAATTGCTGAACTGCAATGTGTTTTAGTTTTCTTTCTCCCCCCTGAAAAATAAGGATAAACTTGAAATATATATATATATATATATATATATATATATATAGTATGTATATGTATGTGTATATATATATTTTTTTTCTAAGATGAAAGCATGTTACTGAAAGAATCAGATGCAGTAAAGACGGGCTCATTCATTTTTGTAATAGGTTGTACTGGTTTAAGTGAGGGCAGTATTTGGTCCTAAGCCATTGAATTGTTTTCTTCTGATTTGGCAAATTAATTGTTATTATTTTGATAACAGATGCAATTCTGTTCATTGAACTATTTCTTCATTCTTGCCTTTTTTTGATAAATCAGTATAGTGCATCCTAACTCTATAGGGGACATGGTTTATTTTGTGTGCATTTCCCTCCAGCTTGCATATTCAGCTGTGCTTTTATAAGGTGTGACAATTTGTAGTATTCCCTACTGTTAGCTGTGTCCTTGGAGTGGAGTCATTTTATTGGACCTACAAGTTTTGGGTAGTTTGACATTTTAATGTATAGTTGCTCTCTTATTACTTTCATGAAGTAGGCTGTTTTCTTATAGTCTTCTAGAACAAGGGTAAACCTTACAGTTTTCATTTGCCATCTCTACTGTCTAGTATAAGAATATATTAACAGAACATCAAAGTAATATTGCTTCAAAGGGGGAGAATTCCCTTATATAAATGTTTAGATTATACTGTCAAAAATGCATTTATCCTTACAAAGTACATAGGAATCTTCAAAGGGATGAAGTGTATCATACAGAATTTACTTATTTTAATTCTCACAAACTTTGATAAGCTGAAATATATTTATAAGCTTTCCATTGCCTTTTGTGTATCTGGAATGAAAAAGGGTTCTCATGAACACATGAGGCAACAGTGCAGAAGAAGGCCTGTGGAGCAGAGAGTATAAAACAATTCAACTTCGTTCAACATAGTCAATAAAAGGTTAGTTTTGAGAGTAGATTACTCCTCCTCTCCGTGCCCCTCCTCCCCAGATGGGTCGTGGTGTAAATGAAGCCTCAGCTTTGGTTATCTAATTTTTACAGAACTGTAGTTTTAAGTATAAAAGAGTCAATTTTGGCCTTAGCCTTTCCATAGTGACATTTAAGTTCTGTATAATTTACTCTGCATGGGTTGTTGTTCCCGCATTTAAGTGGTGTCACGTTTGTTTTGTATGTGTATAAAGGCTCTCATGGTAATGTTTTCAAGAGCAAGGTTTGCCTGTTGGATGATCTCATGAACGCTTCCCTTTTCTCCGCTGTTGCTGTAGTTGCTCGTTTCGGTGGTGGCTGGAGATCCCGCTGAGAGCAGGACCTGGGGCCGCGGCCGGGCAGGGTGTGAGGCTGCGTGGACGGGTCCCGCGAGCCTGGTGCTTGTTGGCGCTCACGGGGTGCCATCCTGTGCTGCCAGAAATGGATCCTTCCATATATCCTTCCTTCCATCAGGAATGGATATTAATTAGGGTGTGTGTATATACATATATATATATATATATATATATATATATATAAAAATCTCTTTGGTGCTTGTATTTTCCCAACTCGCATTCCTTTCCTGAGAATCATTTTTTCTTTGTATTCTGTCCATCAGAATGGTAAATCAAGACAGATACAGGATCATGACATTATTTTTCTGGCTATTGATCCTCCTATTTCAATTTGGCTCAGTGATATTTTAATCTATTTTTAGTGGATTAAAAAGATAAAAATTTCTGTGCTCCAGTGATAGTTTTGTTGAACTACTAAGCTTATGAAGAGTGACAGTTTCTGTATTATTTTGAAAGATGAAGTTTTTCCTTTGGGAAAGTGACATTTTCTCTCTCCAACTGCATAATTAAAAAGAGCTTCAAGACATTAGCAGCGTGGGTTTGCGGAGCGGTGTGCTGTGCTTGGAGGAGAGCTGGTGGAGCTGTTGTTGACCATGGTGTCACAGCTAGACCGTCAGTCTGGGCTGTCTCGAGACGTGGTAAAGATGCACTTGACTTCTTCCGTGGTTCCCAGAAGCTGTGCTGGAAATGAATGAAGCAAGTTTTCGCTCATGCTGTTTGGTAACCAGTATTTGAAGAGTCTCAGTGTTCAGGCTATTCTAGCTTCCTAACCAGCTCCATCTTTTAAAAATGTATTTTAGCTGTGTGAGGGGAAAAAAGCTTTAAAATGGAGAAATACTATGTCCAGAATTTTCTGTTCTGCTGTAGTGGGTCACATGATTTTCCTTGTTATTTTGTGTAATTCCTTCGTTATGGTAAGCATTGTATCCTAGTGATCCAGAAAAAAATGGTTTATGGTTTTTATTAGCTCATTATTAATAACATGGAGAATATCACCACAATTTGGCTAGAAAACAACGACTACACAAGGTTTGTAGTAATGTCTAGTGAGATTTTTGTTACACTGATGCCATTAGAATGCTACTGTAAAACAAACTTCTGACAAATGCTTCCCCACTGCAGCGTGCTTTAAAGTGAGTTTGCCAGAAGGAACCTTCTACAGATCATGGTGTATTTATTATAGGCGAATGAATGCAAGTTGCCGAGGACCCTATTACGACTAGCAAAGTGTGAACAAAGAAAGGCACGGGCCCTGGTTTTCTTACTGGTGCTTGAGTTGTGTTTATTTGGACATGTTCATCAGTCCAGAACTTTTTTTGAGCTAGTTGCCTGTTCTCACATTCTTTATCAGCTTCATTCTTCTGCCAGTTCAGATGTCAGTAATTCTGTAATAGGTGTTCCTCTTCTGCCATTTAATACATTCACATACTGTTCCTACTAACACTTTCAGCTGTGTATTTTCTTTTGCAATTATTTTCTTCCATGCTCTAAACAGCTCACTCTACTCTTAGCTTATTACCCTGTAGAAATTTGGGGTTCATTTATATTGCATAAAATACTTGTGATCCTTTCTTTCCCCATTTATGCCATGCCTTCTGGAGTTAAACATTTTTAATTGATGATGAATACATATTGTGAAATATTTGTTCATATTGACTAATAACACACTTCTGATAATGCTCATACTGAAAGCAATGGGAGTGCTCAAGACATAAGCCCTCTATAGTGAAACAAGCAATTAACTTAGTTATGTTTTTGTCTTATACTGCTTCATTTTAGCCTGATTTTTCAGTTGTCTCATCTCTAGGCAAAACCATCCCAGTCTGTTTAGTCCTTCTTCCTTAAAAAGCTGTTACGAATCTTTGATAATCCTGTTCACCCCCCTGTGAATATTTTCCAGTTCTACTGAATCCTTCGGGATGAGCATCACTCCACAGGACGGGTGTACCGGGGGGGTGTCCTGGGAATTGGCACAGCTGCATAATGTAGTGTTCTGTTTTGTTCTCTCCTTTCCTCATAATTCCCATCATTTGTTCTGGATTTTTTTTGATGGGTGCTGAACAGTGAACTGACTTTTCATAGAGTTGTCTGTTAAAACTCCAGGATCTCTTTTCAGACTGGAAATAGCTAGTTCCAAGCCCTGTATTATGTACTTTAAGGTCTGATTGTTTTTTTGATATTCATCACTTTGCGTTTATCAATACTGAATTTTTATTTATTTAATATTTTATTGTCATTCCATATCATGAGATCCTTCTGTAACTCTTTGCAGTCAACTTTCTCTGTTAGTATCCTGAATATACTAGTATAATGCGGAATAACAGTATATGACAGCAAGCTTTGTCATTTATCTTTTTTCAATCATTTATGAATATGTTGAACAAGACAGGCTTTCACTATGATCTCTGAAATGCCACTGGTGATCTTTTGCCAAACTGATCATTTCTTTTACCCTTCATTTCCTCTTTTGTAGTTAGTTAGTTAGTTAGGCAGGTATTAGAAGACCTTCTTTTCTCTCATAACGGCTTACTTTCTTCAATGTTGTTTCTATCAATTTGCCTGTTTGGTGATACAGACTTAATGGTTTGTGGTTCCATGGTTTCCTCAGACACCTATTTAAACCTGGTGTTAAATTCACTACCTTAGCTTCCTCAGATACCAAGGCAACTTAGATGGTAGTTTATGCATCACAGTTATCTGTTCAGCTGATTTGTAGCTGAGTTCTTTTGAACTCTTACATGTACACTATTTGTTTCCGGTTATTTGTTGCTATTCATTTCGTCTGGCTTTTCTAAAGCCTCATGTCAGTACTTAAATTTGAGACAGATCTTCAAGTGCGTCCAAGAGCTAGCACTGAAAACTGAAATGGTTGGACTTCTTGCATACCACGGTGGAAATAGTGGAATTATAACATGATGTATTTACAGGACAGATAATAAAAGAACTGCTATGCAATGCAAGACTCTGTAGGTTGAAATATACTACTTTGCAGAAAATTCTGGTCACTACGTCAGGGTCGTATACTGGAGAAATTTGTAGGTGTTGCCAGTTCAGTAGTGTGTCTCATTCCTTTAGGAATCCTTAAAGGTGTGGTTTGTGTTATTCAGAAAGATGCTAAAAACTCATTCAAGATCAGGACTGCGTGGTGCAAAGCACTGTAAAATTGTATGCAAGTTACTGTCCCTGTGCTGAAGGCGCCTGCTTGTGTCACTGAGTTAGCGAGCGTCCACTCCCTGCGGAATATGGGAGTAGTGCTGCATTGCTAAGGTGACAGGGCAAGTCAGAAACCTTCGCGACAGCATGGTATCTATCCCTCCAGGCACTCTGCTTGGAATGGGTAGGAAGCCGTGCAGAGACATGGGGGACCAAGCGGTAAGTCAGAAGAGTAAACAGAAGAATCAGTGGAGGTGGGGGTAGGGAGAGCAAGATGGGAACTGTGGGAGACAGAAGCGAGAGGAGGTGGGAGAGCCTGGCATAGAAACAAAAATAGTGAAATCAACACTAGGAGGCAGAGCTCAAAAGGGTGGAAGAGAGAGACGAACATACAGTACAGCCTGGTGCAAAGTAGAAATCAGAGGAGGGTTTATCATATACCTTTAAGTGGGCGAGGGGCTATAAATCGAAGGACAAAAGGAGAAAAATGATACCTTGCTTTATTATGTTGCTGGGAGATTATGCGTATGCTGATAAGATTTGAACAAGGACATTTGCTTAATTCTTACCTGATGTATCTGGTGTTTGATATGAAATACTCCAAAAAGACTCAAGCAGCATGACTGTTGACTAATTATTTTGGGTTCTTAAAACAGCAGGATTAAATACAATCATTGCCATAGTGACAAAGCTCGCACATTTTTCTGTGACTTTGACTCAACATGCTGGCTTATTTATTCCAGTGTAGTATCAGAACTGTGTTATTTATTACAAAGCAAAAAGACATGTTTGGCAGAATTATCTGTTCAAGTCCCATGTTGCCATTCTGGAAGAGAGGAACAGGGAAATGGTGTCAATGCCCTGATAATTTTCAGACGAGAAACAAGTAGCTGTAATTCCTAAACACAGCTGTACTCTTAAACTAATAGATGTTCAAAGCGTGAACCTTTAAAATTTTTGTCCTTCATGCTTATGCATTTTACAGGTTATTAATGCCATTATACATATTATCATAAAAATCTTAGTGTCTCCATAGTGGCTTGAAAACTGTTTCATTAGTATGTTAATATGAAGCCCTTTGCAGATAATGTTTTGTCAATCTTTTTAAAGTACTGTACATTGCATTCTAAAAATTATATACTTATCCTTTGTACTTACTGAATAATTACTGTGACTAGTCAGGGTTTCCTTGATGTTTGAAGATCACTTCCAGACAATCTTTCATTTGATTAAACTCTTCTTTTCTTAAGAGACCACAGTCAAATTTTTCAGGACAAAAAAAAATATTTTTATAAAAATAATCCTAATTCTTCTCATTTCTGATACATTAATATCAGTCTCTATAGGTAAGTAAGGAATACCAGTGTAAAGTTAATTTAGAGTGACTGATGCCCCTTAGTAACAAACTGAGATTTAAATTGAACCAAAAATGAACCTTGTTCAATATTGTGTCTTTTTCAGTTACTAGTGCCAGGTGCTTTAGAAGAAGATTAAGAAAACTCATGAAAAATGTAATTCTAGAATTTACCTCATTTTCATATACTAAAGCATATGAAAACATATGCAAACATACGAAATATATGAAAACACGTTTAACACTTTACCTAAAAATAGGCTTTTCACATATATTATGCCCGTAATATAAGGGGACTGTTACGCTGGAGCTTCCACTCTTCAGTTCACAGGAACTGTGGGGCTGGGAGAGGAGACCTGGGCTGCACTGGGCTTTACTCTCCTGCCGGTGTTGCGTGCTCCCCCTCGCCGCTGCCGCCGCAGAGAGCTGGCCGCACAGCGCTGGCTGTGCCTCGCTGGAGCTCTCGCTTCTCGCTCCGCTCCCTCCTCTTCCTCCTCCTCCTCCTCCTCCTCGCAGCAGCCTCCTCCACACAGCGCTCTCCTGTTCCTGCTCCTCCTGCTCTGTTTCGCTCACCCTGGCTTTTTACTTAAGAGTCGGTGCCTAGAGCAGTGTGTTTGGGGAGGGGTGGCAAAGCAGGAGGAGGACGGGATGACTTCTGGAAAGGAACTGAGGTCCCTCTATCAGCATCTGTATTTCCCATAAAAGAGTTACTGCTGCATGCTGCCAGATTTACTTGGAAGGCACCATATCTGAGCAGTTAATTTCTAGAATCAAAAATTTTAAAGAGTAGGGTGCACCAGGTATGAGTTATATGCATAAGAATAGGCAACATGCTCATGTCTCTTTTTATGTGCATTTGTATTTATTTTAGTCTTTATTAATATTTTTAATCTTCATTTGAATGCTTATCTGTGCCTTAAATCATTTCCATTTTCCCCCACCACATCTTTTCTAGTTGGTGTAATCACAAATGAACAGTATCCTTGGTGAGAGTGTACAATTGATCTAAAAGGTGGTACTGTATCCAATTTATTTTGCCTGGCACTCATTTATTACGTATTTTTATTAGTCCTGCACATTAAATGGTTTTCCAGTGATGATCTACTGGTACAGCAATTTCCTTTCACGATTTTACCAATATTTTAGAAACCAGTGAAGTTTATCAGTAACTCAAAATATTCCTTTAAATGTGCTCCACCTTGCATTTATAAACACTGAATTTCATCTACTGTTATTTGTTCATTTACTTACCTTTATTAGTTTCCTCTAAAGATCTTCTGGACTTTACTGTCCCATTTAGTTTCATGACATGCACTTTTTGCCATGAAATAATAGTTAAAGATGACTAATAAATCTCTGTTAGACTTCTGGAGAGTATGCTTTATATCAGCCATGTTCACTAATGTGCTGGCATGTTAAAAAATTCCAGTAGGGAGCAAGGAGGCATTTTTTTTTTCTGCTCAGAAACGGTACTGCTTTGTCTCTAATGTATGGGAGGTTTTTAGTTCTGTTTTAGTTTTGATCATTTTATTTGGTCCTGAAATAGGGCTCACTGTTGGTCTCTCATTTGCAGAATTACTGCTGATGCCTTAAAAAGAAGTGTGACTTTTACTATACACTGCCATTTCTGTAAGGCAACTGATCTTAAATGAGAAAGAATATTATTTAGTTAGCAACCCGTTGGTTTACGTGTCCTTCAAAGAAACCCCACGTTAATACTGCAGTTCTACCCTGAATTATATTGGTTAAGACCTTGCAATTGATTTCAGTGGGAGAATTGACTTTATGGGTGTGAGGGTGAACCTTAGACAAGAGTGGAAGTGGCATGAATAAAGCTCTGGGTTAATGGCAACGTGATATAGCACAGCGACAATGAGATGAAGTAAATTTGGCACCAGACAGCAGAAAGATTTCCTCTCAGTGCCTGATGATGATGCTACAGTGCTGTGGGAAAAATACTGTTCGTCATATTGTCATTGATCCAGTTTTGTTATCATTACTGTCGTTTTTGGGGCTGTATTATATGAGACTGGTTATGCCTAATGTTGTTTAAGTGATATAACTCATATCTGAATAGAATTGTTGACTGTAAACAGGTAAAGAGATGGAAGACTCCATCATGCTTATCAGAATACTGTAGTTTTCATTTTAATAGCTGTGAAAAGAAAGTAAGCTGTGTGACATAAGTCAAGTACCTAAGGTTTATTCCACCTTCTAAATAGGACAGGTTCACCTTATTAGAAGGCTGTTAAATTCCCAGTTTAGATAGGTCTAACTTTGATACAAGTAGACCTCTTTATATTCTGTTTTGTTTCTAACTGATGTCAGTCAGTCAGTCCACCCCAACTTGGCAGACTTAATACAAATGTAAGATTCTTCCTAGAGCCTTTGTATATTTCTTATCTGGGTATATCACTGTGTATTGTATATGAAAAAATATTTTATTGCATATTTCAGCAAGGTGGATAAATAAAGTAAGCTTTAGGGATTTTAACTATGGATTTTCTTAAATTTTCTTAAGTTTCCATCTAGGTATTTCATTAGTATTAAATAAACATTTAAGTATGGATGTTCACTTTACTTCAGCTGCAGCGATGGAATTAACTCAAGTTTATTCCAGTTCTGAATACTACTTACTTTGTGTGCTGTGAAATAGTAACAAAATTTCTGTTTTTTACAATAGAATTCCTTTACATGAAGTTCCACTGCAGACACATTACAGAGATGAAGATAAACAAATTTATAGTCAAAGCACACCTTCAGTGTGTATTAGTAAAAGCTTTGTGTATCACATTGTTAAACCAGGACAGAACACTAAGGATGAAAAGCATTCATCTGGGAAACAAGTAAGTGTGCTACTTAGAAACATTCTTTTTCCCCTAAGAAAACGTCTGAGCTCTGCAAATAGGATCAAGAATCATTCTAAGCATTCCAGGAAAGACTATTAAAAATAAAGACTAGATACAAAAAAATTTCATGGAATGGTTGAGGTTGGAAGGGACTTATGGAAATAGTCTAGTCCAAGTCCCCCTGATCAAAGCAGGGTCACCAATAGCAAGTTGCTCAGGACCATGTCTAGTCATGTTTGAGTATGTCAGCGAGCAAAAGGGTTATATTTAAACTGAATTTCTTGTATTTCAGTCTGTGCCCATTGCCTCTTGTCCTTTCACTGCATACCACTGAGAAGAGTCTGGCTTCATCTTCTTTACACACTCCCCTCAGGTATTTATGCACACTGATAAGATTCCCTTCAAGCCTTCTTTTCTCCAGGCTGAACAGTCTCAGCTCTCCCCGTATGTAAGAGGCGGCAGTTCCTTAAGCATCTTAGTGGTCCTTTGCCAGACTAGCTCCAGTGTGCCCATGTCTCTCTTACCCTGGGGAGCCCAGACCTGGACACAGCACTCCACATGTGGTCTCACCAGTGCTGAGTAGAGGGGCATAATTGCCTCCCTCAGCCTGCTGGCAGCTCTCTTCCTAATGCAATACAGGATGTTGATGGCCTTCTTAGCAAGGGCACACTGTTTGCTCATGTTCAGCTTGGTGTCTACCAGGGCCCCCAGGCCTTTTTCTGCAAAACCACTTTCCAGCTGATCAGCCCCCAGCCTGTACTGGTGCATGGGGTTATTCCTCCCCAGGGGCAGAACTTCACATTTCCCTTTGTTGAACTTCATGAGATTCCTGTCAGCCCATTTCTCCAGGTTGTCTTGGTCCCTCTGGATGGTAGCACAACCATCTGGTTTGTCTGCTGCTCCTGCTGGTTTTACATCATCTGCAAACTTGCTTAAGGTATACTCTGTCCCGTCATCTAAGTCATTAATGATGATAAGTAGTATTGGCCCCAGTGTCAATCCCTGGGATACCCCACTAGTGACTGGCATCTTTAGACAATGTTCAGGTCAGCAGATGGGGGCCTCCATCCCCCTCAGCAAGGAGTCTCTCAGGACTAGCACTCCCTGCTTTCTTGTGGTGCAGCTGCATGGCTTAGGTTTAGCCAGCACAGATGCTTCGTTTGACAGAGCTCCCGGTCCCTTGTCTGCTATGAAGGCACTGAATCTATTCCATAGTTGCAAATCTTAAGGTGAAAGAGGGAGCCTTCCTCCTCGTGCCAGCAGTCACAAGCTTCCAGCCTTTGCCATCGTGAGTCTCTACTTCCCAACCCAGTAGGCGTGGACTCTACTTGCTCCTCCTTCAGTACCGTTAGGGGTTCAGGCTCCTGAAGCTGCAGGTTCTCAGAAGATCTGGTCAGTCTTTAGTCATCTCTGATGCCATGCAGTCTGCTGACCTCCTCCCACAGCTCATTTACTTGGCAACACAGACCCTCAGCAAGCACCCATCTCCTGTAGGCTAGGAGACCTATATTCTGCTGCCCCCACTGCAGTGAGAGGCCTCAGACACTCCCTGCAGCCGGAGACCTGCATCCTTCTTCTGGAGCTCCATCTGGGTCAAAGCCTCTGACATTACAGACACAGTTGTGCCAACAGCTGCTGGGGACCATGTCCTGTGGTGCATCGTTACTGTTGCTGAGGACATGCATGCTGAGCAAAGTTGCTGTCCTGCATAAACTGCTACATCTGATAGCTGTGTGCTAGGCCAGCACTTATACAGGCCTCTACCTAGTGCCTGCTGAAGGGGTGCTAGACCCTCCCCGATCAGGAGTCAGCTGGGACAAAAGCTCAAAGGACCCTTTGATCAAGAACAGCTGACAGCTTGTTAGAAGCTGCTAGAACTTGCTGGAAGTCACTGTTTCCTGTAGCTGCCCTTACTTGGCAGCAGCAGGTACCCTGGAGTTCCTCAAAGGTTGTCAGGGGACAACCTTTGCAACACTCCCAGAGTCCCCTGACTACCTCAGATGAAGTTTCCAGAAGAAACGAAAGATCTCAAAACAGAGCCCAGAAACTGCTGTGCAAACTGCTGTGTCCGTTGGCTGCCTCTGTTAGCTGCGCTCTTTATTCTTGGTATTTGAGATTCTGTTTAACAAGTTAGAATTATGTTGATATTTAATGCAAATACAGGATAGAGGTAAATCTCTAGGCTTAAATGCTATATTTACATATGTAAAACCTGCAGTCTTGATAAGTTACTTGTATTTAAATGTCCTAGTGCTTGAAAATAAGTTCTTACAGGACTAATGCAAAATTGGATGCAAAGAGGAGTCAAAAGTCAGGTGGGTTGTAAGGAATCAGGAGCTAGGGAGTTACGGTAGGGCAGAGTTTTGGGGTAAGTTCATGTGTTACCTTTACTGCAGTATGACCCCATTGCTACTGCAACTGAAGCACCTGTATTTTATGTACTTGTCTATTACAATAATCTCTAGGTTACATGTATGCATATATTGTATTTTGCTATATTAATTGTTACTCGATGGTGTTTTGCACAAGTTCCCTGCCACTTAGTACAAGGTGCATGTGTAGATATGCCCATCTTTGCACTGCTTAAGTAAGAACTGCTGTACTCTCTTCAGTGGTGTCGAATACAAAGAGCATTAGAAAACCCACTTTTATGACAGGAAGAAAAGGTTTGCTTCCTTTTCACATATAACTTTCTCTGCTTCTCTGCCTTTCCTGTGTCTTTTTGCCCTTTACAGTTACAAGGTAGGATGGTATTGTCCTACTTTTGCCAGTTAATGATAATTTTCTCTTCAGAGAAAAGAACTGTGATTTTTTTTTTCTTTTTAAGTTAAAAAATAACAAAAATACTTCATGTAGGCTATATGGCAGAAGAAAACGAGGTGTGAAAGATGAAAGGAAATTCAGAGTAAGTTTGGAAATCAAAGAAATGGGTTGGTAGAATTGTTGGATTTGGTTCTTTATTGTCCCTCTAGTTGATTTACCTATAACATCTCTCCTCTCCTTCTTTAAATGGGCTTATGTTCTATGATTTTAATTTCATAATGAATTTCATGTAGGAAAAAAAGCCTTAATGGGGAATGAGATTATTATTATTTTCTAACCAACCATCCTGATTATCTGAACTTAAAAGAAGCAAACATTACTGAAGAGATGGACTCGGGCATAGTTGTTCAGAAGCCAGTATTTAATAACAGAGGCAAAATAACCATCCCTGTAGTCTTAAAAGTGTGGATTTTTTTTCTCGTCAGCTGTGTTTTCAGTGAAAGGATGTTACATCTTTATTCTTTGTGCTAGTCCAACAGAAATAGAAAAGTCCATGGAGCATTTCCTCAAAATTCTCGTTGATAATTTATGAAATATCTGACCTTAAAATAAGAACATTTTTATTAGAACTTTACTCTTTCTTTCCCTCAATTCATTTCATAGTCTTTAACAAATGTGTAATAAAGTATTACATTAGTTGATTTATGCATTATTCTTATGAGTTTGGTCACTGGCTTCAGTTAGTAGATCAAGCCCTAACTTTTGATTGAGTGAGTTAAATGTTTCAGATACATGTTGCCTTGATTTTAACACACAGTTAGTGGCATGCTTACTGTAGCTGAAGATGAAATAAAGGGTAGAGAGAAGAAAACAAACAGCAGAAGGATGCTGTTGCCAACAGAGGAGAACTTGGAACTTTCCTGTGATACGCAGTATTAATTTCTAGCTGTGTTAGTATTGTTTAAAACTGCCACTTGTCTTTCAGTGTAGCAATGCATTTTGGTGTACGTTGAAAATCCATATACAGAGTTTCCATAAATAACATAAACCATAAATAAATAAAGTTTTGAACTATGGGAGAAGAATAATTTGGACTCTAGTAGGAGATGTGCTACTGAAGGTGCTGTTTTTGAGTAAGACATTCAGAAAATCCTGACAGGTGGCAACTGTTACAGAGGCCATTCAGCAGCAAAGTGGAGCTGGCTCTTGTAACCATGTGGAGGTATTCGTGTTTCATATTAAGTCTTGTAATAATAATGGTTTTGGAGAGTCTGTAAACAAAAACAAATAAGCCTTTTGAAAAACCTATCTAAAAATTTGCTAGATTTGGTTAAATGTGTGGAAGAGTAATTAGTGCAGCAGAAATAGGTACAGTGTCTTGAAACAGGTGTATAACAGTTTAGCTTTAACATAAAAGAAAGCACAGGTTTTTGTTAAGGGAGTAAAAAGTGCAATTACTGTTTAGTACGTTATGTTACATTTGAAATGTTTTCAAACCGGATAGTTATGATCAAGCAATGAGTTACTTAAGGTTTTTGTCATTTACATCAGGTTTGCTCATAAAGTCTCTGCTTGTGAATGGGAATGGCCTGCCTTGAAAGGGCTGAGCTGGCAAGTTCCCTACCCCTAGTTTTCCAAGCTCTGCCATGAGTCTTTTATCCATAAATGTCCAAATCAAACATAAATTGGCTGCAGAACAACTCCATTTAAGATCTGAAAAGAATTTCTGGCTTGCTCTAGAAATTGTGAAAAAGCTCAGTAGCTGATTCACAGACAACTCTGAATAATTTGTGGAGTAGACAGCTGTGCAACAGAGGTGGAATAGACAGTGGTGGATGGTAAACTTATCACCTGACCTACCTGTGATATTTGACAATCATGGTCAAAAGTAGTCAATGAAGTCAGGTGTATTTTTCTAGGTACTTGGAAGTGTAATGTTTGACTTCAGCTGATGATATTTCACAGAATCACAGAATGGTTGAAGTTGTTGGAAGGGACCTCTGGAGATCACGTGTTCCAACCCCCCTGCTCAAGCAGGGTCACTGTTGCGAAAGGAGTGATGCACTTCACTCGTAAGAGAGAAGCAGAGTAAGACAGCAACTTAACAAAGTTCAATTGTAAATAAGAACAATTTAATGAGGTTTGATTGGCAAGGTTCACTCAGTTAGTTACTGCATGAAGGACAGGGTCAGATGCGTGCGCAACGGAGGCCCTCCCGTTGAGTCATGAGGTTCAGACTGGACCCCCTTGCTTTCTAAACTCCTTTGGAGAGGAGCCTAGGTGCGGCTGGATCCAGTCCTAGTCCCAGACTTGGTCAACGGTTTATGTCTAAGGGATTATTTGCGCAATTAGTCAGAGATATAACTCAGCAAAGTTTCGTGAAGTCGCAAAAGTTCAGCACGCTGTTAATCACTTACCGAGGATCTGTCGCGGGTAAGGAATCTCTCAACCTCGAGGAGTAACCTTGAGAGGCGTCCCTGCTCAAGGGGAGGTTCTGCAGTGCAGCCCACTGCCGTGCAGGAGAGCTCCAGGGGCTCTGGGCTGCCCCCTATTTATGGGGGGGAGATGATTGACTCATAGTCGTATTTGCATACTAGACAGGCCTTAGTTGGCGCGTGCTCAACCAGCCCCTACATACGTGCTGTTTACAGGGAGGTCAGGTTGAGGGGGAGAGAGCACATCAGTGGTGGGGGGGGAAGGAGCACACCGTCACAGTCACCTAGAGCACGTTGCCCAGGATCACGTCCAGACTTTCAAAATGAGACTGCGTAGGGGTGGTGTATATCTACAAAGCAGTTTTTGGAGCACCTGAATATAGTTTGTAAGAAAATGTGCAATAGATTAGAGCCATAGAAAAATTTCAGTTGAAAGGGACCTCTGTCAGTCGTCTAAGGTCCAACGTAGATGTTTGGGAAATAAAACGTTCGAGAACTCAAAGACATTGGTTCCATAGGATGAAGTGGTGGGTGAATATGTGGATGAAATTGTGCTACCAGTTGTTTTGTTTTGGAAAGCACACAAAAGCTGAAAGACTTGTATAACAAGTCTTTTTGCTGCGTTTTTGATCTTTTTTTGAGGGGGGGGGGGCTGGATGAAGTAATACATGTACTTAGGAGGCTGATTTTGATTTTTGTTTACCCCTGCTTTGTAGCAACAGAGTTGGAAAGATTTGATGTGACCTTGGTGTTAAGGGAGATCAGCCTCATCATCTCCCCTTTGCATAAAGCTATGGAAAGTTCTGTTTTATATGTATATTATTTTCAGTTATTATTTCTGTTACAAGGCATTTCCCTTATTTTTCTTTTCAATATTAATCATTCTCAGGTCAGAGTAAATGACTCCTTAAAACCAGCATGGCTTTGATGACAAAATGTAATGATTTCAAACTACCAGAGCAGGTGACTGTTCCATGACTATTGATGAGTCATAAAGTCAAGTCAAGGCCAAATCCAGCCTTAAATAAGCTGGGAAAATTCCATTAACACCACTGGAGTTGCTTTATCTTGACCTGGACCTGAAGCCAACTTCACCTCCAACACCTTTGGCGTTTTTGCTTCTGTTTAATACTTCTTGGTTTGCTTATAAAGCCATAAATATTGATTTACCAAAGTCTGCTAAAAGCTGTATTTTAAGAGTCATAAAAAAGCTGAGCAATTCAACAAATAGGTATCATTAGGGTGAGTGTCTGTGTACAGAATTAGCCTTTTGTTTCTGTAAATATAGCTTAGTTTATAAAGAATGTTGTTGGTATTGCTTTATTAAAAAATTTAAAGATTAGAGAAAGGGATGGGAGACCTACATCTTTTTTTTTTTTTTCCCCCCAGCTGAATATTTATATGTTTACAAGTTAAAATGTACTTTTAACAGTTATGAATTGTAAAATACTCCTTTTTGCAACTAAGGCTGAGATAATGCTGGAGTATTTAAGAAAAAGGCTAGTTATCATTTTAGCAGTGAAATTGAGGGCATCTACTGTAAGCTTTAAATTGTTTTCAACCCTTTTAGAGCAAATGTACTTAATATCTGTATGTATTATTGAAAAATTGGAATTCTTTCATGATTCAAGCCATTACTTACTTACAGCAGAGTGAAGATTAGAATAAATTGTTTTTATTCTGGATGACATTACTTTTCAGTAGCCTGACTTCCTTAATCACAGTGAGAATTCATTCTTACCCTGTGAATTTTATACTGGGGGATGGCATTTTCCATTCGTTCAGAGGAAGAAAAACATTTCCAGTAAATATATTTATAGGCAATAACAGCTTAATACTCCTTGGAGATCTGGAACATAGACAGTCAGAATAAAATGGTTGGGGCAGCATTAGTATATATTACCACCAATTCTGTAAATTATCATAATATTATTTCTAGAAATTTTGCATACTTACAGTACAAGAAAATGTTATTAACATAACTCTTACTAATCAGAAAAATCACATTGAGCTATCTTTATGTGAAGTAACCTTTTTCTTTGAAAGACAAAAGCAGCATCTTAAGAGAGACACGTTAACATTTAGTTACTAAATATGAATGCAGAATTAACATGATTCCGGCTTTAGATATTCTTTTTCCTTGGCCATTTGTATTAACTGCCAGTTTTTGATACCATTGTCAGTATAAACATACATTGTTAAATTTATTGTTTGACATAAAATGCATAAACCGTTAAGTGTACTTCCTGAGGCTTTACTTTAACATGTAGCCAAAGTACGTCTTTGTCCTGTTTCTGTCATACACAAAATTGCTTCAGATTATGCATCACTAACCTGCTGTGTAACAACCCTGCTCATGTGCTTCCTCAGATCCAGTAGTTCTTTCTTCACTTCCATACCTTGTTCTTCTGTTACTCATTTCCGTACCTCACGGTGATACCATAAAAATACTATTGTGATCACTTTCCCTGTCGGGATATTATTCACATTCCATATCTGCTATTGTTGAATTTTTCAATAAATTGTTTCAAAAACTGTGTCCTCCAGGTCTGAGGTATGCCTTTTAATTAATGAGAATAAAATACTCTTTCTTATGTTAGCATGTATTTTTAACTAATGACCTCACTCCATGGTTAGATCATGCAACTGTTTGTTTTATAGGAGATATATCTTCTTAGTATTATGAGAAGCTACTATCATGAAAAAAAATGCTAATCTGCTGATGTTAAGATGGCTCCAAAATAATCACATAGACCTGTATTAGCATTTCTTGGCAAAGAAATAACAGGATAAGAATATTAATGCAATGATGGCAATCTCATTACCCTTTAGAACCTTTTAGTAATGATGTCAGAGTTCTGAAGAAATGCTTTAAATTCAGAATGTTGTTCAAATGAAATACTACTGTTAATGGCTAGCAACATTCATGACTATTGCAGAAAGCTTCCGGGAGTGTGAGCCCAAGTGGCTCATGTTCATGATGGATAGAACTACGGAAGGAAAAGCAAAGCCTAAGTGTATATCTGCCATCAGTACAGTGACATAATGCAGACACGTGTAAAGACATGGTCTGCTTTATATAGAAACAAGTGCATATCATACAGCTAGTAGATGCTCAGTTACTGGAGGTGTATTAGACATACTGAAGCTAAATTAGGATTTCATGTCGAAGAGCAGCTCCCTGCAGCATTTCACGTCTTACCAAGGGCAGGGCCAGACTTTGCAGGGTTTCCGCTTGAGACTTTCCCTTTTTACCCCCTTTTCCCCCAGAAAAGCAGCAGAAGCTGCAAGCTGCAGTGTTAATCCAGTAACCTGGCCGGAGAGAGGCACAATTAAAACTTTCATAGTTCTCTCAAATGCACAGCATGCCCCTTTTCAACAGAAACGGCCCTGCGTACTGTCGGATTTGCCTGTGTTTAGACCTGTTGGTCGGTCTGTCGCGCTTAGCTCTTCTCTTCCTCCTGGATGGCGATGAGGCTCTCCAACTTTCCTCCGCTTTTCCGTTTCCATAAATGAGGCTGCACCTTTAGCTTTTATTCTGCCATTTTAAGAGTTTCCCTTGCCCCCAAGCATGCCATTTGCGCCTAACTCCTGCTTTTTTGGCTCCTGAGCGAGAGCATGGGCACGCAGAGCGCAAACCTTCCCTGGCATCAGCAGGCAGATTGTAAAGCTCCATTGGGTGTTGCTGCCCCTGTAGCTGTGCTGAGGGCGAACTGAACCGCTGTGCTTTGCCTGTAGGCAACAGCTGAAGAGGAGCGAGTAGCTCTGCCCCCTCTCTTCCTCTCCCAACATTAATTACTGATTGCACTTACAGTGAGGGATTAATAACCTATTCTGAAGTTCCTGAGACAAAAAACGGCTGTTCTGCCTCACTTCTGAGGTCACCAGTCTAATACATGTTCATGCTTTAACCCCGAATGAGAAGCTGTTTGAGCATGGTAATATTAATGGCCAGGTTGTGGTGCAATGCCTTTACAGTAAATCATATTTATATAGTAATCTCAGTACACAAGAAACAGAAGTATTAAGTAAGAAACAAGTTTTCATCTATAAACTGAGGGAGTGGACAGACTTGTTTTTCATCATTAATTTTTTTACATTGATGTTTGAATCAAATTTTTGCCTCAAAATACTTAAAAGACATGATGTGCAACAGACTTGGCTTTGTCTCTAATGGATTAATTTAGCAGCCCATATTAATGTGACTTTAGTCATCAATAAAAACTACTTGTGATGTAATTGCGTTACAAAACTGAACCTTTTGCCAGGTAACATTTCATATGTATTTAAAAAAATCAAATTTATTGTCACTTGCATATGGTAAGATGATGCTGAAAAATATGTTTTTTGACAGCCACATAGAGAAAAACTGCTAATTTTACAGACTGTACTTAAATGTAAAGAATTTATTTTACTGAATAGGTGGTTTTATTAAAGTATACTTGGGCAAAAATAGTATTCTGTCCTGTGAATGTATGAATTTTATCTATACTGTGCTTATTTCTTTCTCTTGTCCATATCTTTCTTTCTTTCTTTCTTTCTTATTAATTTGCATCCTTGGGAGTACTAGATGAATCAGGGATTAGCTATGAGACAGAAAGACTTACACGTTTAACCTGTCACTTCCATTCTGACACAGGTTGGTAGAGATTGACTGTGTGAAACAGATTTAAGTCTGAATTCTCCAGGGAGTTGACATCTTTCTTCAGAAACACACTTTGGGAGACACTGAGAAAACATTAGGAAAAATATACATTTATCATTGAATGAAATAGTTACAACTGCTATTTTGAATGAAATGTGTAAGATAAGTAGAGTCATATGTTCTTGCATCATGTCCAAAAGCAATTTTTTTTTTGTTTATCTTTTCTTGGCACGGAAAGAAAACAAAAAGCGGCATGTCATCTACAGAGGACGTTGGAACGCGTATCACAGTTGATCTGGCTAAATTACGTGACAGAGTTAGAAAGGTAAAATTAAACTTAAGTAGTTTATTGGTTCCAATGCTGTTTTAAATGCTAACGTAAGGATTTGGAGTGGTTTGCTTTCCTGAAAAGACGTCAGATTCCTCAGTGGAGTTTGTTTCACCTGACCCTGGCTGTGTAAGCGCTGGACGTCTCAGCCGTCGAGGCTCTCTGCAGTCAGCGGAGAGGGCGGCGTGTGCAGGGGGTGACTCGGGCCCTGTCGCGGGTGCTTAAGGTCGGGCAGAAAGCGTTGCCGTTGCGTCCTGTGCTCGTCCCTCCCTGCTGGTCACGGGGGCAGCGGGACACCTCGGTGCCCGTGCGTCTCGCACTGGCCTGCGTAAGACAAGTACCACTTTAACAGCTCAAATGTAGTAAAGTGTGTAAAAGTTGTTGAAAAATTTAACCAGTCTTGTACATTTCTTAACACATAAAACCTGTAATAGTGCTTGAAATGACATTCTGGGCAGTGACTATATCAGATGCTGTGTGCATATCAAATAATATGTTCAACCTTTCATGAATCACACTGACAGACCCATGGAATATTACAAGCCGAGGAAGCTGGATGTTTCAGGTTCTGCAAACTGTTGTCATTCTTTTCCAAATAACTGTAGGCTGTCTGCTTGAATCTGGTTCACAGAAGTAAGATAAAAGCGTTAACATCTGATGCTGTTCTGTAGCATGTGCAAAATGGTCTAATTTTCATTTAGCAAATATCGTCCTCATAAAATACCCTACTTGACGTAGTTCCTTTGGCATCTTTGTTGGCAGTCTCAGAAAAAGGGCCAAAATTACAGGAGGTGAATGGTAGACACTTTTTGTCCTGAATTGGAAACTTTAGGTCAGAGAACAAATGTCTGCATGACAAAGGAATGAATAGCTACTGTGTATCTTGCAAATAAATAAAAAATGTCAGTTGCAGCCAAGCAAGCTTTACATGCCTTACGTTCACTTAAAAAAGTGAGAATCTCCTAAGCTCTAGCCTAGAGGCACTGTGTGCTTGCTGACACTATTAAAGGAGAGGTGCCCTTGTGACACACCAAGATGCATCCTTCTGCAGTTTAACAGGTGATGACTGAAGGGCTGTTCAGTCAAAGCTGGGATTTACTCCAGGAGCACGGAGGTGTGGGGTTGGAACAAAAATTCATCCACCCATTTAAATATTGACACTGGCTAGAGTTTTGAAGAAAGAGATAGTGGTTCTTTCAAAAAAAAAAAAAAAAAAGCAGAAGGAGAACATCCTCTGCTTTAAATCGTAGAATAAGTATATACTTACTATGCAAAAAATGATGCATTCTGTATTAGTCCCTTAAGGCTTCATTTTTATTAGTACAGTGGCATTTTAATTAGAATAAGTTCTGTTTTGTTAACAGGTCTTACATATGAATGATTTTAAAGAACTTCCTGGTTTATGTCTTGGAAGAAGACAGCCAATTACCTCTACTTTGCCCATCTTGCGAAAAAGAGAAAAGATTAATGTCAAGCAAGAAGGATCTCTGTGGAGGAAGGGTTAGTCATAATTCTTTCATAATACATTGTAAAATAAAAAAATCAGTAACCATAAATAAGATGAAACTTAGTATGAAGACAAGAGATGTTGTCATCCATGTTAGCCAGGTATGATACTTATTATTAAACTTGTCCAGAACTAGTGAGTGCCTCGGGGATAAGAATAAAGGAGCAAATCAGTAAAAGCCCCTAGTTCCTGGCTCCCAGCCCTTCCTGGGAGAGCTGTCGTGCTACTCGATACCCAAATGGCTCGCTATGTTCCTGAGCCTGCCAGCGTTGTCGCTTGTGGAAACCCATCCACAGGTGCTTTAAGTGCTGACAAACGCAGGCTTTGACACTTGAGCAGACATTTGGGTGTCTTGTTCTAGTAGAAGTGTAGATATTTCCAAGATAAAGTGTAGTGAAAACATTGCTTTTTGTCCATATTAGGAAAAATGAAATTCAGTACTCTAAACAATTCTTATATTCAGCTTTGGATAAAGTAGCTGAAAAGCTTGGGAAGGATCTACTGTGGTAGGGGCTATTTTATTCTGTTCTCATGGAAGCCCGGCCAAGTTTGGCGAATTCAGAGTGCACGTGCCATTTCCATGACGGACCTGAGGACTTTCCCTGCAGCCAGGGCTAGGACAAAGCTGAACTCGCCTCCAGCGATTACTCTGTGCCAGTACGAGAGCTTGGCACTAGGACAGAGACTTCTAGTCAGTCTCTGCTCAGTTTCCAATGTTGCCCTCTTCTGGTTTGAAAAAATAAACTATTTGATTTCTAAGAATAAAATAAAGCCCCAGGGAAATGGCAGAAGTAGGCTGAGACAAGGAGGCTGAAGGAGAAAAGGACTGAGGTATGATTAAGAAACAGAGGAGGCGTCTTAACTTTTAGTTTTTAGCAAAGACTTGACAAGGCAGAGCCGTCTGCCTTTGGTTACACTCAAGGAACACGGAACAAGGAGCGTAGCACAGTGTCTGAAACCTTCAGGGGCAGCTGCGTAAATTTCAACATAAAATTGCCAGCATCTCAGCTATGCAATACTCTTTTAAAAATTTTGCTAAGGCAAATCTTGTGTTTAGGCATGCTGTACCCGTTCCACAAAGACTTCTCTTCAGAAATAGTCCCACCCTTAATAACTTTGTAGAATTCTTATCCAGCCTTTCCCTCATACCCACCTGTCTCTGTACCGTGCTTACTCTTACGTGGGGTTCGTTGCTGTGTGCCTCTTCGGGTCTCATTGGCGAGATTTCTGTGCGTAAGGTGGCGGAAGAGTGAGTAGGCGCTTGCCGAGGGCAGGGAAGTCGGTACCCTTCGGGGCGAGCGCGGTGGTCTCTGCAGGGCGCTGCGAGCTGGATTCAGAGCTGCGCTGGGCACTGCTGCAGCCCAGGCGTCCCCCCGGTCGCTGAGCGCAACACGGAGTCGCACGTCGGGGTTTGAGCGTGCTTGTTGTGGGTTGTGTCCTGCGGAAGTTGCACGGTTCGGAATAGAAGGAGAATTTGTTTTGGAGCTGATTAGACTGATTTTTTCCGGGAATTATGTTCTTTGATATTCTTTTATGTTGTGTTAATGAAAAGGAAGACATTTGGAAACAGATAGGGTAATTGTGCTGATGCTTATAAAACATACAGCAGTAGTTAAACAAATGTTGAAAAGATGATAATGATTATCCTTTCAGTTGCATAAAAGATGACTTTCTAATTGTGTTTAGTTCATCTTGATACCCACCCAGCATATTCGTGCTTGATGTGTGTTACAGCATACATCATTTTTCAGGATAATATAAAACTTCATTAGATGGGGGAAATGAACTTGTGAAACTACAGCAACCTGAGCACTCCAGAAATGTAAAGTTCGTAGTAGTGTCTCGTCATTGGACAAAATCTTAATTCGTCACAGATATGCAGGCTGTCTAATCTAGACGATGCTGGAGGAGTAAATGATGCTCAGTCTAAACGTGGGCAGGCTGAGGCTCTCTGACACACGGCGGCATTCTGCTTCAGCAATGAGTAGCGAGATCCCACGAATAGCATTTGGAATTACGATTTGCCTCCCAGAATAAGAGGACATCCCAGCAAAGGATTGTTGTACTGAGGATGGAAAGCAAAGTTTTTGTGAAATGTGAGACACAAACTAGATCTGGATTGTTTTCCACAAAGTTTAGATAGTCATGCTATCCCTGGTGTGTCAGACTATGCTCTTTTCCAATGAAATTTCATGTTTTCTTTCCATTTCTGCTGAGTGAGAAGTCTTTCACTTCAGTGAAACACTGAATGTTTTCATTCCCCTCTTACATGTTGACAAATAGAAAATTGAGCCTTTAAAATGTAAAATTTGGTATTTACTACTTATTTCTTCTCAATTGCTCTGCATCTGATTGGTTTCAGCTGCTTGGAAATCTGACAATGTATTTTTCAAGATCGTAACTGGCAGACAGTAAGTCTTTAGTTGCAGCGTCGTCTCCTTTAAACAGTAGTGCACGAGCAGAACAAATGGGAGTTTGTTCCTGCGAAACTACTCCGTATTGGCTTACACTGTTTTGCTTGCAGTAGGAAAACGTCTGTAAGTTTTACTGGAATAAAGGGGCAAGTGGATTTGATCTGCAAACGTGTAAGAAATTACTTTTTTGACTGTAGCCAGACAGTAAATCCTGGAAAAGAAGTTAAGGAAGACAAATCCGTCAAAGGCTGTTAAACGCAAAGCTACTCTGGTTCCGGCAGTCTTAAGACCCGGATTGCTGGAAGATAGGAGTGATCCTGGGGGAAGGGCTCTTCGTGCTTGCCCTGTTAATACTCTCTTCCTTGTGCATCTGCCGCTGGACATTATAGATATCAGCCTTTGGTCCATAATATTAAACAATAGAAACTGTTTAATAAATGAATAAAGTGAATAATAAATTGATAATAAACCATGAATTTTAACAATAAAATCAATTATTAAACAATAAAAAGCCTTTAATTCAAAGAAAGAAATCAGCAAAAAATTCTCCTACTTGGTCTCTAGGTGCTAGGGAGAGCTGGAAGGTCTGTGTGGAGTGATACCTCAAAGCCGTGAATTTCAATGTAGAATCTTGAGGTAAATTCAGATGGTTTTGCTACTTTTTTAAGTACTAATTTCTGTTACTTCCAGTGAGATTTTTTTTTAATGTTGTTTCACACCTCTTTAAATAATTTTTATTAGTGATATAAAAAGATCCTTAAAAAGTTAAGAAATAGCTACCTAACCTTATACCTTTGACCCTGGAACACGTACTCTTCCCAAGAGCTATCACAGCATACATTTTTTAATTTGCACTGTATAGACAATTCCTGCCACAAGATAGTATTACCAGTCTGAAAGTATAGGACCAATATGTTATTAATGAGAACAGTTACTGTCCATAATACTTATTTAAATGCCTCCAGAAAAGGTAAATCGTATGTACTGTAGCAATTTAATTGCTATGGAAGTAGCCCACCTTTCCCATTCTTATTATGCTGAAATCCTTGGAAGACTCGCAGAAGTCTGTTCAGAAAGTCCCGCTGTGGTTCACTGCTGCCGAGTCGTTTCTGCTCTCTGAGAGCAGCTCACCTGAGCGAGGATGCTGTTCAGGATCATGGGTGCAGAAGCTGCCAAAATACCTGGGAATTTGCCTTTTGTTGCCCCGCCGCCCCTTCTCCCAGCCGTGCGAGCTGCGTAGCACGTAACTCCGCGTGCGCGGCTACGGCGTGCAGCGGCCGGTGCTTGGGGGCCCCGGGGAGGCCGTGTGCCGCGGGGCCGTGCTCGCTCCGGCGGCGGGACGCTCCGTCCGGACCCGAGCGGCCGCTGATGCTGTGGACCGGCCGCTGCACGGGGAGCCCGACCTCGGGCGGCCGCGGATGTCGCACCGCGGCATGGGCCGCGCTTGCCTCTGCCTTTTTACCTGAAGGGCTGTGATTAATATATTCATTTTTCCCTTTTGTTGTACCTCAGGCTCACTTCATTTTTCTTACCCACAGTCCGATCTGTTCTGTTCTCTTCTATCTGTCTTTCTGCCTCATTTTTTATTCATTCTTTTAATGTCAGTGAAGATAATCCGGTGTTTTTCCTTTATGTGATGTGCATTTGAGGGATCCATGATATCAGATCTGGCTGCCTCTGAGTTTTAGAGGGTTTTTCCACTGAATTTTTTAAAAGAATTTGGGGGGTTTCCTCATAAATATGGATCATCCTGCTGAATTTATTTATATGATTTGGATTCTGTAAGTTATAGAACTAGAAGCTTTTGCTGGGCTTTCTTGCATTTGTCTTCCGTGGAGCAAATGTATTCCATCACTACTCCTTTTCTTCAGTCCACTTCCTTGAAAAGCGAATTGTTTTTTAATCTAGCCCTGATTAATTATTCACGCTACCTCCAAAGTAGTATAAGTGGGGAAAAAAAAAGAGCAAAAGAAGCAGGTATTGTAACTTTTTGAATGCTGTATGGAATGCTTGAATTGTTTTTTATTACAGAACACAATAAAAAGAACCTTGGCTTTATAAGAGACTTAGAAATAGAGGGCTTTGTTTTGCAAACAAAATCTCCTGCAAAAATAATTCATAATCTTGTATATGGACATACTGTTAAAATTTTCCTTGTAAATAAAGTGACATAAACACTATTATAACCTCATTCATATTTGGATTATAAAAACAGGAGAATTGGATTTTATGTATGAATATAGTGGATGAAATATACAATTACACATAAATCTGATGTATAATTTCAAAGGAAATATTGGAAGAACTATTAGACCAGTAGATAGGAAATATATTATAAATGTGGACATGAAGGAACATAATTTGTATTATCATCTTCTATTTGTATATAATTTCATGCTGTGGATTTTGCATTTGTCAGAAGATTTTTAAAATCTATATTTAAAAAAGCTACCATTTTAGGAAGTTGTGAAACTTTGAGGAAATTACTTATTTTTATTTACTTTGTTTATAGAGCTCAGGGTAGAGAAACAGTTGATAGAAAGGCTTGATTTGACCTGTTTTTTCAGGCCTATTTTTTTGGAACAGTGCTGGACCATATCTTGGCACTCAGCACTTATGCTGTCTCAGGGAAAGTTCCTTTTTACTTTGAACCACTGCTTAGTAACCATGCTTATTAACGTGTTTGAACATGCAGACTCTGGGAGATGGTAACACAGTACATAGAGGACAACGTATTTTACTTGTATTTCAAAGGGCTGTAATACTTAATTCAGCACAACAAGACAGTAACTTGCCTTACATAGTAGGTATATTGTCATCAAATCTAAATTCTAATAAAAAAAGAAAATTTTTGAAATTCTACATTTTATATTCCAAAGACTGGATTTAATGTTATATTGTTTATCTTTTAGGTCCCCTGAAAATGGAAAACACTGATATGGAGAAACAAACAGAAATGAAATTTAGCCCTTCAACTTCTAAAAATCCTTTTCATCCGGCTGATAAGCTGACACCATTTCAAGATAAACCAGCCACCTGGTGCGAGCTACAGCAATGTCATTTTCACAGTCATTCTGCTCCACAGCATAATGCCAGACACCATCCAGTTAGCTTAGAAAAGAGGGTTTTTGCTAGAATGTATGGATCTATAAGGTTTGGCCCATTTTATGTTATTGATAAATTCTACTCAGAGAATGAACAACATGATAGCCAAGCTCAAAAGCTGTGTAAGGTTACACAAATGCAAATTGCCAAAGAGAAAGGTAGCCGTTATGTTCAAGAGTTTCTTGAAGAGAAACAGCGCAGTATTCAGAAAAAACGTGAAGAAGAGGGCCTGAGAACTGAAAAAGCTTTACAACAGCATCAAAAGAAAAGAGCAAGATTTATTGAAAATGTGAGGCAAAGGCATACTCAGTTCTTAGAAAGCAAGAAACAAAAAGCATTTGAGTATTCATTAGGCCAAGACTTCAGTGCTCGACATATTGCTTTGACACAGGGTTTGTTAAAACTTGACAGATGGAGGAAACTTGATGATGGCATAAAGGAAAGACAAAGAATTGTTGAGGAAAGTAGAGAACAAATGAGGAAATTTAAGCAGCTGATTAAAAATTTTCAGGATCAGAGGTATGTCTCCTTTAACATTCAGTGCAGTTAATATGAATGTATTGCTCAAAAGGCAATTATTTTCCTATACTTAAATACATCCATATGTTTGATAGATATTTCAGTACTTGTTTGTTGAATAAATCAAATACAGATAAATCATATTCAGCTTCACGAAGAGATCAAAATTTTTGTTACAGTATTGTAAAGAAAACGTTCTTCCAAAAGAAAAAATACAAAATTAAAATAAACTTAATTCTACTGCTGTTGTAAATTGGAAGAGCTACACTTCATTTAGCAATAAGAAAGGTCACTGTTTGCAGCACTGCTGTAACAGAAAATAACAGTGAATTTTTCTACTCATTCATGCTGCTGCCCAAAATATTTTCTTAGTGATATCTTGTTTAGATAAGACACAATCATTTTAATCTAACTGTGTTGTTTAATGCAATGTTAGATTGAATGTTGAATTGAAATTAGTGATGCAAATCTTGAAGTGTTTCCTAACTTAAGCCAATTTGGCTGCAAAAAAATGAATCAGGCATGTCAGTGTTTATTTGATAATTTATCCTGGTTCAATTAAGATGAGATCTTGAACCATGAAAGTTATAATTTTGTAAATTAATAGTAAAAATAAATTGCCCAATATAGTTTTTCTCTAAAATGAGAAATTACTGTTTCATCATCTTATATATAAGCAGTCTTTTCAAAACATGTAATGATACCTTAAAAGGTGCCTTGTGCTCTGAAAATTGACTTCAAAATAAATGTGAAGTTTCATGTTTGTGGGATCTGAAAGAAGAGAGAATCAGTTTCCATTTTGTATATCATTATGGTTTGTAAAAGTTCTGTATGATACAGGAAGTTACGCCTCCGTCATTGATTTCTCAGATTATGACCTCAGTGACACCCAAACCAGTCAGCTGTATTCTTTTGAATTAGACTTGTGATGAATAGTAAATTAATAAATGATTTAGTTGATGATGCACAGAATGTAATTGGGTTCATCGCACTCAGCTTAAGCTGTTTATTCTTCAGGCTAAGTGGAATTAAAAACAGTAATGGTGTTGCAAATGATAAATAAATTACACAGAGATACCTGAATTCACTGGAGAAGCTCAGTTCTGTCATTTATCCACGAGGAGCTTAGCAAGCGATGTGAGCGTGTGCGCGTGGCCTGGAAGGATCTTTGGGAAGAAAGAATTTCTAGACTAGAAGCTGATGCTGTAGGCAAATTTAGAGAAGAAATAAGTTGCAACTTATTTGATAGCAATTTGCCATAAGAACAGCTCACTTAGAGATGTGGTTGATAACTTGAAGTCTCTCAATCAGATTGGATGTCTTTGCTCTAGTCAGTCAGAAATTACAGGCTTGATATAGGAATTACACAATGAAAATATTTTATGTTATCTAGAAGGTCAGGCTAGATAATCGTAATAGTCTCTTTCTAACTATCAAATCTGCAAATCAGTAAATGCCTGTTTTTGTCGCAAATGTCAACGCGTGTGATTCTGAATATACATGAGTTCGAGCTTTGCAGAGTAATAGGGTATTGTTTTCATATATCCAATTTGCATATTCACATAAAGCCACACACCTTAGGGTGCACTTTTTATGAAACGGTTTAAATAAAATTTATTTGAAGTGGATCGGCGTTACATTTACAAGTAGTGCACATACATGGTGTACTCTCGTCACTGTGCGACGCTGTGAACCTCAGTGCACTTGTGGTACCGGGACTATTGCGACACTGACACTGTGGGGATCTACGAACTTTGAACTTGCAACTTGCTTTCGGAGAAAAATAACGGGCTTGTTTCCCCTTTCTCTGCCCTAATCCCTTTGGTCAGGTTTTCCCTACTGTTCGATTCATCTCTGAAAACATATGTTACCTCATTAACTGTAATACTGGAGTAAAATATAATATTTTAAACAAGCACAAATATTCATTTCTGAGCATGATGATTCTACATAATCAGGCTAAAAACAAATCCTTTCAAATCGTGTTTTTCTACTAGCAGTAGGTTTCCTACATTTGTAATAAAATAAGTAGTTATATTAGTGGAGTGCAGTTTAGTAGGGAAGTCCTATGTAACTCTTAATTTACAGTGAAGAGTGGCGGTGTTGCAAAATCACGGTTACTGTTGTAAGAAAGATAGTCCTGTTGCATATCGGCTAAATAGTAAGTCTCAGATGCTTGATGCTAACTACGTGCAGTGCTCCATCTCTTTGTAAATGCAGCGGCGTGTAATCCCTGGCGCGTCCGTAACTCCGCGCTCTGGCGACTGGGGAGCAGCAGAGCGGGGGCTGTCCGCAGGGCCTCGAGTTGCGCAGCCGTGCCGTAGCACGTAGCTCCTGCCTGCAAAGTCTCCTCTTCCTGGTAACGTGGTAGAATCAGCTTCGTGACAGGAAGGCAGCTCCTGCCCCCGAGGAGAAGCAGCCACTTACGCTGGGGCCTGTGCACGTGCTGTGGGACGAAGCTGAGAGAGAAACGTCTGCCCACCGTGTCACGTTCCAAATCCATCATTAGAGGGATCGTTCGGCAGATTAGATGTATGTTGCTCTGAAAGACGGAAAAAAATAAACTTTTACAAATGTTACATTTGAAGAAACAGTATAACCTGAAAATAGAAAGCTTTTTAAAGTTTAAAAAAGTGCAAGAACATTTCACATAAAAGAAAACAAATTTTAAAGATAATTTTTTTTCCCGGGAAACTTGTGTAGCTAATTTGTGAAAGCTTAACCATAAAAGAAGGTTATACAAGTTAGACTAAGATTTCTCCCTTTGTTTTTCTGCAGGCAGTTGAGGATACAAAAAGAGAACTTGGCAGAAAAAACAATCGTGGCCTCTGTTGTTTCACAAAAGCCTAATGAGAGATTGCAGGAAGCAAAGGCAAGTGTTGAAAGAGTGAAGGAACGTCGAACCAAAGTTGAGTGTCTATACAAGGCACCTGTGCTTCCAGTATCAGACATATAAATTGACTCTGATGCCTCAAATGTTAAATAGTCACACTGTGAATATTTATGAGAATGCAAAAGTTTGATGTCATTTCTGTAATTTGAACTAAGCTGTTATATAGACACAATGAAAAGATAATACTTCTTAAAAATACTCATTTTTAGAAATTATAAAACTGTGATATTATACTACCTTTTCATATTTGCTCAGTTAAAAAAAAATTAAATATCGTTAGCCACCACACTGTAGTCTCTGATATTGCTCAGATTTTTCTTTAGTTCTGGGAAAATAAATAACTGGTATTTCAGATTGAATGGTGCGGCATAAAATATTTCCATTTATAAAATAAATGTTGCAAATCTATGCAGTTACATGTCCTTTTTTGTAGGACTAGATTATTAGTACCGTATAATAACTGGATGAAATCCCTACATTGTTAAGGTAGTTAAATGACAATTGAAATTTTGACTTTTGTTATTTGTAGCAGAAATGTGGAAGCTTTGGCTCAGTAACTGTATACATACCAAACCCTATGCCATTAGCTCTGCAGGAATGTATTTGCACTTCCTCTCTGCCAACTTCTGGTACAGTAGTTTTGTCCTAGCTGCTGACTTTCCATAGCACATTTTCTACTTTGATTAGTTTCATTTTCTGTTTTCATACATACAGTTAATTATGCTTCTAGTTTGTTTTGCATAAATTCTTTGTGTATCTGTACTACTGCAGAAATCTATCTGGTCTATACTGGTAGCCAAATATACATACATTTGGTATATATGCTTAGACCCAGACTGACAGCTTTCCTTCCCTGTTTTCTGCTTCTGGCTCTTTTCACCCTCTGCCTTTTATTTTGCCGTATAGTGTTTGTTACAGTCCAGTCTTCCTGTAGTTGTCTGTAGTGCGCAAACATCTGGAGCCGACGCTTTCTGTATTTTGACTCAGGTACACGGAGACATAAGTTTAGTGGCATGTTATAGTAGAGGGTTTTGGTTTTGGTCTGATAATGAGACATGCTAAAGGAACCATTTATACTGAGATGTCAGGATGGCTTTTAAGAGTTCATATTCATTGGTGATGACATTTTAAGTGTGAAAAGGTGTGTTTAAAATGTCACGTTACCTTTGTATTTTAAGTCCAGTTCTGCAAATGTATATGTGAGACATTGAAGAGAGTTCTGTACAGCTGCTTGCATGAATAAAATTATAAATGTTCCCAGGAGTTAACTGTAATGGGTCTTTTATAATATCTGTTTAGTTTGACAAAGCTTCATCTTCCTGCAGACTTACTTGAATGAAGTGCTTGATGGGGAAAAGGAATTTGGACATGGGTCTGCCTAGACCAGTAATTTTCTTCTAAAACAAATATCCCAAACTACAGAAATCCTCCCTTAGGCCTCAGATCAAATCATAGAAAGATAATTTATATTTATTGTTGTTAATATTAACACTGTTGGTGGTATTGTAAAAAAGGGAATAGAGTTCAGAATATTTGCCTGTAAATAGCCTTTCTTTTCCTAAAATCAGCTTTTCTTGGTAGTATCTATTCATTTTTTAGGAATGCATAAATCAGCTATAAAAAAGATTCACAAAAACAGAAATAAGAATATTTATAAAAGTCATATGTTGCACAAATGTTAAATATTTTATGAGCATAACAGCTGTGCCTGAAACTTCTTTGCTGTGCTTAGTTACCAGTTGAAGGTGATATCTGTAATTTACTGGAGAAAAAAGCAATTGAGATACCCAGTCTAAGATAAATGATCTTTTTAGCTGGAGTATAGAGTCCATAATTGCAGTATGAACAGATCAGGAAAAATAACATTTCATCACTCATTGTTCAGCATTTACAGAAATTCCAGATATTTGTTTAATATTTAAATAGCCCATCTCTAATAGTGTTTTCATTGTTTGATGTGACAGTTCTCTATCGCCTTTCATCACTCATTATTTTTGTAGGCATACAATATTTTAAAATTCTGTCTTTTTATCTGCTGAGTATTTTTACTCACGCGTTGTGTTAGATTGCGTATGAGCCGTTGGGGCCGCGCTCCCCGCAGCGAGCCTCCTCTCCGGTCGTCCGTACCCGAGCCGCAGTGCGGTTTCTGCCGTGGGCGGCTCGGGAGCCGCTCGGCGCAGAGCTCGCGGCCGTGCCCCGCTCGCCACCCACCGCCCTCGGGACGGTCCAGAACTGGTACGCGACTGCACGGTGCCTCTGACTTACCCTTGAAGTCTGTATTCTGCCTTTGCAAGGTGGTTTGCTGAAACTCTGCAGTTATTTATCAGTTCCTCCATCTGCTTCTCTGCTCTTGCCCTCTCCGGGATGAGAAATTGCGTCTGCGGAGATGAAGCGTGTGTCTGTGTATGTGTATATCAAACCGCAAGCTGTGTGTTTGCTCTGGAAGTGCTTTTTAATCGCGAGAGCGCGCTCTGCCTTTGCGTCCGCGGTGGAGGAGGGTCCTGGCGCGCGCCGGTGGCGAGAGCAGCGCGTGGTCGTTGGCCCGCGAGCCTCCTCTTCGCGCAGCAGCATCCTCTCTGAGTGAGCCCCCGAGAAGTTTTCAGCCTGCACGACTTCTTTACCTAAGCAACAGATTAGCTGATGAGGAACTTGAAACCGCTTGAATTAGTCAGCTGATAAGAGCAGGGCAGAACTGTACAAGGACTTTCTCAAAACGTGGGATTTGGAAATGAAGGGTTCAGTGTTGTCTCTCCCATAGCGATCGTTTCCGCTATCTATGCTGCTCCTGCAACGCGTGTGATACCTGCTCCACCACACATGCGCTCTTCACAGCTCGTTACGGGAAAGCAAGCATATGGGTTCACTTGTGTTTTAACGTTCTATTTTCTAATTTCAGAATTTCACCTGTTACTCAGTTTGAACTTTGGAAATGAGATGAAGTTCCACGAAGCAGAGCTTTGCTGTGAATATGAAGTTACTGACAACTTCATGAAGGATAGGCAAAAATAGCTTTCAGTGAAAAATAAATACTCATAACCTTAAGTCAGATTTTTTAATCCTAAAATTTGCTATGTCTTTTTATAGCAAATCCAACAGAAAACAAGCCATTTCTTATCCTTCCAAAATAACAATTTTCCAAAAAGAAAAAAAGGAAACTGGTAAGAGACATGTTCACAAACTACTCATAACGAACTGTAAAAGCAAGTGAAAAATTTTTTTCATTTGCATGGATTTGTTCTGAGTTTGTGTAAATATGGTACGTTAACATGACCTTGAGCTTTCAAGAGTTCTGCAGAGATTCAGAGCTCATCACAGGACTGCGGGATTACAGGATAATTCAGGACCTCAGGATGTCTCTACTCCAGCCCCCAACCCAAAGCAAGGTCAGCTCTGAGGTCAGACCAGGTGGTGTGGGACTTTATCCAGTCTGGTCTTGAAAACCCCCAAGGATGGAGGCTGCATAACCTCTCGTGGCAACTCGTTCCCCTGCCTGACTGTCCTCTTGGGAAAAAAGGTTGTGCTTGTACCCAATCTGAACCTCTTGTGTTTCAACTTTTATCTGTGGTGTCTTGTCCTGCCACGATGCATCACTGTGCAGAGCCTGGCTCTGCCTCCTCCATCACCTCCCTGCAGGCACTGGCAGGCTGCTAGGTCCCTCCACAGCAAAGTGACAATAAGATCATCTCCTTTAATTGCCACTTGGGATACTAATCTAGGTATTCTTTAAAAACATGCAAGCTAATAAAAGTAATTCTTTGTAGCATAATAGTGAAACTTTTCAAACTTTTTCCCTTGTGCATGCTGCATCAGGCCAACTTGGCATTTTAGGTTGTGTCATTAGCTCTGATCTCCTGGTTGTTGCAAACTCAGAGGGCAAGAAATGGCCCTTCTACTGATTTGTGCTGGCAGCTGGTCCAGGTGGAGCGCATTAGCTGCAATCCATGTTATAAAGGAGCTCACACGCTCCTTGGGGGAGGGGGGGGGTGAAGCTTTAGGCAGTGGTGTGGGGGAGGCAGGTGGCTTGTGAAGCATTAATGTAAGAGTAAATAGGATACAGCTTAAGGTTTTGTTGTTTTTTGGCTGTTGGTAAAGTGCTTCCCTTGAAGGAAAGGTAAGATGTAATTTCAGTTTATTTGGATGGGAAATGCTGTTTGGTCACACTAATATCTCTTGTGTTTTTTAAGAGGAAAATAATGCTGACTGCAGTGGTCTTGTGGGGAGGGAAGGACTGTGTTAGTGTGCGATCAGGTATGAGGGAAGTCAGGTTTAGGTCCTACTGACCTTGGCAGTATTGCTTCAATATGCTTTCTGAAGGGTGCTTTATAAATAAAACTGAATGAGACTGACAATGGAAATTATTTCTTGCTCCTAAAATCCAGGATGCAGAATGACCCTGTAGCAGATGCAATGCTGTAACTCCCTTGAGATGTAATAAATGTGAGCTTCTTGAGCTGTGCTTTTTCAGTTTTATGATACACCCTCATATCTTGTTTATGCATGTCTATTCCTCTAGGGCTCTAGACCGCTTTGTGGTTTGGATTGGTCCTCTCTGGAGGGTGTTTTCCCCCTTCTGTTTCCTCTAGTTTAGCACTCTTGTGTGAGATCTTGCATGGTCCTCCAAATTACTAGTGAACGGACTGAAAAATACAGATTGGTAAAGACTGAACTTTAAAGAACCTCCTCAGTATTTGGAAATAATTAGTCACTATCCTTTAATATTTACTTGTTTCTGGTGGTTTGCTTGGTCATTTTATTTTTCCTTGAATTGTTCAGGCAGCACAGCTTGCTTGTTTTCTTAGTAAATCGGGTCACTTATTTCTGAGCTAAGCTATGCCTACTATGTTCTAGGTGTCCAATGTTATGGAGATAATACCCTTTTAAGAGCACGTTAGGCCAAGTGTTTGCCATGATCCAAGTTTCATTATTCCACACCCTTTCTGATGAGTTCCAGAGCCCTTGTCTGTTGCACTTCAGTGTAAGAAGATTTGTTTTTAAACACTTGCTTTGAAATTCTCTTGCTCTTAGGTCTGGTCCTTTCCTATGTTGGGCTAGACTGTTCCCAGATTCCTTCAATTCTTTTCTTCACTAGTAGTAACTGTAGTTACTCAGTAATTAGTACTTAATTGAAGAACTGTGTTTACTTCCTGTAGTACCTCTTCCTCTATTGTTTCTTTCCCAAACTTTAATTTACAGAGATTATTCCATTTCTTCCCTTAATGTTGTCCTTTAACAGATGTATTGAATTTGCAGACGAGTCTGTAGACAGCTTTTTCTGTCAGTATTTCCTCACTGACATAATATCCTGGGCTTTTTTAATATGTTTCTCTTCTAGACCTTTACTGCTATGTCTTCCTCACATTCTCCGGTTCTAGTAAAATATCTTGCCTTTCCTGTATCCAGTGTCAGAAGGGCTGTGTCATTTTTAATATCAAAGCCTGGGAGGGTGTTCGGGGTCCAGGCGTGCTCCCGGCGGCGAGGCAGGCTCCCCTAGGGAGGCGACCTCGGAGGAGCCGCTGGCTGTCTCGACAGCAGCGAAGGTTACCTGGTCAGTGGGCTGCATCTGAATGAGCAGCGTCCTGTGCATCAGCTTCTGCTTGTGCTGCTCCTCCCGTGTGGCATCCTGCCCTGCTGCGTCCGGCTACAGGCTCTTCTGACTGGGGGGAAAGAAAAATGCTAGGAAACGCTATTTTTTTACCAGTTCACTAGTACGGTAATGACTTGAGTTGCAGAGGAATTTTGTGATTCCACTGAGACCACCAGTAAGTGCTTAGAGACCACAGTTTAGGAATATGAGTTAAGACACGCTTGGAGGTTTCTTGTTAATAGGGCAAAGAACATTTGGGATATGCCATAGCAAAACCCGTAGAAATAGCAAGTCCTGTGCCCCCTGCCTCTGTGCTTTGGGTAATAGCCCTGAGAAATGTGGCCTGAGTGCGGTGTTTTCTGCAGGGTAAGTCCGAGTCACGAAGGGGTGAGTGTGGAAGCGGCCCCACGTCCCGGGGAGCAGCACACGCTGGGCTGAGCAGGGCCGTGGCCGTGGGGCTGTGCAGTGCTCCGGCCGAGTGGGATGCTGGACGCGAGGGCTAGTCCTCTGCCTGCCGGGGAACAGGGCGTGAAGCATCAGTCTGAGCTGGAAAAGAGTATTTACTGAATCGGTTACAGCTAGCCACTTTTGCTGGATTGGACACAGTACCTAAGGAGGACTTGCTCGCAAAAATGGGGGTTTTGAGATGTTTCTAGCAATGTTTTGATACTGTTCCCCATTATTTCTTCCTCAGAGTTAGCAGGTTGTAAAGAGTGGTTAGACTGTAAAGCATGAATTCCATGTAACACTTTAACTAAAACCTGAGATAATTATTCCAGGAGAAAGTCATTATTTAGGACGAATCACCAAATTCCAAGTAAAAACTTGTACAGATACAGTGAGTTAGAAACTTTTTTGCCCCTGGTATGGGGAGAACAAACCCTTAAGGTGTATTAGGAAACTTGTTAATGTTTACATTTTAGCTTATTTTCTTCACTGTTCTAAATCAAGTTTCTGTATATACTTAATTTTAAGCAACTGAATTAGTCCTCTTGAGTTTAACAGAGCAACTTCAGGGAAGGAAAGTTGAGCCCCTATTAAATTTTCTGGGGAAATGCATTTAAATTTTGCTTGATTAAGTATCTTTCCAGTAGATGGCAGCATATATTCAGGTTTTATTTAAAAAAAAAAAAAAATTTTAGGAAGTATGAAGGAAATGCTTATAGAAATCCAAAATCTTTACAATGTTTGCTAGGTATCTATTTTTGTTATAATCATCAACTATGTGGAAACTACTGGTCTTAATGTTAATAAATACTTCTAGAAATTGTTGAGAAGCACACCCCAGAGTGGCTCAACAGAGGAAATTCAGTGTATGAATTCATTCAGAAGTATGAAGCAAATGGAAGCAAATCTCCATTTCTGACCATGAGATACTTTTACAGGCCTGAAATGCAACTGGGAAAAGTAGAGGTGTGTCTAGTGATTTTATCATTTTTTTTTCTTAAGAAAATTAAGTTTTATGACCCATACTCTTGTCTAAAAGTAATGGTACAGTAAGGATTTAATTCAAATTCTTTAAGAGCAAATGCATCTTAAGTGTTTTTTTTTTTTTGTGGTCCTGCTTGCAGTGTTATTTAAGAATATCAGAGAATGAAGTATTGTAAAGACCTACATAGTCCCTTAATGCTGTTGATTAAAATGTGATTGCCTGCTTTAGAAAAATGCCCTTTCTTCAGGGGCCTTGCTGAGCTGAAGGACATGGCTCTTTGACAAAGAACAAGTTCACCCTGCCAAAGTCCTGGGAGACCCTGGGCATGGCCAGCTCTCGGCACCCCAGAGAACCTGGCCTTGCGGAATCCAGACTCTTAAACTTGTATGAAAATGTCAATTTTTATTAACAAGATCTTGTGTCTTGCATTTCTACATATCGTATATGAAAAGTGATGATGATGCAGGGAGACATGATTTTTTTTTGTACTGCTTTTGGCAGTAGTTTCAATGTTCTTATTTACTGTTTATTGCCAGTACTTTCCCTTTCTTTTCAATACTGTACATTTTTTTTCTTTAATAACATGGCTCTTGCTTCTGTTACGCTTGGTTATCATAAATACATTCTTCCAGTGACTGCACTGATGTCTTTCCGGGACGCTGTCCCTCGGGGGTGGAGAAGGAAAGAGGGAGCCGGTCAGCGCTGCCAACGCAGCGGGCAGGTTGCCTGCTTCCATTACAAAAGCCTCGTTCAAGAAACCAGCGCCTCCGATCTCTTTCTGAGCTTACAGAAAAGCTACCCAGCTATCTGGGTGACTCCTTGGTTTGTGCGAGTCCGTACTGATTGCAAAGGCCGCTAGCACTGGGTGGTGTGTGGATGTCCAAGCTGGTGCCATAGCCACCGGCTGTCTGGCCCGTTGCTCATGGCAAGCTGCTGCTGCGGTGGCCGGTGCTGACGGGAGGTCCTGCCGGCAACGGCACTGCTCTTAGCAGGGCAAGGTGCTCCCTTCGCCTAGGGGAAATCCCGTGTTTGTAAGTTCAGACCTGTCCTCTCCTATTGTCCCAGCGCAGGGATGAGGTGAGGGTGGGGGAAGAAACCAGGATACTGGTGAAATCCAACTCTGCATTTGTCCTGCCTGATCCAGCCAGTGCCACAGAAATGAAGTCAGCTGAGCACAGTGCACTTTGGAAAAGCACTGCTTCATGTTAAAATCTTGTATGATCTGCCCACTGAAGAACCTGCCTTTCTCCTGCACTTTAGAGGCCTGGCTGCAATCAAGGAGGCTGTCAGCTCAGCATCCTCTGTGTAGGGTCCTCAGTTTTCTGACCATTGCTCCAAAATACCTTGCATTTCTTGACCTTGGAGACATGCTTGCAGGGCATCTGTTTTGAAAAAGAAACAAGGCAGGGTCAAATGTTTGTGTTGGCAAGATGAAATAGTTAGGATTGATATACTGCGGCTGGCTAAATGCCTTGCCTGGCGAGTTAGAAGCAGTTGTGTCTTTTATTGTTTTTTTTATTTTATTTTATAGCTTTTGGCAGATACCCAGAGATCTAGATGACCTTCCCCCCAGTACCAAAACAAACAAAACCCACTCTGTGCTATGCACCGCTGAGGATATGAATGTAAAAAAGTCTCTGACTCAAAGTAGTGCCCTGTTTCTTTCACAAGACAGACACATCATTCCTGTAGAAAACCTTTTCCTACCTTATGGGGTAGGAAAGTATTGTTATCCCCTTTTCACAAGTGAGAATGAAACTAATATTTTGGCTCTTCTGTAACCAATAAGTTTTTTCTTTACGATCATGGTGGCTGGGATTCCAGCACAGAAGTTTGAGCGACCTCCCATGCCACTGCTCGGGGGTGCAGCCCCTGACGAGCGACCCTCCCTTTCGCCGCTGCCCACAGTGGTGAACCTGGTGAACAGGCCTCCTGCAGCAGCTGGTGTGCCAGGTGCTGCTCTTGCCCTTCTCCAGCTCCGTTTTTCTGAGAGCACCTTAAACAAAATCGAAGTTATATTTTGCATAACTGTCCATGGGGGCTGCTGCCCTCGCGCTGTTAGGATCTCCCCCGGCAGCTGGTGTTGGCTGTCGCCTGGTGGGCTGCTTCCACCGCTGGAGCCAGCGTGGTGTGCTGCATGTGGCAGATAAGCCAGGTTCTCGCTGAACTCTTCTTCAACAATTTCTCTCATGTATTAGGCATAAACAATTTTTCTTTCAGAGTCAGGCATGCATGTCTTACTGTAATTATTTTTTTCCCTTCTAACCCATTTTTGTTCAAGTTGTTGCCACAAGCAATAGTGATAATGTTCTCTTTCCATTGTTACTATAGAGAGGGTATCTTCTATAATTATGGCTTAAATTGAGTTTTTCTTCATTGAAAATGTTAAATATCAGTGGATGTATGATAATGTATTCATACATCTATCAAATATTCCATTATCGGGCCAGGCAGGGATGCTCCTTCCATCTCTCGGTCATCTTGCTGTCTGCTAACCACTGCTGTGCTGGGTGTGCAGGTGGGAAAGGAGGCATGACGGGGTGCTGAGATGAGGTGCAAACTGATGCCACTGTGCCAGCTGCAGCAGGTGCTTGAAGTGCTGCGCTCACCGCATACCCACGAAGAGCTCAGTGCTCGCTGTCCTCTTGAAAGGCAACCTGGTTCCTTGTGCTTTGTTGTTAGCCAGCAGATAGCTCACCTCTTCTTCCACGTCTTCACAGAAGCACTGTATTTGCACCACCTGGAAACATCTGAGGAAATGCTGCTCCAGCAGCACATTCTGCTCTGTGGGCGAGCTATCACCAGGATAAAGCAGTCCTAGAGCCTGTGCTGCTTGGCATAATGTGATTTTTTTAAGCTATATTGGCTGCTTACAGTCATACTATGCCATCTGACAGTTGTGTAGCAATGTTTGTAGAGCTGCAGCTGAGCTCTGCATGTGAGGTGTGTTAATCTCAAACCTGGTCTGACTAACAATGTGCTGCTGGGAGTGCTATCAGCTTCCAAATGTGGCTTAGTATGTCTACTTCAAATAAAACTGTTCTCAAAACTGGGTTTGTTAATGGCCAACCCGGACAGGGCTTATGTCGGCTTCTGTACCAACTTGTAATGCTATAAATGGTTATAAGCTTGTGCCAGGCTCTCAAACTGAGCAAGCAGAGGAACACAACTGAAAATGGATTGCAGCAGCAGAGGGGAGAAACTGATGCTGGTAAGTCAATCCAATTGCTTGTTAGAAAAAGCTGCAGAAGGAAAACTCAAGCAAAAAGGAAGCATGAAGGCAATGGGCCAAGCTGTCATTTGACAGCATTCGTTTATCCTGGGGTTCTTGCTAGGACCTTGAAAATCCTCCTCATTTTCTCACCTCTGTCTGCAGAAAATGTAACAGATCTCTACTTGGAAACAGTGGTTTTACTCATCAAATGCCACTGGAATTGCAGCGGAGCAATGCCGGCCTCGCCTTGGCTGCTTCAGCATGGGCAGCCAAAGTTTGAAAGCGGGAGGTAACCCAGGTCTTCATCTGTCCCTGTGGGATGCTGCTGTGGAGCTTCCTTTTCAGTGCAGTGTCTGCACATCATTACTGTCTGTCAGCTGTGCTGTGCCTCTGGAGGAAGCTCTGATAGTATTCTTCCTCATAACTATTCACTTGTATGCAGTATTATATAGTCATCTAACCAACCAAGGAGTTAACCTGGCTTATCTTTTAGTTGTCCTCGTTTAAATGATTTCCAGTGTGCCCCAGTTACACTTGAAACCCATGCCAGAAAGGTTCTGTGCTTTTTTTCCCCCCACAAATCTAGACAGACATCAATTGACATTGGACTTACTGGTGTCCAGTCTGAAATTCTAGCTCAACAGCATTCTTGGAGTGTGAAGACACTTCTTCAGGTACCTGGGATTTAGGAGAATATCTCTGTGCTCGCTTCTGTAACTGGATTGAAGAGACCTCTTCGTTTAGTTTTTTTCCAAACATCTTGTCTGAGCCAAACTGAACTTGAAAGGAGGACAGGAATCTTTAAGATAATCAGGGGCCTACATGTAAAGTGTAGGAAGCTGGGTGGAAGGAAATGACCTAACTTAGTACCTCTGCAGAGGAAAAATTAAATGAGGTCAGTGCAATAGGCTTTACCTGGCAGCAACTGACCAGCCTGTGCGTGTTGGAGAGCGAGCGGCTTGGACACAGCAAGGGCCTTGTCCTGCCCAAGGGCTCAGTGATGCTGGGAAGGGGGGAGCTGAGGGCAAAGGAAGGGAAGGCAACAGACAAATCCACAGGAAACCAGGCTTCAGTAATTTTGCTGATGGAACAGCTTAGCTGAAATAATGCTTCTATATTCTCAAGAAATAATTTCAAAAATAGCATTTTACAAGTATAAAAGTTAGATCTGGCATCCTGCCACTATTTTTTAAAGTTAGAGTAATGTTCATTTTCCTAGGCCTTTCTTGCCCATGCCCCCAAATGGTTCTCCTGTAGATTAAAGTAGCATGAGTAATTCTGAACCTTGGATATATAGGAGAGCATTTCTAATCTTGTAAGGTTTTCTCTGTTCATGTAGAGTCCCAAAACACTATCCGAGCAGTGTCCAGTTAGCTCTCAATGCCACCTTCCTTGTACAATTCCAGTAACCATACTTGTGAATGAATAGTTTAATGCTACTTTGTGTGGATTCTCAAAAGCTGAATTTTGCTGGATAGTCAGACAAAAGACCACTTCCAAAAGGTGAACAAGTAAAGTTCAACAAATCTAGTAGCCACAACATCTCAGTTTAGTGAATATTACAGCACATTTTTAGTTCAGAACCATAATCTGTGGCTTCCTATACAGATTCCTTGCTTCTGATGATGCAAAAGTGAAAAGAACCTTCCACTGCAGTCTAGTCCAAGTGCAGACATATCAATATAGCATCTATAATTCCTGTAAGTGAAAAGGATTGGAGAGAAACAGTTTCTCTCTCATCACCTCCCCAGTGTGTCTATGATTGGCAGTATTGTGTGCAGACACTTTAATTAGTGTGTGTTTTTTTTTTTCCCCCCCCCACCCTCAACTAAGCCAGCTGGCCACTTTGTGCAAGTCTTTCAGACTGCAATGGAGAGTGAAATAAAGATGACTCTGAAAATATGATATCAAGGGAGACTGCTCTGTGAAGTCTAGTCTGTCTAAAGTGCTGGGAACACCGTGTGTGCTGGTGGCTTGTTGCTTTGCTCAAACATAACTCACGAGACAGTCGGGACGTCTGCAGAGCATGAGGAGCTACGGCTGCCTTGTCTCTAGCTCAGTCGCAAGTTGAGGGAGGGATTCTCCCGTGCTGATTGGGGACATCAGGCTGCTTCTCTCTCCCCTGCCAAATGCAAATGTGTTTATTTTCTGAATGAAATCAGTCCCTGAATGTGACCCAAATTCCTACAGTCTCAATTAAGCCCATTAGAAACTTTCTAGAAAATCTCTTCATTTGAAAAAAGTTCATCTTGTCCTTCTGTGACCAACATGGCAGATCTGCCTGGTCTAGACCTGCCTGCACCCACTGGGAAGACAAGTGGAAACTCTTTTGTGGCAGCTGCTTTTCTCTTTAATTAAAAAAAGTTTAAAAAAAAAAAAAAACCTACAAACAAAGGTATTCATTGCGCTCTCTTCCTAGCCCTATCTTTATTAAAAGTCTAATGAAACTATGTCAAAATGTGTGAATAACTGTTAGATGTATAATTAAACCTTCCTGTGTAATATGGGGTACTGCAAGATCAAATGAATTATATGAAATTTCCCTTCTGGATATATTGCCTTACTGAAAGCTGTCAATATTTCTTAATGAGAGACTGAAAGGATATAGGTTTTTCAGAAAATGAGAGCTATAACTCACTTAGCTATCTAATATTAATTCTTAAAAAAAGCATATAAAGAGATATTATTGACTGTACGGGGGACAAAAGCTGTGTCTCTAGCTGTCTGGATGCTGTATTTCTGAAGTGTTGTTCTTATCCCTTTGTTTACAACTTCCTTGCCAAAACTCAGTCCTGTAATAATATATGATAAATGAAAAGCTGAAGCGTGATCAATGGCATTTTAGACAAAAACAATGGATGCTTGGGTTTGCCCTCTTTGACATCCTGAGGTAAAAAAGAAATAGGTATGAAGAAATCTGCACAGCCAGGGGAAAGGAAATGAGAATCCAGGAAGACTTTTGAATTCTGCTCTGAACAGATGCCAGACAGTGCAAAGGAGCAAAGCAGCTCTTAAAATGCAAGGGAAAAATATTTTTAAAGGATTTCAGTGTATTTAACATAAAATATCTTGATTTATAAGAACCTAATTATTACAATCATTAGAAGACCATGATTATCATTAAAAGACTATTATCAGAAATGAAATGCTAAAAACAAATGGTATATATTAAATAGGATCATACATATTTCATAAAACATATTATACTGCAAAATAAGTTGTCACGTAGCCATGGCAATGACTTTTAAGTTACCCTTTTTGATGCCTTAATGTACTATTCTGCGTGTTTTAGTGTCAAGTCTCTGAACATGCCAGCCCTCGAGCTCCAAGGGAGAATGAATATCAAAGGGGCGAATTATGCACCTAACTGGTCACTTGCGCAGATGGATGCTGTGCGCTGGCACGCGACGAGCTCCAAGCATTGCGAAGGGGCTGAGGGGCAGCTCCGAGCTTAAGTGGTGGTGCTTGAGCAGAGCCTGGTGGGAGCCGAGTCCTGGCCCGTTTCCTCTCCCTGAGACCTCGGTGACCTCTGCAGAGGAGCCCCCCGTGTTCCCGCGGTGCTGTTCTGCCCCAAGAGCCAGCCGCTCTCCGTGGGGTGCAGGTGCACGTGCCCTCGTCCGGCCGCCCGCTCGCAGGGTCCCACGCTGTGCCCAGGGCCGAGCACTGGCCGGGACCCTGAATTGCCTCCGGCCACGCTCTGCAGATGTGCCGTAGTATTGCTCCCCGCGTGGTGGTGGGTCCTGAGCATTGGGTACCCCCTTGGTCACTCCTTGTGAAGGTGGTGCTGGTGGTGTGACATTTGGAGTTCAACTTCTGACATAGTTGCAAGGAATAGTTGTTTTTTCTTGACTCCTACTAGTTAACATTAAGTGGTTTGATGCCTCGCAAGTGCAACTTTCAAAAACAGGCTTTCTATACAGTTTGTGGTAAAAACATTTAAGCTTCAAACATGTGCCTAGGTCTCTCAAACCACACACATTTCTTCATTATGACCTATATTGTCTGTGCTTCTAAATGGCCAGTAACTAAGAAAGCTTTAAGAATATAATTAAAATGCCAAGACCAATACTGACTTGTGAATTAAATTTGAGGCTAGGAAAAGTAAGAACAGTTTTACTGTAGACAATGGAGGTACTATTCATTATATTAGTTTTAAACTGGACATCTGTCTTTAACATCTTGGAAAACAAAACTGATTTGGGATTCTGAAATATACTTGTGTGTATGGAGTTCATCATACATTTATCAATGTCCTCTTCCTCTTTCATTTTATGCAAGTTGCCTGCTTTTGTATTTCAAGTGTTGTCTTTGATTTTTGTGCCAAAGAGCTGATAGGTACAGCATGTCTGATAAGATCTAACTGAGATTAAAATAAATTCTGTTTTGCAGTACAGAAGAGATCAGTTTTTTACATATCAGATCTCATAAAAGCAGAGGAGATGTATGCATGGTGGGTGCTGAACTCTCATTTACCCTCTCATTATGCTGTCTGGAATGGAAGCAAGCGCTCAGTCCTCGCGCTGCAGACGACATTTTGGAAGGCTTTTATTACCATGGTTTAAAATATCACTCTGGCTTTTTTGTCATGAACACTTCCTTAAAGTTGAGGAGCTTAGAGATGTAATTATCTGCGTTATTTTCTTCCTGATGGCGTGGAATTCCTTGTAAACAAACTCTTCTCTGTCATACGAAGTTTGTTTTGCTATTTGGGCTTTTCCTGTTTCCCTCCCTGCCTGCGGTCAGTGTTTTAGCTCCTGTAAGTCTGCGTGGCTTGACTGAAGTCAGTGGAGAAATATCAGCGTACGTGAACTGACTTTATTCCCTGAAGTCTTGAGACAAGCACCCCATTGGGAGGAACTGTCAGGGAAAATATACACTGGAAAATGGCTGGGTATCTTTTCTGGGGGACGGTTCAGAAAATAAACCTTAGAGGCAGAGTTGCACAGACCTGACTGCATCAGGTAGGCCAGTTTCTGTATGGTCTTATTTCTTTCTCGATATTTCAGAATAAATCAGCAGGATTTTTTATGGGTATGGAATGCTCTCTTCACGAGCTTGTTTGGTTTTTAAATAGGCATTACAGGAAAGTATTCCAGATTGTGCCATCTTTTCTCAATTACACATTAATTCATGTTTTTGGGACCAGACTTGATTCCCTCACCTGTACAGGGATTAAAATCTGTCTATCCAAGGCACATTCATGCAGGCCTCCTCCCCGCAAGGCTGAGTGAGTCCGGAAAGACTGGAGGAAGGCTGGTCAGGGGAGGAGAGGAGCAGGAAGAGACCCACAGGCGTATTAACCCCTGGGATGACAAAAGGAAAGAAGGTGGGAATGAACACACAGGGGACCTTTGGGTACTTCAGCAACCTTGTTACAAGTAATGCTTTTGCAATTCAGTTCATGGATGTCTTCTGCGAATCAGTGTAAATATTGTAGCTTCAGTATGACCGGAATTAGAAACCTAATCTTTTTTTTTAAAGGCACAGACTTTGTCCTTTGCATGACAGTATGATTAATACCTGATTAGATATTGATTATTGAGCTGAAAAAATGGGGGAGAGAACTGCTGGGTGCAGTTCTGTGAAAAGCAACTCTGTGTTAATCCTTTAATACATTCAACACAACAGAAAACGTTTGCCTTGTGGTGGTCATCGAGGACTGTGTCCTCACATCAGCTGGCACAGGAGAACGCGCTCCTCCTGGAAAGCCTGCAGTAACCCAGGAGGAGAAAAGCTCCCAAAATCTGTCTGTTTCATCCAGCCTTCTGTGTATCGCGCGTGTTGGCGCCACTCACTCAGGGTTACCAGATGCAAGTCTCGGAGAATGGAGTAAACATGTTTTTGTATGTGTGTGTGAGGTTTTTTTTGCTGAGGGTGAAGAAAGTTATTTCAGTTCATTTGTGGTGTTAGCTTTGCTTTGGTTGCAGCCTTTTCAACTACGGTAGCTGAGATAGAGTTGCGTGACCATGTGCTCTGAAGCATCAGCAATCCTAGTGTCTGCCTATACCCAAACAGCACACCCCCCGTGCGAGGTAACATTGCAATCATGTCATCGTTATCACAACAGAGTGCCTTAAACAAGCCTCAAGGTGACATTGTAGTCACTCAGAAATTACACAGATGTGCTAGATAGTGACATTCATGTCATCCTGACACAATGGTGACATTAGCATCTAATTATCTTGTAGTCAATTTAACATCAGTCACATCCTGTATATCATGTATTGTACAACCTTGACTAACTGAATCTCCCGGGGGGTATTAAATAAGTTCAGATAACCAAGATTTCAGATGATTGAGGAAACCTTCAATAAATTTGATAGGCTTTGCAGAGCTGAACTTTGTTTTCACCAACAGGGAGGTTTGCTGCTTTAAGGTCTGGATAAGCAGGGATGCTCGTAATGGTGAAAATGAATGAAAAGGAAAGTGAAAAGTTTGGACTAAGAGCACCAAACGGGAATAGTGCTACAGAAATCTCTCTTGAAGAGCCCTACCCATTATGCTGGGACCTAGCGTCTAGATGAAGTAAAACTTCCAATGACATTGGATGCATAAAGTATTTGTAGAATTTCAGGTTGGATACTTGCTTAGCAGTCCAAATAACAAGGAGCATCCTACTTAAGAGGTAGGTCACATCTTTTCAAAGAGAATTAGGATGGGAGCAGTCTGAGTAATCACTTTTTTTGATTGCCAAATCCCAGAAGTGGGGGCAAAAAATCAAAAAATCCAGTTTCAGTTCCAAAACAGAGTTTGTTTTTTATATATATATATGTGTTTCTGATGTAATAAACCCTGAAATACATTATTTCAAGTCACCCTAAAATACTTGATTAAAATGTTTAAAAAAAAAATCCATTTTGTTTAGTCCTTTTAAATTATTTCTTTTCAATCACCTTCTAAGAAGTCATTTCAAAATGGAAAAAAGAATTGTTGACCCAATTGAAAATAGTTTTCCATCTTTTTCATCTTTTTCTTGGCTGAAACAGTTCATAAAATGAGGCTATAAATGGCAAAGTTTTTGCTCATCCCACACTTTTTCCAGTATTTTATGTCTTCTGCTACCCAAGATGTCCAGCTTTAACTGCATTGCTTATCCATACCGCATATTCCTGTTACTGCAGATGTAAACTGCAACCTCCAAGGAGCATCTTCCTTCCAATAACTGCGTAGCCCTTGCCTTCCCCTTTCTCCCCACTGTCTCTTGGAAAGCCACTGGGGAGCAGATTCCCCGCAGGGCTGCGGGCTCTCAGGCGCCGTGCCGGGGCGATGCTGGCGGTGGTGCGACAAGGCTGCCCCTGCTCCAAACCCTGCCGCCGCCCCAGCAGCGGGCACAGGAATGTTGCTGATGCTGGGGCCAAACCTGGAGTCCCGCGGTTAGCCCGGTACAACTACAGCTGACCTGACTTTAGCACATGAAGCCTTTTCCTGTTGTTAGGGCAACCCTAATTTCTTATTAGCACCAGCCGTAGCCAGGGTTTTATTTGAAGTTGAGGCATTATTGTGTGAGATGGTGAAACTTAGTTTGTATTAGCCTAGGATAAAGTGATCGTTACTGTCATTACTGAATACTGATCATTTTATCCAAACATCTGAGATACCACTGAGGTTGGTTGAGCAATAGGGAGAAAATAGTGAATAATGTATTCCTTGAAAAATTCCAATGTGAGCTAGATAAATGATCCGCATTAAGCGATTCAGCCAGTTATGCAGTCCTGAAGCCTTCAAATTCTGCTCTCCTGTGAGATACTTATTGTCTCCAAAAGGGTGAATTTTATTAAATAATATTGAGCACTTCTGTAAAAGCATATACGTTATTATAAAACAATACCAGTATTATTGCTAATAAGCACTCCTGAGGACCAGCTGTGATTTTAGGGTTCTGGGAGTCTAGCTACCAGAATGTTTTCCTCTATTTAATTAGATAAGTCACCATATTTCAGAAATAATGTCTCTCCCTCTAAGAACTACTTGTTGTAAATGTCAAGTTTTCTGTTTCTAAATTACCCTTTTTCAGAAACCATTTCTGATTTTGATTGATCTCTGCTTGCTGTTAATGTCTTCCTGGCTGCTTTATCCAGAAAATGAAAACTATAAATTGATATCTGAGTTTAATCATACCTATATTACAGACCCATAACAGAAAACAAAAATGAACACAACTTTACATCTCAGTATTATTCCAATGAATTCATATTTTTCTCCAAGTTAATGGGGGACCTGGTCTGGCAATAGTTTTATGCATGTGTATTGTGCAAGTAATCACACCTAAATACTACAATTTTTCTTACTTTGGTCACTTAGAGTAATTGCAAAACTTAGTTTTAATGGCATATTTAGTAATGAATTGCATCGGCTACCCAGATCAGTTGTCCTAATGTTATCAGTCAGCTGCTTACATATTCACAAGGGAAACCTTATCATTATTCACAGAGACAGAGAAACAAACATTAAATTTAATTGCACTACCAAGCACCAGAGTCATAAACTTTATATGACAGTTAATGCTTTCATTACTTATCAATTCACTTATTATGTTACTCTCTCAAAAAGTTAAGCATCTAACAAATAGAGGTAGATCTTTCTCTTCTGCATATATAAAGACAGATAAATGACAGTATGATTGAATAAGTTTACTGAATAATTATATTTTATATGAATAGTTTTACTAACTCCTGATGGCACCTTATATATCTTGCTAAATACATTTCCCATTCAAATCAAAAAATAAGTGTTCATCCTTTTTAGATAGACCTTATTTCAGCAAAGCTTGCAAGTACCTCTTTGGACTTGAAAAAATAGGGTATGTCCTTTTTCAGAAACACGCTTGGGCATGTGCCTAATTCATCCAGCTGGGACTCACAGTATATAGACTCTAATTCAGCAGCCTCTTATATGCACTATTAACATTAAGTACCTGTGTAATCCCGTGTATGTTGACGGTGTCCACATGTTGAAAATTAGTCATGTCCTTCAGAACTTTCCTGACTGTTTTCCTTGCGCGCACTTTTATTAAGCATCTGTTTAAATGTTCAGAAGAATCAGGTCTGTAAGAGGAGTCACAAAGTCATATTTAAATTTTGATGCATTGACTACTTTAATGGGTTTCATTAAGTCCTTTCATATAGCTGTTATTATCCAGAACTTAGCTGTAGCTGTCATTCCAAACCAGTTTTATCAAAGAGCTTCTGAGATCTAATTCTTTTACTTATCAGACTATATCTGATAACAACAACATAGCCAGGGATTGATCAGTCATTGCAGACACCTAGAAGGAGCAGCTAGTGGAGTCTACGTAATGAACCCTGTTACATGATGCGATTTATCTTGGTGCTAGAGTATATCTTAAGTAGTTGCCTTTAATGCTTGTCGTGGAGTAAATAATACAAGGAGTGTTTCAAAACTTCTGTTCGGTTTCTGGAATGAAATTAGAGCTGGCCAAATTTTCTGCTGCCCATTCAGACACGTGTGATCAGCAGAGTCAAACGCAAACAAAAAAATATTAGTGTCTTATCGGTGTATTTGCTGGTGCTAAGGAGCACAGGTAACTACTGAACCTCTCTTCCATGCTAGCATCAGAGGAGCTGTATCTGTTATTTCCCCTTTAATTAGGACGGGGGCTGTTTTCTTTGTGTTGGAGATGAGTCCAACAGCAGGCACAGTACGGGCCAACTTTCTTCTGACTTGGTAATTCTTGCTGCATACCTCCTAGCTAAGCTCTAAAACCACAACTCTTCACCACTCAAATGTTTTAGCTTATTCTTAAATGATTATAGTGCTGGTAACAAAGCTTTCATGTGGAGTAAGGAGGAGATAAACATTAAAATACTTGGGTTAAATGGCACAATAATTGAACCTCCTAACAAATGGAGGTGGGGGGACCCTTTTTGTGATACTTTCTTTGCTTTGCATGTTTGAGTCTATAGTAAACGGTTTTTTTGGTGCGCTGTTGATATGTGTATACTTGATATGCCACGTTAATAAAACAAAAAAACCCCGAATAATCGGCAGGTTGTCCTCTTACCACACAGGCTTACCATTATCCAGAGCGTGCACAGAAAATGAAGAATTTAATAATTCATAAATAGTGCTCTGTACTTAGCAGAACTTGGGAAGTCAGGGTAATCCTGCCTCATAATGCAAGATCGCCCCGAAGCAAACCCCTTTAGGAAGAACAAACCTTAATAAACAAGAAGCGTCTGGAGCCAGCAGTCTTTTCTGTTTCAGACAGACAGCTCCCCTGTTATTACTTTCCAGGCTCATTTCACTGTTATGGTTTCTATCGCTCTCTTCAAGGCCCAGCATCCTCCAAGCGTGCCAAGCTTTTGTTGATACTCTTATTTTTGCTGTGCCCTGCCTGCCGCTTTGCAAGTGCCAAGCTGCCCCTAATGAGCCTGCCACAGATTATGTCTCTCTAAGTAAGTCTGCTTGTTTATGTGCTCCTTTTGCCCCTTAATCCAGGATGCCACAATCCATTCACAGAAATAATTTGTTGTTTCGCGTGACTGCGTGAAATCTGCTTTAGCATGACACAGAAGAGCCCCCCCCCCCCCCCCCAAGAGAAGCGACGGAGCTCGCGTAATTCTTTCCTCCGAAGCACTCTCCGCTATCATACAATTACGAGTTAATAGATTTCCTGCTGCTCCCAGGACTCGGTGATCCAGCGTGATTCTGCACTGTCTTCATGCAGCATGCCACCGTCGGGGCTCTGCTCCAGAAGAGATTGCAGCCGCACGGTTATTTCCAAGTCGGATGTATGTTTCCATGCATTATCCAGCAGTGTGCGCTACCTCTAGGCATCTCTGCGTTACCACTTCCTCCTTAGTAGTGCATCCTCTCTGTTACTGTCTTTAGATGCTGAATGGCACAAACAACTTAGTAAAAATCACTCTCTTAGTTTAGGATCCGATGGGTTTCTGTCATTTTTAATACAGCATCCAATTTACAATCTTCAACACGCTTACGAAGCAATAAAATGATAACAAATTACCAACCTCATTTATTTTGTTGCATAGTTTGTTTTGCGATTATCGAATGATGGTAGTTACTGAATGGTAAGATTGGCTCTTGGGTTTCATTTTGTATGTTTCTTCTTCAGGAATGATAAATCTTCTGAGCTGCAATTTAGTATTCAGTCATTCACCGAAAAATGCATGGGAAAATTTGTTTGAACTGCTCAATCTCTGAGGAGAGATGGTGGTAATGTTTTATTTTGCATTGTTTCAGATGATTATCCATTGATTATAAGGGGGTTACCTAAAGGTGTGCAAGCTCTTGATGCTTCTGACACAAGAAAATGGCTTTATTAATGCAGGTGGTTTCCTGCAGGCGTCTGGCCCCGTGACCGCAGCAGGTTCCTCAGTGCCTGGTGGTGGTGGTGGGCCCCTGTGGGGACGTCTCTCCTGCTGGCCCTGTGCCTGCGGCCGGGCTCCTCAGCGGGGGAGGCAGTGGCTGGCGCCCGCCGTTCCCAGGCCTTTCCCGGCCTTTCCCCTCCAGCAGGGAGTCCCAAAAGCAGCAGGTCTTGGTGGCCCTTAAACCACCAGTAAGCGGTCGCAGGTCGGGGGAGCGTACTGCACAGCCCTCTGCGGTCTGGCTGATGGCGGGCGGCTCCTCTGCCGAGACGAGAGGTCCTCCTCCATGTGAGGTCCATTCTGTCCTCCTCCGGCTGTTCCTTGGGCACCAGCATGGCTGTGGCGCTGGCGGGTGTGAGCTCTCCTGCCCGGAGCTTTATCCACGGAGGGCCCGCGGCTGGGAAGGTGGGTGACGTTGTGTCAGCGGTGGCCGTGTGGTGCCCGGTGGCTGGGAGGGGCAGTGTTGTTGGTGGCCGTGTCATGGCAGGGAGGGCAGTGGCGGTGTGTTGGCGGTGACCATGTCATGGCTAGGAAGAGCAGTGTTGGCGGTGGCCATGTTGCGTCACCGGGGGCTGGGACGGGCAGGCGGCATCCTGTCAGCGGTGGTGGCTGTGTTGCGGGTGGTGGCGTCTCAGCAGGGGCCATGTTGTGGCTGGGAGGGGCAGTGGTGGTGTGGTGGTGGCGGCCATTTCATGGCTGGGAGGGGCAGTGTCAGCAGGGGCCATGTTGTGTCAGTGGAGGCTGGGATGGGCTGGTGGCATCCTGTCAGCGGTGGTGGCTGTGTTGCGGGTGGTGGCGTCTCAGCAGGGGCCATGTTGTGGCTGGGAGGGGCAGTGGTGGTGTGGTGGTGGCGGCCATTTCATGGCTGGGAGGGGCAGTGTCAGCAGGGGCCATGTTGTGTCAGCGGAGGCTGGGACAGGCTGGTGGCAACCTGTCAGCAGCGGTGGCCATGTCATGGCTGGGAAGGGCAGTGGTGGTGTGGTGGTGGCGGCCATTTCATGGCTGGGAGGGGCAGTATCGGCAGGGGCCGTGTTGTGTCAGCAGAGGCTGGGACAGGCTGGTGGCATCCTGGGAAGGGCAGTGGCAGTGTGGTGGCAGGGGCCGTGTCGTGGCTGAGAGGGGCAGTGGCAGTGTGGTGGTGGTGGCTGCATTGTGGCTGGAGGGGGCAGTGGCGGTGGGCGGCATCCTGTCAGCGGCGGAGGCCATGTCATAGCTGGTGGCATCTTGGCGGGGGCCACATCACACCCCATGTGCCCCATGTCCTGTTGCGGAGCTCCCTTGTTGCGTGCTGCCGTCCCTCATCGCCGCCGCCCCGCACCAGGCCTGTTTGGGACATGTGTTCGCAGCTCTCAGCGCTTGCTCCTTTGCGTTGGGAAAGCATCACATTTATCCCCTGGGATCACCCAGAGTCCCCTGTGCACTCCAACTCATTTAACTTCAAGAGTTTAGGTCATTTTTTAAGTTGTTAGTACAGCTCTGACAATTATAACAGCATAGATGCTTTTTCCTACCCAAACAACACACAGTGCCACTAAGGCAGAACAACTTTATCACTGCTATAATTTGTGTATTGACTTTTAATCTACAGAATTTAAATGTGCCTCTTAATTGTACATAAGATTTATGAACGTAGTGTTAAATTGCATGTCTAGGAGGGTTTTTTTAAGTAACAAAATGTGAATTGTAAAGCTTTTCTGAAGTTTACAAAATACTTAGCTATGGGCCTATCGATTTCCTGACAATAGCCATCGTCGTGGTGCTAATCATTTGTCTGGTTGGGGCATGGAGGAAAAGTAGTCCAAATTAACATTTAACACAGACTACTTAATGTATAAATATTCTTAGGCAGAATTAACGTGGGGTTTCCTGGAAAACCGAGACCAAGCAAGGCGGGTTGTCTGCAGCCTCCTGCCCACCCTGCCTGGTCCACGATGTCCCCGCTGGTTGCTTCCGTGCGTCCACGAGACCGGAGGAGGCTGCAGGCTGCTGGCTTGTGCAATATAACGTGTAGGGGAATTAAATTGAAGGCAATCAGGAGAATTTTACTTCTGAATAAGAGTGTCTACCCAAAGATGTAACAGCGTTTAAATAATCTGCTTTAGATTCACAGCTCTTGTTAATTTAGATTAACTTTTGCTGAGTGTCTCCTTGAGGATGCGCATATTTACTTTGGGAAGGATTGAATTTACTCTTGTTTTGTTCACAGAGCATTCACTGCCATGAAGGAATTTCCACCGCTTAATACAGCTCACAGAAACATTTCTGCGTGTGTGATTACCATGCATATGGTCCTTTCTCCTAGCGGCGTTGCCTTTTCAGACTGTGTGGTCCTTGAAGGAAGCAGTTTCATATTGGAGATGTTATTATTGGCCTCTCCAGACTTAATCAAAGTTGGAACACGGCCACAATTTCAGCCTGGTTTATAAGTGACCCAAAAGATTTCATGGTTAAACAGTTGCCACATCCTGTGTATTGCCCATGACAACTAACACTAAAAGCAAATGCAAGCAATACTTGCATTAATTAATGAATTTGCTTTGCCTGTGCTAATATTGATTTTTTTTTTTCTTCACTTTTGCAAATCCTAGCAAATGAATTTCCTGGCAAGAATGTTTGCCAAAAAGGAAATTTTGGCCAAATGTTGCAGAATTTTTATGGGATATAAAATGAGGGTTTAGATTCCAGAGTGTATTAGCTAGAACCCAATTCTAAGGTTCATCTCACCAAGAAAAATATGAAATATTATCTGGCCTGCTTGCAAACAAGCAGCAGACAAAATTATTTCCATCATTCCCACTCACGACTTAAAATTAAAACTACATGAAGGAGAACTGCAGTCTCCAAGCAAAAAAAGGCAATGGCTGTTGAATAGTTACTTGCTGTATTTTATTTACCTGGCTCCAATGTACACTGTGACCTCTTAGAGTTTCAGAACTGAACCAAGCTCAGGAGTTTCTGCTCTAAGATACAGTGCTATAACATCAGGCTAAAAGAAAATCTTGTTTAATTATAGCAGTATGAAGAAAGCCTAATTCCTCCGTGGCTGAGTGACTAGAAGACAACGTGATCAAAGCATGTGTAAGAGGGAACAGGGTTACACCAGCTAGTCAGTTACCCCTACATCTCCTCCCTCCCCTAAAAGGTAGCAGCAATAGCCATTGCAACTCTTCAGTCCACTGGCTAGGAAGAGCCACAAGAATATGTGGCCTTGTCTAGCTCTGCTCATCAGCACCTCTCAAAGCCTTGTGCAAAGAAGGCTAGCAATATCCCCATCATTTCCAGATGGGGAAAAAAGAAGCAACAGAGCTCCCAGCTAGAGGCAGACATGTTCAGGGTCTGAATGAGCCTCTGTTGTGTTTGATGTCATCAGAGTTATTTTAATTTTAAGCTAATTTTTTATATTGTCAGACTCAATATCATCAGTGTCACCACCACACCTATCTGCAGCAAGACTGTCGCTGCTGCTAACACCGTGGTCATATGTGTCACTGCTGATAATTTAAGTCTGACATTAGAAAGATTAATTTACTATGAAAATGACCCTCAGGAGACTAGTCCAGACACAGGATGAATCATATTTGAAAAATTGGATTTCTCATTGTTTCAGAAGTTCTAATTAACTTTTTTCTAACCGTCAAAAGTAGTGGAGATAGATACCTCATGGATGCCCATTTCCTTCCAGTGGGATGGCCATGGGGAGTCAAAAATCCCTTTTACTGCTCTGTGCGAGACAGTGTGACTTCTGTGTTGGGACTGCAGCTGGTGGGGGGCAAAGTGGGCCCTGAGCTGGGAAAGTTCACAAAGGGGAAAAACCTGGGAAAGTGTGGAAAATTCCCATGGACCTTGCACCGATGGAAAATTGTCATTCCTCCCTGACTCACTGTGAGCATTCAGACAGCTGGGAGCTGCACAAACCTCTTGCTCTTTCTCCGGGAGCCGATCTGCAGCGCGCTGCGTGCCCCAGATGTGCTGGCAAGCAGCGCTCTGCCCACAGGTCCCTCCCGCGACACCTCTGAAGGCGTTAGGGAGCTGCAGAAAGACCTGGTTCAGTCTCCAGAAGCGTTCACAAGGAACGATAACTTTGAGTCTTTTTACTACCTGCTTTGCCCTAACTTCAAGTGCTATTGTATAGAAGCACTTTTCTCTTAGAATACCTTATTTGTGTTCAATGAAATTCTGTACGCTGCACTAGTGAAACGTTTTTGCTGGGGTCTACGCTCGGGAAGGTTTTGGCTGTGCCTGTTTTCGGAAGTGAAGTTGTCAAAAGTGAAACCAGAGGCATCCAAATGGCCTTTTTCCTGGTTAACAGATTGTTTGCTGGAGAGAAGAAAAAAAATAGTAGGTTTAGCAAGGGGGGTGGAAAAGAAAGGAAAAGTATTTTTAGAAAACTTGATTTTTGCTTTTGGCATATTTTGAGTCAAACTCTTTCCATCTTGTGCATTTTCATCAAGGAGGCTGAAAAAATATGTGATGGACAAATCTGGAACAAAGGTTTTTGCAATCAATTTTCCATCTTTTTCTGTAAAACCAAACTATCAAATATTGTGTAAATCTTGTCCGGTTCTTTGTGATGTGTCATACTGTCTATCAGATCAAGTGCTAATAGCTGCATGTGATGCAAGGTGGAGCAGAGTCAGAGAAAGAGTAATTTTTTTGCACAGGTCTTGTTAGTACAGTAAGGTTTATCGTATCTAAATATGTCAATGTTCAGCAGAGACCAGCTCCTACCAGAGGTATGTGAAGCAGCTTCCTTTCTGTAAAACACAGTGCTCCTATGATAGGGGTTGGCGATACGGACAATTCCAAGCAGATAATTCTTAAAATATTGGTTTAGCAGTGGATTATCATGAGAATTGCCAACTCTGTACAACCCTTGGAAGGTGGACAGTCACTGACGGATTACCAGAGACTCTGTTTGGGATCTGTGAGTTTAGAGAACAGGTCTGGAGAAATTAAACCAAACTTATTTTTGAAATCTAACTTACTGTTTTCTGATAACTTACCTGCTTTTCTTTCTTTTCCTGACATTATCATAATCATTTTCCTCACCTTTTCTCCTGATAATATCTTTCATGCACTATTTTATAAAACATGATAATACAAAGCTCTCCTTTCAAGACATGGAAATTATAACTAGACCCAACAGAGTATCTAATTAAGGAATTTCTGCACTTAAGCACTTTTGAGCTTACTATTTTGACCTGCTTTATAAGCCCTAGCAGCTTCTCACTTGAGGACTTTTTGTGTCTCAGCTGTGCAGAAAAGGCTGAGATGTCTCTGAGATATGTTTGATGTGGGGTAACATGCCTGCTTGCATATGAAAGGTTTAAGAAGAGGAGAAAGAGAATATGACATGACCAACAGCGTGAATTCAGTCTATTAGTGATCTAGCAATAGACCAAAAGAAAAGAAAAAAAGGTTTTTTTTTGTTTTCTTGAATTCTGTTTGCAAAGTGGGGTCGTGCAATGCTTCCAAAACACCGTTCCTCATGTATTTTCAATCTGAGGCTTTGAGTGCTCAGAGCACTTCTGTAGCAGACCTCCTGGATTTGGTCTCTTTTTTGCTAAAGAAAGCCAGGCGCCCTCATCCTTGGCTCAATATTTTTAACTGCCCAAACGTCATCCAAACGTTAATAATTGATTCTGAGTAAGCTCTCCAGAGCAGTGTTATAAGTGTGAAAAAAAACATGCTTCCCATGCACTTTTCCTCTTTCTGTTCTTCCTGGAGCAAAAAGCATGAGCTCAGCATAGCGCAGTTTGAGCACCAGCCTCAAGGCAAGTCTATGCAAGCTTGCCTAGAATTTTTCCAATATGGACTGCTGAGTGTGGTCTGTAAGATGTGAAGTTACTTTGCAAATCCTCTCTTCCTCTGTAAATTGCCATATTTGTTGAGGTGAGACAATAACTGAAAACAAGAATTCCTAGGTTCAGATGCCAAAGTGTTAGAAGCAGGCTGCTGTCGTTAGGAGGCCTCTAACGTGAAATCCACTGTTTGAGAAGGACCACTGGGATGAGTCTGTTTCTGGCCAGTTTAACTAGCATGTCTGCAGCTGACTTAGGTGAGGACGTACAATTAAAGGAAGCTCGGGGTGTGCTCTCGCCAGGACTGTTCGCCGCTGCCGTGCCTCAGTCCTGCTGCCCAGCTGCGGCTTGTACCCCAGGCTCCTACATTTCCTGCATCAGTGCTAGTCAGCAAGGTGTGACTGGTGCCAGGGCTGAGCCGTGTCTGCAGAGTCTCCTCTCCCTGCTGCTCGTGGGGCATCGGTGGCATTTTTTGCTTCACTAGGTATGTTAAAGCTCTGTCTTCAGTATGTATGTGCTTGAAAATTTCCTGATGGCTCTTGCCTGGAAACTTGGCACTGGTGAAGTTGGAGGACAGACTATTCATGGATTAGATTTTGTAGAACAGATTTCTTCTTTGAAGAAAAAAAAAGTTACATTCTAAAAAAGCATTTGGTAGCATGTGTCAAATCCATCTGCGCATGTAAAACATAAAAGGGAGGTGAAAACTGTTATTAAAATGTAAATGCCAAAATTCTGTGATAAATGAAAGACTCAGATGACCTGGTTTCAGCAGTAAGCAACCATGCAATCCCCAATTTGCTCGTCTCCATACACAATAAATATCTCTCAGTCAGCAGAGGTGAGCTGTGGTCACTCTGTGCACACTGCTGGGGCTACTCTTACCCACCGTGCCACGGCCAGCCTGTGGGTGGGGGGCCAAGAGATGTCAGTGACCTTCCAGGCTCATTTGCTTATATGCACTAAAGCAACTAAATTCTGAATGTAACTGTTCCCTAGTTACCTTCTCCAGTGGAATTTTGTCTGAGCTTATGTATGGATGTGTTAAATGAATGCAGAAATTTCTTGTCACTGAGAACCCTTATCTTAAAAGATTACAGGCTCTTCAGGCTGCAGATAGGTGCCTGCTAGGATTTTCTCAAAGCTTGGCTGTTTTGGAAATATGCTTAATTCTTATTAATGTCAATGTTGTCATCAACTTCAGTTTAAGCTGGGCATCTAGATACTATGAAAATCTGGGTGAGTGGTTATGAGCATGTCTTTATACCCCAAATCCCCTTGAAAGTCAGGCCTTTAAATATTGCCATGATGCGTGTCAATGATAAGTTTCTGAAAGGATATTTTTTTCTCTTAATTATCATACAATGGTTGTTTAGCCTAGGCCCGCTATCTGGGCCAGCTACGCTCACTGCTTCCAGAGCTGGGAAGCACTGCCATGGTGAAAATATGGGAGCCCCACACGAACGAGCAGGCTGCTGCATGCCTCGATGTCTGGTATGGTCTGGAAGAGGACTCGTGGACTGGGAAACGTTATTGGTGTGGCAGTCTCCTGCACCCAGAAGTTGTTGCAGAAGGTCTTTGATCTTGGTGCCTGTTTAAATTTCTCGCTGTCAAAATAGCTGCTGTCCTTGGGGAGTGTGGGCACCAGACACCATACAGCAGTGGTGGTGTGAGTACTTGGAGCAAAGATATTAGTGGACAATGTAATAAGCGCGAGAGCAAATGAATGCCTTGGGCCATTTATCATGAACCAGATACACAGGCAGAGCTCTCTGCAGCTCTCTTAAAGAGGAAAATAGCTCCATGACAACTTGTCTATCAGTGTCAAGGAGACTCTCTAATTTACTGACGTCTGGAGATAGCTGTCTCTGGGGGGGGAAAAGATCACGGTTATCCGCTCGAGCGCGAGCCAACAAGCGGAGCACGCTGTGCGCCGAATTGAACGGGATGGCAGTGCTGAGCCAGAGAAGAACCGTGCATGGGGCGTGCAGTGCTTGAACATGCCTTTCTCCAAAATGACCCTGGAGATCTGCCCAGATGCTGCGCGGCATCTACGTCTCAAACGTACCCCTTCGCATCAGAGTGTGCAGTGAGGATGCTCACTAGCGCTTCCTCTGTGGGGCTAGTATTGGGTTTCACTACTTTTCTTTAAAGAAATAATTGGCTGCTGCTAGCTATCTGGCAAGTGCAAAATCCAGCACCTGTGCTGCTGGATGCTGTCTGAGCGGCAAGCAGCATGTGCGCTGCCGCGGTGGCTGCTGAGCCATCTGCGGCGTGTCGCCCGCCATTCGCGCGGCTCGGGATGCAAGCGGGGGGACCCGCTGGGAAAAGGGTGCAGGGACGCCGTGCCGTTAGGATACCGTTTCCCCCCATGCCTCCCCACCTCGCTCTTTCCAAGCTCCGCGCCTCGACGTGCCTTTTCTGCCGGCACGGGAGGCTGAGCGCTGATGGCTGGGGCAGGCACAGCTCGGCATGCTGTGCTATCCCGAAACGGCCAATGCCTCGCTGCCCGCAAGGGACAAGTGAACATGCTCGAGTGGGGAAGAGCGTATTTCCGTTTATGTTCGCCTTTGATTAAAAGGGAAAATATTGTGAGAGGATAAGAATGTACTTCAAAGTTGTTTTGATTGACAAGTAATGACAGCATTTTCATAGGTGCAGATGGGTGAAAAATCAACCACAAAGGGAACTCAATTTTATTTATCATTAATTTTGACTTGCTTCAGCAGATGTTTGCTGGGAAATGTTTTAACCTGCTTAATTTGTCTTTGTGTAATGGGAAGCAGATAGCCTCAATTAAGAGACTGATTAGTAAGTTCTTTAATGAGTTTCAATAGTTTTAGTCATTATTGCTGATACAGTACACTGAATCCTGGGAGCTGGGATATAAACAGTATGTAAAATCTGCACAGTTGTTTGTGCATAGTGACTTTGCTAGTTGTCTGTTTTCCCTTTTGGGTACATGGAAGGATGCCAAATATTAGATGCATGTGACCTTAAATTAAGAAATACACAAAAGGATTTTGGAACATGTGATGACACCCACCTGCCAAGTTTGACCTAAAGGGTAGGACAGAATTTTCCCTTGGTCCTTCCTCAGTAATTCGCTCTGAGAACTAGTTTTGATGACCCTGTGAATCACAGGAAATAAATTGCAGCAGATGCTTGAATGGGAATTAAAGTAAAATGTTAACACCAACAAGCCAATCTTTTTTTCATTGCTTGAAGTACATCTAGTCAAGAAGTTTACAATAACAAATACGATGCCGTAAAAAGCTAATCTTAAGCATGATTCAAAGGATATATTATATACAGCTTTTCAGATATCTGGTAGGTATACACTTTCTTTTTTTATACCAATAACATATGCATACATTACGCATTATTTAATGTTAATGGAGTAAACTGCATACCTCCATGGTTGTTGCTTTTATCCTGTATTCCCTAATGTTTTTGCTTGCATCACTCCTATTAATCTATCCTGTCCGAGACCATGCTTAATGTTGCAAACAACTTAGAAGCTTCCAAAAAGGCATCACTTAAGAAGCACCTGCCACACAAGTATATTTTGCTTTCAAATCAGAGAGGGAGTTTCTCACCTCAGCTTATGTTAGTCCAAAACTCAGTGTGAATAACCTTCATTCTCGTGTCGGTGACACCTTATGGCATGTATTTTATGAGACGTACTATCCAGAAATTCTGCTTTGCCTCCCTGACCAGCTGTGGACTCATCCCCATTGCATTGCTGTTGTACATTATCCTGTGCAGCAATTACCCATCACAAACAGCTGAAGGACCAGCCTGCAGAACAGCTTTTCTCCTTCTGTCATTCAGAGAGGTTTTTAAAATGAACCAAGTCCTGACTGAAGGCAGGTCACACTTCTTGTTGTGTTGGTGAGACAGAAGTTCACTGAAGAGTGTTATTGGAAATATAGATCTGAAATGTCTCAGGTTCAGCAAACCAGAGGGAGCCCTGCGGCTTCAGGAGCCGCTCGCGCTGGTGCAGCTGCACTGGCTATGGACCAGCAGGCTCCGACCGTAGAGGTGCCGGGGCAGCCGGCACTGCTGGAGCACGGCCATGGGCTGAGGAGTCTTTTAGGAAAAACCTTTTCATCTCATTTTCTACTCCACAAGGAATTCTGAGATGAAAACTTTTTTTTTTTTCCTCTGAAAGAATGAAAATGAAATAGTTGGAGACAGATGTAAAATGAAGTTTAAAAATAACATTGAAATGAAAGATTAATGTGTTCTCTTGAATGCAAACACTCAAAACAGGATACTTTGACATCACTGAGTTGTTTTGTTTAATTTTTTTAAAGTAAGTTTTTCAAAGTTTGCAAACTTCTCAATGCTGATATAGATGACATTTTGGGCAGAAAAGTTTCAACAGAAAACTTCCAAACACTGGCATACTGTGAGAGTACAGAGCATGGGGACAAAGCACTAATATTTGGGAATCTTGCAGTGCTATTGTCTTTTTTTTTTTTTCCAGGAGCTGAGCATGTGCACAGCAACAAGCAGACTGGTGGGAAGAGAAGGAGGCAAGCAATCTGGACTGTGGTGGTGTCAATATATCATGTTCCCTTATTCAGGTGAAGTGTATTTAAATACAGTGACACCATGAAATTGCTACTGAAATGAAATGGACCATTGATGCGGTCCTCACTGTGCCACAACTTGGTTTCAGTTTCCCTACCTACGAAAAAAATACATTATTATTTTCTTTATCCTCACAGGTGTGATTAATGACTGTCAGTCAGGCTGGGATGAATTTGGTGGTAGAAAACACAATTCATTACTATGAGGGAGGAGGAATGACACAGATTGCGGCCCAGAAATCTTGCAATCAAAAGCTGTGATGTGGGAGCACCATCATGCAAAAACATGCTGGTAAGCCTCAATTATCAGCCTGCTTTCTGGAGAATTTTACTGCCTTGTCCTTCTTCTCAAAATGTTTCTGTGTGCTTATTTTTGTGTTTCACTGAACAAGTCCTGGCAAGCAACGTGAAAGCTTTTGCCCCTTGCAGTGAAATAAAAGGTTTTTTTCCATTGCGCTATTTTATGAGAGCATAAAATTTTGTGACATTTATGGAAGTTTGTGTCATGAAGCAGATGGCTTGTTAGCCTTTATTTTATTTTACTAGGCTCATTTATACATATATAATATTAAATCTTTGTCATAAGTTTGTGAATTACGCTAAGATGTTATCTAGTATTGCTGTCTGAGGAGCCTGAGGAATTTTTGTTGACAGTGGCAGAGCAAGCAGGTGTATTTATCTAATGTGGATTTTGGCATAGTATTAAATGCTCCACATCACATAGGAATGATAGGGCCTAAGAAAGGAGAGCAACCAGGAGACCAGAGAGTGGTAGTCTGTCTCTGACGGCTTGTATGATCTTGGTCAACTCATTTAGCTTCTCTCTTCAGTCTGTGCTTGCTCCACCTAGTTACAGGCATGCTGCAAGCCTGAAAAAGTGGGGATAGTGTTTCCCTAGTGTCCGTAAAATGCGATCGCTGGTTTAACAGCTACCTTCGTGGGCACATAGAGAAATGGGGAGGAGGTAGTCAAAGACCCCAGCAGTCAAGACTTTGGATTGTCATCTGATCCAGACGTTGCCCCAAGGTACTGCTGGGGTGCTGCAGCAAAGGCTGGCTTCGCACTTCTCTCTCTGCAGGCTGTATCAGCGAGTATCGGCAAAGACCTTTTCAAAGATACTCCCTTTGCACCAGACAGAGGGATTTTTAAGGTTCTGGGATGAACGGCTTTCTGGCTCACTTTATGCAGAAGACAGTTGTCAAGTTATTGTTTGGCAGGATTAGATGGTTATCGTGAGTGTTCTGCCTTACAGTGAAAACTGTGTTTATGCCCCCCTTACTTATGGCCACCTGCGTTGGTGGTCATTGGTGTTAATAGCTGATGAAATCTCGTTCTCTGGGAAATGTCCTGTCTTTTGCATAATCCTTCACTCTCTAACAGGCAGCCACCTGCCTGGCACGCTTTGGCCACCTGTAGGCCTGCCCAGCTGTGTAAATTGCATTGCAATCAGTGTGGCAAGGCAGCTCAAAAGAGGCACCACTCAGCGCCTGCAGATTACTGTGTAACATGTTTTCAAGTCATTGACTTTTACATTGCAAACAAAATCTTTTTATTTGACCTTTTAAATGCTCTGTTGCAAAATGTACAGGAGTGCGGTGACAGCACGTATGTGGAAATTGCTTTCATGCTGATTTTCAGCGTTTGTTGGCCTGTTACAATGGTTACAGAGGTTTCCTCTTTTTCTTTTTTCTTTTTTTTGGTAGGGAGCAGGTCCCTAGGGTGTCCATTATTAACATGTTTAGCTGTAATCCATTAATGGCATCCCTGGCTGTATTCCCAGCAGATACATCTGTGGGGCTGGAAGGAGGCGCAGGCTTATCGCCTCAAAGATGCGTGTTCCAGGCCTCCTGTATGCGTTCCCTGCTTCACTGCAAGCCCAGCACATGTGCCAGTATGAACTTTTCTCTTGGCATCTTACCCAGCACCACTGATTAACTTTTCACTTTATGCAATCCAGCTTCCTTCATGCTGCACACAAGGTGAACGCTATTTTCTGTTGCCGCTCTGAGCCCTGACGGAAGGGCTGTTTTCCTTGCACATTACCTGTGTGCCTATAGCCACCGGGGGATCACGCTGTGAAGGGCTGGTCCAGCAAAACACTTAACTGCGGGCTTAACGTAACATGCCTAAAAAGTGACAGGATCAAACACTGGATTGGGACCTTGTTTTGTTTATGTGACAAGCTGCTGAGGAATGATTTTCATTCGAGTGTGCAAGAGTGCACTTTGTCCTTGTTTCTGCTTGTTGTGTTTGGTCACAGCTTTTCTGTGGGCTCTCCAGTGTGGGCTTTTGAGCAGTCACCTCGCTCCTACTGTCCTTAGGGCGTGTGCATTGTGAACATGATGCCTGCCGGCTCGTATGCAGCAGTCCATTCCCACCTGGGAAATGCCAGGCTGGCAAATTAACTCCATTCATGGATGTAAACTATGTGTTTGGGGGCTATTTTATTGAAAGTTCTTCCTCATAATTCCACAAACTGTGACTGATGGTCAGTGTTTGCAAAGCAAGGGCTTAAAGAAAACTGAAAATACAGTCAGAGATTTTTGTGGGGCTGTTTGGGAAACAAGAGTCCCCGTCACATTACTTGAGATTTTGAGATTTGTTTACATTCAGCACTGGAGTAATGAGACCTTGGAAACTTTGGAGGGGGGAAGTTTTGGAGGAGGAAAAAAAAATTGAGTAGGAAACAGGCTTTCTGCTAGAGCTTCTTTGGGGATGAAGAAAGCCGAGGCTCAGTTCTTTACTTTGAAGCAATCTTAAATCTTGCTGCTGAATTTTATTCCAGGTCAAGACCCTAATTACATGCTTACGGTGTTACAAAGCTTCCACCTTCTAGGAAAAATGAGTTACTAATTGGGCCAGAGAGATGCTGACTCTGTAGCCATATGGTTCAGCAGCTCACCCCGAATGCAGAAACGCACCGTGGACCAGGCTGCACGGGGCCTGCGGCTGTGTTCGCCCGTGCCCCACGCAGTGCCTGAGCAGTTGGGTCCTGCCTCTCCTGGAGGAGGCAAGCAAACAGCTCCCTCCGTGCTTTCCGTCTCTAACCACTCATTCCTGTGGAAAGCCTGGGTTTGCATGTGTCAGCACATCCGAAAAAAAATGTAAGCTTACCGTTTAATCGGAAAGCTCCCAGGAAGCTCTAGTTCTTTGCAATCTCTTCCCACGCTTTTCCTGGGGCAGGGAACGAAGCTTGCCCCCCGGAGCGGCGTGGCGCAGGCTCCAGGGTTGTTGTCCCGGGAGCGGGACGGGCCAGGACAGCGCGGAGGCTCATCCAGCAGCGCGGTGCAGCACTGGCATCGCATGCGCTGACTCGCTCATCTGACGCTAGCCTGGCACTGCCGTTCCCCGGGCAGCAGCAGGTGACAACGGCTGCCAGGAATCTGAGTTTTGGGGGAGTTTCAAAGAAATACAAACTGACCTAGAAAAGGAAGATTCTGCTAAACATGGTATGACAGATTTATTAACATCAGCAGAATTATCTTGTGTGCTGATTTTTCACCAGCCACAAAAGGAAATTGGAGATCTTGGCTAAAGGGTGAGGAGTTTGGCCACATTGTGTTAGGTATTACTTTTCCCTTGCTGTGTTCATCCAAGCTGTCTGGCCAGACTCTGATCATGATTGGTTCGGCGGGTATAAGCCAGGAACAAATCCTCAGTGTGAAGTTAAGCTGGTATCAATAAACTCAGGCTTGGATAATATAATTTAGTACAGTAGTGGTGTCACTGCTGAGTGTTTGTGGTAGCATGGCCACAGTGGCAAGCCCACAAACCCAGGGTCTGCTCCTGTTATATGACCCCTGATAAGGACAGCAAAGTGCTGCTTTTTTTTTTTTTTTTTTTTGCTTCAAGCTTTCCAGTAGATTAAGCCTTGGCTTCTCGCTTCACTGGTAAAACTTGAGGCAGCAAAATACTTTGTGTTTGGACTCTAAGTAGATCTTGAATGTTTTAGCCAAGTCCTTTTAAAGCACCTAAACACCAATAAGGTGGCATAAGGCATCCTTTTGCCTGTAGAAATTTGTGGTACAGTGAGACTGACTTGCACACAATTTTCATTAGAACTTGCATTTTTCCCATAAATATTGACCATGAATAACATTTACAGCTTCTGTTTCAGCTCTAAGGTAGGACTTGCATGTATTTTTCCAACTATACCATTTTCTTATTAAAATGTATTATTCCTCCCACAAATCTTTCCATATTTACATCCTTTTGCCATCATGATTACCAGACAGTACTGCCAATGTTGTTTGTAATCAATGTACAAATGCATTGGAACTCTGTCTTTGTGGCCTGGATGGTGAAGTGCCTATTGGTTCTTACAGCTTCGCTGTGTCTGGGATTTAATTTATTTTGCATTAAGCCTAGCTGAAATATTTGCTTGTTTCATGTCAGTGGGAACATTGCTTGCAGAAAGAGTACAGCCAAAATTTTTTTGAAATGAGTAATTAAGAGCCTCCATTTAAAAAAAAAAAAAAAAAAAAAAAATCGAGAAATTACATGCTGAAAATGTTGGAAGCTGGCCACTCAAAACAGCCAGTCATTTTTGGAAATCTTGACCAGAAGGATTTTGGCCTGTTAGGCACATCTCAATTTACACCACCTCAGTACTGTGTCCAGAAGCCAATATGCCTTTGATCACTGAGCATTAAACATTTCTACAAAAGTGTGTAGAAAACCCAGCCAAGGAGAAAAATCGGTCCTTACACCAACTGTAAAAAAGATGTTGATTTATTTACTTGTATAGTAACTCAAAGAACTTTGCCACAATCAATTTCAAGTGTTAAATGTATTGTGGCTGAAAATTACCTTTTAGGCAGCTGAGGCAAGTGTTTCCATTCAAAAAGTAAAATACTAAAATTAAAGCAAGCAGAGGAAAGAAGGGGCCACAGGAAAGCAGTAAGTTTATGAAACAGATGGATAAAGCACACTGTCTAAAAGATCTCATTTGAGAATTATGGTGAACAACAGTTAAGTACTAATAAAAGAAGGCTCTCGGACTGTAGCTGACTTCACTTGAATTTAATGGTTCTCGTCGGTCTACAAGATGAGACCTTAATGATCTTAGCATATAGCTAAAAATTCACCTCGGTAATCTATCTTCAAGCCTCTCCGGGGCTGGAGGGCTCGTCAGGGAAGCTGTGCAGCGGCACGAGGGGCTCCGGCGGTGCAGCCCCGCGGCGGAGGCACCCGCGCTTCCCAGGGACGGTCCGAGCTGTGGCGCTGTGGCCGGAACACAGCTTCTGTGGTGATGACGCTGGCAGAACTGCAAACGACGGATTACCGCAATCCCATCTAGATGTTATCAAATCCTGTGCAACCACTTTCAGAGCAGCACAGGCCAAGCCAGATTTAATCCAGGCAATGTTTATAAGATAGTAAAAGGCTTTCAGTAATATTTTAGTACGTTAGGCTCTTACATCTCTTTTGACACGCATAGCTCCTGGACTTTTTGCAGAAGTATAACGTGGATATAATAGATCATCTATGGAAATGTGTTTTGAGTAAATTATTATTTTCAAGGATAAGAGAAAGAAACGAAACTTTCAATTATAGTTAGGATTTTGTTTTAGCCAGTCAAAGTTCTTCTTCCTCTGTAACATCACAAACAATTTTTTCAACATAAAATGGCCTGTGAAGTGATACATACATATACATACATATATATATATGTGTGTGTGTATATAACACTTTATATATATATATGTAAAAAGATGTGAAGTAACAAGTACAATGGCTCACCCTGACTGTCCCTCAAGGTGATACTGTTCGAACAATGCTACTGACTTACATATTACAAGTTTTTATTGAAAGGTTTCTTTGCAATTGTTATATCAACACCTATGATCATTATAGCAGAAAAGAGACCAAGAAGGATTGATTTCTTCTGCAGGTTTTGAGTGTCCTTATTTTGAGCACTTAACACTGTGAATTTTCTGTTTCTTTGTTTCTCAGTGAGGCTGTTGCTGAGCCTTATGCACATTGAAGGCCCTCATGGCATCTGATAGGCCTACATTTATGACAAATTTAAGCATCTAGTTGATGCTTAATTGAACCTGCTGATTTGGAGCCAGAGTTAGTATTTCCTCATTTTTAAAGATAATGTTACAGTGAAGATGGAAGTGTGTTTTTTTTTTTTTTTCTTCAGTAGGGAAATGGAATGATAAAACAACAAAAGTGACAGAGACCTGGTATGAATCATTACACGTGAAAAAATATTTGAACCTTTTCTTCTTTGCTAGAAGCAAGAAGACAACTTTACAGAATGGTTTTTCCAAAGAAGCAATCCACAATTGTCACCAAAAACTGAAGCAAGTACAGGAGAAAATTTAAACAAGGTTTCTGCAAGACCAAAGCTCTTCTCAGTTGGTTCAAAAGATATCTGCTAAAGCCAGCAAAGTGTCATTGATGTTGTGTTCTTGCCTGTACTGACTAAACATTTAACATCATAAAGTTATTAGCACTTAATATTATATTCCAGTAACTTAATCAGCACCTTTTAACTTTGATCATAAGCATCAAATTTAACATCATAAATGAATCCATTTTAATATTGTGGCCCCTGCTGTTAAGCCAACACCAGCTTTTGAATCTTATGTTGATCTCTGTTCTAGGTCTTCAGTTAGAGGAACTAGAAATGTGTAAGAGATTTTGCAGGTTATTTAAAATCCTGTAAAATGTTTGACATATCCTGTTACAGAGACAGCTCTGGGACCGTCAGATGAGCTCTTGCTGGAAGGAACAAACCTAGGAATCCTTTTCTACAGAAGGATGCCGGCATGGGCACGCTACTCTTTCCAGACAGACCCTTTGGTGAGGTTCCTGCAGTCTGACCATGCACGGTCGTTTGACAGTAGTGGCTGGGCATTGTGTGCATGTGGAATGCCTTCACGCAAATGTAATGAAATTGGTGGTTCTCAGTGGAGGCTGAGGGTTAGGAATGTACTGCAGATCATCTGACTCTTTAGAAGTGAAGTGGAAGAGCTCAACGGATTTCCCAACAGAGTGCTGGCCAGCCCTTCAGATGGAAATGGAAGTACCTTCCCCAGGTGATGGTGGTGAGGACGGTGACGAGCACCCCTTGAGAGCTACCACTGGAACAAGGTAAGGGATTCACATGCTGGACACAGGCAGTGGGAAGCAGACAGCGCAAGACTGAAACAGGACAGGTAACATCAGAAAGCAAGAGACGACAAAAGCTTATGTGGTCACTGCTTTATGACTAAGCTGTGTAATTGTTCTAAAACCCAATGTTTTGTTTGGGCAAAACTCCAAGGGTTATTTGCAGGAACTGAGTGACAGCCTGATACTTCAGTTTTGATTTGCTTTGGAAGAGCATTTATATTCCTATAAGGACACATTTGCAACGGGGAGCTCTTGAAACACCAGTATATGTGTGTGTGTATAGAGTAGTGCCAAAGAGACAGGGCATGTGTTTATGCACGTGTGCGAGGGAGCTTGCTCCTGCCACAAGTCCTGGGAATCAGCAGCACTTTGTATCCCGTTGTGCAGCCTCATCTGCCTCAAGCGCATGGGAAAGGTAGTCAGAAATCTCTGGGGCAGTGCCTTAGCCACCAGAAAGGAGTCCTGGGTTTGGAAAAGGAAGCCGTGAAAGGTCTGCATTTCCATGCTATTTTTGCTTGTTTATCTGGTCAGTGCCAGCCTATTTTGTGGGCAGCTTGTGCTTGTCTCAAGGTATTTGGATTTGATAATCTGATCAGTGCCAGTCCATTCTTGGCTTCTCCATCCACCTGCTGACTCCCTTGTGTTACCCTTCTGGTGCTCCATCCATCTGTTAAGAATTTAGTTACAAAACGCATTAAAATAAATCAGTGTGATTTTATGTGCATAGGGATCCTGTTCCCAACATTTCAGAAATCCTAATAAATAATTGTGTCTGTTAGTAACAGCATTGTAATGTCTTGTATTTTACCATTAGTGATTTACAGGGGATGCCATAATGCTCAGAAAACAGTCTTTTAGTATTCAGATTTGATGCTCTTCAGAATTCATTTTATACTTTGTTGTCAGGTAGTACAGGTTTTCAGACCATGTGCATGTGCTGAACACTATTATCAAAGAAATATATTCAGATACAGAATGCAAGAGCTTCCATTGAATTATTGCTTGACTGTAAAGAAGATCACAGCTGAAGCATGGGGCAATGGAAACACTACAAATCCAGACCTTTCTCAGAGTTTGAGCTATTCACTTTTCCATGGGAGGAAAAAAAAAACCTGCAGGGAGAGAAGACAGTTTTCCATCCTGCCCAGAAGTTCATTTGATAATTCTTTTGACCAGCTTTGTTAATTTGTTAGCTTGGGGAATCTCAGTAGGCTGATATGAACTGTCAAAGCTGACCAGGCAGAGGCCGTGAGATAGAGCGCTGGCTAACTCCTGGCTCATACAGGGATGGGCGATGATGAGGAAGTAGGTGCTCAAGCCTGTGGTGGAGTTCCCTTGTGCTTCAGGAGCAGAGTCTGATGACGCGTCCACTAAGGATGTAGCTCTTTAACGATCAGTTGAAGGTGCAGGAGAGGAGAAAGATTTACTGGAGGCAAAGTGGCAGTGCGTGGCAGGAGCGGAGGTGTTGGGTGGAAGCCACTGTGAGGTTGCAGGAGGGCTTCACAGCAGGGCAGCTCTGTCTTTCCATCCCTTCTCGGCAGACAACCCTGTAGAGGCTCACCTCTTGGGAGGCGCGAACTGAGGGGCCTCAGCAGAGCTGCACAGTTAGCTGCACTGTACCCGCTCACTATGCGGCACTGTGGGTGCAGAGCCACCGAGGCTTCCAGCCAGGGGGTTGCTGGCTTACTGCATAGAGAAGGTTAATGCAATTTTATCTCCTCGTTGAACGTTTGGAGGCTGTAGTTTGTCTAAATGAAGCCTTTATCTATAACATATCGGTGAGTACCGTAATGTTATAGGAAAAGAAGTGTGGCTTGGTTGATGGGATTAAAATCTTTTAACGCTATATCTCAGAGTGTGAGTAATGTAATATAAAAGAATTCTAATGCATTCAGCAAAGCCAAACACAACAAGACCTGAACAAACCCCAGAGGACACCAAGACAACTAACCTAAAACATAGGTCAGTGTTTTCAATTTTGGTGTAACTTAGTATTCTTTTTGCTTAATTAATCCTTATCTATCAATATGTTAATAAGAGGGACATAGAGGAAGCTAAATGCTGCTGAAAAGTCACAAGGTTGAAAGAAAACAATCCCAGCTTGTGGCTGATTTTTTTTTCTTAAATTTTATTACTGTGAAAGATAAGCAAACACTGTGTTTATTTTACCTGTGCACCTTGTATCAGACTCTTCCTACATGCAGTTCTTTAAAATGATAATTAAAATGGGAGAAAAAATAGAAGGAAATGCTGCTGAAAGCACAACAACACAACAGTGAAAGAATGGAACCATCATGTCCTGAAATTACAGCAGTCGCTGTATCAAGATGCTCATCATCCTTGTTCTCAGCCCTGCGAGACGTGGCATGCTTCCAACCCTGGTGATTTTCCTCACGAGTCTCATGATATTTGGTGTTTTCTTCCTGAGAACTGAGGCCCGGAAGCGTATGATTAAAGGATAATCTCAGCTTTCCTTTGAAAAGTGCTTCTGGCCCATTACTGAGGGAATAAGGCATCGTAATGGGGCCCTGGGGTGCTGCGAAGGCTGAAGCACAGCAGGTAGCAGCATGTGGCAGTTCGCGGTGCCGGGAACCTCCAGCACGGCGGGCTCGGCCGGCCTGGCCCGGGCGCACGGGGGGATGCTGGTCATGCACGGCACCATGCACGGGGCCACAGCCAGCACGGCCGCAGCATGCAGAGTCCGGGCAATGGAGCCCTTCTACAGACACGCAGCCCAGAAGCAGCAATATTAATGCTGTGTGTACAGGCAGCTGTTATCAAGTGGTTAAATGTACCTCATTTACAGCCTTTAAATTCCTAGGCAAAGGTAAGCAGCAATCCTAGGTGAGCTATCAGGCTATCTGATTTATGCAAGAGACTGTAATAAACTTCTGGCAGATATTTCTGTAGCTAATGGGAATGTTAAAAATTCAGATAATATATGTTAATGCTGATAAGCAAAAACTGATAAGAAGAACAACCCCCTCAACCACTGAAGAGAAAAACTCTGCTCTGACTTCTACAGTATGTCTGCCCCGTACTGTCAGTGTGAAACTTTCCTGAAAGATGAATTTGCACAACAGAAGTAGACTACCAAGACTAAAAGTGTGTATGTCACTTGACAAAGTCCTTGCAGTTGAGCTGGTTGTGCCTGCATACAGTGAACCAGTTTAACCTAAGATGAAACGAAGAAGGGGACCTTTCTGATTTGCATTGTATTGCATGTCTGTGAAACAAAACAAGAAAATACAATGCCCAGTCAAAGCTCTCAGCAGTGACAGCGTTAGCTTTTGCACACAGCAGCTACCACCAGTAAGTGACTGAAGCCCAAAGGGTCAACACGGGCTTTGATCATTTGTTGATGCTTTTGAGATGCACAGCTTTTTTCCTTCCTTCCTAATGCCTTTATAACTGATTCATAATCTCACTCTTCTGCATGAGGTTAACATATAGCTGAATATGTTGTTGAGTAAATGGCTTGTTTTGTGGTATTTCTATTAGACTTGAAAGAAAATACCACTGACTTGCATAAAAAGAGGTTTATATTTCATATAATAGAGGATACACATCACAATGTGCAGGCTGTTTATAATATATTGGTAGAATTGATCATAGGAACATCCAGACCTCTTAAACACGCACTAAATTTAACTTTAAAGCAATGCTAATTCAGGGGAAAAAAACAGTATGCATCATCTGTTGTCAATTTGATAGTCTGTGATATGTGTAACCAATTGTTCTTATTTACATTAATTTGCATTGTGAAAAGCAATTTTACAGTTTCAGTCAGACTTAATAGGCAATTTGCTGCTCGGTGCCTAATGGCGTAGTTACTTAAGCCTGCCCCCAGGGTGCTTTCTAGACCTGATATGAGACTAAACCTTTTAAATGTTCAATTGAACATCTTAAAAAGTCAAAAAGTCTTTAGCTATTAGACCCAGTTCATACTTGCCTTGTCATATTTGATATTATTGCTACAGATGCCCTTTGATTCATGTATATTTTGCTCTAGATTGCAGAAATGGTGATTTGATGCTATAAAACATCATGACACAGATGATCCCCTCCCACCCACCGAGGCACTTTACTGAGGAAGAAGGTGAAGGTAAGAATGTCCTCGCCGGCCTTGCACCGTGGTAATTGTGGTTTGGGAGATCTACCTGCATTTAATGACTGACTTTTCGCCGAAACTTCTCAAATCTTAATTACACATTTCCACATTTATGAATGCATGAACTATCTCCTAAAGGTGTGATAAAACCTAATTTTAAAAGAAGACAGAATGAAAGCCCTTAATTCGCAGCAATTTTGCCTTGAGGTGAATGTATTAGGACCAAACTGAAAAATAAAATAGCCCACTTTTGGGGAGTGTTGCAGGGGATAGTGTGATTTTTTTTTTTTTTTTGGCACTTTTTGAGCACTACATGAGAAAGGTTCTTTGCCCCATCAAGTTACATTAGGAGCTTGTCATTTTTTTATCAGTATCTTTTATCATTGAAGAGGTGTTTTTGAAAAAGCTTTTAAACAGTCCTCTAGGGAATGTCACTGGATCTGAGAGATAGATGAAGGAGGAAGTAGCACAAGATCTCAAAAGATGGAGCCCTGCTTCTTAATGCCTTAATGTGGTTACAGGCAACAAGTGAATTTGATACGAGGAATAAAATGTACATGAGATTGAAGCAAGTCACTGATGGTGGATGGACTGAGCAATGGCCATGGCTATATCTCTGGCCTTTGTAAGTAACATGTCATGTGGGAGTGAGTTTTGTAAGAATTACAAAACTCAAAAATAACAAAAAAATTTTTTGTTTTTTGGTTATCCTTGTACTAATGATAAATGAAGACAATAGAGAGTTGGGATACTCATTTACATGAAGGTATAGACATGTCTGAGATCACAATTAATCAAGACCAATGTTATTGTTGTAGTTTGACAGCGATCCTCTTTTGCATTCAGCTGTGTTATTTACAATACATTTCCAGATGTTGAGATATTTGTTTCCAACCCATGCTGATATCACACAGATATATATACACTTTTCAACAGATTATGAAAATGTGTGAATGTTATTGGACTTCTGTCTTCTCTAATGTGATAAAGTAAATACAAGGCTTGCTAAATGCTTTTTTTGAGAAAAGAATATTGTGCCATGCTTAAGTAATGTAATACCACCATCTTTTTTTTTTTTTTTTTTAGGAGTCTGCTTTATTTCTGCAAGAGGATTTTACTTCAAAAGATATCACAATTCATTTCACAGTAGTATACAAGAGAGATTCCAAAAAATTGCTGCAGATGTGTGCTACTTGGCATATCTTGTATTTGCAGCATTGTGCAAAGAGTGGAAAGATAGTCAAGGGAAGTTATGTATCAAATCACCCCATGTCATAATGCAAAAAGTCCCTTATCTACAACGAGCTTAAAGTATTTGAGGCTGTGAATATCCCAGTCAGTTTAGGAAAAATATAGCTAAAATGAAACTAAGCTTTTATACTGTTTTTCAACTAGATCTGGCTAATATGAGGCCAGATGAGTTTTCTGATGGAATGGAGGTGGTGTAGGTAGTGTAGGCAATCTGGTATTGTCTATATTTGTACTTAAGAATATCAGTGGTCTAACCTATTTTCAGTCTTAAAGATTTTTTTTAGTATAGCCTTTGCTTTTTTTCTCACTGCTACATAATTAAAAAGCACAAAAGCTCAGAGATCAAAGTGTCAGAGCTTGAAGATAGTCTTTTAAAGTGGCATGTATAGGACATTTTTACAGCATTAGCATGAATCTTTACTACTTATCCGAGATTCACTTGTAACATGGTTAATATTTTTAGTGTTTTGTGAAAAAAATGACAATTATGGCTGCACACAGTGTGAAATGTATTCTGTGACTGAAGGCAAAGAAGTCAATCTTTTTTAGATTCCTCCTCTGAACATACCGAAGAAAACCATACCAAGTGGTAAAGGGTGGTTGCCTGAGACAACCTGACATAACTAAGGTTTGATTTGCCCTTTTTTGCTCCCCAGAGGGTGTTCAGTCAACATCCTGAGGACATTGAAGTGGTCATTGTTGTTGTCCATGTATTTAAGAAGAATTATCTTATGCAATTGGCAAACTCTCATCCAACTATTATTCTACTTCCCAAACATCCAGTTCTCTCTAAGTCCTTTCATATACAGTTGAGTTTTGTACATTTCAATATCTATGCTTTTCAAAATTTGAAAAAGCAAAGGTAATGTTTAGGAAGAAAATCACAATAATGGAGGATTCTGGATTAGTTGTGTTCTTTTACCTTTAAATGAATGATTGCCAGGGACAATTTCTAGTTTGCTGTAGCACAGTCTAGACACAAAGCTGTTTTTTGTTGTTTAATAAACTGCAACCTGCAGAAATAAAACTTTTCTTAATAAACTAGTATTGCTATGCTGTTGTGAAGACGATGGACAGAATCTAACCATTATGATAGTGGTCCTTGGTCTTTTCATCTTTCATTGATTTTTGCAAGATAGGTTTTCTAAGCTGAGCTGTATACCCTCTAGGCTCATGCTGAACACAAAATGTATTCATTAAAGCATAGAGCAGAGATATTAGTCAATTAGTCACTTGCATGTGTAATGACCTTCATGTCTGTATCTCAAAATGACCAGCCTGACGGACTGAATAGCAATACCAAAACAAGTTATTTCTCAGCCCAGTCCAGAAGTAGCAAAACCACTCCCCCAACCTGGCCGCAGGAGAAATGGGTTTCCACTAGGAAGACGTTCATCACAGAGTGTATGTGGTACTGCCAAAAACAGAGTGGTGAGATCGCGGTGGGCACAGATATCCATGACGTGTTGTGTCTCTGCAGACCCTGTGGCAGGGGCTGGTGCGGGGAGGAGAGGGCCAGAGTCACTGAGCACCTCGGTGAGGTGGCTCGGTCACATCCAGCGCCTGTTACAGCCCCAAAGTATTTAATCTAATTTTTTGATGTGCTGAAATTAACTCCTATACAGATCATTCACAACTTATTTGCAAGTGATTATTTCGTGTCCAGAGACCTTTTCAGTGGCTAAGAATGATCATCAAGGCAAATGGAAATCAAATGAAAAGACACATTGTGCTTTAAATGATTATGCCAGCATTTTCGAACTGTGATTACAGATAGAACAAGGCAGAACATATTTCTTTAAAAGGAACTATGTACAAGAGCATGAAACCTTTTTTGCAAATATTCTGATAACGGAATTTCTCATGTGTTGCTTTCTCATCCATAGCTGGGAAGAAGAGCGGTTTGGTGGGGCTGTGATGGTACGTTGAGCATGTGGACTTCATTTGAGGCTCTTGGACATCACTTACGTGCCTTCGGAAGCACATGCCTTGTGCAGGGACTGGTGCTCGGTGGGGAGCCAGCTCTGAACCATGTGCGGCTCCGAGGGCTGATCTGAGGACGCTCTGTGACATTATAAAAACAGCAGTTGGACTCCCTGGGGATGTAGGTCTGGCCCAGCTTCTCCAGGCAAGTCCTTACACTAACACTGCGTAGGCATTTCAGCTACCTCCTCTGCTGTGGGAATCACCTGGATTTTGCCTTTTCTCTCTACTAAAGAGCCAGATATCCTGTGTTTGGTTTTCCTTCAGTTCTTCAGCTATAAAATGAAGATGATCATATCTTGCACTGAAACAGAGCAGTCCATTAAGTAGTCTCTGCCCTGCATCTGGCCAGTAGGACATTGGCATCTGTCCTGAATTCTTTCCCCTGGGGAGACCAACCTTAAGGCTCAGCACAGCCTTCTGCCTGTCTTCTTTTTTCAAGCTTTTCCTTTCCTTTCCCCTTGCTGTGGGGCTCAGGGCAGGAAGACGGTGCTACAAACACGAACCCTCAATTGCTGCTGTGATACAGTCCATGAACTGTATGTGTGATAGAAGCACACTTTTTAACTTATTCCAGAAAGGTTCTGATATGCTGAAAATCCTGATCTCACTGATTGCTTTTGATTTACTTTTCATTCTCATCCAAATGTGAAGCCTCATAGTGCGGTATACTTTGTAGATAGTTCAAGTGTGTATTTTGCCAATACTTTGTTTTCCTCTACCAAATCTCTGCTAGATTTTGAGATTAAAAAAAAAAAAAAAAAGGTGGATCTATCAACTTTAATTGCAAGTTTTCAATGACTGTCTCTAGAACGCACACATTTGAGCAGCTTGTCTGTAGATTTTATTCAGTTAACTGCTGGGGAAGCTGCTTTATTATGAAAGTATGATTAATGATCGCTTTTGTGTATCTCTTATAAATGAGATGCTATGTCACTAAATAAATACATAAATGGGCTGGATGTAAAAGAACAGTTTTCACCGAAACTGACATCCTTAGTTGTAAATTTTTAACAGATGTCACAAAGCCAAAGATATTATAATCTACTATAAAAAACCTTTCAAGTTCTATTTTAATTAACTTATGAAGCCACCAGAACTCTTGGAGAGAAAATATGTACAGTGTATGTCAAGAACTGCTTGGATGTGATCACCAAGATGTGATGGGCATAGTTTAAGATTAAACGTACAGAAGAACAGAAACTAAGAATAGTCAGCACTGTAGTAAAACATACTTAAGATTTAGCAAAGCAAGTCTGGCATGAAATGCAACTGTGAAAAAATTGATGCCACTCACTTAACCCCCCCTTCATGTTCTGACACCAAAAAGGACAGTAGCTCTGAAGATGGTGTTTAAAGAAGTTGAGCCATAACAGAACCGGAGAATGGTGTATCCCAGGGTAAAAGGATATTGGCATGCAGACAGTGAATTTGTCTTACAGTGCTTTCCCTGGAGGATCTTGTTCCGTGCAAAGGGCAGTGGCTCTCAGGACCTGTTGGCCCCAGTGCTCGTCCCTCTCCATGTGTCCTCGTTGCCGGCATGGCAGGTGGCCAGAGGGAGAGTCTGTCCAGGCTGGCAGCCCGCGGCCGGCTCTGGCTGACGGCCCCATGCCGGGGTGCCGGCAGCCAGGACAAGCCAGAAATGCTGCTTGCCGTGCTGCACTGACAGCAGCTGTTACGACTGCTGTGGAAATAAACCTGCGAGGCCTTCCGGGAAGGACGCACTGCTGGGAACAAAAGACATAAATATGTCTCAAACTTTTGATCGTGATGAAGCCTATGAACCTTAAGCACGTTATCATCAGTGAAGCATGTGCTTAGATTGGCCTGAAGTAGGCCTGAAGGCAGTTTTTAACTTGCACTCTTTCCATGCTACCCAGGGCAGGTATTAGCATTATAAGGGCCATTGCTTCTTCAGAGCCCTTGGAAAAACTTCGAGACTGATTGTCAGCAAATGCAAAGTGTACCTTGTTTGCTGTTCAAGTGTCGGTAGGTGCTCCATGTGACATTGCAGACACCTTGCAGCTTTTATCTTCTAGAAACCCTTGACTGAATGAAAGGTGGCTAGAACCGTGGAGGGTTTGTCTCTGAATACATTACACTGGCTATGGATGGAGTTCCTGCTCACTTCTTAGCACTGCTGGTTTTGTGACTGAAGGTAACCATATGCTGTATTTCCATAACGCGTTTCAAGGAGATTTCCATACCAGAGCACATGGGCATGCTCCAGTATGGCAGGGTTGTGTCTCGGTAGCACCACTATGAACCCCAATATGAAACCATGGAGTAGACAGCAGTTCACGTTTGTGTATGATAAGCATGCTTTAAATTGGTTTCTGATCTCCCTGACTTCTGTCTTCCTGACAGTTCTCCACTTCACAAGCACCATGAAAGGGTAACAACCAGCACATGCCCAGAAGAAGTGGCAATGAGACTGCAGGACAAAACACTGATAAAGCTAAAGTGGAGCAAAGAAAACGTGATCTTTGACAGTGAGTTGAATGCTATTGTGAGATATCTATTACCCCTTAAAGAAGTATCGCAGCGCTCAGTGCTAAGTTCTGCTGCGTTTAGGTGGGTGAGTGACATATTTATGTCCTGGCCAGATGTCTGGAAGCTCTGCTAGCTATGCGTTGGTCCCCTCCCAGGTGTACTGCCTGCCTCCACCTTGGAGGTGGTCATGGCCAGTGTGTGGGGCTGTCCTCACCGGGGTCACCCCATGCCAGGGCCACCTCATGCCAGGGCCACCCTGCTGCACCTCTGTGGCGGGCTCCTGGTGGGGCCAGAGCAGAGGCCAAGGCATCATCCTCTGATGTGCACCCGGCTACGGCTTTCATTTCCAAAACAGCTTCTTGAGCTCCTACTGAAGGGTAACTTCCGCCTTGGGAGCTACTTCTCTGCCCTCTTCTGTGTGAGGAGGATGGTTCTTGGCGTGGTCCAGGGTCCTGGACACACGAGGTGAACTAGGAGAAAGGGGGAGCACGAGGAAGACTCGTCGTGGTGGCTCTGCGAGGAGCACCGGCACCCCGCCGCAGGCAAACGCTCACAGGCCGATGTCATGCCCCATGCCCGCGGTGGTGCTTCACTCCCGAAGCAGCAGAGAAGGTCTGAACGCTGTTAGTCCCCGCTTGCCACCAAAGTAAGCAGAGATTTTCTTTCTTTCTTTCCTCCATTCGTTTCCTGGTTTTATTAGATTCTAAAATAATTGTTGTTAGGCTTTAAAATAGGGTGTTTTGAATTATTCTTAAAGAGCTACATGACTATTAAGTGCTTACCTGGAAGAAATAATGGAGTGACTGTTATGAATGGTTGGTGGATTTGAGTTTTAAATAGTGAAAAATGAGTCAAATTCCCTCTGTCATAAATGCTCTGTGGAATTTAGAAAGTCCTGTTCAAAGATTTATTTAAAGACCGTATATTTGATTATGCCTGCAAACGTACGCTGAATATGACCAAGCTCTGATAAAATACAGCCTTCCTAAAACCTCTGACTGTGGTCCGCAAGCAGGCAGAGAGGTGCACGCTTTACTGAAATAAGTACTCATAAACCCATAGTATTTTATTGACTTGCATGACATGGTGCAGGTTTACTGAAGAGCGAACGGAAGTCTAGAGACCACAGTGGGTCAGCGCTCAAGTCAGCACGTGTAGCTGGCTGTACAGTTTGCTATATGCTTTCATTTAGTTTCAAAGATCTAGGAACTTCTGGAATTTTTATAGTCACATTTGTTATGCAAAACTTCAATTATTTTTTTTATTGCACCTATACAAAAAATCTGAGGTAAGATATGTGTTGTTGTGCAATACCTATTCGTAAGCGTTGATTTTTAAGTGGCAGCAACTGAGGTCCTGACTGTTTCCCAGTGTGGAGCTTTGCAGAGAAAGAGTTATTATTTAAGGGTCCAGAGAAAGTAAATGGGGGAAGATCCGCCGACTTCCCGGCACGACGTGGATTTTCGGTGCGAGGGAAACCGGGCAGCACTAACCCTTCATCAGCGTTTGAATGTGGGCTCTCAGCTAGAAAAGCAGCCCTGAAGGGCTGTCAGAGGATTATCTCGGCTGCTCTGGATGAGTCCGGGCCATTGCCACCAGCGCAGCCGGTACCTCTGACTGCACACCGGCTTAGCCGAGATAAAAATCGGGCTCGATGCTTCTGGCCTCTGAAGGCAGCCTGATAAAATTAGCAAAAGTAATGTTTTGTAAAAACGTCTTTTGATAGCTTAGCAAAACCCAGAAGATTAAATATGAGGAAGAAGGCTCTGGGCTGCTTTTTCTCTGTCGGGGTGGGTAAATAGGTGTGCTGACACTGGAACAAATGGAAGTGCTCTTAGTTTACACCACCTGAAGGTCTAACAGTCTCCCATTTCTTTAACTTTATAATGAAGAGACATTTCATGGGAATGAGACGAGTTCAGGTACGAACCTTGATTTTTAATTTCCTGCCTGCCTCACTGTGATATGTGTAGCGACTGTGGCGTTATTTCATTGCAATTGTTTTAAATTTACTTATAATAGATTCTACTTGGAGAACTCTACCCCCCAAACGATAATTTCTTTTGTTTAATTTTTGTCTTTAAGATTAATGTCCTCATTATAATGCATCTTCATTTTGTTTTCCCCTAAATGCTCAGGATTATGACTTAAAAAGAATTTTCAGTGGACAAACTCCTAATATAAATTTGGCAACTATCAACAACTAGACTCACCAGATTGCAGTGCGGGCAGCAGGAATCTCTGCAGTAATCAAAGGTGCGGAGTCAGGAAATGAGGAAAAGCTTTGTTTTCCCGGTGAAATAGAGGGTGCTCCCTCGAGTTTGCTCTGCATTATTACAAAAAGCTTAAAGGCAAAGTTCCATTATTTCTGACCTTTCTGTCCGCATCACAGTGCAACTGTTGCCATTTGGGACAATTTAAGGGACTTCAAACCGTTCTGTAATAGCCAGCAAGCCATGCTAGCATCATCGTTACTTGTCTCTGCCATTTGTATGGAAGGAGGGAGAACACTTATGGTCAATTCTGAGCAGGAGTTCCTTTAGTATTATTTTCTCTTCTAGTAGTTTGATGCCAAATACGAATTTCCATTTATTATTGCACTGTGCATGATAATTAGATACATTTCTCAGGTTTTGGTTGTCATCTACCAAGAAGCCAGAAGAGTATGTTTATCTGAATCTGTAATTCACTGGGGTAATGATCAAGAATTAAACACGGAGGATAACTAGCAACATCAAGACTTTTTGATTTTTTTTTTTAATTTTCTATTTTTAAGATTACTTGTTATGTGCTTTGCAGCTGAAGTAAAAAATAAAGTTTGCACAGGCTTGAGGAAGGCCAGGGCTCTGGCTGGCATCTATAGGGCACCAGCATGGCGGTGACCAGCAGAAGATGCACGATCTGTTTGTTGGAAGTTTCCCACTGACATACAGATCCTAATCAACCCTGTTGAGATGACTTATTTTTTCTTTTTTAATTGGATAAGGATTTGGGTGTATTACATGCAGCTTTTTCCTTAGGTTTCTCTTCAACTTTTTATTTTCAATGTATTCATATTTGTTTTGTTACCTCTACTTCTCTGTAACCTACCAATCCTCTGAGGATTTTTTTCCAGGCCTTTTCACACTTTGAAGAACATAGGTTTAGGTAAAAGGAATATGCAGAAAGCTGGTCTAGTTTTTTGTCCATACCTCCCATAAAATGCTAATGGAGTGTCTCCTTCATGAAAATATAAACGGTATTTTTTGTTTTGTCACACAGCTCTAAAAGCAAAACTAAACTTCCATCGAAGGAACCTCATGTCACTCTTGAGCGTAGTGCGATGTGAGAAAGCGTGGATGGTGTCGGACTGTGCCAACCTTGCCGCCAAACATTTGTGACCAAGGAAGACATGGTTTATTCTGGGTTCAGCAGGTGGCACAGTCTGAAGTCTACTGATGGATGAGAGCTGGATTTGAAGTAGATGGAAGCGCTTGAGAGGTGGGGATGGAAATGACAAACCCTTGGTGCCTTCACGGCTGCTCTAACTGTGGCCGGGGAAGCAACCTCCGCGCAGAAGAGCTGCGAGAAGGCGCCGTGGCAGGCCCTGCTCAAAGAGCTCCTGGTGGTCTGCCGGCGCCCACGTCCCCTGTGTCCATGCGCATTGGACAGTAAATTGGAAATGAAACGCAGTAGAACTTGGCAGCAAAATACACTGGATATGCATATAGAAATATGCTGTTTACAGCTGATCACACTCTCCAAATGAGTGCATTCACTTCTTAGCCTTTAAGTGAAATCCCTGGAAAAACGTGTTTCTAAAGCCTTCAAGATAAATAATGGGGAGGTCCCTGCCTCCCCATTCAAGACGGCTCTCAAAACAACGCTAAGGTTTTACCGCTGGATTTATTTCAGCAGTGAAAGGTCATTTAGAAGCTTCCTTAGCTGTTTCTACTTACAAGGAACATTTCTAATGCAACTTTAGAGCACAAAAAGTAAATATGTCTAGCTTGGCAGACAGTTTGAAGAAAACCTGCTTAGTTCAATCATTAGGTCAAGCCACATAAATTTCTACCTTCTTCGAAGAAAATTGCTAGTGAGTGTCTAGACTGAAGTGATTTTAACTTCCTTGACACTGAAGATTTAGTTGTATCAAACAATAATGAACAGCTGAAAGATGTAATTTCAGATGTAAAAAGCGTACAGCATCTACACATTCAGAGACAAAATAATTCTTACTGTGCACTGCACCATAATACTTATGGCATTAAATATTAGTAAGAATTATTTTTAGAGGAAGCCCAATGGCTCTGAAACTTAACTCTCTCTAGAGTCCATGAGAACCTTAAGTTTCAGAGGAGAAATTGGGCAGTAAATCTTATTCTTTGGTCATGCTTTTCACTGAGTTTTGGTTTAGTGATTGGCAGTAAATGGAGCTCTGGCAGAGGGAGTTTGCTGCTGGGCCCTTGGAATCGAAAGGGCAATATTCTCTCTTTCTGGAGATCCCTTTGTATTTATTCGTGTGTGTTATCTAGTGGCCTGGATGATGGATAGCAGAAGGAAGTATTGTTTAAGTAAAATAACTATGATTTGGGGAGGAATAACTGAAACGGAAGTTTTGAGAAGCAATAGCCATGTTCTCAGGCATCTGAAATGTGTCTGCTTTTAAAAGCAAAGCAATGTTTTCTAATTCCAAAATCCCAATTTGCAAGGATGCTCAGTCATCTCCAGGCGTAACATAATAGTCTCTTGGCAACTGCAGATGCTTATCTTGAAAGATTCATTTTTATAACAGATTGAATTCTCAGAAAAGAGACCAAACATAAAGATGTTAGAAATCAAAGCAAAAATCCAAAAGGGTTTTGAGGTTTGATTTGGTTAAGCATACAAATGTTTGGATATTTATTTGAAGCGTATTCAAGCTGCTTAAATCTAGAAGATTGGTAATAGGCTCTATCCTCACTGCCTCTGTGACAGAAAGTCTTGGCACATACAGTTCCAAATTGCATTGACCTTTTTTGCTGCCAAATTCTATTGCATTTTCATTTCTAATTTACTGTCCAATCCAGCCCCAAGGTCTCCAGCTTTTACTACCCTTCTAGGTTTCCATTTCCTATTCAATATGTGCTTTTTCCCCTTGCTTAATAGTTTTCATTTTTTCTTCCAGTTGGGTCTCATCTTATTAATCAAAAATTTAGGAACTGATATATGAGATCAGACCTGTGATTCAACCGTTTTGCTGTTCTTTCTTTTACAATTTACCAGGTTTAGATGCCCCAGAAGGGACAGGAAAAACACAGCAATGGATAATTATGGAAACCTTTGCCCACAGGAAAAAATCTTTAATGTATTTCTGTGCAAAAGTAAAAGAGTTTATATTCTCTTCCAAAATACCTAGCTAACATAACCGTGTTTCTTCTTGGCAACCATATACATATCTAATATTTTCCTGAATTCTGTTAAACATTTGATGCCAGTAATATCTATTGGCATTGAGTTCCACAGGTTTATTTTGAAGTTAATTGGTTGTTTCTGCCTATATTTCTATTTCCTCTGAACACCCTAGTATTATTTCTTTTTGCTGTTTTGCTAGTTTTCCAAATTAGTGTCTCTTGTGACTGTCATTAATATGCTGAATGTCCCTCTGCTCAGAGCAGCAAGGAAGATGCTATATAAAATGGATTACAATACACATTCCCCCTCTTAATTTTTAAAGCATATTGCTGACAAAAGGCTTTTCTCTGAAATCTGTGATTGGAATGACTGACCTCTTTCTTACTCATAGTTCTTTTACGTTGTCATCTTTTGTTGAGGAGCTGGCCTACATCCTTCACCTGTGTTAAGTGATTCCCTCCTGCCTTGTAAAGGGAAAAGTATCCAAATTAAAGATCTCTGTGCCCGTTCTCTTTAACTTTTTCTATTACCTTTGAATATTCCTGATGCCGTTTCTTTATTGTACTCTTTCTTCCTGATGATTGCACCATTTTTCAGAGAATGACAGAGTGAAAATACCTTATTAAAGGAAAAATACAGAGATGATAAAAGCTATGCCTTTATTTATAACTTGCCGCTATGCACAAGGAGCAAGAGGAGATGTTATTTGCTTACTTACAGGTATAAACCCCTCGCATTATCCGATATGGGAATGGCTTTCTGTTATTAAAGCCATTTGTGGCTGTCTCTGGCTTGCCATGCCTGGTCTGAGCTCCCCGCGAGTTCAGCGGGAGGTTTCCGTGAGCCAGAAGGCAAAACCCAGAGCTCGCATTGCTCGCTGCGGGGGAGAGGTGACCGCCGAAGGGTCTCTCCGTTGCCGACCCCTTCGCCCTGCTGCGGACGTGGGGCGAGCAGAGGCACCCTGCCCACGCGGGCTGCCCGGACCTGCCTGGGCACGGCGGCTGCCCATTTTGCAGCCAGAGCAGAGCCGCGTGTCTGCAGCTACCCGACGGTTTGTGTCCTTTCATTTATTTATTTTTTTTGCCGTTCAAGGCTTGCCAGTCATGCCGGACCGCTGGGACCTTCGCAAATCTTCTTGGCAGCACTTCCCGTCTCTTGCTCAGCTTTCGTTCTCCTTATTGGGTTGCTTTGATCTGTGTTTGGGATTTGTCAGTTTAATTAATCTAATCTCTGCAGTATCATCCATGAGAACTGAAATAATTCCTAACAATGTTTTGTTGATCCCCGTGATTGCTGAATGAGAGTGAAGTTACGCAGTGGCATTTGGCAATGTTTTTTACCTGAGATGGTTAAGTTTAGCATTTTAGAGTCTTTTATTACTTTTCCTTTTAATCAATCTGCTATCGATCTGCTTAGAGATCAGGCTACTTTTGCATGTTTCCTCACTGATAAAACTATGTTTTTAAATGTTCTCTAAAATCCTACTTTGCTCCCACAGGCTCTCTCAGGAGCAAACTGCATTTAGCAAAATTACAGGGCATCCCTACAGTGAAATGTGGAAAAATGATGCAGATGCTATGTGTTTGAAGTATTAAAAACTGCTGATTAGTTTAAATAATACAATAACTTTTCCCCAATATCTGTGCAAAGAACAACACTTTTTAAATAACTATATGGCTAGATTAGGACAGGGCCATACCCAATAATGGCATGGTATGGTATGGTTTCAGACCCTGCATGGTTATACCGACAGTAATTTTGCATTGCTGATGGCAAATCGAGAGCCTCTGTGATAATCCTGCCCCCTACGGATGAGATGAAGTGTTTTGGATTTCAGTGCCTAGTATATATGGAAGGTTTCTGTATTACAGACTCAGCAGTTTGCAGTTTGATGAATTCTTTTAGAGTGATTAGTGTAACACCAGGCTGAATTTGCAAGTCAGTTTAAGCCGTTCTATTTTAGGTATCTTAAACTTAAAAAAATAATAATAATAAAAAAAAATCTAAAACATAAGCACTGACTTTGTTTTAATTGTTTCCAATGTTCTTCCAACTTTACTAAATGACCTTGAGTAACCTTGAATGTTTGGTTGATAGAGGTCTTAATTTTTACTTTGACTTAATACAGAGAATGTGAAAAAAATCCCTTCTCTCACTCTACCGATCTAGTTAGCTCCATCACAAAGTTGGCAGAAAACCTCTGGGCAGAATTGCAAGCAGCTGGAGTGACTTTTGGCTTGGTTTCTTTTTACTGTGGAGCAGAGGGATGCTTGACGGGGAGAGGCTGCAGACAGGTGATGGACAAAGTGTTTGCTGGCCCTGCCATGACCAAGGCAGGTAAGAGCTGTCCTGGGCCAGCTGTGTCACTCCTGGGTGCAGGTATGAACATACGGGTTGCTCCCCGGAGCACTGGAAATGTTGTCAGAATTATTTTATATATATATATATATATATATATATATATATATATATATATTTAGCTTAATCCTAAAATGCTTAATACTGTCATTTTCATTTAGCTGTCTTGTAGGATCATGGTATCAGAGACAAACCAAAAAGCAAACTGAATCTCAGCATCTGATCATGTAACATATTTTTTCATACTATAATTTTCAGGGAAAAACTATACTGTTACTGTTGCATTATGTTAGTGCTGTACCTGCAGCCCAGTGACGTTGCTTTCTCATTACCTTGCTTCTGGGATAGTTGCTTGTGTTAGTGACAAAAGGATGTAAAACTCTGAGTCGAAAGGGTAGAAATTTACTCCCATATGACTTATTTTTTGCTTGCAAAACAATCAGTCCGCATATTTTTAATATTTTTTTTCCCAGGAATGGGCTGACTTTTTTTTTTTACATATCTTCTCTGGAATGTGCAGCAAGCCCTACAATACTATCTCAAGACATTGTGTGGCAGAAATTGCCTCAAGAGAATTTTCTTTTATGCTGTATCCTGAAATGCGTATATAGCTGTTCAGCGTGCTTCTGCCAATTATTAGAAGAAGCTTGTGTTCATGTGGTGTACTGTGAATGTGACTTGATGAACAGCCCTACCAGAAAATATGCTGAGATAAAGGCTGCTGCTCTGGAGAAACTCCAGACACTGTGGGAGTGGCGTTTTGTTTTGTTTTCCATAGAAAATTTATAATTGTCTAAATATAAATTAAGCCCGTTATCCTGACCTTCCCTTTCTTACAGTTTGTTCATTTGAAATCAGTCATATAGCATGAAAAGATTTTTTTTTTTTTTTTTTTGCAACTCCTAGTCTAGATTCCTTGTTAGAATTCTTTTTTTCTCCCAAAATGGTTTTCAGCCTTATCTTAGATAGTGACAAGAAGAGAGGTGAAAATTTCCTGCTCTTCATGTATATTTTTAAAGTGATGTTTTGGCTTAATGTAACTTGGAATGGAAATTCTCTGCTGGAAATAACTGGACAAAAATTTGTTGATGTTAACAGAATTGGGACCATTTGCCACTCAGTGAAACATATTTTGTTGCAAAACCGAAGATTAACTGAAATTCCAATAACTAAGTCCTCAGTCACTCTTTGAAAAACTGAAACATCTAATCCTCTTGACCAGCAACACCCTTTGTGCTTAGGTGTCTAGCTTTAGGCATTTATTTGAAAATTTTTATTCCTCCAGGAAGGATTTGCATAGCTAGCAGCTGAAATACAGTGTTAATTACCATATTATACAATGATCCTAACAGATAGTTGATAACTGTGTTTAAATGGGTCAGCATTAAACATGGGGAGATATTCGAAGCAGTGGAAAAGAAGTATGATGGCTTGAATGAGGGGTCCCTCCCTCTGAGTCAATGCTGGTACCTCGCGCTGTGCTTGGGACGTGCTAAGATGCCATATTTTGCTGGAAATTACCAGAAATTGTGTTTATTTTTGTCCATTAATTGCCTTAGTTTTACAGGTAAGATAATTAAGGGTAGCTGAGCCACCTCTTTTACCTCAGATGAATCCAACCTAGGTAATTCTTGCCCTGCCCTTCCTTTCTAATTCATTAAGTTTTTTGGTTAAAGTGGTATTTCAGTTACGACCTAAATAACTGGGTAGTGTTTTGTTTCAGACTATTAAACAACTGCCACTTTTTCCCTGGTGGGTAGTTGAAGTTCAGGTGTCATGAAGTTATGCTGGTACTTTTTGTCTGTGTTTATTTTTTTATGACTATCTTGAATCATACAAATTGAAAATTCTAAAATTAAAAACTTGATTTTTTTTTTTTCCTCATCAGTAGAACTGGCCAGAAAAAAAAGTGGAAAAATTATGAAAATGTCCTAAAGAACATTTTTTGGGATGTGTAGGGTTGTTTGTTTGTTTGGCTTCTCTTTTTCTGATCAAAATAGCAATTTCATCACTGTTTTCCAACTGGCTGTCCCCATTAAACCTTTCTATCTCATCATTGCTGAAAGACCAATCACCACAATCCCTGAAAACTAGTAATATATTTCTAGTTAAGAGGCAGCAATTCTTCTGATGGTGCCGTCGTCTAAAACCTCCTCGGTCCTTGAGGAGACTGAGTGCCCCCGTCGTGAAGGCAGGTGCTATTTTCTGAGCCTCCAACGGACAAGGAGGAAGCTGCTACGGGGCAGTGTAGCACCTGCCCGGCGTCCCCTGGCCTGGGGAGCAGGCGGTGGCCGGATGCCTCCGGGGAGGCCAGCGGGACACCAGGGGCTTGGCGAAAGGAGACCGTTCCTCTGGACGGGCCTCTGCTGGCTCACGGGAAATCAAGGCATTTACAATGATTGCACGCCTTTTTTTGTGGCTTAAAGGGCCATAGCTCCCGTTTTCGATTTCCTGCTGCGGATGCCGTGCCCAGGAGATGCACCTCCGCAGCGAGCGCTGCCTTGTACCTCCCGTGCGTGCTCCTTCTCCTGGACCGGCACGTAGGGACGGTGCCAACTGGGTCTGGGGGGGGATCACTTCGGAGGGAGGTTTGGCAACGGCCAATAGCCTCTAGTACACTAGCAGCCTTCCTGGTCTTCTTCAAAGAGCTGGGCAAAGAAACTAGCTGAATATGCAGTGTACCTTCAAAGAACTACAGGACTTGGGAAAAGTGGACAACCTGGCTATTTGGGGGTTTACCAGGAAAGCGATGGGGCTAGGCTGCAACCTGAGCCGTTAGCAGTCCTGGCTGCCAGCTCACGGGCTCTTGGTGTGGATGGGTCGGAAAGGACAGGGATAACGCTCCTGGAGTGGGGGCCAGACAGGGATAACGCTCCTGGAGTGGGGGCCAGGTGGGTCTGGCACATTTAAGAGATAGAAGGAAAGCAAATTTGTGCCAAAACGAGAAGACTAACCAGTGCAACACGGGTAAGTACAGGCTTGTTAGTGTGACACAATAGCACAACAGCTGATATGAGACTTGATTAACAAATAATTAAGAAATGTATTCTAATTAGTGTCAATCAACTTGGGGGTATGGAAAATAGACCCACTAGATAAAGTAGAATTTTTTTTTTTTCTTTTAATGAGGTGACAAGTTTGGCAGATAAGGCGAGTATCGATAGACCAGTAGTCTTACTGGTGTTTGCCCGGGCAGCAGTGACGCCTCGAGCGGGGCTCAAGGATGGTCTGAAGTCGTGGCGGCGCAGTTGCGTTAGGGCCTCCGAGCGGCCACGCTCCCGGCGCTGACGGCTCCCGGGGTCGACCCACCGAACGCAGAAAAGAGAGGGCAAGGCTGGACGTGATCTGAGTTGGTAGGTGCATACACCAGGAGCAGAAATTTGATAGTAGAGACCGTTTCAATTTAGTAGATAGGGATATAAGAAGGTCCAAAGCTGGAAGCTGAGATAAACACGTTTTATGTACAGCAGGAGTAATTTAATAACTGGAACATCCCACCAGAGCTAATGGCTGATGATTCATTGCCAAAAATGTCTTAGTGGAGATTGGTTTGTGGCTTTCTGAAAGGTTTGCTCTAGTTTGAAAGGAATTAATTCTGGAAAGTTTTATGTCCAAGTCACAATAGAAGCCTGCAACAGTCCTTTCTGGCAATGAATCCACAATTACTTGCTCTAATTAATCTCACTGGAAGCAGGATGAGAACCTCGCCCTCCGAACGAAAGCAGACTCTGCCTTTTTCATTCTGGGCGATTGTCACATCATTGCGGCGCATTAATGAATGGCATTGTTGTCTTTGGCTCTGTGGCTAATCAGCACGTCAGCTAAAGTGGATTTGATTTTTGAAAAGTCTTATGGACCCCATAAAGATCAGTAATCATTAAAATTAACCACACGCTGATTTAATCAACGTATAGCTTTGTTAATTACTAGCTCTTTCTTTGTGTCCATCTGTTTTTAAGATTGTAGTGAACCTGCAGCAGATGTTCATGTAAATATAATAGGCTGGTTGCCATGTAAATATAAAATTTTCAAGAGTGTTTGTGTAACAGACTTTCAATTTGTGTGTGTTGTTGTCAGTATCATGTCTTTAGTGGCTTAAATACAAAACTGATAGCTCTGTTAACATCCCCATTTGAGACACTGTCTGGTTTTGGGCTTCCCTTCTACCTCCCCTCCCTCCCCGCTTCTCCCTGCAGTGATTTGTGCTCCCTGGTCCCAGGCCTGGAGGTGTGCCGCCGCGTTTGCAGTGATGTCCCGGGAACTGCCACATAAAGATGAAATAGGACCCTCCATTCGCACTCAGCACAAGAGTATAAAAAATAATTACTGTGCTCACAGCAAATATGATTCATTCATCTTGAATGGTATCACTGAAAAGTGGTTCATGCAGCTAAATGTTTCAGGTCTGGAACCAACTTTCCTCTTTAAAACCTTTGTGTCCATCACGGAAACTGATTCGGTGAGTCAGAGTTAAGTGCAGCAACGATTCCTGGGAAAGATTGGCGTGCAAAGCCTCTCAGACTGAACGCTAGAATTGATTGAGGGAAAAAATGACAAAACTGGGCAGGAATGACAGTGCATAAAACAAAATGGCAAATGTTTTAAAAGCTGAAATTGTATTTTTTTTTAAGTAAATACCCTGTGATATAAACTGAAAAAAATGGGTTTAACTTTACCACTGGTGAGTAAAATGGGGGCATGTTGCTGGTGTAATTTTTGTCTAGTGAAACATAATCCCCACTAGAATGGAAAAAAACAGCTGAAAAGTCTTCCTTTTGCAAAAGAGCTTTACTTCACTGAAAATGCTTATAAAGTTTAGGATGTAAATTATGAGTGCACAAGTCTGATAGCCGATTTTTAATCCGGCAATATGCGTGGTCGTTTCTGTATGTGTGAGGGCTGCAGACCTGCTCCATGGAGATCTTTGTCCACAGAAGCGGCATTCTGGGCAGGGCAGCATGAGCCTCTTCACCTGCCTTTTCCCACTTTTGGGGGAAATAAGGATCATTTACCAAGCTTTTAAATGCACGTGTACATGGATGCTGCTGTGTGATTTCTCCAAGTTTGTGCATCCAGCTGCAGATCTGTGATCAGGAGTGTGTTGCCTCCATTTCCTCTTTTCTCTTCATTTTCCTCTCTCTGTTGCATTTCTACCACCTGGAAGTTATAGCACTGGATGACAGGAACGAGATCAGGATTTCAAAGAAATTTAGAGTGTAATTCCCAGTGATTTCAGAGCAGGTAAGGCACCCTTGGGACTGCGTTGTATCCGATACTGAGGCTCTCGGAGCATCCCTGGGGTATGGCATCTGGTGTGTTTGGCTGGGAGCCTGCTCGCAGGATCCTCAGGCTCCTACAAACAGGACTCCAGCTATTTTTTCTGTGCAACGTCATCTTTGCAAGGGAAAGTGAGATAGCTGCAGGCCAAGGAGTCCTGGGCTGCAGATAAGCACATATTCAGATGCAGACAGCACCTCTGGTGTCCCTGTAGGACCAGGAAAGCTGTCCTAGGGTAAGCCCTCAGGCTTTCCTCCATGGCCAATTATTTTGTCCTCGAGGCTAGCTGCTTTATTTACCCCTATATTTTCCTGCGTTCGATCTTTGTTGGATTAAAACTAGATTATTGATGTAATAGCCGAAGCTTCCTTTGTGAAAGTAATTTGACAGTCTAGTCTTGTTTTATGGAGCAGCACTGAATTTAACGTGTGAAACGGAAGGAGCAGGAGGCAGGGTCTGACAGCTCCCTTTTTCTCCCCTTTTAAAGCAAGAATAATTCCCAGAATTCTTTAATTGTGTTTCCTCAACAAAGAGCGGCAGGGATGTGACCTGCGTCCCCGGGAGCCTGCCAGTGTGTCCTGGGCATTGCCCGGTGCCCCTCTCCTGGGGATGGGACCTGCGTCCCCAGGGACATGCAGCTCCTGGCTTCCCTGGCAGCGGGTCCTCAGCGCTCAAGCCCCCAGGAGGGATGTCTGACCCAACACTGGCCTCTAACTTTTATTTGGCATGGTGGGACGGTGCTAACACCGTGTTTCCGGGCCTTTGGTGCTGCAGTTCATTTTCCCATTCAGGAACAACATCTAGCCCTTCCTGGCTGGCCCTGCAACCCATGCGTCCACCTGCCCCGGTGATGGTGGTCCCTGCTCGTGTCAGCCCCCAAATCTTTCCAAGGTATTTTTGCAAGAGCAGATGGGGTTTATAGGCAGTGTCAGAGCTGGTCTGAAGAGCAATGTGTGCTGGGTCATGGGCACATGTGAGGACCAGGCAGCTCGGGTACCTGCAGCGATACTGCAAAATTGTATTGCTGGTTTCTGGCTTTCTCCAGAGCACAGTGTACCGCACACTGCAAGCTTGCTGGAACTGTGAATAAGGAAGCTTTCAAATAAGACTACTGATGGAAAAATGATCAAATGCATTCAGCCAGCTTAATGCACTAATATGGCCACAGCGTGATGTTTCAGTCCAGGTAAAACACTTGGACCCTGGCACCATCTCCACTGTCTTGTGTGAAATTGTTTTTGTGCAGCATTATCCAGCAACTGTTTCTGCAGGCTTGTTGGAGATGATATGAAAAAGGAAGCATATATTTTGGGGCTGATTGGGTACGTAAAGACAGATTTTAGCACAAAGTTTCCTGCAGAGAGCTGAATCTGGAGTTATCTCCCATTTACATCAGCACTTGAAAAGAGCTCTGCCTCTGATTTCCTGTCTCATTTCTTAGCTTCTGAGGATTTTGGTTTCGTTCAGCTCTGCATTGGCAATGACTTCAGGAGCCGAGCGAGGAAAGTGAAGGCAGATTATTAACTGGCTGTTTTCAGGCTCCTTTTGATCTGTGCAGTCCTTACTCTCAGATTGGCCAGATAGGCCACTGCTGGCATGAAATTCTTGTCCACAGCAGAAAATTTATGATTTTTCATGGAAGGGAGCATGAAAAAGCAGACACCTACAAATGACTAGAAAGTCCCAAGAGCAGAGGTTGTAATTCCTCCATGGCTTTCCAATAACGGGCACGTCGCAGTGGAGTTAAACAGGGGGAGCTGAGGTCAGGTCCAGTCTGTAAGCCACAGCTGAGTAAGGGCAAATCAACAACGGCAACAAAAAATAAATAAATGATCATAGAAAATAATCAGCAATTTACCATTTACCAGCAGAAGTTCATCCAAATCAAACTCATTAAATATCTGAAAAAAGGAGTATTTTTACAATTTCTAGCAGTCTTTGCATCACATTCATTAATGTTTTGATTGCTTTAAACCTGAAAAGATGCCCTTTTTGACTGAACACAGCAAACAATAGAAAAGCCGCTATTTCCCACTAGAATTGAGTCTTGCTATGTCAAATTCTTAAATTTCAGATGACAATGGAAATTAACAGCAAGAATAAAATCTTATAATTGAAACTGAAGTAAAGCTAAATCTTACAGATGGGATACTAGCTTCAACTTCAGTCTGAGGGTCTCAGGAATCACCGCACCTTTTTTAATTCTTTGACTCTTTTCCATAAATATTTTGACATGCTCAAAAATTTATCTTCATTATTAAGGCTGCTAGATCATCACATATTCATGGGTCCAAATTCAAAATCCTTTCATTTTTCACTTACCCTTTACTCAGAAATAAAATTCCAGCCGGGACTCTACATTATGGGCTTATTTGTGTTACTAGTCATGGATTAACATGCAATGCTTTCTGTTTCAGCCTAAAAAGAGGGATGACTGAACATGAATTTTCTGTGATGCCCGCCGGTCCTGTGTGCCCGAATGTGGGGCAGGAAAACCCCTGGAAAGGCCTTGCACATCTCTAGGGATTTTGCATGGACTCCAAAAAAGACTGGAGACCTGGTAAGCCACAAGACCCCAGCTTCATCCCATCCCAGGAGTTTATAATGCAGAAATGTAGTTGAACCGGTGCAGTTAACCCATAGTGAAAGAATCGCCCGTTGGCCATTCGGAGCACAACGAGCGGGGCAACGCTCTGGGCACGGTGCTGCTGCTCCTCGTCCTGCTGGCACGAGGCAGAAGTCCTCCTCTTAGCCCTCTCCTTCTCTGACGCTTTAGTAGCTGATGTATTTCCAAACGCTAAAGAAGCAGAAAGGGAAAGAAATCAATGATTTGTGTTAAGCACTTGCCGCAATGCCCAGTAATGGCACCATCTGAGCACTGTGATGGTCTTATCTTCTGACGTGCTACCATAAAGGTCCATAAAGTGTTAGGTAAAGTGATGCTTGAATTAAGATGGGGATAAGAGCAAGCAGGGAAATTGCTGACCTGCCTGGGCGGAAGCAGGCTTTGTGCCATGGAGCGTGATCTGGGAGTCCTTTTGGCAAAGGGATAGAGAATTAGACGAATGTTTTCAGGCACAGGACACATTAGTCATGCACAGGACACGCTCATCTGGCCACGTAGCCTGAACGTGACACATACTCATTTTGGGATACGTAGAGGGCTGATATTGATTTTGCCTTGACAGCTTCTGACTACCATGCTGTCACTCTGGACCTACTCTGGTATTAGCAGCAGAATTAAGTCCTTGTTTATTTGTTTTCCCGCTTATATTTTAGAGCGATTCTTTGTGGGGTTGAATTAACAAGACAGCTGGACTTTCACAGTATTTCAAGGCTCAAAAATGACTAGATTTGTAATTTCGGTTTGATAAAAGGCTCTAGAAGGGAAAAGCCAGAGGAGGGTTAAGCGCAGGAGGACAACAGCAAGGGGAGGAGGTCCAGGTCCCTGAGTCACTTCTGCCAGCATGTCGGCTCTCGGGTGCCGTGGTGCCTGCAACATTTCACGTCTCCCCGATCCTGCAGGACGGCTGAACCTCATGGGATGGATGGGGGCTCGCGGAGGGAGAGCTTCGGGAGGAGCAGGCACTTCTCGGGGACGCGCTGGCTTTTGGGGGCAGAGCTGAGCACACTAAAGGAATTCTATCCATTTTCGCCACGTTAATTCCTTTTTTTTTTATATATATATCGCTACAAAAAAGCAATTTAGAAAGAATACGGTACTCTGTAATATATATTCTCTGAATATTATTTCTTCCTAGCAGCTCTGGTAAGCATTCTTTACAAAAGAAGCTATTTATGTTTTTAGACCATATTAATATTTTAGCTAATAGATTGAAGATCTTCCCTTTTGCATCTGGTCCTCTTCAACCCTGGCCTTTCAGATGTCACATTTTTCTTGTGTGTATAATTAAAAGATGGCCTTAAACGTGTAGGAAACAAAAGAGACCATTAAACAGAAAAATGTAGCAGGAAACAGCATTCTGCGCTTTTGTCCCAAGACAATGTTAGATGGATTGAGGAAACAACCTCTTACAAATGTAAATATTTGTTTCCGATGACTGGAACCCGAGGCCCAGCAAGCCCTCGCTCAGATGCTGAACCTCGTACAAGGGACTAATCCCTCTGCAGGCGCATCAAGGGGACTTTGGTCCCAGCCAAAGACAGCTGCAGTCAATGTAGGTGTTTGCCTGGGTTTCGGAGGGCGCTGGACCAGGCCCCCACCTTGGTGCTTCCCGCAAATACTCCCCAGTGATTTACCGGGATCATGCTAAGCCTCCTGCCTTTAGAGAGAATTAAAATAATTGTGAGACATAATAGAGGAAAAATCCTTTAGTATTTCCTTCTTTATAATTCATATTTCTATAATGTCCTTTAATTTCCACTAAGCTCCTTAAGTGTCTGTGAAACTGAAGAGTTCAGATCCTTTCTACACTGTTTTATTATTGAGGTGTGAAATATGTGGTGCTTCCCTTAATGATCCATATGAACCCGTATAGTCTCTTTTAATACAGCTGTGCTAATGGAGGGACCATTCAGCATGGTAGGAATTGCATTTGAAATGATCTGTGCATCATTGCAAATCATGAGAAAGGACATCAGGTACTTTTATTCAATAGTTTCCCTTTTCCATGTGATTTCAAGGAGAGTCTTACAATAGCGTATTTACAAAAAACCTTCCTTTGATAACTTTTAGTGATGGTAGTTAACATGCAATAAGTGTTCATGGTAACTTTGCATCATATATGTGCGTAAAAGAAAAAAGAGGAACATTCAAGCAGTCAAATCAGGGTGTTTCTTAATTTCTGTTTCCATTTGTGTAAAGGTCTTAAACCCTAGACATAAGTGAGCTGCAAAATCGGTGCTTCCAGCATTCGGCAGCTTTACTAATGAAGTCTAAAGTTAATACCTTTAACTGATCGCAGTGCGTTTTCTGCGCTCCCCGTGGCGGCCTCACAGGGGAAGCTGGGGCCGGGCGAGCACCACCGGCTCTGCCTGCACTGGTGCCGGACGTGCCGTGCTTCATCCGGACGGCGAGAGCGGCTGCGGCCACGGTGCTGCTCTGCCGCTGCCTCCCCGACAGACGTCCTGTTGCATGGTAAAAGCGTCGTTATTTTTCGTGTTTTGCTGCACGATCGCGATCCGATAAAGCGGGAGGCCGGCAGCTGTTGGGACGGGGAGGCTCCGCCGGGAGGCTCCGCTGTCGTCGCCGTTCCGTCTCCCCGGTAATAGGGATGCAGCAGCGTCCCCTGGTCCGGGCGGCTCGGGCTCTGGCTGCCGTTCGCCCGCGTCGGCTCTGCGTCCGTCGGGGCAAGTTCGTTCTCGGACAGCGGCTGCCCGAGGGCTGCGAGGTCGGGCAGCGGCGGTCGCAACCACTACGGACCTGGTCGGGGTAGCCAGGACTCCTCCTCCCGAGGCCCCTTCTGGGATTCGCAGCGTTCCCGGGTCCCGGCTCTAGGCGTTGGCTGCACGAACCGCAGGTTTTGGGTGTGAGACGGGGAAAAGGCTTGCTGTAGTCGGGTGGACCGAGGAGACGAGCCGTGGTCACGACGTCCACCTCCGCCCGAGGTCTGTGGAGACACGGTGACCCTGCCGAGCACACGGGGACACCGCATGTTTCCGTGTCGGGTACCGCCGGGTGGGACGACGCTGCGACCCCGGACTCGCGGCAGCCCGGGGACGGCGAGGTCTCGCCCGGAGGAGACATTCCTCCGGGAAGGAGCCAGCCCTGGAGCTCCTCAGCTTCCGCACCGAGGGCTCAGTGCTGGCAGCGGACCCGCTGGAAGGAGCTGGCGTCTCCGGGCTCCTGGAGCCACGCTCCGGCTGAGCTGCCGCGGCTCCATCCCAGCTCCGCTCTTCCAGCAATGGCTGGGCGATGTGCAAACCTCCCCGTGCTACCGAGCTAACAGAGGTCTGCGCTGCTCCGTCCGACGCCCGGGAAACCCGTCGGGTTTAAACCAGCGCAGCTCAGATCGGGATCTCGCCTGATCGATCCGTGACATTTTTCTCTTTTCAGAGCCTGTTATCTGCAGAGCGGCTGGTGCTCTAGGCCGAAGAAACGTGGGAATCTGAAATTTAACACCGCACAGCTACGAAAAACGTTGCTTGGATTGATTCTGCTTTGCTGATAATATCGGGGATGGTCGATGCCTTAGCAACATCCCGTAATAGCCATTAAGTGCTCTCCTCCTCGGGGCTGAATGATTTATTACAGTACTTTTTTGTGTTTACTGCCAGTTTCAAAATTTATAATACCACAAGCTTTGTCCAGATGAAACACTGATTTTAATAATAAATTATACCTTTTAATCTAAATGATAGGAAATAGACTAAATATTGTTGCACTGACAGATGTGTGGATTATACGGTCAAAGGGTATATTATAATCATCTAGTCTGACCTCTTGCATAACAGAAGCATTATAATTAACCCTGTAAGTTCTTCCTTTTACTTGTGATTAAGTAAGAGCACAGTATTTAGAAAAGTTTTTTCCATTTTGACTTATCAAAATTGTCTCGTTTCTTTCAGAACAAAATGAATCATTGATGGTCTTAAATGTTTTACTGTAAAGGAGGCGTCCAGATGCAAACTGTTCTTGCAGGTCTTCTCTGTGCCGCTTCTAATTTTTCAGCACAATTTCAATGCATTGATTACAGCACAAGATGCAGTATTTCACTATTTCTCTTGCAGTGAAGGTGGGTAAAGTTTTTCAGGCTGTTTTTTCTCTTTTAAAAGAAAAAATAAAACCCAAATTAATGTGAACTATGTCAAATTGTATATCAAATATTCTGTTCACAAACAAAGATAATTATAGAACTTCTGATATTTTCATTTTTTAACATGTTATCTTTAGATACTTCCCATATTTTCCCAAAGTTCACCCCCTGTATTACTTTGGTGGTAATACTGAATACTTTTGTTTTAAGTCCACCTCAAGCATTTTAAAAATCATTCTTCAGTTCAGCCAGCTGACTGAATCTTCTGAAAATCAGTTTTTGAGAACCGTATTTTTTTTTTGTCTTTCTTTCCCTTGATTTGGGTGACTATGACAGGTCTGTATGTCTAAGCCTTACATATTTTTATAAAATGGATGTCAGGCAGAGATGAGTTCAGAAATGATTTACCAGAATATTTCAGATTATGTTTTTGAAGTATTTCCAACAAATAAACTATGAATAATGGAATAAATATGTTTCAAATTGCACGTAAGTAGCTATTTGCTATCAGTGTTTATTAATGTTGCAAATCATTACAAATTTTCTGCAGAACCAGCTTTACTAGCTTTATTTCTTCATTTGAGTAACTACTGCCAATAAATACCTCAACGAGCCACCTTTGGAAAGAGATTTGCACAAGAAGCAGTGGACGGCGCCTCTGCCGTTGTGAACTTTTATGTGCAGAGCATCTCATCGTCGCTGCTGAGCTCCTCCTGCTCCGCCGGGGCTCCCGACCTGCACGCGCCTGGGCCACTTCGCTGGGGTAAAACTGTGCCGTTTCGGAGGTTAGACGTGTGTCAGTCGTGGGCGAGGGTGCTTTGGGGACGCTTCCTGCTTTTTGGCTGATCTTGTGTGGCGTGGGGGCTGCAGGAGCCAGCTCCTCCGGGGGGGGCCACGGCGGTGAGCGGCCGGACACGGTTTCCCCTTGCCGTGGCCACGAGCCGCGGCGCTCGCCGGCGTTTTCCATGCATGCCGCATTTTCAGCACGAAGTGGCGTTCCTAAAGAGCATCCTCACACGCAGGCATGCTGCGCTTCAATATGCCATGTGCCGCCTGCTGCGCTTGATCCGTCGTGCTGTTTCTGTTGTGCTGCGCTTTATATATTTGCAGAAATTCAGTACAAAACTCTGCTCGCAGGGGTCCCGTGTTTCGCGGCTTGTTGAATCGCTAGCGGGGCAGGTGCAGAAGCTTTAGGCGCCAGGGACCTGCTCGCTCCCGCAGACCCGCTGGGTACAGAGCAAAGCAGACGCTTCAGGGTGTCCCTGTGTCTTGACTTTGTGAGGGGTTGTGCTTGAACTGCGCAGCAACATCGCTGGTCACCACCGGAACGTCTGAATCCTTCTCCATGGCACGTGTCACTGGAAAGGTCCCAAAAGGTGCAGGTGCGGAGAGGCTCCTCCTGGCAGGAGCGTCTGCGATGCCGCCCCCGTCTCCACGCAGTGCACGCCAGGTGGTGCGGCTCCCCCTTCCTACGGATGTTTTCCAGAGTCTCCTTTCTTACTTCAAAAAATAAATAAGAACAGAACACTTTCCTTCCTCCTAACTAATTGCATGCTTAATTGCTTTACAATTGCACCAAAGAAAGCCCATTTCGTGTTTTTTCTTGAGTGAAAGATCTTTATCTCTAGCCGGTTCTAGGAAAGGAATTTTCGTAACGAGAGTCTAATAAGAGATGCTCACAGACTTCCAGGCCATCTGAGAGGTTATGTTAAGAAAAGAGAGCTGAAAGTGGTGTGACATCGTGCACATTCCTGCTAAAGTGTCCGTTGCTATAGCAAATGAAGGAGCACAACTAACCTCTAACACGGCCTGCTTTGAAAATCTGTGTGGTTTGTGAAGGCTCTTTTGTTCCGAGGCATGCGTTTGCTCCATTTCTGTCGCATTTAGCTAAACTGCTCCCAGGTTATTGGAATACGTAGTGTAGAAGTGGTCATACTTGTTAGGTAGATATGTTCTTTAATGCCAAAAAGATATGATGAGTCAGTCTTCTGTGTCATCCTCGCTAGTATATTAGTACATTAATGCAATATCAGTGGAGACAATTTGAATTTCCTTTTTTTTTTTTAATTTATTTTTTTTTAGATTAAAGATGGATCAAATCTAGAGGACAGGTGATTCAAACTGGAAACTATTAAGCTTCTGGCTTAGGGTAACATCTTTGGAGGTTCCTGCTTTCTCTAAGCTTTTATTGGTTTGAATGGACCTCAACACTGTCTTTTTCCTTGATGCTTTTAGCAGCTTTCCTAAGTGCACCCTTTTTCTAATATTCTATCATGTAATTTTGCAGCCCAACTTGCATTAAGCCCTCAGGAACAGTGCTGAGCCTGCAGACTATCTGAAAACTTAAGTTCAACCCTTTCAAGAGCAGTAGGCTTACAGACAAATTATCTTGTAGCATATACAAAAAATAGCCATAGGTTTCAAATACAAAGGTAAATGCAAGCAAATACATGGTTTTCAAAAGTAATTGTTCTTTACTTTAGGTAGCATAAGAGACAAATAAATCTAGTCAAAATGGTAAAAAAACATTCTGTCATTTGCTCTGGAAACTAGCAGCTTGCATGAACTAGGGATCAGCTAGGGTTAATGGTCATTGGTTGCATTAAAAAACAAAAACCAGTAGGCATAGGTAAAATCTGGTTTGCTGTCTGAAGGATACAGAGAATTCCCAATATGAAACACAATTATTTGTCTATAACCCAAACTGCTATAATTTTGTAGAAAGAAATAAGCTGGTGAATGCGTATAGAAAAGTCTCTTCAGATTAAATTGAGATAAGGAAATATAAAAATGATATTAAATGAAAATGGAGGGAACTTTCAACACTGAATCTTAGGAATGGGACTGATGTCTACTTTCTGAACAAGTCTGTCTGACAGGACATACGGTACCGGATGTCATAGCAAAGACATTGCAAGATGCTGCCATTTAAAGTAGAGAAACCTAATAGAAAATGAATTTTCTCAGAATGGACTTTAAGCAGCAGAGATCTTTGTAGTGACCTGGGGCATATGCAAACTCAGTGTAACCTGCTGTGGTTATAGCTCCACATACCTTTAGCAGAGATATCGGCTTTCTGGTTGCATACGTAACATAATCCTCTATGCAGAGTAACAAAATTACGCATATTGCTTCTCTGGTATCATCCGGTATAAAAGTAATATTCTATAACCGTGAGGATTTACTGCCCTGAGGTACTGCAGGGCGGGAAAAGCCATGAAAGAAATGCTGCTAAGATTGCAATAAAGTCATTGTAAATTCTCCTAAGTTGCCTTTGAGGAAAGAAACAAAAAGCGTGGCGACGGAGAGGGCGCTGGATGGTTTAACCACGCAGCGCATGGTCCGGTGAAAGCCGTAGCACCGAGCGGCTCCGACCTGGTCTCTGGTTTCTCACCGGTAAGCGACGGTGCATCACGGAGGCCGGTGGCGTGGGGCAGCCGTGGGGACCCAGCGGTGGCACTCGTCAGGCCGTTGCCGTTCACCTGGGGAAACGGGCATTTTGGAGGAGTGAGACCTGCAGAGGTTCAGGTGCTTCGTTTACTTATACCAGAGAAATAGTGAAATATTACCTCTGGGACTAATGATCCGTCCGCTGCCTGGATGCCCTGTGTGATGGGCACGCTTGGCTGTTAAAAAGCTCTCCCAGGCAAAAGAACACTCATTCTGACCTCTTTCTTTTGCCTCCTTCATTTATTTCCCAAATTGTTAATGAATCATTCGTCATTTTATTTTGTTTCCCCAAAGATGCAAGGCCTGGCCCTCCAGGCGGCAGGCGTTTGCTGGGCACTGACTTGTCCATTTTTAGTTCCTCTCTTTCCGTGTATGATGTTCCTGGGCAGGAGTTGAAGACACATGGATGCTGTAGCTTCCTCGTTTACGAGCAAAAGACATGATCGTTAGGATGGCCTGGAGAAAGGCTCGCTTTACCAGGGAAACGCGATGCCACGCGGTGGCTCGCTGAGATGCATCTCACGGACAGCAAGGGGCATCTGAGAAGAGCCCATTTGCCACCCTTAGTGGCTGCGCAGTCTGAGAGATTTACATTTAGCTATTAACTAATTGCTTTAAACTGGAGTTTTGTCAGTTAATGAGAGAATGGGCCTAGAGCTAAGTGCAGTAAAAATGCACATAAATTCCCACCTGACTTAGCTCGGTTTTGGGGGTACATACACACCACTGCAAGGAATGGGTATTTTGTAGGCTGGTAACACTATTGCTCCCCAGTGTATTGCAGGTTTGGTCTGAAAAAAAGTCAGAGAACTGTTATTAGTGCAAGTGCAGTGTTTGTGAGGCAATGCTAGTGAAGCAGAAAACACAGACTTTGCGTAAGAGCCCGCGGTTGCAGCGTCCCCCCTCACTACCGCGGCGGCTAAATACGTGCAGGCAGACAGGTAGCTTTGCAGATAGAATCGGAAAAACGGGGGGGGAAACTACAACTGCAGTGCCAGCAGCAGCTTTGAAAAATACAGACAGTTTACAGTTAAATTTACTTGGTTAATTTACTATGTTGTTTTACCATTTGGAATGTAAAGATCGTGCATTGTTCTAAAATTGAATTCAACTAAGTGGCAATGAAACATAATTGTACCTCTTAATAGGCTCCATTCCACTATACTTGGAAAAAAACCACTACTTTTCAGCTCTAAAATAAGTTTAGTTTGGAATCCAAGAAGAGAAAGAAGCATCAGTGAACACCCTTATCGAGGCAATAGGAATTTTCCATAGCTGGGAAAGGCACCGTCCTGGCGGGGCTGAATTTATGTCACTGCTGTCACAGCGTTCTTCGGCTTCTGCAAGCTGCTACGAAGCTCCCGTACTCAAGCGGTTGAGCTAAGGTTGAAGCAGTATTAAATCTTGACATTTTAAGAGAGTAAAATAAACAAAAAATTACTCTTTCTCACTGTAGTCTGAGCAGAACACGCACCTCCCTAAAAGTCTAAGAATAACAGTCACCCATATATGAAGAAAGCTCTTATGAGTTAGTCAGTTGGGAAATAAATCTAAAAGTCAAGCTAAATAGCAAAATACTGAATTTCTTTGAAAATAGGCAGAGTGTGCCGTTCTCTCTTTCACCGTGGGCTGATTGTAGCCTGATTCCCCGCAACCTTGCAGCCACGGCCCTTTGGCTGTCAGACCCCCGTTTTCAGGCGGCTTCTGACTCTCCCAGGGCTGAACCGCATGCGTCCTCCCGCCTCCATGTCCCCCGCGCGCGAGGATGCCCAAGCCGGTGCGTCAGCTCTTTGCTGTCTCGTGGTTGTTTTTAATATTTTGCAGTAGTTTTCCTTCGGGGGACGTGGCACGGAGGCGTGCCGCGCACTACATGTGCCCCAGCGCCGCCTTCTCCTGCTCTCCACGGTGTCGGGAGGCCTGGCCTTTCCCCGGAGCGGGCGTCCCGTTGTGCCGACGATCCCTGGGAGGGTCCGGTCCGCCGGCGGGAATGGCCTTGCCCGTGCATCCTAGACACGCACTGAACAGAGTCTTCCTCTTTCCCTTTTAACCTTTTTAACACAACGTGTCTGTGACGGTTTTCCCTTCTCTTATTTTCTTGCCTTGTTTTACTAAATATTTCATTTTCAGCTTTTCGAAAAAGTGAATGTCTTATTTGAGTATGCTTTGGCCCATCAAAGAAATAAAAAAAAATGCATGAAAAAAAGATTATATGCTACTGAATCCCAATAGAATTAATGTTAAAGACTGTTTGTACTAGATTTTGCTTTCTTTCTCCGTTCTTAAGACTCTGGCAGAGGCGCATAACAAAGCAAATGGAGAAACGCACTGCGTCTCTCAGCGCGTGTATATTTTGATAAGGTTTTGAATGCTATTAAACTGCAAAACCCCAAATCTTGAGCTTCAGTGGAGACTGCGATCAGCTGCTTTTGAAATTATGAATCTAAAAAGTACAGCTGGTGAAGAAGCATTTGAAATCTGGAAATATTGTGCCTGTAGGACTAATTATGCTTTTGCAAACTTTATCAAAACATTTCTGTTTATTTAAAGTTATGCAGCACCAGAACGCCATCATAATGAATGTTGACTATTATGAATCATGCATGCAAACATCTATTTTCTGGAGAAAGTGACAATTAAGGGTTTGTAATGGATTTCAGTTGTCTTAATCTCTCTGCAAGGACACTGTAGAACTAGAGACACTATGAGCGCAAAGGCTGCTGAAAACCCGTTCCCTGGTTTCGCAGGACAGGTCTCAGGTTTCTGCTATGTACGTGGTGAGGATTAACTCATCACGCGGCATTTACCCTGTCAGCTTTGGAAACGGGAAGGTCAGCTCGGTTCATTGCTCCAAGCGCGAGTGGTTTGGGGACATTTTAAGCCCCTGTGAAAAAAAGAAAAGCAAAAAACCCCCAAAGCCCCCAAATCCTGGTGACAGAGCGAAGGGTGCCCTCGGGTGCGGTGCAGAAATACTGCTATGTCTCTGAGATGTACATATTATGGTGAAATACTGGAATTATTCAAAATGCTGAGTTAAAGCAACAGCCTATTAGAAGGCTTTTATCAGCCAGCGCTGCAGCCCCTTGTAAGGACACCTGAACTTGGAGCTAATTTTCTGGCCTGCTGAAGATAAGGCTATAAAAAACCTTTTTCTCTCTGCTTGTCTGTGTGTATTATCTCAGCAGGTGAAATTAGTCTGTAGTTAGGTATCATTTTTTCATTAAATTTTAGTAATCTGGGGTTTATTCTCTCTGTTGTCATCCACTTAATTTTTGGCGAGCTTTCTCTTCTGTCATTCTTGCTCCCACCTTGTCATTTTTACAGGACCGAGAGTTTTTCCATGTGTCCACACGACAGCCAGCTCTAGATGCTACCGTAACTCAAACACCCATAAACTTACCTTTATATCTTTCAGTATCTTATGATTAAATTTCCTCCAGACTTAGGATTTGGAGACATAGAGAGGAGCGTGAAACCTCCTGCTCACTGAAAATCTTTGTAATGCCTCCTTTTGCAGCCTCTCGTCCTTACCACCCTGTGCTGATACTCCTAGACCCTATTCGGGTCTTATTTCAATGTCTTGGGCAAAACTCAGGGCTTTGTGTTTTGTCTGGTTTGCCGTTGGTTTTGTCTGCGTGTGTCCTACCTGCTAGGTGAGCCCACATCAAAGCACTTTGCTGGGTTTCCCCCTCCTGTTTGGGTGCTGACCATGGCAATCTCTGTTAACGCATGCCGGGAAGCGTTTCCACATGAGACCGTTTCAAAGATTCCTCTTTCTTTGCATTTTCAGTGCCCCCGTTTCAGCTGCGCTAACAAGTTGAAGTAAGTGCTACTAGCCTGTGGTCTGCCGTGCCGCGGCAATGTCGCTCCCCCCCAGCGTCAAGAGATGCTTCAGCCCTGGCTCAGCAAACTGGTTTCAAAATCGCTCTTTGATTTTGCCTCCAACAGAAAGCAGGTGGGCAATGCTGGCTCCCCAAGTAAAGTGGGCAATGCTGGGTCCCCAAGCAGGTGGGCAATGCTGGGTTATCTGCAGCTGCAGGATCCAGATCCAAGAGACATTGCTCACCAGACTTTTTCCCAAGCCAAGACTGCATCTGCAATGATGTCCAGAAAGCTGAGAAGCAGCAAAAAGGGTTTTTTTTGTGCATTCACGAGTATATCACACCATTATAATTTGACATCTACTCAGATTGAGGTCGCAAGCTGTGCTCAAGTGACAAAACAATGCTGACAAATACTTAAAAGAAAAAGGCTAAAGAATTATTAAATTAGACAAAGAAAATACTTGAGAGACAAAGGGTGTTAATATTATTATTTAAATTAATTAATATTACTATTTAAATACTTAAAAATCACTTAAATTTTTTTGTCACCTCTTAAGCAAACATGGTGACAAGTTTAATCTTTCACATTTATAAAGGCAGGCAGATTCTGTGCCATGAATGTTTTTTAATGTAAAAACTGAAAACAATTTTTGTTATGAAAGTTACTAGGTCGGATTATGTCAACCAGTGTTATATATAAGAATGAAAAGAAACTTCTCTGAAGAAAAGGATATGAACTTAAATTACATATATGCTTACCTCCTAATTTCTGTGAGTTTTAATTAAATATGTGAATGAATTTTGATACCAAGTAGCTAACTGGGAATGCCATAAGAATCATCCATCATAAACATGCCACGTAATCTTTGAAGCTTTTTAAGGCATTTGCCAAAGAGGGTTTTGAACATCTGTAATTCCTGCTCTTATTATTGCTCTGTAGAACCTTATCTGAAAGCTAATTAACAGGTAGCACTTGGAAAGAAATGAGTATCAGTTTATACAAAAGTAATCTTCTGAATTTAGCCTTTTATTTCTTTTAATGCATTTGCTGTTCAGGAAGCCATGCTTTAATACTTACAGACAATATTTTGTAAAGTGGATTCTGTGCTTTTAGATGTGCAAGTCTGTAGGTATCAGCTAACGTAAGCTGAAAGAGGGATATCCCACTTAAATACAATTGTTACAAACAGATTTGAGTGATAACACGGAGAAAGATTTCATTTTCAAAGAATGCTTTTTAAAACATTTGGTTATTGGTTTAAAGACAGGGTGATACATGGATTTACTGTTAAAATCAACACTACTATACTATATAATACTATATAATTGGCGTCTGCTTGGTGAAAAAGTAATCCAGCGCATAAGCTTGTTTGGGGCCGTTCCACTGCTCTGTATCTTGTTTCCCTGTTTTTCTTGCTTTTTGTTTTGTCTTGTTTTGTTTCTTCTGACACAGTGGCATAATAGCGCTTATTGTCTGCAAAGCTCTTTCATTTTTAACGTTTAAAGAAAGCAAACAGTTAAGCTGGCGTCCTGTCCGCCGTGGTGGCTTGCAGCCGCTTCCAGCCCGGCTCATCTGCGCGTTCCCCAAACGCCCCAGTTCTCGCGGCCCGTCGAGGTGGGTCGGACACGGCTGGCTCGGAGCGGGCTCGAGCAGCGCTTCCCTAACCTGCCCTGGGCTCCCGTCCCGCCGCTGACCCTCTGTGTCTGCTAAGTACCTGCTGTCTTCTCGCCTTTCTTCCTCTTCTTCTTTCATTTCCAACATTTTCATTGGATCTTATTTCCAATTTCTTTTTATTTCACTGCCTTCATTTCATTTTTTTACACTTAGCTTGTCTGATTTTGCCTGTTTTTTCTTTCTTTTTATGCTCATCTGTAACAAAATATTCTTGTAGGATTATTCTTTAATTTTATTTTACTTTTTGGTCAATAAGGAACTCCTGCTACAGTTATATTAGAATATTATTGTACTTTATTCTATTTCCTCCCAGTAGGATAACTTGTTACTGAGTTCTGATACTTCAAAAAATACGTATCGCTAGCCATCCTGTGATTCTTTTCCTGTTTTGCATTCTTTCCTATATGGCCTACCTTACAAATTGTCTTTTTTTTTTTTTAAAGTATCTCTTTTGAAAACCATTGTAATTGTTCTGCTGTTCTGAATTCTTTCTTTCCATAAAAGAAACCTGCATGATCATGTTCAACCAAACTGTCTTTCCAGATTTGTTACTAGTTCCTCCTTATTAATTGGGTTTAAATCTGTAATAATTTTCCCCCGTGTTTATTTTTTTCATCATCTGAATCAAAGATGCTCTAGGCCTGGCCGGATGCTCACTTTGGAGGCTAAATTTCTCCTGTTGGTGCCAAAGCTGTGGAGGCTCAGTTTATGTTTGTTTTGCTTGGGTTTTTTTGTTTTTTTTTTTTTGGTTTTGTAACATGCATAATTAAGAGTAGCTCTTAGTGACTAGATGAAATGTTTTGTTCATGAAAACTTGCACTACGTGTCTAGAGCTTAGCAGAAGCTCACAGGCTAAAAAGGACCGCAGGTTTTTTTTCTGGTAGACAGGTACGCCTGGGCAGAAGTGCAATCCAGTTAGCAAAACGGGGTGCCGCTATCCCACCAGTGAAAGGGCTGGAAAATGGAGAAGTTTAAAGGTTTGAGCTGCCTGTAAATATGCTGAGAAATCTAAACCCGGCTGTGGGTGCTGGGTAGCTCTTGCAGGAGACCGGTGCGAGATGCCCAGCAGACTGAGTTAGCAAAGCTGTGGTCTTCCAGCTGGATTTATCCTCGTTCGACTGTTCAGTCATATGAGTCTTCTTGCACCACGGGGTTGCGACGGAGCGGATTAGCCAGATTCTTTCAGGAAAGGTGTCATTTACCGAGTGATTACAGTTTTAAGGCAAAGATGAAATAAAACGCTCTTCCAGGAGTGGCTCGGAGGTTCCAGCGCACCGGGCGGTCTGCACGGGAGAGAAGGCGGCGAGGCGCGCGCTTGCCGAAGGCTGGAGATGATCCGGGGGGGTTCGGCAGTGGTGACCTTCTGCGCGCGCGTGGCTCTGCCCCTGCCCGGCGTCTGGAGTGGTCTTCTGAGGAGATGGTGCACAGCAAGAGGGGTCATGAAGCATAAAATAGCACAGTTATTAACAGAATAAACGTACCAGAAACACCAGTTTATTTGCGCTCTTCCCAGCTCTCTCTTTGAGGGGCAGCAAAGAGGAAACCAAGTCTGAAGTCGTCGTGGGGCGAGCCAGAGGAAACCGCAGTAGCTCTTTGACAGTGACACATTGCAATTATAATCGAGGGGTTAAAAGAGGTGAGAGTGAGGCTTTTTGTGTGTTAGAATGACACACAGAAGGGGCGACGCGTCGACCACCTCCTGGCGGTACTCGGATTTGCTAACGGGACCTGCAGACCCAAACGCCACCTAGGGATGCTGAGCAAGTTTCATATTACGCTAGGTGTTATACAGCGTAAAGAAATCCCGGTCCGTAACTCAGACGTTAGGAACTGTTGTTCAGTGTAATCTCTTCTGTCCTGCGGATGGAAATAATTACAGAAAAGGAGAATGCAGCACACAGAATTTTGTGAGTTATTTCTGAGGGAAGAGGATGGAATAAATCAAAATAACGAGAAGAAGTGAAGACTGAAAGACAAACCAGCTAGTTAAGTGCTGGTTACCAAACAAGGCGACCTTTTCCTGCTGTTAATATCTGTTTTGGATACCCTGTGAAGTACATAGTGCAACACATTCCTGAGAGAAAATCCATTTATTAGGATTGTTATTAGCATAAGTTGTAAAGGTTTGATCTAAATACAAATCTTCCCATAGATGAAGTAGCTACTCAGGTCTTGGAGACTAAATTCAAATCTCTACCAGTTGCCCCACAGATTTCAGTGATTCCCTGTAGAATTCTCTGGTCTCTGATTTTCTATCCTTGATGGCCTTCCTATGAGCTGTGCTTTTCGCCAGTGTACCACACAGAGGGGGGAAGAATTTGGGAATGGATAATCATGTCAGTGTGTTGTCCCATCTGAATTTAAGGGATATCAGATGTGAGCCACAGAAAAGTACCAAGCATTTCTCAGATGTTACAGGCATAGGGAATGGGCGATACTGATGATTTTTTTTCCATTCTTTCATCTGCCACTGGTTCAGTTTATAAGCGCACAGCTCTAGTTTCCTTGCACCAATATTTTCTCCCTTGCAAATAAGTGAAGTAGTGCTGAGGTCAGGTCCAATCTTATACTAGTGATGTCAAAAAAAAGGAGAGGTTTATTAATGTCAGTTGATGTGGGATCAGTAGATCTCATTTTGGGTGTGCATAACCTCTTCTCCTGGAATTCAGAGAGATGCTATTACTAACAAGTGCTGTGCAAACCTTGCTTTATGGGGGAGGAGGAAGAGGGAGTCGGATTAGAGCATTGCATTGGGAAACATCATACAAGCCCACCAATATCCCATGGACAGACCTGACAGTCCTGATATCTCTCTATTTGAGACGATTAGTTTTGAATAATGAGCACAATTATAGAGGAACAAGAGCCATCTGATGCAGTTCCTTTAAACTGCCCAAGTCTGGCATTCCACTTGCTCCTCTTATCCTGTACAGCTGCAGTAATTTACAGTGGAAGTCACAGACGTCCCCAAGTTAAAAGAGACTCTCCTGTGAAGAGGATGTGACAAAGTTAAGTAGAAAGCTGATCCCGTCTGCAGGAATTCAGAGATGCATCTTGATAGTTGTGAGGCCTTGTAGGATGCAGTTTTTGGCCTTGTGCTTTTGAATTGGTATTCTGATGCTGAATCTAGCCTAGTTTCACTTAAGGTTTTTTTTCTTTTTCTTTTTTTTATACTGTCTCTCTTGTTTAATTATTGAGCTCACCTCTATGATGGTTTGACTCTGTTTGATGTGTGGCAGCTGCTTGTGAACTCTGCAGGCAGGTCTGTATTCTGAAAATCAGGCTAAAGAAAAAGCTAGTGGAAAATGGGTAAAACATCAATTTCCCGTAGACAATAAGGGAACTGCTGTGTATGCAATGTCTTCCATGATCGAGTATGTTGCTATAATATGCCGTGCGTGAGTCTGTGCTGTGCAATAGACTAAGGGGATTCACGAGAACAGAGTGTTCTGGGATGATGGAAACATTATTCAAGGTTTTAGAAATCCTAGTTACGGTAGCAGCCATAAGAGAACCTCAATATTTACCCTTCCGGATCTATATCATAGCTTATGTGAACAGCAGACTGTAAATGTTGCGACGCTGATAGCTGGAGGAGTGATAAATCAGGAGCGAGTCAAGAAAACCAAAACTGGTGTGATCTTGTGCTGCCTTTGAGGCAGTGAGGGATTCGTGATGGATATCTGACCTTTCAGTTGTAAGGGAAGGAGAATATATTTCTGCTTATAGATACTAGGGTTTATGATTAAAATTATATAAAATTCTCTTTAATGCATTGCACTTTGAGGACTCAAACTGAGAATGTTATTGAACCAGTTCATAAAAATACTGCCCAATTCCTTATAGCAATGACTTCCAACCACAGGCCGTGCAAGAGAGAGGGCTCGGTCCAAAGCCTGCTGCAGTTAATTGAAAAGCTCCTATTGATTTCAGTGGACTTTGGATCAGGTCCTTAGAAAGCAATTTGGGTAGTGAGGTGAGAAATTTGGGATGATCAGTGTATCAATAACATGAGCACTGAGCTCCACTCTTTTCACTTCAGTTCACAAAATGAATTCCAACCCAAATGCTAGGCAGGCCATTTACCAAACATTGCCAAGGCAGATGCAGATACTAAAAGGTACGTTTGCAAATGGATCCTTTTAATGCACATCCCTAGTGCGTTATTTCTGTACCTTTATTCTTAATTCGGTCATGGATTGTGATTTTAGTTACTATCCTAAGGTCCTATTCTGGCTGTACCAACACCTGTTAGACCTGAATTTTAATGTGATTTAGATGAGGGAAGGGTGGGCACTAGTGGGATTGTTTCTACTCCACTGACCAGCGGTCGCATGCTTGCCGAGAGAAGCTGACAGAGAAACGGGTATTTGTCGTAATTACTCTATGAAAGGCTCTTGTTTCAGATTCGAGCTCCCTTTTTCCTTTCAGCGTGTCTCGCTAAAGCTCAGCATCTATGGAGCAAATAACTAGGCTGTGAGGACTTTTTACAGCGGCGGTGCCCCTTCCTGGTGGACGTTACTGATGATCTTCATTTTCCTAGCATGCCAGAATACTTGTCTTGTTGCCCGTGGTGAAATATAGCAGTTCGAGGAAGGTGCAAGGAGAGGCATTAACTAAAGTGAAGTGCCTTGATTTTGAACCCGTAAATATATATATCAACATGCTTTGAACAGTAGTGCTTATCTAAGTAGGAGGCATGCGTCTTACTGAGGACACAGATAGCTTCATGTTTCACATGTTGTTGACGCAATTTTCCTATGAAATGTTGACTAAATAATGGAATTCCAGGCAAAAATCACCAAAACTTACGTTCAACGTTGTCCTGAATGAGAAAACAGAGAGGGAGCAGTTTTCTCCGTTAGTCTGTCCAGCACACGGGGAAGGTCCGTCCGTTTCTGACTGTAGCTACTTCGGCAAGCAGCCAGGCGGGGATTTGTACCCCCTGGCTTTCCGGAGACTCATCACCTTGCAACCCCTCCATCCTAAGGAAGAGGAAAAGAGGCACGGAGATTTCACAGCGTTATCCGAAGGTGCTGCTTTGTCTTTTTCTGTGTAATACGAGGGTGCTTTGGGTTGCCCCTCTGAGCGTGGGGGTGCCTGCGGCCGCGGTGCAAGAAGCCCCCGCACCCGAGAGCTGGAGCCCCAGGCCCTCAGCAAAAGCACCGGCGTCCCCAGGGTCCCTCCCGCGGCAGCCACCGCCTAGGAAGGGTCCACGGACACTCTGGTTGTTGCTCTGCGGATGTGCGCCGGGATCCGGCGGTCACGTGGCGCTGGGTCACCCCCGGTCTCTCCCCTCATCCGCCAGAAACCCCAAGCACCGTTGGACCCGTGCAGTGGTCCAAGCTCCATGACGCTGAAGGCCTTTGCTTTGCTGGGGATAACGCCTGTGCAGGTGTAAGATAATTCCTGCCTCTGTAGTTTGTTCTCGGAAATTTGCTTATGCTGCTCCCTAGTTTTCATAACTGCCAGGTGTACGCTATTCCTACGGATGAGTATGCAGCAGCTTGCCCGGTTTGCTTCCCATCACGGGAAGCGGGAAGCAGGGTCGCGGCGACATCTCACAGCCAAACTGCTCGATTTCTCCGCCCGGGAAAAGCAGAGATCAGCTCTGGATGCCTGTCAGACAATATCGTACAACTTCATCATCGTCTGCCATCGTAAACTATTTCTAATATTTTTTCACTGTTTAAGACTTGCTCGCAAATTTAGTCTTCTGGAAAAGTCTCGCTTTTGTTATTGCCTTGTAAAGTAATATGGGTAAAGGACAATGTCCCTGTTCATATGTGATTGCTTTGGATAAGCGCTTGGTGAGGCTGAAGAGGTAACGAGAAGAACATAAATATCGATTTCCCATGGTAATAAACATCCAGGAGAATATTAAAAATGTCATTTGGGCTTTAAAAGGAATAATAATTGAAATAGGTTCTGGCATCTTTTATAATAGCAGAGCTAATAGTTATTACTGTGGATATTTTAAAAGAAAACAAACACATCAAAAACTTGGTTAATTGAATTACCAATGTGCTGACGCTGTTAGAATTAGTCTGAAAAATGAGAGATTAGCAGCATGCTTTTATGCAATTATAGTTCCTTGAAGTTGATTGTCTACATAAAAATAGGAAAAGAGCTGGGATTTGTTCAGTTACGAAGCAGGGTGGATCCGCACCAAACGTCGTCTGCAGCGCGCTGTCCCACCCAAGCTCGTCCCTACAGCTGCCGTTATGGCCGGTGGGGACCAGCGGCATCCAGGGCCCAGCTGTCCTACAGTAAACACCCAGAAGAGACCAGCTCCATCGCTCTCTCCAGAGGCCTGTCGCTGTTGACCGCGAGGGGGCCCAGAAGCTAGCTGAGATCTGCACGCCGACGGCGTAGACGTCTCACCCAGGTATCTGCACTGACACGGACGGGAGGGGTGAGCCAAATAAATACCTCGAAGAAAAGCTCTTTGAAATTAGAGAGTCCTGCTCTTGGCTGCAGTTTGAGTAAGGCTGTCCCAAAGTCCTGCTTCTGGTTCCACGAGGAACAGTGGATGCATCCAAGTCCTTCACGTATTTGTGCGACACCAGCTTTTGTGAGCAATTCCCTTTTTCTCAGAGTTGTCAAGTTCCTACTCCATAAGCAAGCTCATATTACTCCTGTTTTCGTAAATATAGAGGTAAAAATTTAATGTATATTTTGAAAAATTAGCTCCTTGGATGGGAACAGGCTAAACTCAAGGTTTACATTCAGAGAAAAGACTCTGACCTGGGTCTACAGATGCTTCCCAACCAGATTATTTTAGCTGTTTGGAGACACAGTTTATAACTGGACTGAGGCTTTACTGGGACTGTTAAGAGCTGGTAGGCCTGCCCAGAAAGAAGTCAGTTTTCTCCAAACCTTCAGAAAAGCCAGCTGGCTGCTGTGCAAGAACGGTCCTGGTGGCACACTCGCGTGGATGCAACACCAAAGCAAACAGCGCTGCCGAAGCAGGTCGTAGTCTGCTCCTAGGAGGAGCGCTGCCGTGAGGACACAGGCATTAACAAAGACGTATTTTGCAAAAATAATCACACTTTTAAGCCATGAGTGTTGTAAACATTACCCATGTGAAGGAGAGAATATATTTAAATATCTACAGCACTCTTATGAACATGCTAGCATGTCTGGCACAAATATGCGTACTTTATAAAATGTGTCAACATTTGTCTGAATATATTTTATTTAACTGTTAGAGCTACACACTAAGAGCATTTTGGTTGGAAAGCCTGTTCTTCCATCCTGTATATTTTTGCAGGTGCAGCCCTCTATTTATACAAGGTCTAATACCAGACTTTCAAATGCACTCAATCCCCACCAAAATAGATTAACAGATTTTTTAAAAGCATTCAGCACATTGGGTGATCCCCCTGAAATCTGGCTGTTAAGTGCTTAAATAGAAGGTAAACCAGCTGAAAAAAGCTGGCCTCTGCTTAGCATGCGGTGCTCCTGAAAAGGCGAGGGCCCTTTCCTAAATCTGTTCCTCGATGTGTGCATTACGGCATCAGAATATCAGCAAAGGGGCTGCTGGCGCAGAGCCTTAAAGCTGTCGTTCGCCTTGTATTACAGGATTCTCCAGGTATTACAGGATCTCGGTATTATCCATCACTTTCATCCACATAACCGCGGGAGACTGCCGGCTCAGATCGCATTGCAAGATTGGTGCTTAAACAACTGTTTTTTTTTTTTTTTCCATACTGAGAATGTCCCTTGCAAATGTAAAATTCCAACTCGCCGTCTCTCACAAGCGAGAGTTATTTTCCCTTCGAATGCTAGCATGCAGGCTTCCCACGCTTTACTGAGCTGCAGCACGAAAGGGACAGCAAACAGTGCTCAGCTCCGTACGCATCCCAGCTCATTACATGCTTTTTGCTATTGCTGGGATGTACGTGCCATGTCCCAAAACTCGGCCACGGTTTTCCTGCTGCGTCTCCATTTCCCCTGGCGGTTTCGCCGTGCCGGGCACGTACGTGGGCGCACACGGGTACTTGCGCCTACAGCAGCTGGACAGCCCTGGTTTGCGGGGAGAGCTGGAAAGGCAGGTGGGTCGCTGAGGGAGTTGATTTTCGCCATCACGGTGCACTTATTTGCAAATAAGCAATGCACTGTGCATTTCAAAACTGAAGAAAACCCTCATGCAATTTATTCCCATCCTCGCAAGCGAAACCTCCTTTAGGAATCTGTGGAATGATGGTCCCAAAACATTATCCACAAAGCAGCCAGAGATTAAACATGAAAACCGCTGGCCTCTAGACACACGTGGTTGATGGGAGGGCTGAGCCCTGTTCTCAGAGCCCACCAAACAGGGGAAAAAAGGCTGACCGCATCCTTTGGGTCACTTGCTGGCTTTGCCGATGCCAAACCTGACCTGGGCCGGGGCCGTGCGCATCAGCCCTGGGACGGGCCGGGAGCGCTTTTTGCAGGGACCAGATCTACGGAAACGCCCCAAATAATAGCTTTCCTAGGCGCCAGACCTCCGCGACTCCCTCCTCTGCCTCTGCTCTGCTGCCCGGACGCTGGACCGCGGCAGCGCCCGTCCCTAGCTGTAATTCTGCTGTCTGCGGCTGGCAGATCTCTAGGAGGCAAATTTCCTGATCTTACGATGCAGCCGGGGAAGAACGCCACTTTCTGGAAACTATTATGCATCAATTGCTTCGGACAGGTGAATGCAGTCAAAGGGAACATTACTTTTTTTATGCTGCTACTCCATATTCCTGCTTGCTTTTCTCCTAGGTTAAATGAAATACCAACGTGCCGTCAGCTCGGAGCTCAGCAGCAGAGCGCCTTCCTGTGCAGCACTCTGCTTCCAAATGTGTTTTTTTTATTTTTATTCAGCATCAGCAAGCCCATCTCACAGGAGAGAGTTTTACCTTTCGCCCTTGTTTCCAATGTGTTTTCACTTATATCCACTCTCAAGAAATGTTCACTAAAACACCCAGCCCTAAGCTAAATGGCTTCATTCAGACTTCAATCTCCAGGCGTCTGGCCTCATCACATACGACAGCGCTCTCTCTTTCTCTTTATACAAATTATAACATATATCAAACACATTTCCTTGTTATAAGTGTGAAGACATAGCCATTATTTCTGACTGGTATTCAAAGCAAACAAAATTTCTTTATTACAACTTATCAAACCATGGTACTTGTCGGTTTTATGAGTTTTTAAAATAACATCTAATGTTAACTTGGCAATGAATCTATCTTAAGACACGCTACCCAGGCACATTTTATTTCTTCTCTTAAAAGAATAATGTATAAGCATTAAGGGAAAACATAGATCAAACTTTTTAATATTATATATAATATAAAGCAATCCAAGTACGAGTAACTAAAGGAAAAAGGGGGGCATCTTGTACGCGTTCATCTGGGCTACAGAAACCAGCAGTTATTCTGTCTTGGTCCAGCTGCACAACAAATACAAACAAATATCCCATTACGGAGAGACTTTATTTTTGGTTTCACAGTATTTATAAACACTGGGTATTGCTCGCTGTAAACAAAACGTGTAGGTCAGATGGTTATGCTTTAACATTTATTTTATTTTTGAAGCTTTATGATTACACTATTAGACCCTGATTCATGAATGACCTTCATGCATGAACTCAACATAAAGCATATAAATAGTCCTATTGACCAGAATTTTAACATTGATTGTAGTGGGGTGAGATGGAATTCAGTGCGAATGAAAGTAATATGCAGTGTACCACCATCGTTCTCAATAGTGCAAGGATGGAATTGCAATAGCCTCATGCTCGAAAAAAAATAGAAGTCTCCCTTTTTGTGGTGAGACACAGATTTTAATCACTTTCAAGTAAACTGAGAAGTTCACAGGATTTTTTTTTGTCCCTACTTACAAGTCCACACAAAAATATTTTTGTGCATTGCCAGAGTTAAGATTGTCAGTGGTTCAATTTAATTCTCTGCTTAAAAAGAGTTATGCTGTGTAACACGCGCTTCAGGCAATTTTACTTTCAAGATTACAGTTGCGCATATTGTTATTTACAGAAAAGGATGCATTTAACCTCCTACTTCAGAAGCGATTCTTTCATAATATGAAGCCTGATTAGTTGTGACACAAACTATGTTATCTGTATAATTAAGTGCCCCTGTGGGTTAGTCCGTGCTGGGGAGATGCTTTGACCCTTAACGACAAGTAAAAATGAGCAGAGGAACTCGGTCCGAGGGGGAGATGGGGGCTCCCACGGCGACCTGCTTCTCCGCAGTGGAAGGTGCTAGCAGTACGTAGGAATTCACACGTTTCCAAGGGCTCTGCGAACACGACTCGTTGTTCTCGCTGCACTGCGGTGAAGAAGGTGTCGTCATCGGGCGGCGCAGCGTTTCTGCGCAGTCACATTCCAGCGTCGCGGTCCGGCTCCGAACCCTGCAGCCGGCAGCCGTGTGTTGAGCAATGCACCCGGATCCGCCACGTATTTCTTCTCTCCGGAGGAGCGAGCGCCACGAAGCGTTCCCGCCAGCTCGCTCTTTGAGGAACATCCAGCGCTGGCAGTGCCGTACGCCGTGCACCCAGCGGGCCAGAGGCGCTGTGACTCTTCTCTGCTGCAGGGACCTCTCCTCGCTGGTTTCCGCTGGTCTCCCGAAGAGCTCTGTACATCCTGCGTGGATGGAGGTGGCGGAGGACGTCCGCGTGCCGGAGAAGCGCCATCTCCGGCCTCCGTGCGCTGAGTGCGTGGGTGCGCGCTAACACGCTCACGTGAGCGGTCGCGGCTCGCTCCGCGAGAGCCGCGCTCTGCTCAACGGACCTCGCTTCGCAACGCGGAGATTTGCACGGCACGCCATGCATGAGGAAGAACACGACGCCGGCCTGCCGGATCCGTTCCTCGAGCAGCCTCCTCTGGTACCTTGCTACCGCACGTTTTGCGTCAGTCTGTGAGAGCGCTGCCTCTGCTTCCCCTCCTCCCAGCGGGAACGGTCAGTCCACCGAAATTCAGACCGCAATGCAGTAAGTCTCCCTGCGAATGGAGCAGCCCCCACGGGAAAGCTTGGCTCGGCGCGGTGCGCCAGGGCGGGCAGCAAAGCCGTGTTTGGGATCCTGCTTCAGCCCGAGTCGTATTTGCCAGGCTTTCTTGCAGGAGTGTTTGGAGAAAGCGAATACGAAAGCAGGGTAAACACAGCTGAAGCAAATTCATTAAAAATTAAAGCAAATATTTGCAGAGATTTTGGGTTGCAGCCTTTACACATATCCAGCATTATAGTAATGGAACATGGGCACGTATTCAATTGGCAGTGGCAAGAGGAAGAAAACAGCACAGGAGCCAGAAAGATAGATGGTGGTTGCAAGGGATCATTCCTTAGGCCTGTTTAACAGTGTGACATAATTTGTTCTGCTCTACCCAAGAGAACAGATCTCTAAAAATTTGCCAGCTTTCCTAAATCTTTGACTTGTTTCACTGCAAAAGAGAGCATCCTAAGACTGGAATAGACCAGGCAGCAATTTGCAACGTAGAATTTCATATACTGAAGCTTGGAAAAATAAATTTTCTGATGGAAGAATAAACGAAATGCTGTTCTGATGGACAAACAATGATATAACAAAAGCTTGCAGAATGTGTTTGAAGACCTACCGAATGCTGGGGAGTGATATTACCGGAGGCTCGTGCTGTGTCGGGGCACGGAACAAGGACCCGAGAGGACTAGCGAAGTTCGGAGATTCCCTCTCCATGCTGCTGCTCTCACCAAGCACGAGCGGGAGCCGGTTCGGAGAACCCGCAGGGTCTGAGCATCCCCAGCGGAGCGGAGCGGAGCGGTCCATGATGCCATTGCCAATGGTCCATGATGCCATCGCCGACGGTCCATGCCGCACGGGCTGGGCTCGTGGTCCAGGCTCGCCTCCTCGTTCCAGATCAGAGAGACGAGCAGATGGGGAGAAGCGGGGGAGAGAAAGGGGAATGGAAGGGGGTAAGATGGAAAGAGAAAGGAGAAAACGTGGGCATGTGCCTAACGTTGTTGAAAAGTACACAGATAAATGCTGATTTAATTGCCTGATACATGTTGGATCAGCTGGAGACTGTTCTTGCTGAAGAGCGACTATTCATTATTTCTGCCAGTGGTTGGTCAGATGATACTACTTCTGCCCTGACTGATACTTTTTAAACAGAAGAATAATGGTCAATATTAGCCGAGACATTCTGTTATACATTTTGTCAGCTCCTGTGCAGAGCAGGATTTGTGAGCATTTGCAGGAATGTTCAGACTGTCAAAAATCTTTGAATAAATGGGGAAAAAGAGCAAATCAGCATCATGCTGTGATTCATCATAATATCAGCCGGGCAAAGGATGTAACAGCCTTCCCTCAAAATGGAGCCTGTGTTTTGGGGCTGGCTTTGACCTTGTGCCTGTGTGCGTACTCTCCAGGACGGAGATGATTCCTGATCCCGGAGGGGTTAGCAGCAGCCTCCTCTCACCGCTGCAGCGCAGCCGGGATGGTGCCATCTGTCAAAAAGTCTGTTAAAATACACGCACGTGTGTAATGTACCTGTTTTCCAAGGCGTTGCAAATGGGAGGCATCAGTTATACATACGCTGCCATTAGACACAAGTCCCTCCGGCACAATATCACCCCGATGTCATTCCTGCTGGGAAAGGGAGGCGAGCCAGGCGCCGCGTGCGGCTGAACGAGGGGATCTTATACAGCCCTGAACATTGGGGAGCATCCCCGATCCGGCCCCCAAAAGCATCCCCGATCCAGCCACCAGGAAGCCCTGCCCTCCGCCGAGAGGGATTTCTCACGTGTGTCTGACACCAGAACTTGCTCAGGAGAGAGCGTCCCAAGCTCCGAACCCAAGCCGAGGGGACGGGTCCTCTCACAGCCCCACGTCAAGGTCCCCGTCCCAAGGAGCGGCGGGTCGGAGGCTCCCTGCCCTGGTGTTTCCTGCTGGCGAGCTCCTGCGGCTCCCGGCGCTGGGGCAGCGGATCCTATTCATCTTCCTCATCATCCCCCTGCCTTAGATCGGCAGCGGAGACGATTATCCCGGATGAACCGGGACCCCGAACGCATCCGAGCTGGGGCAGCCGCAGGCCGCCGGGCTCGTCGCTCGTAGATCGCCAAACAGCAAACACTCCACTTTAAACAGAGACATTGATTGCTTTTAAGTAGGGGTTTCAAAAACAGCCAAGATGCATGAAAGGTTTGAAAGAACACGATTTTCAGGAGCATGGGGCATATTCAGTGCCCGAGGAAGTCACAGCCTGTGGACAATCAGCTGCTATTTGTATCTTTAAAAGCTGGTGAGAAATGAGAGGATTCTCCTGCAATCCAGCTAAAAGCTCTATATAAACATGATGGGCCTGATTCAGATACTTCATAAAATGAATGAAAAACCTCATGAAGTGAAAGAGAGAAATCTTCAGAGCTGATCATGGAGGAAGCTAAGTGTTTTGGAGCAGTTTTTTTACGACAAAAGGAGAGGTTTTAGGAAAAGAGTCCCCGCGCTTGCTTTTCCTCACTTTTGCCCAGGTGCAATTCAGGCAGCAGCAGCAATGTCTTTCTCTGCTTTTTACAAGTGGATTTGCATTGGAAATTACGCAGGAAGATCTGAATGCCCCAGGTTTCGGCACCAAAATTCTGAGAACTAGCAACGCGACACTGCCCATTTCGTCACCGACCCCCGATCCAGTTGGACCATCTCCTGCCTAGGAAGGGTCGGGGCCTCGTTGCTACGGGTGTTTCGGAACAGGAGCCGGCTAATAGACGGCCCTTTAAAAGAGAGCAGAAAGGGAGACCCAAAGGAGGAGGCCGGAGGCTGCACGGGGCAGGTGGCCCCGTGGACCCTGCTGCACGGCCGTGGACCCCCGGCACCCACCACCTCTCATCCCCCTCGTGCGCGAATGGCGCTTCAGGGGCACGTGGTTGGTTTAAGTCGTTTTGTGCTGTCTTCCCGTGTCATACGCTGGATGCCAAGAAATAGCACGGTAGCAAAGAGGAAAGTCGTTGCAGCAGCACAAGAGAGCAGCGCTCCGCCGGTGGTGCTTACGTGCAGCGAGAACATAGCTGGGCAAGCGCATGAACGACGGGTAATTTCAGCTTTCCAAGGTAACGCGTGATTGGAAGTGTCTTACAGAACTGACAGCTTTCTGTGAAGAGAGAGAAGCTTGAATTAATGAGTTATACTATTGCTTTAGCTTTTGATTAAAGTAACATTAGCACATATAATAAGCTACAGGTAGGGTTACAAATAACCTGTTGTTGCACTTAACTGGTGAATTGCAAAGGAAATTAGAAGTTGTTCTCTAACTGTTTCCTGGAGGTTACTGTGTGATATTTATAAAAATATTTATGAAAGGAAAGTCAGAGGTATAAATTATCATTATCTGAGAATGCATTTTTAGAGTGAACTGGCATTTTGGAAGTCAAATAGTTGTTCAACTTTATCATTTATTATTTAGGAATCAGCTTTGGTTGAGCAAGCATTGGCAATCATCATCTGAATTGTGTTCTTAAAACATATAACTGGAAAACTAGCCCAAATCTGCTGAAAAGATAGCTACTGCACCACCGGGATGCTAACATTTCTGCCTTAGAATGCTGCAGAACCAGATAAAATTACTTAGACTTTCATTTTGCTCCTTTTCTTTGTTGTTGACTTTTAACTGTATTTTCAATTATTTCATTTACGCTTTGCAAATGCGATCTTCTTTATTCTACTGCCTGTAATTTTTATATTAAATTCTGCTTGCTTAGGAAAGCCTATATATAATGCATATTTTAAACGCCTAGCTTTGCTAGCGGATCCGAAGGATGCCATTTGATGAGCAATGGTTGGCTGGTGCCACCGCGGCTTCGACCACTTCTCCTCTCTGGCAGAGGCCACGAGCCCTTTGCGAACAGTGGTTACGTCGCGGGTCGGCAGAAGAGAGCGGCGCGGGAGACGGAGCGACGGCGAGAGGCACGGAGGGCAGTGCGCGGGGCCGTGGCCGGGGCCGGCGTGCCCGGGAAGCCCAGCTGCGGGCCAGGGCAAGGCTCGGCGCAGCCGGCCAGGGGGCCCGTGTGCTGCCGACGGGAAGCGTCGCTGCTGCTGGTCCTGCAGCAGGCGCAGCGCTCGGGGAAGACGAGACCCTTGAAACCTCCCTGAACGGAGACCCGATTTAATTGTTTTTATACCGGCTGACTCGCGGGAAAAGGAGGCTTTGCTGCCTGCAGACGCACAGCTCACTGCGCTCGTTCAGACCTTCATCGCACCCGCATCGGACCGCTCGGAGGCGCCTCCGATTAGGTGCCATCCGAAACGGTCGCAGGACCGCGGAGGCGCGGAACGTGCTTTTCCACTTGCATTGCAGAAGCGGCAAAAGCGCTAACACGGAAGCTGCAGGACTGCAGCTGCTCTGACGTTTCCGTAGGGGCAAGAGGAAGGGCTCGTTCCCACGTTATCACGATGCTACTTCTTGAAGGGGTTTGCCTGCACTGAGGAGCGGATGTAACGTTACGTCTGCAAGAAAAACGCCTCCATCGGCAGCGGGTCTTTCTTTTTTTTTTTCCTGGTCTTCCTTATATCCCCAAATACAACCCCTTGATTGTCTTTTTGATAACCAAGGCTTTTAAATTTTAGAGCCTCAAACTGTTACCGCAGCAAAGGGATCAATCCTTTTCCAGCCTAGTCAATCTCCTAAGAACAAAGAAAAATGAAATTATAGAGTAACAGTAATCTTATTTCAGTTAATGATCTCATATAATAGCTTGTTTGTGACAAACCTCATCTCTTTCTCCCGAGCACTGTTCAGCCACTAAACTGCGGAATCAGGATCAATTTCTGAAATGGGAAAGAACATGTTCGTGTTTGTTTCATCCGAATTTCTCTTTTAATGTGTCGGTAATGCCTGCAATGCCCACTGCTGATGTAATATAGATCTAATTCTCAGCTCATTTAGTTGCTGCCTCAATAGGAAAACAGTGCCTAGTGGGAGCGATGATTAGAAAGCAACAGCAGATATCTCAAGCATGGATAAATGAAATAAATTACAGAAAAGTTACTAATGACATGATCTCCGGACGCATCAGTCAAATGGTACTCTGATGCCCAAGATCAATATTTTTTGTTTGGTTGGGGTTTTTTTGGAATGACAGCCACGGGATAAAGCAGCAAAGGGGGGAAGCAAGGAAGACTGCGTAACGCCCCCTCTCCCCCCGACCCCAGTGTCGGGGGGCACCACGTGTGGAGTCATAAAAGTGGATTGCGTGGAGCATGCCTCTCAAGCTGTTATCTGTTATTTATAAAGAATTAAAATGAGCTAGTTATTTCATATGTGCCAGAAAAATGGGTTCATCAGCATTGTGCTGAAATGCATTATGACTTGCTGATTCCTGATTTCATAGCTGTTGTACTTATTTGAGAGCATATTTATATGCTTTGTATCAGCTGCTAACCATTGAATTTTTATTGTACATTACAGAGAAAAACCTTATGTTTCAATTTGCATCTCACTTGATTCATTGACATGTAATATATAATTCCAGTCCTGTGTGGTTTACTTGGAAAATATCTATCAAAGACTTTGAGTATATCCCTTCTTAATGCATACATGTAACTTCCATTAAAGCCATCACATTGTGCGTATGTATAGATAAATGATGCATCAGCCTCTATCCCCAAACAAAAATAGCTCGTTAGAAATGACCTTATTTACTTCAGCCTGACAAAACATGCATGTTGCCACCAAAAGCAGCTGAAAATATTCAGACCTCATGAATATTCTCGGAGCATCAAGGAACTGAAGGGAACTGAAGACACACAAAGCTTTGGTTTGGTGCCCAGCTCCGTTCTGGGTGAGACACGATCCGCTGCCGTCCGCCGGCCGGGGCTTCCTCCACCCTCACCCAGCTCAGGAGAGAGGCTGGGCTCTTCTCTTAATGCATATAACTCTTTAACTCAGACTATTTTAAGTAAGACTAGTCCATGACCCAGTCGTATCTGATCAGCTCTACGCCTGTGCCAAGCTATGCTTAGCAGGGACAGAGGATCTACACCAGTAACTTAATTAACTTTTTAGCTGATTGAGAGATGAAAAAGTTCTGTCCTTTCTATCCCACCAGCAGCTAACAAGCAGTTTTTTTTTAAAAAAAAGTTTTTTTAAATAAATGCTTCTTATTTTTAAGAAGCTGTACAGACAGGCAGCATTTCAGGTGCCAGGGGGAACTACTGATGCTTGGTGCATCCGAGATTCAGACTGCTTTTGTTCAGGAGAACAAGTATGAATCCAAAGCCCAGTCCGAGCCACCCAAGTCACCTGCACCGAGCCTTGCTTTCCTCCACCCCACTCAGTCCCTGCCCAAAACACCGCCTTGGGTGCCGGCAGTGCCAGATGGGCTCGGAGACCAAGGGCTGCCTGACGTGGAGCCCACCACACTCCTCGGAAACCAGCCTTTGCATAACGTGGCATTAGCGGTAATTTTTTCAGCAAGATTCTGCTAACTCCTGCCTGAACGAGCTGGCAAATACCAAGGGAAAACTCCTGGTCCTGCTGATCCTGCTAAACAAAATGGCAAAACTTCCTTTCAACTTTTTCACTTGAGATTTTTTGTTTTTGAATTATTATCAGAACACTTCTATTAATTTTATTCTCAGAAATGGACAATGCTCAGCAACTCGTAGGTCTGGGCTATCAGAGAAAAACAGATTTGCAAGCTCAGCTCCTTTTCTTAAACTTAATAATTAGACTCCAATTAATACAGGAGGCCAAAAAGACTGTATTAAAAAGATCACCTGGAATGAAGGGTAGTGGTGGGAATAACAACAGTAAATTGCTGAGAAAGAGCTTGCAATGAAAATAAAATAACACTCAATTTTTAATCTCCTAGTTTGCAAGTTTAATTTATTTTTTATTTATAGGGCACAGCTCACAATCTCTAGTGTCATTTAGAAGTTATATAAAAAATAAAACAATAATGAGATGATAGAAACTGCCACCAACCAATCCTTTGTGCATGAGTAACCACACAGGGTAACTACAGGCTGAACTTACCTCCGTAAAAATATCCTTCCCCTGATGAAAATCTGAAACTTGTCGAGTTCCTTGAAGAGCAGCAAACAGGCTCTGTCCCTGCGGAGGAGATGGGGAGGAACTGGTTGGAAATAGCATCATTACTCCAAGCGATTGAGGAAAAAAAGAAACAATTATTTACAGTCTTTTTTTTCCCCCCTTAAACTGCCTGAGAGCACTTTCATGGACATTTGGCACAGTCTTTCTTCCCAGGATTTTAGTATGCTTTAACTGAAGATTTTAAAGAAAACAAGTACAATTCAGAGACTCCTAGTTTAAATAAAAAATAATAATAATAAAAAAAAACCACCCAAAACTACCCAATTTCTACCCAAGGCACCCACCACCCCCATTTAAACCTCTTTCAGCTGTGCATATATAACCTATAGCTGCCCCATTAGCGACAGCGCAGGTGCTCCCTGATGGGCCTCTCATGGCAGTCCCAAAAAACAGAATTTAAATGACGAGGAAGCAAAATCTCCACACCTTATAGCAATGTGTAGTATCGCTTGATAAAAATTGGCTTTAATAGTAGCAGGGCCGTGTCCAAGCTGGTCACCCCGGGCCTAGAAAGGCTGCCGAAACGGGGGGTCTCCTTTTGCAAAGGATTTAAAGATTTGGGTTTTCATATCTGGGCATCATAGCAAACTCAAATGGAAACAGTTTTTTTAAATTCTTGACCTGGGCAATTTTCTGTTTCTTTTCTTGCTTCTTCCCCTTGGTTTGAGTTTGAATTTTTAGGTAACTGATGATGCTCAGAAGAAAAGAGAAAACAACAGTTGCTTAAAATTGAAACCTCTTATAAAAAAACTGGATTTGTGGGTTTTCTCTTTCCTTCTGTTTTGCCCCCGAGGACATAATCTCAGAGAGGTATATATACCTGACTTGGGCTTAGACTCGCAATTTGCAGGGTACAGCTCTAGAATTACGGACTGTACTGAGCTGTCTTCCAACACCGCTTTACGTATACGTGCTTCCAACATGTCATTTATTTTTCTGCATCTCAGTTTTCTGCAGGGATCTTCCAGGTAAAGGGTTCCCTTGGTTTTGGTTTGTTTCTTTTCTGGGAACAACACGGGCGTCCTCACCCTGGGAAACGTAACGGAGAGGAGCCCTGCTCGGCAGGTTTCACAGCCACGAGGAGGAGGACGGTCAACGGCCAAGCGAGACGCCCGGACGTGAACGCTCCCGCGGCCAGACGGGACCGCCAGAGCGTTCTTCTCACAAACTGTGCAATACTATGCAGTCATTTCCTGATATACCGTAATATGTTGAGCCATTATCAGTAGAATCTTGTAATAAAATTACCCCCAAAAGGCCACGTTACATATTGTTGTTTGGTGCCCTCCTTTAACTGACAGATACCAGCCAATATCAGAAAAAAATAGGAATCAGAGGAGTAACGGTCAGTGTAAGTACAAGTCCTGTGAGCCACATGGGGCAGACGTGACTTCTCTGTTCTGACTGTCCACATGGATAACCTCGTTTGTGTGATGTTCCTGCAACTTAATTCCCACATTACTTTTTTTTCTTCTCTCTAGCTAATCTTTAAATTAGAGGGCAGGGGCCAACTTTTGCTTTAGAAGTTTAGTCATTAAAAATCAGATTTTAGAGTTATGAGCAATGTAGTTCTTGATGCAGCGCCCAAATCTTTGTACGAGGCGGTAGACAGAGGTTGACATCTGCTTCCATGGGCTTCAGAGCCACCAGCCTGGCATACCCCAGGTGAAAGTGAAGCCTGCAGACCTGCTGGGTACATCTGTGCCTTTAAATAAAAATAGGACTAGTGACATTTTTCCACCCTGAGACCAAGGGACACGGCTGGCCGCTTCCCCCACTGCCCATCGTTTTGCCCTGGACCTCCTCCGCGCCTGATGTGGACCACCTGCGGGTCTCTGGCCAGGTCAGGACCAGCCGAGCCGCGCAGGGCTGGGACCGACGCTGCTGCCGCATCGTGGGGCTGGGCTGAAACGGGCTCAGGGCTATTCGTGCCCTCGGGGCGCTGACGCTGACTTCGGGGTGCAGACCAAGAGAAGGAGGTCCCACATGCACCAGATCTCTCCGTCAGGCCACTGTACAGAGGTCTGAATTTGCTGATGTTGCCTTGCTGTGAAGTATGTCCCATCTGCGTGTACGTCAGTCTACAGCAGCCCACAGCCTTAACTGGTGTTCCTTAACTGTTACAGGAAAAGGAAATTCGCATTAACGCTTCCAAGTTCCTAAAATTCTGAGAAAAAGATCAGCGAGATAGCGGGAGAGTTTGTCATACCTCCCATGCTTTGCAGAAGACTTTCTTGCAAAATTAGCTTAGTATGTTTTTCAGCAACCATTAAAGAAAAGTCTGGATTTTGAGGAACTGCATTTCTTCTGGTGGATGACATTAAAACTATCCTATGTGGAGTGTCCTATAGCTTGATTTGAAGGTTACTTCTGCTCGCTGTTTGAAAACCCAGTAAACGCTGGAGATGAGGTAAATTGGAGAGCCAGTCAAAATACATATTACTTTAAAGGTCAAGTATGCAAGGCGTTAGACAGGCCTTCTGACACCGAGATTCCTGATCATGAGGTTTTGGATTTCATTTGGTTGTACACCTCTCAAAATAACGTCATGGTCCTTAGCAGTCAGCTGGGAGCTACAAGATTGGAGTCAATATGAGGGACCAAATCCTCACTTAGTGACGAGGGGAAATGGTGTGGCTCATCAGTTTCATTGAATACAAGGCAATTTTCACTTGAAGATGTGAAATTGGAGACCTAATACAGTCAAAAGTATAGCTGGTTATGCTAGCCTTAATCAGTATAAATAGCTTAAATCAGTACACTTCCAGCTCGGAATTCACCAGCTAGCTTTAGCTGAGTGTCTGACCTCATAGAGGGAAATAAGATGCAGAAAATCCTCGTGTAGATCGCAATTGCAGACCCTTGAATGAGTACGGCTCCTCGCAATGCTTTCATCAATCGTATGGCATTGCTTTTCTCTACTGGGAATATGTGATGTACTTGAGCAGAAGTTTTTTGAAAAACAAATATGAAATGCTTTTATATTAACTGTTTCTATAATGGAGGGAAAATTTCACCCCAAAGCAAGTTAACGTTCAAATTCTTCTGCTATACTTGCTTTTTATTAGTGTAAGTACTCATCTTACCTTCATAAGTAGCTTACCTCTTTTAACCCTTTATTCTCTTCTGAGACAGCTGGATCCCACCATCAGTATGTCGTTACTAATGTTATGTTTAGGTAAACTAACACTCTGCTCTGCTGCCTTGGTTTCATGCCAGGGAGACACCTCTGAAATCAGAGGCAGGTAAATCAAACGCAGGATCTGCTTCCGCTCGATGCATGAGGAAGCCCGGGAACCAGATGCACCCGCGGATTTATGCTGCGGCCGACCTTGGTTTAAGAGGCGCAACGACCGGCGCTGGCGGTTGCAACGACCCCGCGGAGCAAAGGGAAGGGAAGCATTCGCCTTTCTTCGGCCGGGTAACAGCCACAGCGATGCCGGTCGCAGGTTGTGTCCCGCGGAAGAGAAGGGGCCAAGTTAAAGCCGCCGTTCCTTTGCGGAAAGAAGGAACAACCATCGAATTCGCTGCTGACAGCTGTTATTGGAGTCAGTGTCCAGCATTGGCAATGAATGGTCAGAGTGTCCACACGCTGTAGCTGTGGAAAATGCAGAACATATTTATTAATAATGGTTAATATTATTAGCCAGACACTTCAGAGCATAAACGATCATTATGAGACAGTGGCTTACTTGTGTGTCTTGTGTCTGTTAACTATCCACTAAAGGGTTTTATCGCCTTTCCCTGAAAACTTCCGGTGCTGGCCATTTCAGGAGACGAGAGCTGGACCAGGTACATTGGATTTGCCAGTACAGCTTGGAAATTCTGATGTCCCTATGGAGATAAACTCAGTAAAAATAGAATAATTAGGTTATACAGAAAATAAATATTACCTGTTTGGTCCTACAGCCTGACATAAATGCCTCCAATATTGATTTTAGGGTCGGTTAAGAATGCGAAAATGCACTTTATAGTTTCACATTATTTAAATATAAATATCTGATTTCATATATAACATCCCTAAGGCATAATATCTCACATTAAATAAGGTGAAGATGAAATTAACATAAAAATATCTCAAAAGGGACTGCTTAATTCTGGACAGGCTCTGTCCTTTCCTCTGTTTCTGTATGTATTTGGGTCTGTCCATCCGGGGACTGACCGACAGCAGCTATGGCCTGTCCTTCACTTTCACCGAAGCCCAGTGAGGCCAAGGTCGCCCGTTTTTGTCGGGGTTCTGCTTCTTCTAAAGACAAAATGATCTGAATGTTACTCCAAGGGTCAGTTATTACGGAGATACAATTTAGTAATGTGAACATTCTGCAGCAGCACGTGAAGTACTGCATTTAGTAAAAAAATCTGAAATAAATAATTTCATTCAGAACCCATTAACAGATCAAGTTAATGTAGTAATAAAAAATGTGATATAAAAAGCTTCACAAGAGAGCAACTTCCCAGCTTCCCGTGAAACGCCCACGCCTGCAGATGTTAAGCAGGGTTGACATGTTTTGTCATGTCTTGTTGTCTCTATCAGAATATCCTCAAGGCTAAACAATATATAGGTAAATCCAGTCCAGCGAAGATCAAAAATATGTCAAGCAGGAAACCCACTTTAACAGGCAACTAGTCTAGGCGAATAATAGGTGCCCAAAGCAGATCGTATATGATTCCACATGATTGTACTGCCGCTTGCATTTAAATGGTAAGGCTCTGAGATGGCTAAAAGGCGAGAGCAGCACCTCCAATTCGGTTCACCTCGCAGGACCCACTGCTCCTATCTCATCTTACCGGGGCCAAACGAGCCCTCTCTGCTAGCAGGCAACCCAAATTTGCGACCACAGATTCAGCCTCCGGGGCAAAAATTATGTGCACAGTCACCCTGGTCCGAGTGCAGATTAATCTGTTATTGCCAGCAGAGTTGCTCTAGGTTTTCTTCATTGCAATCACTATGCAGCACTAGGACTTCAAATCCAGCATTTAGAATTAATTTGGTATCGGGTGGCAGTAATGAAGGTTGTTGACAGAACGGCGTTTAATAGATGCATTGTTCCGCTTTCCGTGTGCAATGACTCTTCTGTCTAGACTGACATTAAATGGAGGATTTCCATCAATAATATTGCTACTTGTTTTGCTAAGTGAGACCGTGCGCTGCATAGCGCTGTATTAAGTTAATATGACAGTCGGGCCATTAAAGAACATAAGACAAATATTTACACAAAGCATTAAAACAATATGAATAGTGCTCTGCCAATAGGCGATTATTGTGAAAGAGCGGCGTGTTTATTTTTACGGCCACGGTAGAAATGAATGCGATGTGACGGCAGCATTTGTAAATTCCACAGTGTTGCGTGAAGGGTTTTCCAAGGTGCTGGAAATGTTTAAGGTTTTAATCTACTGGTTTTCCTCACCCTTCAGACAACCATTATTTCTAGTAGAACAAACACATAATATCCTATCTCACCCCTGAAACTCAACTTTTGAACTACAAAAAAAGCACTTTGTTTATTTTTACTGACTTTGGTAGCTAGGAAGTCCTCAGTGCAGTGGTATATCTCTATAAGCTTAAATAGCAGCCAGTATGGAGACTGTATATTTACAAATTCAGTTTTGGTGTGAATTCAGTAACAGTATACAATAAATCTGACCTGAATGCGACAGAAAGTAAGCGAATTCTAGATTAATGCTTTATAATGGGTTTATAGTTAAATAAATTTTATGAAAGCATAGGTGTCTCATTGTTACCAAGCCAGCTTTCCCCATAGCAATATTTTTGCATGATTAAGTTAGAGATCAGATAACCACCTTATGCAGTATATACCCAATAGCAATTTAAAAAATTCAATATCAGCTGTATTATTCTAAAGACTAGTTCCATTTTCAGTGCAAAATGAGTACAAAATAAAGAGATAAACTAAATATAAAATGTAAAACATGGAAAAATTTATCACTTGCAAACATAAAAGCAAAAAGGGTAAAAGGAGAACAAAAGCAAATGGAGGCTGTAAAAGAATACAGGAAAAAAAAAAAGATAAATCTGCAATGTTGCCTTTTCCATATGCAGTGTAGCTGGGGTTTTATTAAGGTGCATACACTTTAGTACAGGAATATAATCATTTCTGTAATGCACTTTCCTACTGCAGGCTACATATCAAGTTAATTTATGCCATGCTGGAAATTTTCAGCCCCACTTGATGATGCGAAGGAAAAGGGTGTGTTAGTGCAGCCAGCGAAGCAGCCTGCGAAGCAGCTGAGCAGAGCCCCGGCGAAGCTCGTGTGCATCCGGCTGCGGCACGGGAGCCAGAGGTGTTTTTCAGGAGGCAACCGGCTCGGCCCGAAACCTGCACACGGCCACGCTGCCGCCTCCGCTGCTGCCCCGAGGAGCTGCCACGCGGCACGGCGAGCTCGCCGTCTCTGCCGCGGCGCCAGATGGGTCTGGCTCCCCGCCACTGCGTGCCCACCGGGAAACGCCGGCGGGCGGGAGGGTAGCGGAACCGTCAGCCCTCCCCGCGGCGCCAGGGCAGCGCCGGGAAAAGCCCTTCGGAGCCTTCCCGCGCGCGGCGATTCGGGGTCAGACCACACTTTTATCGCTATATCGGAAAGCGGGGGCAGCCGGGCTGACCACGCCGTCCCGGCGCCACGAGGTCCGGCCTCCCCGGGAGCGCAGCCGGCAGCTCTCCGTGGCGCTGATGGATGGCGGCTGTTGGCCGCCCGAATCTTCAGCCCGCGGTGTCACGCAGGATCTCGTGTTCTTTAATTCATTCCGGCAAACACATAACAGCGTCTTGCTCATACCGCTGCAGCTAAGGTCGTGCCAACGCTGCCATTACGAACTTGTTTTCAGGAGTTATAATTACCGCGTTTTATCTGTAAAAAGTTGCCCTGAGCTGACATTTTGCATGCGTGGTTTTCACCCAGGCATAAATTGTTTTGTTTTTGTTCCTTTGCTAAATTGCTACTCATGTCACAAAATCTGGCCGGTTGTAGAGTTCATAAATATAACAACAGGTTTTTCAGCAGGCGCTCTGGGTTCAGACAGCCTATTTCTCAGGAAATAAAAAAGCTATTTGTGAAAAAAAGAGAACCCTTCTGGAGAGAAACCGGAATCATGTCTGCATCATGTGCATTATCCAGTGACCCTCGCTTCGAGGGACATCATAATTGCAGTTCCAAAGTTACCCAATTTCTACTCGCTTTTGCTCCTGACAATTAACTATGTCAGAAGTAACAGGTTATGAAACTGAGGCAATAGAGCAAACTATTTACCCTAAAAATAAATCCCGCAGTATCCAAAGTTTCTTGCACGAATAAGAGCTGTCCTGCGTTCCGCCGGTGGGGTCTTTCCCACGCCGGCACAGAGCGGCTCCGTGCTTTCGGCTGGGGCCGCCAGTGCAGCCGTCCGCAGGAGCAGCCCGCGAAGCCCGGAGGAGCGGGTGGACCTGGCCTCCCTGGACCAGCTTCCTTAAGCAGCTACATCAGACGTTGGCCTCATGCATCGGATGGGATCCGGCATAACGATGCTGGATTTATACCAAATGTGACTCTTCTGAGTCCGTCAGGCTTATATCTGCGAAAGAGGGAACAAAATTAGACCCAGTTTTCCCCTGTGGGGAAAATCGGTCCACCCGCCGGACCTCACCCCGCTCCATCCTCACCAGGCACCACCCGCGTTTTTGCGGCACGGCCACCTTTCTTACACCCCCTTTTTGCGGCACCTGAGCACCTCTCCGCCTCGGCGCTCGACCACCCTCCCCGGCTGCCGCGCGGGCTCGTTAGCCGGCCGTGCTCGTACGCGCTGACGAGCAGAGGAACCCCCCCCCCCCCCCCCCGAAAGGGTCTGCTCCCCAGGAGGACGGAGGGCTTCCCTGGTGCCGACCGGCTTTCGTTGCCGCTGCGGTGCCTCGGGAGGTGCCTTAGCGCTCGGGTGTATAAACACGTTAGAAGGGAAAAATAGCTCCGTGGAGCCGCAATGAAAACTTGAGGAAAGCAACTTCTGGCCATGTTCCGGGTGTCTTTTTTCTTTTTCTCTGATTCTTGCGGATAAAGCTCCATCTGAGTTTTCTGGCTTAAAGGCTCTAAGTACGAAGAACCGCTGATGCACTGTTGTGATTACTTTAATACAGAGGTGAATAACTCGTTTCGCTTGTTGGCAAGCGTTGATGGGTCGGAAAGAAGTAGAATTATGCAAGAAAGAGTCCGAGGAGAGCTGACCCTCACGCGTGGGATTGACCGACGCTAATTTTACAGTTAACCTCGTTCCTTTTCACGGTACTTTTGAGAGCTTCGGGTCTCGCGGCGGACTGCTCAGAACTTTCAACTTTATTTTTATTCTAGCACCGATTCAAAGCAGTTCTGAACCGCTGCTTCTTCATGCGGCAGGTGTCCGTAGATCAAAACGACGACGCTCGGGCTGGGGGTGGGGGGAGCGGGACGAAGAGGAGCGACTTTGATTCTGCCCGCCGCCACCGCCTTCCTCGCGCGCGCGCCGGCGTTCAACCTTCCGCTGCGGATGCCGTCTCTCGGATTTCTCTGCAAAGTGCCCCCGTAACGGCGCGGATGGTCCAGGGGCTGCCGGGCGCCTCCTCCGCCCAGGATCCGGCTCCGCGCTGCCCTCCGGAGCCAGCCTTCCTCCAAGCAAACCCAGCCTCCTCGTCGCCGACGCGCCAAGGCGCCTAATTGGGGATAAGCAATACGCTGAATATGTATGCAGGAAGAACTCTGCCTTTGACAGTATCCCGCCTCTTTTTTTTTTTTAATTTACATAACGCTAAACAGTATCTTGCTCACATACGCATGGATCTCAGTGGCTTGGTTGTCATGGATACCAGTACATACCTTGTTTCCTTAGAGAGAGCCATCAAATATGTGCATTTGGATGTTTGCTATATCTGCCTGAATGTTGTAAGCACATTTTTTACAGTAGTAAATAATATTAAGCAACCGTGTAATTTATGCTGGAAGACTAAGCACATTTTTTGCTCCATATTTTAACACCTTCCCCCCCCCCTTGAAATTTCAAATGCAAAACACTCAATAACCCAAACGCTAGTCTAGTCAAGGCTGAACATGACTTGCAGGAAACTGCGTTCTTTTTATAGGATTTTACTATGAAGGACCCCATCATGTGCTAACCACTCTCCAACCCACAAACGAAAGAAGAAATCAAAAGCCTTGTTTCCAAGCATGAGCTGATTCCTTTCAAGATATTGTCTCAAAAGATACTCTTAGTCGAAAAAAAAAAAAAAAATCCAACAGCCTCACTCTCTCTCTTTCTGTGTGTCAAAACAGCTTCACCTTTTTAGTGGAGACAGTGAAAACATTACAGAATGCAGGTGCTTTGGGCAAAGCTTGCAACGAGGTCGCCCTTTGCTCCCCCCCTTGAAAGCTGCTGTGCCAGGAAGCTGCCATGCGCCTCGGACAGAAGCTCTAAGTCTGAGCAATTGCACAAAACCCAAACCCGTCATGTCCCTTTTGCTCCGCACGCGTTTATCCGTCCGCAGGAACCGGCATGGCACCTTAGCGCTCGGCATCATGCAGCAAAGTATCTCGCTATGGCTTGTACCACGAATTTCTGCCTTATCTTGCTGTGACAGAGCTTCATTCATTTTATAAAAATAAGCCAAGATTTAAGGGTTCATATCCTGGGACTGAAGCTGGTAAAAAACCACAGAGGAGACCCGGGACTCCGTCTACGGAGTCGGCAGCTAAGCTGCAAGCGCGCGCGTTAGCTGCTTAGTTAATTCATATCAACGAGGACAATTCCGGTTGCTCAGGCTAGTTAGCAGGCTTGTTCCCCAGTTTACAATATTAAGTTCGATTTCATTTCCTTTATCAGCAGTAGAGAAAGAAGACATTAAAGTAAGGACAAGGGAATAATAAAATTACTAGTAAAGAAGCAAAATTTGTCATGATTAAAGAACAAAATTGCAATGGAACCGACTCCCTTTTCTGCAATTAGTGTAGTCAGGAGCTCATCAGACAAACACGGAGAAATATCTGCGATATGAATGCACGTATCCATGCCTCCGAGAAAAACAGCCATTTTCCTCAATATTGATGACTCAGTACGCGCTTCAGAACTGCTCCTAAATCCTGTCTAAGGCCTAGATGCTGAATTTGCTTTTCTTCCCGTTGAACACAGCTAGGGCACAGCCGTGGCTTGCAAAAAGGAAACGGATAGGTAGGTGCACAGGAGAGCGAAGCGAGCCCCCGCGGTGCCCCAGGAGGCTGCCGCCGTCACGGGATGCGCCTGCCGCTGCGCCCGGCTGCCCGCTAAAAGCGCCGCCTCGCCAGGGCTCCGCAACGCTTCGGGCATGAAGTCTGCTGCGTTAACAAGGTCCTTGATTAGCAAGCTGCAAAGGAGGACCACAACCTAGAGGAAAACCCAAATATTTAAAAGAGCCTGGTGTCATTTCTCTCCTTTGTACAAAAAAAAAAAAAAAGAGAGAGAGAGAGAAAAGAAATAGGAAATGTAATTCTCTTACATTTATGTGTGCATGAACAAATTAGTTTCAGAAGCAATTTTACAGTAATTATTACCATCTCCAATGGATTAGATTTTTCAGAAATATTCGCTCTAATGTCATGATGGCAACTATCACATCCTGATTTTTGTATTTGATGTTCTAGCAATTTAAGGGTTCCAATAATTTGTGTGCATGACTAGACTAGAACAAAAACACATTTTCAACTTATAAGCTTTGTGACACTGAAAATTTTATGGTAAAGTGATTCTGACCTTTGGAGGATATGAAAAATTCAGTGGTAACACGATCTTTATCTTCTCAGCATGGCATGTTGGTATAGTCTGTCATTTCAGCTCATATTCCCTGATAATGAGGTATGTTTGATCTTTTATTTCTCATAATACTTAAAGTGTCTCATAATTATAAATTTTTTTCATAATCGCTCTGATAGTACTGATACAGGAATCTGTTTAGCATCTATGTGTCTGTCCTATTTCCTTTCATAGCTGATACGTCGTCATTTCACCAAGAGTTAAAGTACAAAGCTCTCTTGTTTTGTTGTGTAAGGAATTTAATGTAAATAAACTTGAGTTTTGGGGAGTTCTGTGTGGAAAATGTCCAGTGCTCTTTTTAATGGTTGCTTGGTGTTTGTCCATTTTGGATGGCTTTTCTGTTCAATGGATCAATGAATTCCCTGACAGATGCACCACTAATACATGGATTTTTTTTTTTAATATCCCTTTAGGAACTTGTATCCACCTTTAAGAGGGTAACAAACATGAAAGTGGGTTTATTTTTTTCAGGATTTCTCAACCCTGGCTTAATGGAAACCTGTGCGGGAGCACGTGCGTGTGTACGCGTGTGCGCGTCGTGGGCATCTCAGCGTCGTCTGTCGGCTTTGGATGAAGCCTGCTGCACATCTGTGGCCTGCACACAGTCATTTGCTATTTTGGGTTGAATTGCCAGTGATTAACAACCTATTTGCTGGCTATCTGTAGTGCAAACAAAAGCAAAGGCCTTTTCCGCGAATTTGCCGAGAAAAACGTGCGTGGCAGGCTGCCCTCTGCGGACGCCCGGGGCTGGAGCTGGGAGGTCGAGGCTCCCAAGCCGAAATCGCAGCAGTCTTTTTTTGCTTTCACTCGAGGGAAGCAAAAGCGTTTCTCCTTTCTGTGACTCATTCTGCATGCCTGCAAAGTAGAAAGAGTAATGTTTACTGACAAAAGACTATTTTGAAGTTGAATTCATGACTCTATCAAAGGGCATTGAGATATTTGGACTGAGGTTCCTGTCAGAATACAAAAACGTGCGTAATTCATGTGTGTTTAATTCAGAGTATGTAGACGAGACACATTAAAAGTGTTGCTCCGAAAGATATTGTTTAGCTTATATCAAAGAACAGTAACGGCAACAAGACTCATTTACAGCAGGCAGGGCGCTCCTGCTGCAGGTGCGTGTTTCTGCTTATCCCAGGAATACTCTCATTTGTATGCATCCGATAACCCAGAGAAGGGAAAACGGGAATGAGCTGGCAGGTGGCCTTTCGAATGAAAGGGCACGTGGCAAACTATGTTTGCTGCTTTCTCACCCTCAGATACTAAGGAAGTCACACTAGATGCATAGTCCTTTCCATTTCCCCTGTATTTTGTTCTTTTTTCTGTTCATATTCCAAAAATTAAATATAATTTTGAAATGCACAGATGAGTAAGATCCATTTCAGGTTGTTTATTGCATTTGCAGCATGTGAGTTCCGCTGTTTATCTTAATGGTCCATGTCAAATATAATGAGCATTACAGCATTAAAGCTTATGTCTTTGTAAAACATAAAAAAAGGACAAAGTCTTTATTTTGTAAGCAAGAAGCAAAAACAAAATTAAAGTTGCTTCTTGAAGCAATTACCTCAAGATGTTGTCTCTTTCTAGCCGGCAAAAAGTTGATGCCAAACATGTAATTTCCTTTAAATTTAAACATATCTGCTGATCTTATAAGCAGAAGAACCTAGACATGAAAAACCATCAGGCACCAACATTAATATTTTAAACAATTAATTATTTAGCTTTTTACACTGACTCAAAGTAAAACTATCAGACAGATACATCTGTTGTTTGCATTCTTCAAGTTTATGACTGTGTGTGTAGATGTCATATTCTGGGGGGAAAAAACACCTAAAATGAACCTGATTTTCTCCTTGGGTTCTAACTGCACTGGTTCCACAGCGAATTAGTCCTGATGATGACATTCAGTGCTGACCCTGTTCACGTCATCTGCCCAGAGCCTCTGAGGACATTTTTTGCACAAAGCAAGGCCAAGATACAGCAAAAAATAAGTTTTCTTTGGCATCCAGGTCTCTTGTACACGTAGACTATACAACAGCTCCCATAGTTGAGCCTAGCGAATATTTTAAACTCCTCTTTTTGAATAATTTTGCCAAACTTTAATTGTTCAGCTTGAAATTTCCTTAGTGCCTACCTTGTGTGAAGTATTTTCAGAGTTTCAGTCGCAGCAGATAAATATCAGCACTGCTAGAGATGCACACGGACGGACGGACGGAGCGAGCAGGGAATTAGGCGGAACGGGATTCCCAGCTGTGTCCGGTCTCTGCCGCACCGCTACAGATCCGGAGCAGCTTTGCTGAAAACAGTGGCATTGCTGGGTATTTCACTCACATAAAAGAGGTCTGAATTGAAGTCCACAGTTGTTGTTGTTTGAAATATTTGTGAACTTCTGGTAATTCCTGAGCACAAGTCCGTGGCCTGAGCTAGAAATGAGGGGTAGGGAAAGGAATCAATAAACAACGGAAGAAATGCAATCCTAATCGGTGGTTAGGGCTCCTGCGGCACGAGCAGCTGAGGATCGTTTGCTGACCACGTTCTCCCATAGCCCTGGAAGCTCGCTGCCGGCGAGAACGATGGTCACGAGCTTGGGGTTACAGACGAAGGAGCCAAACGCCCGTCCTGATCATGCCAAAGTCGGTGACAGCAGCAGCTGTTCTGCGGCTGATGAGAGGAATCATGACAAATTTAACGTCTGTTTGCTGCAGCAGTTACACATAAAGGTAGATTGCCCGTTTTGGTTTAGGTGTAATTACAGGGAGCCGGAAACTCTGGGGAAAAAGCCTCATTTATCAAAGTGTTGTTTTGTTTACTTTTTTGCTTTTGCCAGAGTACAAAAAGTTTAGTCAAAGTATGTGCCTCGAGGTAAGCTCTCGCCTCTTTTGCCCCTTTGCCTTGGCTTCGAAGCCATCTGTCCAGGATACAAATATATATATATATAGGTTTCCTTCGTCCTGCTGTCGCGGAGTAAATCCCGCGCGCTGCCTGGAGACCCTGCCCGGCACCGGGCATGGTCCCAAGCGGATGCCGGCGGCAGGGTGTGAAGGGGACGAGCCCGCGCTGCCCTGTGCCAGCTGTGCTTGCCCCAGCTGTTTGCAGCGCGGGAGACCTCCGCGGGTAGGGGCAGATCCTGCATGTCTGCTAACGCCCAATGGATTTCTTTTCCACGCCCTTCTCCATGCAAACTTCTGACATCCGCGTTATCCATGGCTACAGGAGGTGGCGTGCCGACCGGGGGCGTGCAAGAGGAAAAGAGCAGACTGGGGACGGGACGAGGCTTTATCCTGAGCCAGACCCAGGCAAACGGCAGACGCTCTGCTTCTGGCTGGTCGCTTGGGCTAACTCGGGTGTGTTGGCGTGCAAAGCCTCAGCTCCTGGTTCAGCGCTGCACGGTGCTTTTTGGGCTGCTGGTGACGCGATTCAGCTTCAGCGGCTGGGGAGACCATTTATTGAAAAGGACTAATGCAATATTTATACCATCTGCAGCCTGACTTCCTCTGCAGCTTTGACTTTGGCTCTCTCTCGGGTGCCGTTTTTCTGTTGCTAGTGATGTCTAACCAAAGGGAAAGCAAAAGAGCAAGGAAGCAAGAAATTTGAGAAAATGATCTAAGGAAAAGGAAAACAATTTAAGAAAATGACTTTTTCATTGTGAAATATTATTTATACGTTACGCTGCAGTAATTTCTCTCTTGATGCTGTCATTGATCCCAGAGACATTTAGGCTTCGCAGTTTAGAAGCTATGCAAGCTTAATTAAAGTCAATTATAGGCAGGCGGAAGGCAGAGGAGAAGCAAGGAGGAATAAACCGCTGGTTCCGTTCCGTTCCGAGCAGCTCGCTCCCCTCCCTGCCCAGCACCGTCGTGGAGCCGTAGGGAAATCCTGCCGCCGAGGCTGGGCACCACGAGCCCTGGTGCCAGCGTCGGGGTGTTGCGAAGGGCGGCTGTTGCTGGTCGCAAGCAGTCGGGAATACCGGTATGAGGTCGGGACCGCGTGACCGGCCACCAGAAGGTGTTCTCATGGTCGTTCACCGACTGCTCCGGGATAAGGGCCCAAAGCCCATCAAAGCCAACGGGACGACCTGCCGCGACGCCCGCCGACGAGCGGGCTCGTCTGCCCGGCGCGTGAGCACCGCGGTGCGGCTGTGATGCCAGGCGAGCGCCGGAGCGGCGTTCCCGGCCCGCAGACCCATGGTTTCCCACGGTGGTGCTGCCCGCTGCCGCCGGACAGCTGCTGGCCATCCGGGCTTGGAAGCCAAGGCAAGGGCAGGTAAACTCGATTTTCAAACCAAAGTTCAAAAATAGGGCAGCAGAATGTGTTGTGCTTGGGGCGTTGAGGGTGCTCGAGGCTGTTCAGCAGAGCGTGGTGTTAAATAGAAGCAGAATCAGAAAAGAAAAGAAAAGAAAAGAAAAGAGGGTTCAAGAAAATGCTGTTGTCTAATATTACAGATTCATTTCGGAGATGCTGGAAGCTCCTGAGGTTTGGAGACTACACTGCTGCAGGAGGAATTTTAGCGTGTGATTTATTGCTTTTTAATCTCAACTTGATAAAGAAAAACTTTTCACTGTTTCGTACGGCCATTTGTTTAGCAACATTTGCAGGATTAAAAAAAAACAAAACACACATTTCAGCAAGTTTAAGAAGAAGAAACAAGCAGGAGATGGACAGCTATCTCAGTGGTGTTTGAAAGATATTTTAGTCCTTATAAATACTGCACGGGTGCTGCACTATGTCCCTACACCCTGGGAGCGTAACTGCGAGTTAACATATACGTGATGACCGGAGCTGAAAACCTGTTTGTCTATCGGTCGTGTTAGGAGACTTAAAACGACTAGAGGAGTTTCTTCCATCGTGGAAGACCTTGGTTCATTTTAAAATACGCTGTAGAAATTGTTCCTTAGCTTCTGTTTTTGAAAACTTGTTCCTAAAGCAGTGCTTAAGGGCACCATTTGAACTGGTTTTTGCTAATGACAAAGAAAGAGCCCAAACCGATCCTCTACAGCAATATATTCTCTCTGCTCGCCTGTCCTCGCCTGGGCATGAGCTGGGAGCATCCCCTCCTCCAGTTCTCAGCAGCTTTCACTTAGTAAGTAGCAAAGCTGAATGCAGATTCTGGAAGGCCCTGACAAGAAATCTTTTAATTTCGTCCTTGTTCCTTAGAAAATCCTGCTCCAGTGCATGAGGATTTTGAGAGACAAGGTCTTGGCTAAGGCAGGTCTTTCGGGGAGGTCGTGCGCCAGCCCGTGGTGCTGGTAGGGAGTAATATTTGTCTGCCTGCCATTTGCTGTGCAGATACGATACGACTCAGGCAGTCTAACGGGTTGGTTTACTGCCTATGGCACGATTCTAGTTGGGAGCCTGAAGAGTAAGCCCAAAATAGCTTTCCGTTTGTGGCGGCCTTGACTACACAGAGAGTTTTGGGAACTTTGACAATACGTTTAGAAAAAAGTAGCAATAACCATGAACTCATGCTAACTGCAGTGGCTTTTATAAGCAACTCATTTAGACAAATTCTGAGCAAAAAGATGATGCGACAATGTTTTTAGCAGATCCATTAGTCACTTGCAACTGCCAAGCAAAACCCATTAATGGTAAGAATCATGTCTGATAAAATCAGTATTTGCAGAGAAAATCTTCTGAGATCTTGGAAAATGTTAGCATTTAGGTGGCGGTTAACTATACTGGATGACTTTAAAATACCCACAGACAGTGGACTTCTGTCAGCTGTGCCTTTGCCTCCAACACTTGCCACGTCCCTGCGTGGTTTTCGCCGGAGGAGCATTGCACTGTTTTGCCATTTGCTTGGATATCTCTTCAGCAGGTCAGCAGCGAATGAGATGCTCAAAAAAAAACCCACAAAAAAAGAGATGCTGATTTGTGCCTCTCTTTCCTTCCTCTATTTATTTACCATCCTCTTTTTATTACTGTTATTCTGTAGATTTCCCTGGGTCCACACTGGCTGGGCCTGATAAAATTGCTGATAGTTCTTCTGTCACTTCATTCTTCAGTTTTACAGGTTGCTGTTATTTCTGCAGAGGGCTTTTCTCTTCCAGTGCAATTTTATTTTAGTGGGTCTTACATTAGCTCTGCTGGAGATGTCCACATAAAGATAAAATGACATTCCAGAAATGCTTTGTGAGGAACCTGAAATCGTAGCTCATACAAAACACACAGCGTTAAATATTCTGGACATAAGCCTGACATGAACTATTCTGTGTTATGTCAATATGGTCACAGAGCAGAGGCTTGCAGGGTCATGGACAGGCGTTGCAGCTCATCGCATCCCTGCTGGAGCTGGCTCCCTCTGGGAGAAACCCAGAGATCCATGATGGTCCATGATGATCCATGATGATACATGGCGATCCATGATGATTCGTGACGATCTATGATGATCCATAATGACCCATGACGATCCGTGATGGTCCATGATGATCCATGATGATACATGGCGATCCATGATGATTCGTGACGATCTATGATGATCCATAATGACCCATGACGATCCGTGATGGTCCATGATGATCCATGATGATACATGGCGATCCATGATGATTCGTGACGATCTATGATGATCCATAATGACCCATGACGATCCGTGATGGTCCATGATGATCCATGATGATACGTGGCGATCCATGATGATTCGTGACGATCTATGATGATCCATAATGACCCATGACGATCCGTGATGGTCCATGATGATCCATGATGATACGTGGTGATCCATGATGATTCGTGACGATCTATGATGATCCATAATGACCCATGACGATCCGTGATGGTCCATGATGATCCATGACAATCTGTGATGTTCTGTGATGATCCATGATGATCTGTGGTGATCCATGATGATCCGTGACGATCTGTGATGGTCCATGACGATCCATGACCCCCAGACTCATGGGCTGCAGGTCCCGCCGCCCTGCTGCTGCTGCAGCCTCCTAGCCGGCACATCCTCACCTGAGCAGCACTGCGGGGAGCTTCTGGGCAGCGGCGGCGGGGAGCAGCAGCAGTTTAGGAGGCGTCGCAGACCTGCGCGCTCTCATGCTCCCGCATGAAGAGCCACGTCCTTGCGCGGGAGCTGCCGCATGCAGTGCCGGAGTCTCCCGAGCCCGGGCAAGTGGGCAAGGGCAGGCCCTCGGGAGCGGGAGGCGACGTTAAATAAATGTAATGGTGACACCTCGGTGCTCGAGCACATCTGGAGAACCTCTGGGGAGCTCTGCCAACAGCTGGCTTCTGCTCGCCTTGCACAGCCGAGCCCTGCCGGAGGAAGAGCTCCGGCGCAGGGATACGTGCGGAAAGCAGCTTTATCTCGAATACAATACAGTGCAATATATACAATAAACAGCAAGAAATAAGTGTTAATTATCCTAAGAATGAAAAAAAAATGCAGGCAAAGCAAAATGCATTCATTTTGTCTTTCTCAGTATTATATTTCTTTTTTACATTCTGTAAACAGAACAGTATAGGTTTTTACAAAAAAACACCCCAGTGGGTAAGTGGCGGTTCAAATTCCTAACAGCCTTGAAAGGAATACGTTTAAATAATCTACGGCATTTAACATTTGCTATATTTGCACAGCGCCGGTGTTATTAATGACGGGGTGATGTGATCAAGCGTGAAAGTAATTTTTAGAGTGATTTTTATGAGCAGAGTGATGATAAGAGATTGCATATCTGATATCAGAATTGGGCACCAAGACACAGGAGAAAAGGGTCACACAGGTTTCTTTGCTTATTTATTTATTTATTTGTAGTAAAACTGTTTCTTTTTTAGTGGCACAAGAATTCACAATGACCTTCCCTCACCTCTCCCTCAGCCCAAGCCCTGCTTTTTCCTTCTTTTAAATATGAATGGCTTTCGTTTCATTTTTAACAGAAAGACTCCTCGCTGTCGCCCCAGGTGCAGTAACGCACAGACTTTATATGACTAATGCCCCGCGCTTCTACTACTGACTGACATGCAATTTCAGTTGCCAAGGTCTACTTGTCAATGAGCAGTAAGAATAGCAAGCGCCGGCACGATGCATCACTCCGGTTCCTGGAGGCCACTGCGATACGTCGTGCTGCTGCACTGCCTCGCACACCTGCTCGCTTTAGCGTAGTAAGACGCGTTGCATTACATTCCTTACATTATAACCAGCATAATAAGATAGTCGTATTTCATTCTTTACATTACTATGCACAGAGTCCATATTATTTATCTGTTTTGAGGATGGTGTTGGTGCGTGGGTGTGTATAATATCAATTCCTGGCGGAGAACAGTCATGTCTCATCCAGGCAAATTATAGAAATTAAGCCATAAACTTTTCAAAATTGCGTTCTGCAATATAATTTTTCACAGATCCTTAACTAGCGGATGGTGGCAGATGCCACTTAGACCATTATATACATGTCTGTACACATACACAAACACCTGACATAGTTATAAACCAGTTCAAAAGGCTTCTGACATCGGCTCTTCAAACTTAGGGTATTGAAATGCTAGCGAGGTAACAAATGATGAACTGAAAACTGTGATAAAAACATGCCTACATAATTTAGATTTCAGCTTTGTTAAATAATAAATAATAGATGACTCAGGAAAACAGTTTGGGCTGGTTTCCTCTCAAACGTCAGAGTGAGTAAAAGCTGATCCATGCACTGCTTTGCAGAGGAGCTGCAGCAACCGTTTGTTATGTAGATTTAATACCGAGATGTAATTAGTCCGTAAGCACAATTCATATCTCCCCCGCCACGCAATGCACACGGCTCTGCTCGATGTTCACTGCCGTGAATGCAATCGTTACGGAATAGCACTCGGCGCGCTGCCTCTAAAGGGTTCCTGCGCGAGGGGAGCCCGGTCCCGTGATCGCCCGCATCCGTACACAGCACACGCGGCAGGCGGGAGGTCTTTCTGCATCCTCAGGACCTGCCACAGACCGGCATTTTCCTTCCTGAGGCCATAAAATACGATGCAATGCTGTTTTTACATGCCGCGTGTTATTGAAGCATAACAAAGTCACTTGCAAAAGGTCAAAATCTAAAAGGTTGAAAAAAGGTTAGCTGGGGTTGCAATGCTGGGGTTCTCAGACGCGGGGAACGGCTTTACGCGCTTCGCTTTGCAGCCTGGACCTCTGCCCCGAGAATGGGAGAAAGGCGGAAAATCCGCCCCGCGCTCCCCGCCGGCGCGTCCCTGCGTCAGTCCGCCGGCAGCGGCGCGATGCCCGGGCACGGCGCGGCCAGGCTGCAGGGACGGCGCCCTTGCTCCCGGCCGCGATCCCGCCAGGACCCTCCTTGGGCCGTCCTGCTTCGCCTTCGCTCACGCGCTGGCGAGTTCTGTGACGGATTTCGCAGAAACGGGCCCGGTGTCCCCTATTGCCGGGAGGTAATGCCGTCGTTAAGCAGACGCTCCCCCTGCGAGGAGGAGGAGGAGGAGGAGGACGGGGAGGCACGGGGCCGGACACAGGTGTCGTGAGCTTTGCTCTCGAAGTGATCAGTGCGGAGCTGGGACTGAGTTCCACTAAGTTCTCCGACCCTGCGGCATTAACACAAAATAATCCTTATGCAGAAAGCAGCTGTCTCAGCAGCGCCAGTACGGTGCCGCACCTGGAGGAGCCGGGGTTTAACTGCTGTTTATCATCACTTTCCTTTAAAACTGTTGCCAGTTTGGGCCATTTTTCACCACTTGTTTGAGCTTGCCTGTCAGATTTCTGCAGAAGGGGGTAGCACCGGAGCTGCGCCACCTCCAGAGGTTTTTCCCGCTAGCTCCGGTCTCTGCTTTTGGAGGGTGCGGGAAGCGAGCCTGCTAACTTAGGCGCCTTCTGTTCAGCTCTCGCCCGCGCCACTGCCTCTGCGCAGCTTGCAGCCACCCTCTGCCTCGGGGAGCGCGGGGACGCCGGCACCGGGAGCGCGGGGAGCTCCGGGACGTCCTGCGGGGTCGGAGCACAGGGAGCCCTGGGACATCCCAAGGGTTGGGAGCACGAGGAGCCCTGGGATGTCCCACAGGTCGGGAGCGTGGGGAGCCCTAGGATGTCCCATGGGGTTGGAGCATGGGGAGCTCCGGGATGTCCCGCATGTTGGGAACATGGGGAGCTCCGGGACGTCCCATGGGTCAGGAGCACAGGGAGCTCCAGGATGTTGGGAGCGCAGGGAACCCTGGGACGTCCTGCGGGTTCGGAGCACGGGGAGCTCTGGGACGTCCCAAGGGTTGGGAGCACGAGGAGCCCCGCGATGTCCCACAGGTTGGGAGCGTGGGGAGCCCCAGGATGTCCCATGGGGTTGGAGCATGGGGAGCTCCGAGATGTCCCGCATGTCGGGAACATGGGGAGCTCCGGGACGTCCCATGGGTCAGGAGCACAGGGAGCTCCAGGACGTTGGGAGCTCAGGGAACCCTGGGACGTCCTGCGGGTTCGGAGCACGGGGAGCTCTGGGATGTCCCAAGGGTTGGGAGCACGAGGAGCCCCGGGATGTCCCACAGGTTGGGAGCGTGGGGAGCCCCAGGATGTCCCATGGGGTTGGAGCATGGGGAGCTCTGGGACGTTGGGAGCACGGCAGCCCTGGGACATCCTGCGGTTCAGGAGCATGGGGAGCTCCAGGACATCCTGCGGGTCGGGAGCACAGAGAGCCCCAGGACATCCCTCAGGTTGGGAGCATGGGAGCTGCAGGACGTTGGGAACACGGGGAGCTCCGGCACGTCCCACGGTGTCGGCGTTCCCGCTGACCCCCCACGCACCCATTTTGGTCCCCTTCTGCACAAGTCCGACGGCTTGCGGGAAGCAGGACGCACCCCGCATCGAGGGTCTCGTGGGCAGGAGAAGAGCAGATTCGTGGGCTGATGTGCAGATTTCTCTCGTTCAGGGATTTTCTGTGTTTCGCTGTGCTTATATTGATGTCTTTAGATGTCAGTGTGGTGCCTTTCTCTTTGCCTCGTGCTTAGCTGCAGTTTAAAGGATCCTTTCAGGAAGAGAAACAAACAAAATTTGGCAGCAACACAGAAATCTGATCATGGGGGTGTTTTGATTTTTCGGAAAGGCTCTGGAGAAGTCAGCCAGTCTTGGAACCATCTTTTTGCAAAAATCAGATTTTCCATGCTTTAGGCTGGGTTACTGGAAGATTTATTTAAATAATCTTTAGAGCCAGTACTTCAGGTAGCATGATGCTCTGTGCACTTCCTCAGAGAAGCTTTTGTGTTCTTCTTCTTTCTGTTTCTCCTTCTATTTTATTTATATTTTTACTGACACAGAGGAAAGTGATGCATAGGAAAGGCATATACTGGATCAGAGACATCTTCTTTTGGAAGCGTCTAAGCAATTAATTGGAAGTTACTCTCATGCAGCCAGGTGCAGATGTACATGATTTATATAATTTACATACACATGATTATGATTTATATTTTCTGATCAGTGTGATGAATATACTCTGTGGGAGCCATTCACAGCGACTTTGGCCCTTTTTCCAGTATCTCCCCTTTGTGACCCGGACTGAGCTCTTCGTGTTCTCACACCTCTCTCTTCCGTTTCTACCTCCCCCTCGATACTTTCCTTCCTTTGGCTTGGGCGTTCACGAGGCTGCTGAGCGGCAGATGCCACGAGATGATGAGCTTGCAAGCTGCGTTACCTGGACAGCAGTGTATTGCAACACTCTGCAAATTCGGATTATTTTAGACAAAGCTCTGGGGCCAAATCCTGATCTTAACTACACTAGAGTAACTAATTGCACTCCTAATTATTCATATTTGCAATTTCTGCTACTGATGGCTAAATGGTCCCAAACAGAAATTGGTCTCTATTGTATTAGCTACTTTTATCCTTATTTGGGGGAATTACAGGCTAAGACCATACTGTGTGCCTTATTTTTCAAAATACAGTAACGTCCAGATGCGGCCGAGGCCACGGGGCCACCTCCTCCTCTGCTTTGCTGGACCAAGCCAGTGGCCGCGTGCTCCAGCCCAAGGAGCAGAGACCAGGACACCGAGCCGACAGTCCCGCGGCTCCGTCGGCACTGGCCTCCCGCTGCTGCCCGTGGACTCGGGTGCTACGTCGCTTTTATTATTTATTCGTGTAGCATGTGATGAAACAAACAAGACATCTGCTCGTGCGTACAGGATGGCTAACACTCCAGAAGGCTTCAGGCTTCATTTTTCACTCATCAAGCACAAATTGGATGGGTGAAGGGCATCCAGATTTTATTTTCCTGTTTCTGCACTTTGCAGAAATGAAAACTGACTGCTGTGTTTTCCGCGATGACACCGCGTGTAGATCCTGCTCCGAAAGCTAGGGCTCCTATTGCTCTGCTGCCGATCAGGCTCTCGGGCTGCGCTCGCGAGCGGCGTTGGCAGAGGTTCACGCGCTCGGACGGTCTAAACCGAAGTGGAAGGGGCTGCGTCGAGGGACGCCTCCACCGGCATCGCGGCCGGGCTCACGTGACGTCCCTCCGCGTCCCCGCCGGGACACCCGGCCGTGCCCATGGTCGGCCTCCCCATCTTCTTCTGGTCGCTCCAGCTTGGCGTGGAGGAAGTTACGGTCTGGGGTAAGACAACCGCGGCCCCGGCCGACGAACGCGGTACTGAGGCGCCCGCGAGCCGGGAGCCGTTCGCGGCTAGCCTGAACCCGCGGTCCCAAAATAGATGAAACAAATCACCTGCCGGCTGGGTAGCGAGCGCACACGAGAGGAGGCACACGATGTTCCCGAGCGCACGGGCTCTCCCAGTTAATGTGCAGGCATTGCTCAGCGCCAAACAGAGAAACCCGAAATTTTCCTGCAATCTATTCAACACAGTGACTCAGAAACAGATCGAGATACCAGTTCAGGCTAATTCTAGTGTGTTCGGGTCTCTTTTATTTAAAATTGTATGAGAAAATGTGATTTACATCTGACGTAAGATGTCTTCTTTTTCTCTCCGAGACAGGAATGTATGGGGAGTCTTCTCACAGTAACTGGCACCTTAAGGCAGCTCATTGACACGTGCAAAGTTCTGGAGAAATCTTCAGACTTCAGGGCTGGATTCAGTACTGAATGCAAACATGAAATTAATACACCATTAAATTTAACAAATTGAAATGTGGGAGCTTCAGGAACTGGAGAATATCTTCAACTTGTATTCATCTGCATTGCACAAAGCTGCTAGAAAATAATAGTTCTGTTCTGTTAAAACTTTCAAGATTTTGGACTTTGTTGCAGTTGCATTCTGGAGTGAAGAATAAGCAAAGTATGGAAACAACAGCATGACTGGCACCCGGCCTAGGAGCTCCGCAGTTCCTGCTGAAGGAGCCTCTCTGTCTCTAAACGACAACCTGCCAGCCCAGCGAGGCTGGCCTCCCACGTGTAATACATTTCTGAGGTTTCCAGAATTAAGTGGGGTAAATGTTCCAAGTTTTATAACAGTCCGTTCCACCTTCAGAATGGTCACGCATCCCAGTCGTCTTCCTTAGACATTCATTATCCTTCCCCACAAATTTTGTTAGTTAGCATCCGTATGGCCAAAACTCTCTGGCTTTGACAAAACAACATATTTTGATGAAAAATATTTCATCAGAAATGTTCCAGACAGTTCTGCAGAAGGAACTGATGCGTCTTTGTGCTCTTTTTTTTGCTTTATTTTGCTGTTGTTGTTGCTGTTCCTACATTTCGTATTTGCTTTTAATATCGCCAGTGGCATTTTGAGAGTCTGCAGTACTTCAGAGCGGCATCGGTAGAGGCGGAGAAGGGATTAAATAATAAAAAGCCCAGTTCCGGCTGCTGCCGCCGAGCCCGGCGCGCGCACAGCCAGGCTGCGCGGAGCGAGCCGGGGCCGGATCGCTGATCGGCTCGGCACGCCGTCGCCCGGACCGCTCCGCACCGCTCCAGAGCTGAGAAGCCGCGAGGGCGTCGAGCGCCGGGCGTTCACGGCGCGATGCCAGCGGAGACGCTCCGGTGACCGGTGGAGTGGGAAACTTCGCGGCGTTGAGCGCTCCTCGGGCTGACGCTTCCGGGAACTGGGGTGTTTTCCCGCGCTGCCTGCGCCGTTTGCGTCTCCCGGGGCTTCTCGCCTGCCCGGCAGCGACGGGAGCTTCGTGAGAACAGAAAGTGCGGGGGCCGGCGGCCGCCTCCCCGCTCCGGCTGGGTTCCTGGGGCAGGTCATTGCCTTCGGAAGAGATCCCTCGGCCCCGTATGCACTGGGCCGGCTCTGCTCACGTCTCACACATCTTCTCTGCGTTCACAAAGTTTGCGTGCAATTTTGACGTTTCCCATCGTTAAATGGTGCAAGAGGGGAAAAAAAACAACCCATAATATTTATTTGGATCGTGAGCCTTTCACAAGGACCAGTTTAAGGAGATTCCTCCCCTAACACGTTTTGGAGAACTCTGGGTAAATTTCATAGGAAAACTTTTGGAAATTCACTTTACTTGGAGAAAATATTTGCCTTTAGTGGAGCACAGGCAGGTAGAAAAGGCAACTGTAAAAATGTGCAATCTTCCATAATAAAAGGCAACTTTAAAATTCCTCAAAATGGAAGGTATGTCTTAAATCTTTTCAGACTGAGATTCAGATTGATTTGGTGAGAAAATAAGATACAGACAAGAAACAGGTGTTACCAGATTACACAAGCTGAAATATAGGAAGAATATTCTAAGTAGAAGAACTAAAAATTTTCTAATAAGTGGGGGAAAATCTTCATGTAAATATTATGGTTTCATCATAACTTTAACATGGCAAGGAAACTATAGGCATGGAAGCCCTGCAAAAAAATTCGAATAAAAGATGACTTTTGTGCAAAAAAATCTTTGCAAATATAGAAGAGAAAGAGACACATGATATAGGAAAGAGAGAGCATGAAACATAAATAGAAATGAAAATGAAAAGATAAATAGAAAGATAAATTCATTTCAGTAATAGCTCTAAGTTGTTTCAGATCGTCCCGCAAATCCACACAGGGAAATTGTCATTCGGTCTACAGGTGAGTTTTACAAAAGGAGCAATTTCGTTCACAGCTAAAAGGCAGCCCAGCAAAGCTGGCGGCAAAGGGTTGTCGCTTCCCCGCGAGATGAGCTGGGCCCGCACAATGGCAACGACAGCACATCTCTTTCGAGCTTCAGGAATATTTTCAATTTCACTAAAATTTTCAAAATTAAATCCGTTGTGAGGAGTAAGATAACATAACACCTTACGCTGGGAAAAACTTGTCTGCAGAAAAGACTGATTCATCTACACAGCTATAATTTAGGTTCAGTGCTACACCTGGTCTCCTTCTCGACTCCCCCATCGCTTCCCTTCTGTCCTTCAGAAGCAGAAATGCGTGTGGTTTTTCCAATAACCAGAAATATGACAACAAATATATCACTGCACACGCAGGCACGGAATCGCATCCTGCTGCAGAGGTGTCCCCAGAGCTCTGTGCTTCACCCCGGGGCAGTGGGCTTTCTGGCACCACGGGAGCAAAGCGCATGAGCAGGGGCTGAACGTGGCCCATCATGATGCCTTGAGCAGAGACCCCCACTGCCCCGGCAGCGCCGGGACGAGACCACGCACAAAGCACCCGAGGTTCTTGTTTCTGTGCCTGCAGTGGCATGCCTAAGCATTGGCTGTTTTATGTGCAGATTATCGAAAGGCAAGCCAGGCAAAATATCTTCTTTCTTTATAGAAAAGTCAACTTTTTTTTTTTCAAACTGTCTGAAAATTTTCATAATATTTTTTAAAAGGAAAATGTTCCAGAGAAAGCAATAAAATCTAGACAGAAGCCCTCTAAAAGCATTGCACGTGTCCCCAGATTTTTCTTTTTCTTTTGGTGACACACGGATTTGTGAAAGCTTTGGGTGAAACTGGGGCTTGCTCAGAACTGTTTGGAGACTCGTACGACTTTCCCACAGCCTGCTGAAGACTGGGAACACAGTAAAGACAAGCTGGCTTTGCGGTCCCGGTGCCTGAGAATTTCCAGATGGAAACCAGGTCTTTCTAAACAGGAACAGCATCCAGTCAAGAGAACCTGGATAGCATTTCCAGAGAAAGGAGGAAGCGTTGAAAATATTAATGGGTAATATGCTGAAGGCTGAGTAAGCACTTTAAAAGACATGGATTAATATAGCAGGATTGAATAACTGTGAGAAGAAAAGCAGATCCAGTAGAAATGAGGAATGGCGTAAACTAAACTTAAAGCTGACTGAAAAGTCAGTGAAATATTGGTTTCCTATTTAAGATCTATCTTCAGCAAGAAACATAGACATGTTTGAACAATTCTAAAAGTTACTCTAAAAGCAGCACTTGATAAATGGAGCATATGGAAAACACTGTTTAGCTTTGTCTGATGTTCATGCTAAGGAGCTAAGGGAGTCCGTAAATTAACTGTAACCCATGCTAGTTGATTCTGAAAAACTAGAAGAGATGCTGGACCCGGCAGTAGGGAGGAAAAACGAACGTAAAGCTAGCATTTACAGAGTAAGAGCGGGATGATCCCAAGCACGGCGGGGCCGTGGTGGGGCGACCGCCCAGGAGCTGGCCCCGTCCCCTCCCGCGGCCGGCTCCACGGCCTTGCAGAAACAGCGTGTTTTAATCAACGCGGCCAACCCGATGCCGGCAAAGCAACGGCTGCAGCTGGAGCAACCTCTCCTAGAAGAAAGCCGCCAGGAAAGAGCCTACTTGGTACACGTGTTCAAAACAGCTATTAAACTTGGTCTGTTATTGACGCCTGAGGAGAGGTTGCTCACAATAGCGATTCTGAGCAGTAATTCTGGGAGCCTATTTGCACTGGAGTGTCCTAGAGAAATAAATATTTATGAGGAAAAGCCATGAATTGCTAAGTTATCCTGCAAATTATCAGATGGCTGGAACATGCTGTGGAAGGAAAAAGTGTTTTCTGAAAGGAACTTTCAAGCACAATGCCTCATTTTCTGAAATATTCGTCTTCAAAAACTAAAAATGAGGAAGGATTAATGGTGTAGGAACCTGAGAATTCAAACTTCCTTGAACAAAGAACAAAGAAGTTAAGCCTGCCTTCAAATGTCCCTGTTTTCTACAAAGGAATGCAATTTTGCTTCTGTCACCATTTCGAGAAATACTTTCTCCACAACGATTTCTTTTCCAAAGTCAAAGAGCTGAAATTTTTCAAAGAAAACCACCCCCACAAAACTGGTATTTTCTGAGAAAAAAAAAAAAAACAGCAGCACAGACTCTTATTTCCCTGGCAGAGGCAGGACTTAGTTGAAACAAGAAGCCAGACAGGGAAGCGGAACACGTTTCAATTAGAAAAGCGTTACGGTCTCGCAAAGGAAGAGAGGAAGAAGGGAGGGAGCGACGCGGTGCTGTCAGCGAGGAGGCACAGCGCTCCGCGTCCCGCCGGCGGTGCCCGCCGCCCTCCTCCTCCTCCTCCCGCTCCCACGCGGCAGCGGATGCGGTGCACGCAGGTGGCGATCCCTGTCCTGGACCGGACAAGATCTCACCGTCCGGCAGGGCCCCTATCGATCCCTCAGCGCGCTTTCACGTTGCACATTGTTTAGAGCTATTGGGACCAAACGGGAATCCAGAGGAGCTTTCAGGGTAATGCCCCGACTAGTAAAACACCTGGCAATGCTCATAGCGGTCCTGAGCAAGGCGATGAACTCCATGAATTTTGAAATTTATTTGTTATGGATGAAAAAAAATGAGCCCTGCTATTTTGCCATAATGAGGTATTTCCAAATATAATAAGCACAGGGGTGCCGAACAGGTGACGACCTCCTCAGCTGTCCTTGTTTAGATTCTCGCCGCACGAGAGCCGCCGTGTTAATTCATCATTTTGGACAGCAATCCTTTCAGGAACGACACCGTCACAGGACCATAAAACACTAACTAGCTGTCAGCGCCGCGCTGCTCTTAGAAGTGCCATCTCATGGAAGCGACACACCCAGGGAGACGTAAGGTGTCAGCGTGTCCTGCTTCTCTGGAAGGTGTGGGTTGAGGCTGGGGCTCAGAAACCACCCGGAAAGGACTCGGCTCAAGAGGAACGCCTCGCTTCGGCTGTTTTACCACCAAAATGTTTGGCTGCACCAGAAGAAAGATGCAAAGCTGCACAGCTTACTCCTTTCTGATTGCTTTCTTCCCCAGAATGCTTCCCGGTTTTCTGGGCTAATATAGAGCATCTTTTTATCCTGGCATAAGTGCAGTTTCCACATCGGCTTCGTTAACAGTGTGTCTGAATAACGAGCGGTTCCTGCCTGGCCTGATCAGTGCATCCAGCAGTCCGAAAGGGGCCTCGGGTCTGTCTGTGCACTTACGGAGGGCTTCGGGGGAAAATCCGGATGGAAACGGTGCCCTTGCTCTAACAAATGCAATTTTAATTCCCGTTTCCCGTTCCTTTCTTAAGAAAACAAAGGGCCCGGCTTTTTACTCAGTTTTTGCCAAACCAGTATTTCAACCAGCGCTCTGCACATTTCTGATAGATGGGAACGCCGGAACTCAGAACGGCTATGGGAGACGTAGAGCCGAGAACTTCCGAGTCTCGCGGACCGGGCGGATATCCCGCGCCTCGGCCCTTGATGGAGAGCGCGCCAGGGAAGGGCAGAGCGGGATAACCGGAACCGAGCGCCAGGCGCCCCGTGGCGGCGGTGCCGTGGGAAGCGGCGGGTTCTGGCGGCTGGGAGAGCCGTTCCCGGGAGGACGTGCCGGCCCACTGGCAAGCACCACGGGGCCGCGCAGACCTGCTGCTCGTCTCCTGGGGCTTCGGTGCTGGAGCTCAGGCTTCCCCCTTCCTTCTCTTCTCTTCCTCATGTTTTGCAGTAGTTTCTTTTATGCTGTTCTCGCCGCTTTGCAGTTTATTTTTCCTCCTTTGGGGATGCGCCTTTTCTCTCTTTTCACCAAATTACCCGACGAAGCAGGAAAGAGGTTCTCCCCCTGCTCCTTTACAGGCTTCTCTTCCACCAGAACCCAACTTCGAGGTTCTGAAGAAGTTAGGAAAATCCAGACAATCCCATTGACCTGGATGGGGAGTGGAAGCGCATTAGCCGCATCCCTTTCCCAAGAGCCTTGCTGCCTAGTTATTCCGGCGTGACGCCGGTACCACCACCGCTCGCTCCCGCAGCCCGCACCCACCTAAAACGCTCCTTTCTGCAAGCAGCGAACCGTCCCGCCACCGCCGACACCGTGCTTATAGCACAGGTATTGACAAGAGCAGAGCGCTGACGAGAGCGAGCGCTGCAGGCAAGCCACCACCTTTAAACATGCTCACCACAAATATTTACTGAGTTATTAAAAAAGCTGATATTCACACACACAGTCAAATACAAATTGGGCAAAGTAGTTCTCGATTTTTTTTGCCCCTTAGGCTGCAGCTCACCTTCTTTTAGCAGGTGCCCTCCTCTGTGTTACAAACTGAGTCCAGCACTGCTGGTTCATTTATTTAACTGGCGTTATCCGCCACGATTGTCGCCAGCTGCCACTGTTCTTGTTCATGGCAATGGAAGAAAATGCATATACAGGCTACCAGAATTTGTTTTATATGCACACCATCTCAATCGAATATCAATTATATTAGTTGCTTTAAATATAGTTTTATGAAAAAAACACAATGTGATTTTTTTGCATGATCAGGCATTTTACCGTTTTTCTCAGAATCTAATCTCTGTGTTGCAACTCTTCATGCTTGTATTCAGCTTCCAGTTCTCCTCCAGTAGGAGGACAGCTTCTAGCTAGAATACAGGTAATAATTTCTTATCTTTTCTCTCTTGCTTTTTTTTTTTGAACGCCTACTCAAACTCCCTTTTGTACACATATTTTCTATACAATAAGTCTTGAGGAGGTAGTATCTTGAAGGATTTAGTTTAATGATGGAGGAACAGAGCACTGAGTCAGCTATGCGGATAATTTATTTGATTTCAAAACGCTGCTGCATTTGTACGTGGAAAACTTTAAAGAAAATTAAACTCATTTAAAAAGCCACACAAATTGTTTTTGCAACAAAGCAATTAAGAAATCTTGCCTCTCCAGCATGGTGGGCAACATTCTAAATAAAAAAGCGCAAATTACCTTCTGCTGGAAACAAAGTGAGAGCTATCTCTTGTGACTTAATAAGAAATGGAGGTTTTTAGAATTAATACAAAGATTTAGCGGCTTCCTTCTATGTGTGTTGCTAAGCATTTTTCTGAAAATTGCCTCAGGAAAAAAAAAAGCAAACAATTTGAAAGGATCACGTTTATGAGAGGTGGGTTTTGGGGGTTTTGCTGTTGCTGTTGTTGTTTTTTGCCAGCTAAATTACCCTGCTTCTCAGGAAGCAGAAAGCAGTCAAGGACTTTATTTTCTTCTCCTAATACCTTTAAATACAAAGGTTTGGTAGGACATTGTTTTCCTTTATTTTCATTGTCTTAGCTTCTGACTAGTCCTTGAAACCCCTAGGTTTCTATGGGAACACAAGTATAACGCTGAATCGATGGACTGCAAAATATGGGTCTTGTCCTATGAGTCCCGAGGAGGAGGTTTCATTCGTACCAATAGTCCCTTTGAACAGCGAAATTACTCCCACAGATAAGAGCTTTCAGGACTGACCCCGGGCATTAGAAAATAACTCCATAGGTTGGTTTGACGGAGAGCTGATATTTCCATGATGACAACGTGGAGGGGCGGGAAGGGCCGTCAAGGGGGACTTGACTCCGTCTGCGGTGCCGAATGGATTGCGGATGGATCTGGCATCGCAAGCCTAGCAAACCTAACGTGAGCGGGAAGGACGGGTAAGCGCGGGGACATGGTTAGCGCGCAGAAAAGCCCTCCACGCGGCTCCAGGTGCCAAGGAAAAAAAGCAGTCCCACGAGAAGAGAAGATCAACTTCGGAACGGAAAGTCATGTAGCCTGAATTGTGCAATTCCTTGGAAGATGGCCAGTTCTGTAGGGCCCCTCCTGGGTCTACTTAATTGCGTGAAATAAGATGAAAAGACAGGCTAATGAGAAACCCCATCTGCCAGCCAGCTAAAATTAAGGCTGCCTTCTTTAGCAAAATGTGCTCAGATATTTGTATTCTTTTAATATCTCTTCATATGGCCAAGCAGGTTTCAGATATGTAGCAGTGCCTGTCTCAGCTCCATTTTTTTCCCTTAGTTTTCCTAGTTTGCCTCTGAACAGCTGGGGAAGTGGAAAAATTTGGCTGAAGGCTTCTATTTCAGCATGAATTTATTTGAGACAGTATCAGTTAATAAACTCTGGGGTCCAGCCTGCTTATTATTACATTATATTGCATGATTCATTGATTCACGATATCAAATTGGTTATGAATGTGATATGACAGGTAGTCTCATGGCACTTTTGAACTTTCTAGAAGAAACTGGGACACAAGTGCACAAAAAGAGAGTTCTCAAAACAGCCCTAAAGATAGCTCTGAAAGGGCTTTTATTTCGCTTGGTCTACCCACACTCCCACACAACTTCTATGCCCCTAAACTGTTTGCTTGTTTAGTTTACCTTACTCATTGCTCTACTGATGTTCAAGGATAGATATTTCTTCTTGCAATGGGTTCACAACCAGATGCCTGTATCCTGAACGTCTCAGTATGAGGATGGTGGCAGCAGCTGATCTGTACGCAAACTGTATCCCTTGCCTAATGCAATATACCTAACACGAGGGAAGAAGAAAAAGGCTATAGGGAGAAGGATATAACGTATTATGGTAAAGCGTGGCATCCACCTACACAGCTGGATACCGATCTAAGTTGGAGTCATTATTATGCATGCATCGTCTGTGCTTCTGTCGAAGCAGCTGATGAATAGAGTGGCACCTTAATCTTCCTCTTACCATCCATTATTGTAAATCAGAAATCTCTTCAGTAAGTCAGCAAAAGTTACTGCGGTGTAAAATCATGGACGTGAAAGGAGAATCTATAAAACCTTAGAAACAAATAATTACCACACAACTCATAGTATTTGAAGATCATGCAAGTACGAATTTTTAAAGCAAATTGCACACATCTTTGCAAAACATGCATTGATTTTTACTATGCCAATTGAAAAATAAGTGTCTAATAACTTTTTCATGGATTAAGACTGAGGGAAAATGTATTTTTCTCTCTCTCTCTCCAGAACCTATTGTTCAAATAAAGCAGTATAAGTTAATCAATCTCATGATAATAGCCTTCAGAATAACTACTTTATTGGAATTCATCTTCCTTTATTTTTCTACAGAGTAATGCAAAAAAAGCCAGATATGGCCAGAATAAAATTACATTGATCTATTTTTAAATCACAATTATTTTAGGGCTAGGTTTTTGGGTTTTTTTAAGAATACAAACTTTTTGAAAACTGAAAAGGTTCCTTTGAAAGCGACTGAGTTCAATTACTAACTGCACAGGTTAGGTGAAGGGTTTTATCAAGTCTGGTGAATGACTGAAGTTGTGAATGAGTGTGTAAGAGTGAATGGTGAACGATGCATCTGCCTGCCCAAGCAGTAAAAATTTCCCCTAAAAATTTGATTGCACATTGTCTTGAAGTAGGATCAGAAGCAGGGAGAAATCTGGAGTCAAGATAAATGCCTGAATCCCCGTATTGTTCCTGGGCTAATGCATTTGTTCCCTTTCCTTTGCCCCAGGATGGCTCTGTGCAAATTAAACCACCTAGCTGATAAAAGAAATTCACCTTTGAGAAGGGGTTGTGCAGGGGAGGGAGAGGACTTGGTCCTGCTCATTGCAGATGGAGAGGAATACCGAGAAGAAAAAAAAAAAGCACTTAAAAATTAAAGCTGAGATTAAAGTGAAGAACACTGGTACAGCTGAAAGAGGCTGCACAGTATGATAAGAGTATTTTTTTAAAGAGTTCTCATTTTAGTGAAAATTAGTTTTGGATCCTCATCAGTGTATTCAGGAGAAAAATATTACTCTAATGTCTATAGAACAGAGATAAAAAGGAGATCTGCTGAAGGAGAAGTAATGAATTTACACTTTTAACATTCACTCTGAGGTGCAGAAGATACATTACTCTACATTATGGCTGTATTAGACTTAAATAAATTTCATTATGAAAACAAGATCAGAGGAGAGCAGTGCAATTTGAAAACATGCAGTACTTATATGACTATTTAGAATAAGGAGCTTTAAGGATGATGATATGTGGCTATACTTTTGTATAATTATATATAAAATATATATAAAAATGATGTAAAGGGACAGAGTTAAATATACAATAGCAAAAGGATTCCAGGCTATCTTCTGCTATCCATAGCTCCGCAATACCACATCAGAGACCCTGGGGTTTCTGAATCGCGCGAGCACTGTGTGCAATCCTGACGGGACAGAGTATGCATGAAGCCCTACCTCTGGTTAGCCTCATGTTCAAATTATAGCATGAATTTAAGGTGACGTTCTGTTACGTCCGGCTACATAACTTGGCAGAACGTTGCTTTTATCTTGCACACGGCGACATTAAAGACACTGTACTGCGATTGGGTGTCCCACCCTTCCGTGTGTGGTATGACCGCGTGTACTTTTTACGAGGAACCTGATAGGGTCAGTGAAGCTGGTGTGCTGTCCAATTTAACGGGACCTTGCAAAAGAAGTGGTACACAGGAAATTGTTTAGTGCAGTGACAGATGTTTTGATTGTATATGACACACTGTCAGAGAAACTATGCACTATCATTCTATGCAATATACAGTACTCATAAATAATTTTTATTGTACCAAGGCCCATCCACTCGCAGTAATAGAGCTTTCTGCAGTCAAAGTAATGAGCAGCCACAACTGCTCACATATAGATAATCTCATAATGTGAACACCCCGGCCATGTGTTGCTTTGCAAAGTTAATTCACATGCCTATTTTGCAAAGTCACTTGGCATCATTGTGGCAAAAAGCAGCCTTCTTTCTGGTTGAGATCATTGCTCAATAAAAAATATTGTTAATCACACAGCAAAATGCCTTCCACGGGAGGACGTTGTTTAGATGCGCACCGATAACTTTTCAGTGCATTTTCAGCGGTATCTTCGGCGTACGCGGAGGGTGCAAAGCACAGCCCGCTGACTTTGGAAGTCTGCTTGTGGCGTGACGGCACAAGTCCTGGAAACCCGCGAAACGGCTTTGAGCCGCTGGATAGGTAGGAGGGAAGGGTCCTGGTCCGGCGGCTCTGGTGGAGGTGCCGGAAGCGCGCGGGGGCCCGGCGCCGCGGGAGCGCTCCTGGCCTTCCCGGCAGCCCTTTCCACAGCGCTCCGGGCTGCGTTTCATACTGGCGCTGATAGCTAGTTTGCTGCCTAAAGAAGAGATGATAAGCCCTTAAAAAGCAGAGCTGGCAGAGGGAGATGCTGTCAGGCCTCTGGCTCCAGCAGCTGCGCTTCTGGGCACCGCGGGTAACATAAAGTTAGTTCTGACGAAGATGCAAAAGCGGATAAGCCTCCTCGGCTTTTATAATTATGATGCTTTTTACAGGACTTCTGTCTAAAGTAGAATTCTAAACATTTGCAGTTATGTGTGTATATCTTTCAAGTGCAGTAACTTCAGCGTGTTAAAATTAGACCTGTTTTAATTAAATATGAAATCGTATTTCCTCAAATTTGTTTCTGGGAAATGCTGGTTAACAATCCAGCGTAATTTAGCACTTCAGAGAAACAGCAGAAGAAAATATGGAGAGAAGAAATTCCTCATAAAAATTAATTGCAACTTAATAAAAAGTAAGCAAGGTCATGTTTCAGCGAGATGTAAAGGGGGCTGCATATGCACTTAAGTACTAAGCTTTCCTAGGACCACAGAGACCGATTCTGTGTCAAGCAGACAGCAGGCATGCTTCAGGGATTCATTCCTTAACACACTCTTTTATAACACTTGTGAATTTAAACTGATAATAAAAGGTTTAAAAAGTGGACTTATTTATCACTCAATATTTTTCTATATGGGAAGCTTCAAGTCACGTTTTTGCTTTGTTGGTATTTTTACTTCCTCTTCCTTGCCTTCTCCTGTGCCACTTTTCTTCTCTTCCCTGCAGACGATTAGCGGAAGAGTAACGACACGACCCTTGGAGTAAAATGCCGGCACGGTATTTTCGGAGTTCCACCTGGCTTAGGGATTTCAAGCTGATCAGAGCCTCTAAAGCCGTCTCGTTGGGACAACCTACGGCAAAGCTTGCAAGCTGAGGTGTGGGCACCTCGCGGGAGCAAAGCTAGACGGCGGCAGGGTGGGAGCCGGAGCTGCAGCGCGACGCTGCCCGGAGAGGTGCCGACGCGGCTCCGGTTCGCTCGCGGCGACCTACTTACGCCTCATCTAGCGCGAGGTTTGGTGCGCTAGTTGTGACGCGCCAAAGAGTAAAATTGCGTGGCAGCAGCAGAACTTAAGCTCTCGCTGAATAATTTAAGTATGGGAAAAAGAAATCAACCCTCCTGTCCCGGAAATCTACAGTGAGCAGAGACTCTGGTAGCAGAGAGAGCGGCGAAGAAAAATTCGGGTTTGAGAAACACAAGCCACGATCTGGGGAATGTGAAATTATGTAGAACAGGTTATTTTAACAGTCTGCTTAAGCTTCTGGAATCTTTAAGTCACTTACTGATACACTGATGTTTTCAGAACTAAAAAAATTCAAATATGACTTTTTCATAATTTTGGTTATAAATATACTAAGGTATTTCATTTTCCTTTTCAACTCCAAAGACTGGCACAAGAGGCAACAGGCACAGTTCTGAGTACAGAATTATCAGATCTGGGAGGTCATGAAATGATGAAGCATTGCTCTTAGAAGCAAAAAAAAAACAGAAAAGGAATTTCAGTGTTCAAGGAGCCAAAAACAAAAAGTCAGCTTGCTCTTTCCTTTCCCAGACCAAAAGGAATGTGTGTATCTTTGTATATATATGAAGATATAATGATAAAAGAATCCATCTGAACGCATACATCAAAGAAATGAATAGAGTGTTCTTCCTGAGTCTACAATACGTATGGCCTGGTTTAGGTGGCTTACTAGAAAAGCAAAATACATTTAATATAAGATACAGAATGAGGAAAAAAAAAAGGAAAAATACGATGGAGATGGTATCAAGAACAAGAGAGCGAGAGGGAGGATGACTTTTTAAATAAACGGGGAAAAAGAGTTTAAGGCTAAATAATTATGAGACTCAGCATGGCATTGCTGTTTTCCCAAAATACCTTAACACTGTATTCAAAACCAATCAATCAAAGGTGAGAAGAAACTAGAAGGTGTTTAAAAAAACAATTCAGTAACGTCGACAGCCCTTAGCTTGCCGGGCCGGCGCGTTATACCAGCGATACGGTTGGGCCGGGGCAGGTCACCGCGCAGCCTGCGCCGGCGGTACGGACACGCACCGTGGGATTCGGTCCCAGCGCAGAGCGTCTGCCGGCTGCGTCCGGGGATCCCCGTCACGGGCGGTCGGGTCGGGTCGGGCCGGGTCTGCTGTGGGGGATCCAGCAGCTCCCTGCCGCCTCGCTGCACCGCGCGAAGCGCTGGAAACACGCCGGAGAAGGGCAGCGCCTGTTTCCAAATGACCATTAGTCCTCCGTTTGTACCGGACAATCTAAAAGCTCTGAGGCTAAGGTATGCTTCTAAAACTGGAGCAAGGCGCTGAACTAAACCTGCCCCAGAACAGGCGTTTTCCCAGACTCGGTCCTCCGTGAGCCAAGAGAAGCGTGGGCGACCAACCGCTGGCATCTCACAAGAAATTCCCTTTATTCTTCGGGGTGCTTGATGCAAAATGCATATGAACAGCCCACTGTCCCGAATGCACTTATAAAATATAGTCATGCCATACTGAATAAACACAGAAGACTGCAAAAATTACCCAAAGGCGCAAAACTTGTGAAAGCCCCAAAGCAAGGGATGGAAGAGCTGAACCCCGGGGATCAGCCCTGATAAATCAGCAGCCTGGCGACTCGATCCCCTGTCGTTGCGGGTGCCGCCTTTAGACTGACTGGTCGGCGACTCCCTCGGTCCCTCGCTTTAAAAACAACCTGTCTCCTTTTCCGGTCCCCCGGGACGTCCACGAGCTCTCGAAGGCGATCGCTAACGTTCAGCGACCGATTCAGCTGCTTCCCAGACTTTGCCTGGTTAAACGTCACCAGGCCTTGACGACTTTGGTCGCATCTAACTTATTTTAAATGTTTATCGATCTTTTATTTCCCGATTTTGACAAGGGTTCTTACCGTCTCGTTATAAGGACTATTTTGTTGAAATATGTGGTCATGATTAGCCCTTTTATTTCATGAACACCAACCTGAAAAACTCTGCGGAGCGTTTCAGTGTGTTCTGTGTTTTCCATTGTTTTCATGGCTTTTGCCTCAGTTTGTTGTTCCGTGCCATTACCGTATGGCTTTCTCCTAATAATTCCCCTTGCAGCAGAACACGTGACCAAGGTCACATAAATCCATATACATCCTAACATATTCTGTCATATTTTCTGAAGTTCTTTCTTTGGCTTTCTAAGGGGGTGCTGAGAAAAGATTTTTCTCATGAGAGATAAGAATGTCATTGATATCATGTCACTCAAGCTTAATTATATTTTTAATTCCCTGAATGTCAGAAATGTATTTTCTATCTTATTACAACAACTCTTTAATTAAACATAAAGTATGATATTTTTTAGGCAGTACTTTCCAAGTATTCAAACTGGACTAACTTTATATCATTTCAGCTATTCCATCTGTGTGATACCGAATTCATGTCCAACATAGCTTTCCGAATATGTTTCTAAACTTTTTTCCCTCACATTACACATTAAGCTGGCAAGTCACTGGTGTGCAGTTGTAAATAGCTTGGTTTTACTCCACTTTAACAAAGACATTGATTTTATACACTTTGGTATTTATGCAAAGATCATTTAACAAGCCAAAGAATTCATTTTTATATGCAGGCTTTTGGTGCAGGGATATTAGCTAAACAGAACGTATACTAGCCGGTAGTAGAGCTGAGTGAATAATATGCAATAGTGGTTTTGCCTCAATCACTTTCGCTGCTTTTGGTTCAAGAAACGTCTGCAGATAAATTGCAGATTTCATAAGTTTAGGGCATGAGCATGCAGATGCTATGCATATACTTAGCTTAAGTATAATGCACAAGTAGTTGGGTATCATTTAGCAATCTAGATGTCTCTATGATTTGCCTCTCCTGTAGCCTAAGTATCCCTATTATGTAACACTGAGAGGCAGTAATAGAAAAACGTCATGGCCAAATCCTGATTATTATTTAAATACCTTTGCACAATGGATTTTGCTATATACTGTGCATTTAAATCTAAAGTCATTTTAATTAATAAGGATAAAAAATGAAAAATTGTTTATACGGGGAAATAATTACTGATATATAAAAGTATATGAATGTATATGAGGCAAAGGGGAAAGTAAGAGGGGATCTTGGCCAATTGAACTTCAGTCGCCGAAGTACTAGGATGAGTTGCAAATAATTAGTATCTATATTAGATACAGCTCCCAGGGATCGGCAGGAGGACAAGGTCGCCCAGAAAGGGCAGTGCCGCTGCGGGGCAGCTCCCCGGCAGCCTGCCAACAGCTCATCTGCGAGGAGAGACGGATTTAAACCTATCTTAAAAACACCTACAAATTACCCCAACACCTGTTCCTGTTTAGTGATGTCACTACATTGATGCCGGGTGTTGCATCACCTTGCAGGGCGCAGGATAAAGCAGTATATATTTATACATTCAAAGCCTCATTTACTTGCCTGGTTAGTGGGATAGAGAGTCTTTTCTTAGCCCTTCTGAATCAGGAAATGTTAAGGTGCAGTATTATTTTCTTGCCAGCTAGGCAATGCTGTTGGAGGCAATGCTGTACCTTCAGTGCTGCTGGAAGGAAACAGGCCTTTGACAGACAAAATAAAGAGGGCAGCTGGTGCAACCACCCCTTTCAGGGCTGGTGTGAAGACCTAGAGGATCAGAGGTTGGGTTTGTAATACACGTTTTCAATGTCAATGTTCTCTAGGCTTTGTAAAAGGAGCTTTAACGTGTACGTTTTATTCCAATCATGTGATTTTTGTACTTTTATACCAGCTGAGACTGAGAGATGAAAACTCTTCCCGTCATTCAGTTCACCTCGCTTTATATATCTGCTAAGCACAGCGCTATCCATTAACAAATTATGGGGATTTTGAAGTCTAGCCTTCACATTTTTCATTACCAGCTAATTTGAGAAACGTGTGAACAGGTGCTCATGTGTTGGCATAGTCTTTTGCTGCCTGGAACCACTGGTTGGGTTGAGCTGGGAGATTTAATTGGCAACTCTAATGCTGGAATCAAATTTATAATTTTCAGAATTTAACAGAACGGTCTAAGGAATTGTCAATTAAAAAAAAAACTTGTTTTTTCCCCTTTGCCAACAAATAAAGGTCAGGCTCTTCATTTTTGTTGGAGAAACAAAATTCAAGTTCAAGATTTAACCGTTTTGAGTTTACTGGTGGTACGGCGCTGCTCCGGCTGACCCGGGCTCCGCTCAGGGACGCGGCGCTGGCGCTGGGGATCGCGTTCACACGCCAGCGCTGCGCCCGGCCCGGAGGAGTGCAAACAGCACGGCACGGTCCAAAATGCACGCGCTGCTGGGACGCAGCACCGTGCCCTCTGCCTCGTGCTCGTTGGCGTGTTAATTACCTAGAGCCGCTTACAGAACAGCTGCACGAGTGAGGTCAGCGCTGCGGGAGTCAGATAGACTTGGCGCTACCTGCGAGACCCTAAATGGCCACAGCACTACAGCGTGAAAAGGCCTTTTTCCTTCCTTTCTCTGAGAGCTGAAAATATAAGAAAACCTGACGTTTCCTCCCGAGAGGGTGAGAATAGCTGTCTTCGCTTTCCCCCTTTCCCTCCCCACGCTCCGTGGATGCACTGCTGCCCCGCGCTGGGAGCCTTCTCCGCGGGGCGCGTCGAACGGGTGGCAGCCAACGCTGTTCGCTGCTTTGCTGGGGATGCCGGAATGGAAGACGACCTCCGAAACTGTGCATCGCTGTCGCTTCACCCATCTTGGTCCTTTCGGGGTGGTGTTCGACTGCATCGCTCTGACTCGCCACCAACACGTTCTTCTTCCTCCCTGAGCTGGCGACGGCTCTTCAGTGCGGAGTACGGCACAGGTTGTCCAAAGGTGCTGCGTGAGCCCCATCCCCGGAGATATCCAGACCCCTGCGGACGCGGCGCTGAGCGCCCGGATCCCGCTGGCCCGGCTCTGCACGGGGCTTGGGCTGGAGACTCCGGGCAGCCCTTCGCCCGAGCTCTTCTGCGTCCACGATCCTGTTGTCAAGGCACGAGATCCTGTCTGCCGCTAATTGCACAATGGTTTGCCAAATTAAGCCTTTTTCCCCCCCAAAAGAGCTGATGCACAGATGCATCTGATGCCCCGCGGGGCCAGGAGCAGGGCGGGAGGCGGTGGGGAGCCCCGTCCCACGGGCGAGGGACGCCGCGGTGCCCAGGCACGCGCGCTGGCCGCCGGACTCGCCGCTGCACCTTCCGGGCCCTCAGGGCAGCTATGGCTTCAAAATTTGCAACTCCGACATCCTAAGGGAATTGTTGGATGTACAGCTCTATTTGTACCGAGACCAGTACCATATGTCTTATTGATTCGATAGTGTGGTGCTCTCCAATAAACCGCATTTATTCAGACAAAAATAGGGAAATAAATGTCAGTAGCCGTAAGCAGAAGTGCTGGCAGGAAGGAAAGAACCTTAAAAGCATATGGTTCAAGAACCCGTGGAAATCTGATTTGAAAACTGAGTGGAAGTACAGGGTAATTTTAGTGCCCCTTTTGATATTGCAACAGCAACATGCTAGAAGACCTTTGACGTTTTCCAGGATAATGATACGCTGGTGATAAAACACTGAAGGTAAATATCTGATGAGGTTTTTTTTTTTTTTTTTGGCAGAGTTTGCTAAAGCATCAAGGAGCTTTTGCTGATCTTCCTTTTATAGGACAAATAGAAGTGATAATAGACCGTGCCTTTTTAAATAGTGTATGTTCATTATCTTATTCAATCAGTATACAACCAGGATCATCTACAGCGTTTTCGTTTCCATGACACATAAAGGATGATAGTTTTGAAAATAGGTCACCCCATAGTAAGAATAAAGAAATGAAGAGCACTACCATAAAAAGAAAAGAAAAATCATAGCCACATTAACTAACAAAGATATATAAGCAAATGGGTGTCCTAATCGCTGGAACTCTGCATTGAGATTTTCATCAATTAACACTTTTCATCTCTTCTGTCAAATTGGCTCTCCGTTGCACAGATTTGTGGTGCTTGAATCTTCTGTCACTGCACTGAATTTACACTTCCAAAGCTCCATTGTCTTCACTGGAGTTAATATTGATTTATCTTCCTGTATCTGAAAAGTAAATAGGTCCTGCATTTTGTTTATTTTTAGAGATACAATGGGATCTTTAGAGATGAAAACTGGTGAGAAGCCTGCACATGCAATGTTTAACCCATGTTTGCACCAACGATCCAGTTGGAAGAGCTATTTCCATTCCAGTCAAACCGCAATACAACACCGCTTTTGCTTCCACCTCTAATTCGGAACATCAGCATCCCCGGTTGAGGGCTTACTATTAAATTTCATAAGAAAAATGAACAAATGAACCAAATAATTCAGATAATAATTTCCAAATAATCACTGCATTCAAGAGAACTGACCCTGGACAATATGTAAAGCAAAAAGAGGTGAAAGTCATTATGTGATTCACTATGAATAATCCACACACATTCCGTGCTAATAAAAATAATAGCTTTCATGCAATTTTAAGACTTAAAAAGGATGGTAACAGTTGCCAGCCTGCTTTTCTTTATTACACAGACCATAAGATTTCACCTACTGTTTTGCACTACTGTTGATGAAAAAGTTCAAAAGTCTTAGTTTTTTCACCAACTAAATAATCTCAGATCTCTTAAAAAAGAAAAAAAGGGTATTTTTTCCACTTGTTTTTCTAATGAGTTTGCACAGAAATAATTTTGGACATGGATGTGGAGTAAAAGAGCTGCTACAGTCTTTAAGGCATTCTCTCAGTGTGACACAGATGGGAAATGGGTTTCAAACACACAGAACCCAATAATTTTGCGCTTCTTCCTATGATACTGTTCTGTACTCAGTTTTGATGTATCATGTTTTACATCTTATCTGATGTTGAGCACTGGAGATTTGATAGAGTACTGCACATTTCTCCCAGTATATATAATCAACTGGGTTTTTTTTACTGCTGGTTGTTATGAGATTAATTTGATGCCCTTGTGCTGATTTTTTTCTGCATGAATTTCTTGTACACATTTGTTGTTGAATGTGTATAGTTATTCCAAGCAGAATGTCAAACAGGGAAAGAAGGAGCATAGATCTCTGCTGGCAATTTTTCTAAGCTTTGCTTGAAACGACCAAATATAGCAACACAAATTTACTTAGGTGCTCTACTTGACAGTGAAATTTCAAGTGTGGCCAATTATGATTCGGGATATGACTTGTTTTTCTGCATCATGTTCTTGCTGTTTCAGAAGTAGCAGCAACTGGCAAGCAAGCTGCGTTATTTTGGTATGTCAAAAACAGTTCATTCTCTTTCCTAGCATGGTAGCATACAAAAAATTAAATAAAACGCAGGAAAGCATTTCGACTGATACTATAATATATTTTAATATGTCCATCAAACTTTTAAGCATTCACCAAGAGCAATATAGCTCCTTTTGCCTGCAAGACAAGGAAGAGAATCTTCTTTTCCTTGAAACCATTGATAAGATTCCTTCTAATTTCAGTACAAACAGCAAGAGGAGAAGGATGTGTTGTTTAGCATGCTCTTTTTGCCTTCCTCAAATATGAAGTGCCTGAAATCAGAACAGCTCGGTGTTTAAGGGTGCAGACATGCCCATTACACCAGTACACTGCATCCGCTTTCGCCTGGGAGCTGGCTCCGTCCTCCTTCGTGCCCAGCGCTCGGCTGCCGGCGCTCTGAGCCGCCGTGTGCAAGGAGAACGGTCCTTCCTCACCTCCGCACCGCCGGTCTTTGCTTTCCGCCTCTCCGTGTGCACACCGTGCGTGTGGGGAGAGCTGAGGGTCAGAGCAAAACTGCAGTAAAATCCGAGGCTAGGTCAGCCTGCACGTGTCTCGCCTTGTTTTCTACTGCACAGTATAAATGCAAGTGTCCTCCATGGTAAAAAAAACACGCCTAAGGGTTTCCCCTTAAACTTGCGTGGCGTTTTTGTGATTGCACTCGAGGAGTGCACGCAGCGAACGGCACTGTCCTGACGTCGGAGCTCCTGGCGGCCAGAGGTTTGGGGGAGCTGGGTCCCTCCCGTGAGACGCTCGGCAAACGCGCAGAAGAGACTCCCGCAACGGTATTGCTGTCTTGTAATGAACCTGTGAGGAGTTCGTCAAAGACCGGCATTCTTAGATCTCGCGGTTCCCAGGCACGCGCTTCCGTATTCAGCTGAGTCAAAAAACAAAAAACAACAAAAAACCCCCAAGCCAGTCGTGCCCCCCAGCACCAACAGGCCAAGCTCCAGGGGTGGCAATTTAAAATGCTAGGAATTCTCCACCTGGATGGACACATTTCCTAATTCCGTCCAACTAAAGGTTCTTTTTTTGGTTTGCCGAGAAGCTGTAATGGTATAAGTCACTGGCAAATTAAGCATAAATTGCAGAAGTGTGGGAAAATGCCCTTACTTTGGAGAAACACTATGATAAACGATCTGCTTGAAGTGCATTCTGTTTTTTTTTTTTTTTATTAGAGTATTTACCATTAACTTATATCCCAAGTGGCCAATTACTGTCCTTTTTTTATTTCCTTTTATTGCGAGATTCAGAGAACACTCTGCAAACAACCCCTTCTGATATTCCTCAGCAATTATTTCTGTGATTATACGCCTTTCTGTTCCTCTGTGTTTGCAAGTGTCTACAAAGCCTTGAGGAAACCCTCCCGGGAACGCTCCCTTCAGCCCAGGCCACTCTCCCGCCCGGCTCTCATCTCCACCGCGTGGGGCTCAGCAGGGGCCAGCGCTGGCAGCGACGCTGATGTTATAAAAACGTGTTCTGCAGGTACCGGCGCAGCTACCGGCCTCCCGTGGCACCACCGGGAAGCGGCTCTGTCACTGATGTTGCTCTGAAGCGACCACAAACAAACCACCGCCGCGGGGTAAGCCCGGGCGAAATCTGGTCCGGCTGGACCCGGTTAACCTCAGATCGCGGCTGACTGATCGCCTCCAAGTGGCGGGGGCAAACCTCACGTGCCTCAGCACCGCAAGCTGGAGGAGCCGCTTTGGAGCGGGTCTATGACAGGTTTTTGCACCAGTTCTGTCTCCCGTAATGTTGTCACCTAGAGGGGGAGACCTTCCTAGCTGGAGCTTCAAGGAATGTAACCCACTTCGCAGGTCAGCTGCCACCAACTCCATGAACGTGCATTACAGGAGGAGAAAGGGTCAACCAGAAGTTTTGGGCATATGTGGAAACTTAGTGTAGAAAAAGAAAGATCTGCAAGACTCTTAAAAACTTGTTGGATACTTAGTAAATTGAAAAAAAGTCCTTTTACTTAGTGCTAGCTTGACCTTTCTGCTTGGCTAAGCTGCTGCCTTAAAGTACATGTAAGTTGCTATTTTTGTGCGCATCAGGATGAACAGCATTCTGAAACAACGTGAGTGCCTTCGTGTGAGAAAAGTCCACAGAGTCCTCAGGCAGATGTTGGACTGCAGAGAGAGCCAAGAAACAGAATTTTAGAGGGAAGAAGAAAAAAAAAAACAAGCCAAATGTGGTATCAGCAAAGATATTCATCTTGCAGACATGATGCTTTTGTACTCAGTAAGTAGATCTTATGTGTTAGCAGGCGTTGCATTACACAAAATCTTGAAACAGCATCATTATTGCTTTTTATTTTTCTGATTGCACATTAACTGTGTGTGTTCAGCCACCTGGATGCCTGAATGACTGGGAACTCGCTTGATCTGCAAGTGGGAATCGATGTGTGCGGGGGTTAAAGAGGGAAGGATGCCAAGAGCCGCGCAGTGTGTTCTTGACCATGATAGACGTGTTCAATAAAGTGGCACAGCTTGTTGTAATGACCTCTTTACCCTGATCCATCTGATAATAAAGATAAACTGAATCACACCTATATTCAGGAAATCATTTTACTGGAATTTGTTGATGTTTTGCTTTTCCACAGGAAGTAAGCAAAAGTAACACGTTCTGGATGCTCTCACGGATGCTGCTGCTGGGCGGGGAATTTGTCGTGCATGAGGAGGGTGATCAGTGTTATCAGAGGGGTATCTCCAGATTTTGGCCTTGGCTGGAATGTGTCGTTCATAAATAGTATGCAAAGACAGGGGCGTGTACGCATAAGGAAAATATAATGTGAAGTGCTGCAGCTGTTTGTTAGTCTGCTTTAGCTTCTGCTACACCGTGTTTATCAGCTGCTATTTTCATTTTTACTATATACATTACCACAACAAACAAAGATTTATGATTAACCAGGACTTCAACACCAATCAAAAAAGACAGTGCCCATCCTGAAAAACTTGCATATCACCATAGTTACCTGACAAAAAGCATCATCATGTGCTCAACAAGACTCTCAGTTATTGATGAGAAGGTAACAATATGTGTGAAACACCTTGTTTTTAGTATGTACTTACAAACTATTTACGTTCAAAACAAAAACATATGAAGAATGATGAAAATCGGAGTATTTAGACATGAAAGTGTTGTCTGTTTTGAGATACTTGGCTTTTAAGAAATATGCCTGTAATTTCATGTGTTCACAGATTGCAGGCAGTCCATGTTTACAATAGCAAATGGAATTTAAAAAAACGTAGTAAGAGAAAATGGGTCCTTTGCAGTCTATTGTTTAAATGATCAGTTACTTAAAATGACCAGTTACTTAAAATAAACTGACAAATTTGAAACATGGTTATTTTAAAAGGTCTTGAAGATGGACCAGGAAAAGAAAGTCACATACTTGGGTTTGTGCCTGCCAGGGAATCGTTGTCTAAGAAGAGCGGAGAAAGTCCCCCAGAGTTAATGAATCCCTATAAGCCATCAAAGTCATGAGCAAATTTTATCTTTGCTGTGTTTCTTTGAAGACAGCTAGAAGAAAGCAAGCAACAAATATAACAATCACATCATCAAGTCTTTAGTAAATTCTAATGTTTCTAGGTACAGGAGCCAAGAGAGCTCTGAAAAGAAAATAATGGCACAAATTACCACTGCAGAACTGGCAACCCGTTCACAGGAAACGGCTAATTTCACAGGTTTAGACCTTCTCTGCTTGCAAATGACCTTGGGAGGGGTTGTGGCGTGTGACCAGCACGCGGCTGCTGCGCCCTGCCGGGGCCGGGGCCGGGGCCGGCGTCCGGGTGCCCGGAGGGTTTTGCCCCTGCAAGCGGGGGCGTCCCGCTGCCAGCGGGACCCGGGCAAGGCCGAGCAGAAGGCTTGTGCCGTGGAAGGTGAGCGTTGCCGCAGCCAGCCCCAGCCTTCGAGACGGGGCATTCGAGCGGGAACGGTCGCTTCGCGTGTGCGTGAGAAACCTCAACTGCTGAGGGCACGTAAAGAGCCTGGGGACGGCGGGGGGGAAACGGCCTGTATGTGCGCACAGCGTTTTTGCTGGTTATCGCTGATTTTTATTGTTTGTAGAACCGTCGTACTATCGCGCTCTTATTTGGTCAGACAACGCCGCCTGTGTTGACTCTTCCTTGGGACTTCTCCCGCGGTAAATCCTCCCCGCGGCTGCGTGCCCTCCGTAGCCGTCTCGGAGCTCTCTGTGTGTCCGTCTCGGTGATAACAAGCTCTCAGACCAAACCAGCCGGGGAAGGTTCGGAGATGATATTCAAGAAAAAAGGCAAGCAATGCCTGTTTAGACCCAGGAGCTCACTGAACGGGTCTAACAAGGCTTCCCCGGGATTTTGCACGTTACCGGCATATTCTGTAAGACAGCGGAAGCTCCTGACCTTTTTCTTTCTCTGCTAGAAAAGCAGTCTGCCTTCGGCCTCAAGGGACGTCGGCTGCTGCCTGGATAACCACGTACGTGAGCACGCACGTGTCTCTGCACAGCCGACCTGGTCGGAGTGCGAGCAGCCCAGCGCCTCAAGAAGTTCTCTTAAAAACGTGTTTTCTGGGGCTGCGGATCTGCTGACAGGATGCTTTGGGCAGAGGCAGGGAGCAAGGAGAAAGAACAAAGCGAAAGGACCTGGGGCTTGTTATGCAGATCACGGAGTACCTGAACTTGCCCATCGCTAGCTGAAAAGTCCTGCTGAAGACAGTTGTAAAGGAAGATGACTCCGCATATCCTGGTCTTCCCTATGGAAATAAATACAGGATTCTGTCTGCGGGAGGACTTGTGGACTGGTTCAAGAGGAGCACAAAGAAGAAACCATTCTCAATTAAATGATTAAGGATTTTTAGGATGATTTCTATAGAGTGAAGTGAAATTTGTGTGAAATGGTAGTGGTTTCACCCATAGCTATTCTAAAAGACTCTTATAGCAGGAACCCGTCTTCTAAAGATAAGACTCTGTTTCCCTGTGAAAGACATCCCATCCACCACATCAAAGTTTTACTAACAGCACTATTATGACTGCAAACATCACTATATATGCCCAGAACCCTATTATGAACCTCTGCTTGATCTCTGGGCATGAGAGAATTTGCTTCTTTTCGGTCTTTGATGGCAGTCACACCTCCAGCTCCCTGAGCGCTGAGATATCATACTTCTCACCCTCAAGGAAACCTTGGCTTGCACCTTGTTCGTTGCCTTTTATGGTAGTATAAAAGCACTCCTAGTTCTTCCAGCGTGCACATCTAAAACCTGTGAGAAAGGGTAAATGCCCAGCGCTTATACAGTTTTGATTCCAGGTGCTTGATGTCTGACTTTAATCCCACAGTTTTTCTTCATGGATCTTGACCTAAAATAGAAATCCCAGGTCGAATATACTCACTACTGAAAAATGTGGTTTGGAAATTCTTCATTTTCTTATTTTTGTCTCTATCTTGGAAAGGGTAATGGCTTTCTGGAGTTTGCCTCCCCTGACCGTCAGAGCAGGAGGGGACAGCTTGCTTGGCCTCTTACGGGGAGACGTGCAGGGTTTCTGTCACGCTTTCAGCAGGGAGACGAATCTATTTCAGTTTTGCACACCAGGAAAAAATAAACGCAAGCAATCAGTCAGAAGAACGCGTAAAAGCTGGTTTGACGTCAGCAAGGCAATTCTCACTGCAGCTACGTCTGGCTCTGTGCTGGTCCTCGGTGCTCGCGTCCGCACGTGCCCGCTCGTGTCCCGGGGCTCCGCGGCAGCCTCGCGCCGCTCCCCTCCGCCGCGTCTGTCCTCCCGCGCTCGAGAGGTTCCTCAGGCGCAATCTGCACGGACCTTCGCTGCGTGCAATTCGGGGACAAACGCACAGGAGCGCGGGGAGGGATTTTCTTGGCTATTGAGGCTTCTATCCCTTTCCCTGCCCCCTGGGAAAGCAAAGCGAGCAGCTGTCCTTGCGAATGCTGCTCCTTCCCTCGTCTGCACACCGTGCCGTGCCGTGCCGTGCTGTGCCGTGCTGCGCTGCACCGTGCCGTGTCGCGTTGCGCCTGCCACCTGGCATCGCGCCGGTTGTCTCCAGGGGTTGGTTATCCGCAGGGTGTGCAGGAGCCGGCCCCCCGGGCTGCGATTTCGGACTCGTATGCAGCACAGTTCTGGCAATAAAAATGCCATTCTTATCAGAGCTCTTATAAGTGAGAAATATTTAAAAAGATCTAAAAATCGGACTGAAGCCCTTCCATTATTTTCCTTCTTTTGTTGATGCTGAAAATCTGGCAAACTGTTAAAGGTAGCAGGATGTTTTAGACAAGCCGATAGCTATTGCGAGGATGAAAATTTAAGTGTACGTTATACAATTTCAAGTACATTCTAGATAAAATATAATCTATTTTTTAATAGTGTGAGAAAAGTGTTTATGGCTCAACTTTAACCTTTTCCTCTGTGTTATTTAATCAACATTAAAATAACTGTTGATGGCATAAATTCCCCAAACGATGAAAGAAGAGTATGCAAATCTCCTACTGATCAATACTTTTACTGGAATAAAGATCTTTAACGCATACAATCAATTTAAAGAGTTAAAACCAATCTCTTTAATTTGATAAAGAGACCTTTTTCCCTTCTTGCAGATACTTCTTTGTGTTCCAGTAAAGATTAATCAGTTCCAGACACCTCCATGGAGGTTAATGCTTCCCATAAAAGTATCACCTGTAGTGGGGTGAGGTGTTATTCAAAAATACTTCATCTCATGTAACGCCTTAAAGAAAAGCACTAGGTTTTCTGTGCATTTCTCTTGTCTTTCAGGACAATAGGAATGTGTTTCCTAGTGTGTTATCCAAATATTATTGCTTAGTGGACAAAGAGCTCTCTCAAATAAATTTATAGTAGGTGAAAAGTTTGGAAGCCAATTGATGGGAAACGTAAAATAAACATCCTGAGGATTGTTTCTGGGCTTCATTAATTATTTGTGCTTTATCTAGATGTGATCTGTGGCATAGTGGATTCATTAAAGGAATCAGAATGAAGTGCAGAGGCACATGGAAAATCTTGCACATCGGTTTCTCTGACTGCAGCGTGACGGTGTGTCCAACATTTTTCCTTAGCTTCCTTAAATCATCTTCACGGGTAATCCTGGATCATCTCCACCAACTCCACCTTCCCCCTTTCTATTCTCAGCTCTCTTTGCACTCTCCCAAAGTACACGCAATTTCATGCCTAACAGCTCCTGCCGTTAGAAGTGATTTATAACGGGATGTGCATATTTATGAGATGTTTTCAGGGCGCTGCCTGAGAAGGCTTGCTTTCAGCTCTACAGCTGTCCATCCTCGCGTAGGCTGGAGTTTTGCCGTCCTTCGACGGGAATTCCTGAGCGGAGTGTTGAGATCGCCGCGCTCCAGCCGAACGTTTGCTGCCGGGAGGCCGGGGCTGGCGTGCGTGGCGGGGCGTTTCCTTCCCGCGTGCAGCCGTGGCCTCCCAGCAAGGGGGAGAACCGGGAGAGAGTCCTGCGTGTGCCCCGTGCTCCGCGATGAGCCCGAGGGGCAGCGCGTCACCCGGCCGCCGAGGGGCAAGGACACTCACCTGCACCGTACGGGTTGTGTTGTGGAAGTAATTCTGTTTAAAACACAATTCAAAAAAAACCCCAAAAAACAGAATTTGAGGCTAAATTAGCAGCTTGCCTGAACTTTAACGAGACCGGGCTCGGCCCGCAATTGCTGACTTACAGGTTCGCCCTGGCTGCGCCTTGCAGCGGAGGCTGGTTTCTTCCTAGAGCCATAAAAATTTGTGACCGCGGGCGACTGCGAAACATCGTGAGCTCTGTCCTGCTGCCTGCTTGTGTGCTCGTCTCGCAGGTTCGCAGAGACGCCCGGAGATGGAGGCTCCCGATATGCCTATTTTTGTGGCACACGTTATCATTAGCTTCTTTTCCCCCTAATGTCTAGACTGAGGATTGCACCTGAATTTGAGCTTATGATTTCTTTCCCAGTCGCAAGGGGTTTGATGAGCAGATTATCCCACCTTTGTTACAGAAACCTTTTATGTATTTCAGGGCTACTAGGCACCCTCTCTTCTTTAGCCTAAACCACTGCTCAGCCTTTCCTAGCAGACCGCCTTCTTCTCCTGGGTCTCGCGATCCGGAGCTCGGTGCCCCAAGCAGACAGACCGCTCCGGATGCCTGCGGTAAGTGGAGACCTCACTATCTTTCAGGCTATACTATCTTGTTTGTTCTCTGCTTTTAAGTGTTTCACATTATACTTGTTCTTAGCGAAAGGTATTTTTCAGCCATTTCTGAAATTTGTGCTCTATTAATAGCTGCTAAATGCTAGCTTGGTAATTCCCACAAGTTAACAGCTTACTGTACACATTTTTAATGAAAACGTGGATTGTTCCCGGTGTCGGATGCGTCCCTGCAAGCTCTGCCCTGTTCCTTCTTCTGCTTGGATCGTGGTCGTTATGCTCCAAGATGGGTTTCCAAAACCCTTCGCATGCCCCGCGCGGCGGTGCAGAAGCCGTGCGAGGGGCAACGCCGCTCCTCGCCGCAAGGTCCGCGGGGGCCTCGCGGGGAGCGCTGGGCTGAGCTCACACAGGCGGCTCTCGACAAATCCGTGCTGACTTTTACCTTCCCTTTGTTTCCTTGCGAGGACTCACAGTCCGCTCAGTCGTTTATTTCAGTATTTTTCTGGAAAGTGGAGTTAAGCTTCTGTGGGTTACGGTTCTTCTGTTGACCTTTTGTGGCTGTGCAAGACTTCTTTCCCGTGGAAAGTACAAAAGGGAATTAAGTCTCAGCATGAACTGGGAGGCCTTAACATTTTCCTCACTTATTGCCCTTGCTTACTGGTAGTCACATGGCAGAGGAAAAAAATTTCCAAGGACTTGCAACTTCCTGGTCATTCTTAGACTCAAAATTTAGTGAGTTTGAATGGGTTTCCATATTAAATGCTGGATTAAGAATTAAACAAGCTAGAATTATTTACTTTGGCTAAATGGGGATGTGAAAGAAATGTAGGAGTGGTCTTGTTCTTTAAAGTTTGGCTTGTGTACTGAATTCAGTACCAATACATTTATACAAAACAAGCAATACAAAACAGTGAAAAATCTGCTGCCATACTAAATTATAGTTACATGCTTTGAGCAGCCTGGAAATTCCAATGTCCTGGAAAAAAAAAAAAAGGGTTTTAATGCAAATCCCTGAAACTCAAGGTCAATTTTAGAGTGTCTTCGAATAACCGTCTTGCTTTCAGTTTGCAATGAATACATCTAAGTGCTAGAATTTAAGAACGCTTTTGCTTTAGCAGCAAATTCTGGCAAACAGTGCCAGAACAGCTGGGGAGTTTTCTGCTGTTTCCCTGGCAGGTTCACATGCTTCTTCGTGCCTGTTATGCCCATTACGAACAACAAGCCAGAGAACCGCATTAACATTTAATATTTTGAGCAAGTGGGCAGGCCTGACCCGAGTCCTCTCTGCACCGGCTGCCGGCGGCTTGCTGGGGAGCTGCAATGTGTGCGTTGCAATGGGCGACACTGGTGCAAGACGCTATTTCCTTCACTTGCAGATCTGCTGAAGGTAGACGTTGCCGGAGTCCGCTGGACGGTGAGACCTCCACGGGGCAAAGAGCGGCACATCCGAGAGGCTCGAAAGCGGCTCGTCGGTGGCCAGCCAGCCTCCTCTGCCCCAAAACACCCTTAAACACCCTTAAAACAGACTGGCCTCCTGGCTCCGGACCTGCTGCAGGAATGTCGTCTTCTGAGCTTGCTGGAGCAGGGACTTGCAGCGAGGAGCTTCGCGGGAATAGCTCCTTTCCCCCAACGCTCCCACAGCCGCTTCCTCTTCCACAGTTGCCTCTGCACGAAACATCGGGCTCCTGTCTGCCGCTTACAGCAGCTTTACGAACGAGGGAATTATGCAGACATGTGCAAATTTCATAAAAGCATCATACACGAGAAAATTCATGTCATTAATCAATTGCATAAACATTCATGTCAGAAAATGCAGTAAAATATGTGCAAAACTCAGTGCTGCAGATTGCCTTCTAAGCAATTAGAAGTGCAGAAAAATGTGTAGTAAGTATCAAATCTGTTTCCAAACAATTAAGGAGAGAATGAAACTTCAGTATACTCTCAACAGGTTTACCAAAAACATTGCAGCGTTATGAATGCTAAAAACTATGCATGCATCAATTTGCACATATCTAGTTTTTTCATACATGCAATTATCTACATTAATACAGGCAATAAATGGACTGTGATCTTCTGTATAGCAAGATCAAACAACTGATGCTTGATCCTACTACTTCTCTTAATGTTTATTTCTCCTTGTTCCTCATTTGTGCATGGAGGCAGTTTGCTGCTGCCTCTTGAAACTCAATTAGATGTGCTGGGAACAAGGTTCACTTGGTGTATTTGTGTGTCTGCATCCAGGCATTCTTGAGCAGCTGAATCCCTATGTTTACTGGGTGTTTTGTGTGTGAGAAAAAAAATACCATTAGACAATGCATAAAAAGCCCGCATCTAATTTTTCTTATCTGTTCTGCAGCTCTTTCCTCTTCGTAATGAAGGCAGCATATTTAGGAGTCTCAAAGAGACTTAAAGAACTGAAACTTTGTTTTTCAGTATGACGGGTGCTCTTGTGCTTTTGACTTTCTGCAAGATTTTACATTTAGATTCTTCTAACAAAGGAAATGGGAAAACAAAATCCACCAGTGTTTTTGAAACGGTTGCCTGACCTGTGAAAAATGTAGATACGAAACATGGCCCAACTAATCCAAGCCTCTTTCTTCTGAGTTTAAAAGTTTAAAAGCGTGAGTCTCGGAGAAAGCGAAATTTCCCATATCTCTTCAGGTTTTCTTAGTTTTCAATACTAAGTACAGTAAAACAGTTTAAATCTTTGCTATTTCGTATCTCCAAAGTAAACATACAAATATATCTTTACAAATATATCTTAAATTATTTAAGGTTCAGATTTTCTTTACCTTTCATTTCTGCATTAGGAGACATTATGCACACACACACACACACACACACACACACAGACGCATTATTTTACAAAAAGCTGTGTGGAAGAATAGTAAAAGAATTGTAATTATAATGCATAATTCCACAACAGTGCTGAATTTTAGCTTGTTGGAAATGCTACATCGGCTTTCGAGTTCCGGGCTGGTTAGCTGGACTCGGGGAAGAGGATGCTGATATCCTTGAGGTCAAGACGCGACGCAGGGAGCGCAGAAGCCCGTCCCTCCCAAATCCAGAGTTCCCTCCAGGAATTTACCGACGGAGCACTGTGACCAAAGCTCTGCGCGCTGCGGCTGTGGCATCGCTCCCGTAGCGCTGGCCGGGAGCCGCCGCGCGGGGCCCCGGGCGCCTTGGGTTCCTGCGGGAGCCCTTCCGGCGTGAGCCCGTGCATCCGAGAACTCGCATCTTCAGGGAGTGCTCGGGCACGTGACTCGGGAATCTGCTCGCCGTTAATATTCTCGCGGCGAGAGCTGGCCTGCAGATCGTGAGAAGAGACGAAAGGGATGCAAATACGGCCTTGCATATTTGCAAACGTTATTAGCCGTCTGCAAGCAAACTTCGCGGCTGCGGATCTTGTTTCTGTTCCTCCCCAGACGCGCCGAGCCCTTCGGTGCTCACCCTGGCGAACGCACCAGCCCTCCAGTCAGATGACATGTGTCACTTAAGCCTACCCCGGATCTGCATTTGACGTGTGTCAACACATTTAAACTTGTCAAATTTAGAAGGAGTTTCTCTGCCTGCTCCTCGGTTGCTGAGGGAATGCAGAGTACGTAATCTGACTTCTAAAGCCGAATCCAAACACCATTTTGTTTTCCATCTGACGGTGCAAACACAGCAGAGTGTTTATTTTACGTGCGTCGGCAGCGCAATATTGATGCTCCGGCAAGGGCCCGGTGGCCACAGGCAGGGGTTCGAGGAGCCGCGGGAGCGAATACCCGACGAGAAAAGGCCACCGGCTCGGACGTGGCGGCAGCTCTCAGCACGTCCCCCGTCCCGGCGTCCCTCGGGGTCGCCCCCGTTTGCGCCTCGGGTCTGCAGCGGCTCCGGCACTTTGGCCGCAGACGAGCAGGTCGCTGGAGCGCGACGCTTTTGCCTTTACCCTCCCGTCGCCTTTCGGTTTGTAGCGCTCGGAGGGACCAGGGGCGGCGAATCAATCCTCTTGTTCCCAGCTCCATCCTTCTCCCGTCACCCTGTTTTCTGGCATGTTTTAGGCACGACAGAGCCGTGCAATTTGGTAACTGCAGCTTAGTCACTATTCTATTTTCAGCTCAGTGCAAGAAAAACAGAGCGTCTCAATTGTAACAAACATCACAACCAAAAGCTATCTTTCGGGAAGTAATATTTTAGGTCAGGTTAAACCAATAGTGGAATTAAAACTTTCCACCTATCAGCACCTCATCTGCTGTTCGTTACATAATGCAGAACCATATAATCCCCACAGCCAGATATAATTCTTTAGCAGCACAGACATTTGCATTCATTACCGCTACAGTAGTCAATCAAGGACCTTCCAATTAAAATACCGCTGCAGCTGCCTTTCCACCAGCCACAGCTAAAATGTATATGGCAGATGATAAAGATGATAGTGGGACTACACCAGGCCGTAAAAGCCCCCGGTAGAGATAACGCAACCTCAAGGGACGAGCTCCGGTTTTGCATCGTACCACCTTGCTGCTCTGGCGCAGACCCACCAGTCGGGCTGCGAAACTGTGGGCACGGGGGGCGGTTAGCGCGGGCTGGGGGAGGAATTGCCACCGCTTTTCCTGCTCTTCAGACAAGGAAAGGGTGAGCACTCCTAAAACATATGTATGTTTGCTTAACTGTGAGCAAATTATTGCCATTGTTTCCAGGCATTTCTCGCAGAATAAGAGAGAGATTAAAACAAAATCAGGGAAAAAAAGGGGTTTATATAGCATGCAAATGGGCTTGTGCCAGCTGAGATAGTTGCTCTTTAAAGCGGACGCCGTATACCCCAGCTTTAGTTGCTCCCTGGCAGCTACAACGCTATGAAAGCGTTGCGCTTTGGGTCCTGGGGAGAATCTTTCGCTTGAAATTCCTGTGCTCTGGCATTAACGCTAATGCAGAGGGAGCAGATCGTTACTCTCCAAGTTTCTTTGTTTTCTGTTTTTGCAGCGTTCTCGCGCGCCCCCCGGCCCGCGCCCAGCGGCGGCGGCAGGGTTTGCTCGGCCGGTAGCTCCCACTGCTCCTCCGGCCCGAAGCAGGTGCCGAGCCGTTGTTTGCACCCGTGTCAATTCGCGCTTCCTGCTCTGCATTTCACCATTGCTCCTGCTTTTTGCTTTTCTTTCAATGTATATTTTTTAAAGAGGACCGTGAAAGCTAAATGGAGAAGAAAAAGACATCAGTGCCCCGTTATGGTTGAGATTTTACGCACATAAAAGCCCTTAAGTGGGGCTGTGTGAAACGCATTGGTTTCACTTCACAGGGGTTTGCGACAAGATTTGCTCTGGCTTTTGATCCATCCCAGCTCGCACCCTCCGAGTGTTGCTTTGAGATTCGGAACTGAACTCACTCACTATCTCAAGGCCAAATTTAATCAGGATGAGCTGGTTCAGACACCTGCCTCGTCAGCTTTCTGTGAAACTGCACATTTTACCTGTTTTCTACACAAAATCACATTGGTTACTTTCAGCCATAACAACACCTAGTTTTTCTAGTAGACTTTATGGACCTTAATGAATAATTTAAAGAACTTTTGAATTTATAGCAGAGATAAAAGGCATTTGCACGATAGTGTTGCTAATACTTCAGTCTGCTGTGAGCACAGTTTAGTCACAGAACATGTTTGAGCTAAGCAGGCAAATGCTTCTCCACACACCCCAGAAAACCACGGCCAAACAGCCACGGGAATTCCTGAATTTCCTGACTGCGAGCATGCAGAGCCTCAACCATAACGCTGTATTTGCAGTATGGGACATCTGTTGGTAGGTTGTGCAGTCCCGCACACAGAAAAGCTGTGTAATTTTCCCCTCTGTTTCCCCTTTCTCTGCACGGGAACAGTTACTTGCTGCTCGGCTGGATCGAACGCTTTGCCTGCGATGGAAATTGTGGCGATTCAGCTCCTTGCCCTCGCCGCCTTCTGCTCCATTTTTTCCAATTTAGTCCATTGACGCATCTAAGGTACTTTGCAGTGACTGGGAAATCAGGTGTAATTTATACCTCATTAGCAGCCGTGGGAAGCGTCCTGGAGGGGCTTGGGAAGGAGCTTGTTCAGGAAGTTGCTCTAAGGTGGTGGAAAATGAGAGCGTTAGAGTTGACACGTAGGAGACCAGAGCCATTCAGGAGCTGAAGCGGCATCCCGGTCCTCGCTCACGTTTCCAAGTTCTTCCAAATCGCAGCGGCAGCCTTCAGCCTCGAAGACAAGGGGCGATGGGGCCCCGAGTGCGGCGGCGTTCCCCCTCCCCGGCATCCCTGCCCCGGGAGCCGGGAACGGCGCCCGGCCGCGGCCGCTCTCCCGCACTGCCGGCCAAGCCGCGCGTTCGGGTCTCCCAGCTCCTGGCAGGGTCACCGCACAGCAAGGACGAGGCGCAAACACAGGACCCACACGCTTCTGATGCTACGATAAAATCTGCTTTGTGTACAAATAAAATGAGGTGCAATAAATAATTGATAGGACTGGGGTAATCATATACAAAAATCTACAAAACTCTTTAAATATGCATGATCTCAGAGCACCGGCTGATACATTGAGTTCAAATATAAGAAGTTCGGGCCCATTTTTTAAAGTGTGAAGCGTTGCAAAGCAATTCCACCTGTCCTGGTAGATCGCGCCGCGAGGAGGGAGAGCCTAGGATCGCTCCTGCGAGGGATCCGACGGGGGAGAGCAGTCCCCAGGGAACGCTAACGTAGGAGAAGCCATTCCCATTGCACCTTTGGACCCTGAAAAGGGGGGCTGAATCCCAGAGAATAAAAAATAACTTCCCCAAATCACAAACTGCTCTTTTCTGTCGTGCCTAGCTGGCAAATATAAGTGATCCTAGCCCAGGCATTCCTGGGCAACCGAGAAGTTTCCAGGTACGAATCTGGTCTTCAGTCCAGTTGCACACTGCGGCAGAACAGGTAATATTGCCCCAAAAACTGCTGCAAAAGAATGAAGGAGATTTTCAGTCAAGGATGTCAAAGGAGACAGAAGAGAATTGCAGGCAACAATTGCACATTGCCCAACCTAGAAAACTTGGTAACATTTAACAGGCAACCTGAAAGCAGCTTTTAATGAGAAATTCATACAGTTTTCTAAAGAAAAATATTTTTCTTTCTTGTGAGCTTTGTTTGTTTGTCTTCTGAGACATTGTCTGTATTTAATCACCTTTGTAGCAAAATTCTTGAGAGAGATTTTTCCATTTTTTTTCTTTTGGGGAAAATGAAAGGAGAAGGATGCTAAGGGGGTAAACACAGTACATGTGTTCAGACACGACTGAGACACAGCATAGCTTGAACGCAGAGAATTAAGGCTTCAAGGCACAGAGGAAGAAAAAGGTCTTCAGCTGCACTAAAGACAATGCTCGGAGGAAATAACAAGAAGCTTTAGTTATCACAGGAAAAAATGCAGCTTTCTTCTTCCACCAGGCAAGGCGTAGGAAAAGGAGAGGAGACTGGAGGTACAGTGTGAGGCAGGGGGGGCCCTCGGCGTGGGACACCACCGCGTGCCTCACGGCGATGGGAGATGAGGAGGAAAGGGCTTAAATGCACGGATCATCATATGTAACAAAAATAGCAGCGATGATGTTGATAGTAATGAGTGCAAACTGGTAGTTAGGAAATGGAGAAGACTATAAGAGAGTTAAAGGTACTTAAGATACTGGTTGGTAAAATTAAGGACAAGGAAGATAAATTATTTACGCGTATCTCAGTAGCAATCAAAATCTTATCTTACCTATTTGAGGACAGTAACGATTAAAAGCAATCACACTGGCAATCCTCCAATGACAAGGGCGTACATAGGAGAATTAAATAAACTTGAATACTCCGAGCCATTAATAATAGATTTTAACAAACCCTGGGACAATGAGTCGGTTCCTAAGGAGGAGAAGTTGCATTAGATCGAGGCCTAAAGAGGGTAAATGTAAACGTCCTGGTAACCAATGACCAGTTGTCAGGCCCGGCAAAAATAATGGGAAAACTGATGTTAGATGTGATCGTTAAAGTATTCTTCGGGTCTGTAGTGCAATTAATGCCAAGCGAGAAGGTGTTATGAAGCATATGTCTCGGAGAGAATTGCCATGGGAGACGACGACTTTGCTGACTAAAGGTAACCGTCACAGAACAGGTTTCCTAAAGTAATTTGATTTACTGCCCCAGGCGCTTTGAAAAATGACATTATACACAGTAATGCCTCAGAAATTAAATGGATTAAAAACAACTAAATGATCTAAAAATGTAATCAAAAGGAGGGAATCATTATTCTTTGGTGTGTTTCTGGCAAGCTAATGTAGGGATGTCTCCCGAGCAGGGCTTGCCGGGGTGCTGGGAAAGGAGTTGAGCACCAGCCCCGTTGGCGAAGGAGCCGAGACGGCGGACACGGCCGTGAGCTGGACCAGCAGGACGTCAGTCGGAAACGGGGAGTCCGCGCTGCTTCTCCCCGTGGCGGTAGGATCGTGATTGCCAAATGCAATTAACGGCTAGAACAACTAACCCAGGGGCCTGTGGACGACACACCGCCAGGCTCCTCCGAGTCAAGACGGGAGGATTATTTGGAAGCAACGCCGAAGCTGGAACAGCAGTCATGTGTTATGAGGAAATTAGGAGATGAAGCGCAGGAGATCACATTAGATTATCCTAATGGTCCCTTCTGGAAACAAATTTAATGAATGAATCTGTGATTTTTATTCCTTTATTAAAAATAACAGATTCATCTAATTTGATTAATTTTTCACTGTCTTTTGCAGCTAACGTGGCATCTTACTTCCAGAACTAGCCACAAGTCCCAACTGGCAGAGTTTTTCCAACTTTAGCTCCAGAAAGAGATATTAGTTTTGCTCGCCCCACGACTAAAGCTGCCTAAAAAATTACATTTCCGCTTCCTCAAACTTCCTGAGGTTTCAGAAGGCGAAGAAAAGCCGCCTTTGGGATGCTGGGGAGCGCAGAGGTGCCGGGGACGGGGTGCCCCGGCCCCCGCTGCCCAGCCCGGCGCGGGGCGCTGGGACCCGGCACGGCACAGGGGAAGGAGCCCCGGTGCACAGGGAGGCCGGCAGACCCAAACCCAGGCAGCTCATCCCGCTTCTCTTCACCGCGCCAAGCACGCTGCAAATTCGCTGGGAAAGGAGTAACCTCACGCTGCACATTTGTGCGTTGCTTAGCGCGCCGGAGTCCTGGCTGCAGCCGGCACCGAGGTATTACGGCAATAGTTATTATTGAAGCTAAACCGGGATCTGGCCCTGCTGAATGCAGTACATCATGCATTCATATTTCAGCTGTAATACCAGTTTTATTTTCACAGGTTGCTGCCTGTTGCAATAAAATAATATTTTTCCTCTAACGATTAAAAGTCCTGAACCCCAAACCTGTGGATGAACGATCTTTACTAATGGAAATGGCAAGCATTACCCTAAAGGTTAGATGTCATTTCATGGCTATATGTGCAATGGTTATATAGCGTAATTTGGGAAAACAGGCTGAAGTTACGAATGTGCCTTGCACAGGACCGGAGAGGAAAAGCTTGGGAAACAGCGAGCGCCGGCCAGGCGGTTTGGCGAAACCCGCGTGTTCCCTGGCGGGGGACGGGAGCCGGCAATCGGCGCGTTGCGGTCACCCCGAGCGTGTCCATAACGCCTCCGCGTGCCAAAAAGCAGCCGTCGTCGCAGGAGCGAACCCCACAGCACGGCACGGCGCAGCACGGCAGCGCGGATCGTGATGGATTGCCTTGACCTCGTCATACGCCGCCTGTCAAAGCATGATGAATGGCCTTTTGTCTGCTAATTAGGCAAAGGGGGCGATATTAGGTATTAGTTTTCTCGTGAGTATCGAATTAGGAAAGCTGTCAAACAAAATGACGCGGATAACAATTAGGTGCTGTAGTTTGAGTTATTTACCTGACAATAATGTTAATGGAGGCATCACAGATAAATCCTGCGACTCTTTCAAGCAGCCATCTAAATTTCTTTGGCGAGCGTCATTCGTTATCGGGCAGCAAGCGTCCTCGCAGAACGGTGGGACGCAGCAATATGTCAAAACCGAGCAAAGAGGAATTGTGCTATCTTTTCGTGCTCCGAGAATTTCCCCTCTTCCTACAAGTTATGGACCTGGTATCCTTCGCATCAGCTCCTGTCAGTTACGTTAATAAAATTGTCCCTGTTTCGCACCAGTGTGAGAAGAGAATTAGCCCCCATCTATTATGCTTGACATTTGAATTTGTCACGTTCTCATTGTGGAAGGAGCATATTTGAACGGTACCGCGCGTCATCGAGCGCATTGTGCTCACATCACCCCCGTCATCCTTCTGCATTCCGCAGCAAAACATGTCAATAAAGAGTCATTAAAAAAAAAAAAATCCTTATAGTCCAATGCAGCTTCCTGACCTAAAACTTTTTCCCTCTTATGCTATTCCAGGAAAATGATCTTTGGAAAAGAACAGGCCTATCTGCAAAAGCATACCATTATTTATAAAAGCTTCAGAGCAATGGAATTAAACAGGCCGTAACGCACGTGAAAGGTCTAATAAAAATGACTTTATGCTGAGCTTGCATTAGCATCCTTGGCCGCCGCCGCCGCCGCCGCTGCTGGATCAGGGCACTTTGCATCTGGCCTGCGCAGGAGGGACCTTCCTCCGTCTGTCCGTCCATCCGTCTCCCATCCGCGCGAGAGCCGGGCTCAGCAGGCCGAGCTCTGGCAGAGGATGCACCGCGCTTACAAGCCAAGCGGATATATCACCTAGCACGAGGCACGAGCGTTCGGACGGCGTTCCCGCTCTCCGGGCGGGCTCGGATACGCGCCATGGCGGGGCGCACAGCCCGGGGCGACCTGCGCAGTCCACACCTCCTCCGGGGCCGGGACAAAATCCCTCCCTCGGGCGAGGCAGTCGCTCAGAAGCTCTCACCGTGCAGGAGCCGTCCTTCGCCCTCCCTTTTATCAGCAACTTTTTTCCCAAGTCTAGACTAAACTCGCAGGTGGAATCGTGGGAAAGCACCTCCTCACCCATAAAGAAAGCCATAATGGCTTTCAAAAGAGATCAAAGATCAAAAGAGCAAAATTTTCAACCTGGGATGTGCTTCTGCTGGAAAAAAAAAAAAGGACAAAAATCAAAAAAACCCCACTCTCCTGATTAGGGTAAGCAACAATTTAACACATTTTTTTTTTTTTGCTTCTCAACAAAAATGTCTAATAGGTTTGCACAGGAAATTTCTGTCAAAGTAATCAAATTCTCTCTGTAAAAGAGGATAAAAAAGAAACTTGTTAAAAAAGCTAACCGTAAACATTTTTTGATTGAAAGATTATCGTTGCTTGCTTCAGACTATATTTACCTCAGCTCACTCTGCTCCTCCAAGGCTGTTGCGCAGAATCCGCCGTCGTGCTGCTGCACTGCTGCTGGAACAGCACCAAGGGTAGTGCGGTGCGTGGGCAGACGAGATTCATTAAAAAATTGGAAGGCATAGGTTACTTGTTTAGTATTCTCACGCGGATCCAGCTCCTGGGAGGATCCGTCCTGCTATTTAGGCAGCCGACCCAGCTCTTCCAGGGGACTTGGGAAACGGAGCGCTGAAATCGTGTTCCCGCAGGTCGTAGGCACGGCCTGCCGGAAATTATCTTTAGAGGTTTCATTGCGTTTTCTGTACACTCACATGAAGTGTATTTTGTTTGTTTAAAGTTTCAGGCATTTAAATATTGAAAATATTATTCCAAAAAAATTTCCGAGACAGATTTCTTTTGACAATTATATCAAGCGGGTTTGGACGGTGCCAAGTTTCAGTGTTTTGTACGCTAATTCTCAATTGTGCTTTGCAGGCACTGGTTTGCTGACAACCATCTGCTTCCGCCTAACTTTTTCCTTAAAGTCAGCTCACGAGAAATTAAGGAAAAGAGAGGGAATGTTTGAGACGAGGCGGGGAAGGGGGCGCCGGATCCCCCCCGCTCCTGCGCCGCGTCCCCCATGGTCCCGCGCTAGCACAGACCGCCCCGTAACTAAATTAACCATTCGTAATTAGAGCAGTGCTAAAAAGCAGGTGGAACATATTAATTAAATGTCACAGTTGGCTTCACATAGCCTTCCGATAGCGAACTCTAAGCTGAATAGGTAAATAAGAAAAAAATAAGGCATTTTTGCGGGCTTCCCGTCACCGTTCCATCCCGAGGGGCTGAACCACTTGTCCCGGTCGGAAGGGAGATCGGCCACGGCCGCCCGCGTGGACATGTCGCGGCGCGAGGAGAGTCTTGCCGGTGCCGCACCATGCCGCGCCGCGGGAGCACCGCGTTTCTGCACCTTCCCCGCTAAAACCTTGCTGTGCATTCCCGTTCGGTGTGTTTTCAGTCCCATAAATAGAGACGAACTGGAACCAGAAGGCAAACTCAAGCCCCGTTTTCTTTCAGCTTTGATAATGCTGTTGCTTAAAAAGAGATAAATATCGTGTCTCAGACCCTTTGCTAAGAAAAAAGTAAGAAATAAGAACAATGAAATTCATTCACAAGGTATAATTTTATCACAACTGCTGCCTCTCTCTTTGAAATAATTTTGTGCAAGACAGAATTACTGTCATTTGTGGCAGAGCATCATTTCCGCTGTTAAAACAAGCTACATTATGCGCCATCTTTATGGAGCAACAAAACAGAATTAAACTTTTATATGTACATGGAACCACTGGTTTTTTTCTGTTGCTCGAAAACACTTCTGTGAGCAAAATTACTGCGTTTGATGCCAACAGAATAGCGTAGTCTGGGTATTTTGAGTGGACGCAGTTGAGACGGACGCACGCTTCATCCGGGTTTGGGCACGCAGACGCGGTATCGATCAACTGATCAGCAGTGGCTGAAACGTTTCGGTGACCACTCCGGTTACCCGTGTGCTTGATCGGCCGGGCCGCTCGCACGTGCAAGGCCCCGGGGCGCAACGCCCCAAGAGCTCATATTTTCAGTATAAAAACTGTAACTGGGGCTAAACACAGAGGAAAAAGAAGGGCAGGGGGAGAAAAGACCGTTGTGCATGTCCGTGAAGACACACGGGCCGGGTCTTCTCCCTTTCCTCTTTAGGTCTTCGGGTATCGTCCAGATTTATTACAAGGGGTATTTAAGGCTCTCTGTGCACAAACAGTGCACACACATATAGGCTGTTAACCATGCAAATATAGACAAATCCACCCTTTACAATAACAAACTCTAGGCAAGGCAGTCCCCCTTGCACTCAGCATTGTAATTCAATATTTTTTATATCTCCAATAAAATTTTACTGCCATGCATTGGATTTTCTGCAAAGCAAAATATCAATACATAACAATAATAAAAATGAACAGAGAACACTTTATCATCCATAAAATGAAACAAATACTCCCGTGCCTCGTAGAAGAAAAGAATAAACGATGGTGGCGCGTTCGAGAGCCACGGACATGGACGCTGCTGGAGGAGAGCTGCTCGGATACACGTCAGAGGAGGATGAAGATGAGGGACCCTCGTTAAATGGACGGTGCCCTTCTGACATATAAAGCTGAAACCTTTGTCAACATTCCCATCAAAAAGCTTAACCTCATTATAAACACTACCCTATTCCACTTAGATAAACAAAAGCATGGAAAGATGAATAACACTGTCGCTAATCAGTGTGAAACTGTTAATTTTAATTGAATTATAGCAAACTTCAAGTCGAACCAATAAGTCCTAATCCTGTAATGCTTTAATTTTCTTTCTAATATTTTTCTAATATTCTAAAATACCATGCTACTTCCACTGTTTAATCAATTTCATGTTGAATTTGTGAAACTCTGATAGCGTATTGTTGTTTTTAAACAAATAAGTGGATTGTAATTTCAAAAGATTGTTGTAGATGCAACACTGAGTAAGTGAAGCACAGCAAGCATGGGGAGAGAGAGGCCGCTGGCTGAGCTCATTATAAAAATGGGCGTCTGATATGCTTCTTACGCACCGTTTGATTTAAAAGCCCTTGCACATCCGTGTCATTTCTTTATTCTTAAATTTGTGCATTGCCAGCACGGCAGCAGGGCGGCTCGGTCAGAGCGCTGAAGCCACCAAAAATGCACGTTGGCGGGTCCCTCCCCGACACCCTCGGCAGCAAGAAGGTCCGTGCTGTCCCGCGGCAGGGCGCAGATTACGTGTGCCGGATTTATCGCTCCCCTCCGGAGCTATAAACCCCGGGAGAGTTTGCTCCTCTTGGGTCAATTCACAGCTGACTTCTGAGCGTGCCAAGCCCTTAAAAAAAATGAATCGCTCTACACTTCCACTGATGTTTCTTCTTTTTTAGATAATTAACGGCTTACGTCGTGGCTAGTCCTCTGCTAACGCCCTGTGCAATGGTGAACATGGTCAAAATATGGAAACCTGAAGGTCTGACCCTACCTCCGTGGGAAAAGAAGTGTTCGGACCTGGCCTGCTGGCTTCTCAGGGAGCTTAACCAACCCAGCCTGCTTGCTAACAAAAAGAATTAGCCCTACCATGGAAAAAAAAGATTCACCTCTGGTAGTAATTAACTATGTTTCACATCATTTCTACCAAAGCAGCTGAAATTTTGACTACCTCTTTTGTATTTAAACAGCTGGAGTGTTATTAGACATTTCCTCGATAGACAGGAGCGTACAATGCGCAAAAGAAAAGGCAAGCTGAGAGCACGGAGAGCACTACGTTCAAAACCTTTAATAAAGAACGAACTCAGCCTTCTTAAGGATCTCCGTTTTGTTTCGGAAAAGATTAATTACGGTGGCCAACCACCTCCGCAGCACCCAGCTCTAAAAGCACCTCGGTGGCAGAGGGGGCCTTACCCCAGGAAATGCATCGGTCAGTAAGTAATTCTTGCTCCCAATATTTATGCTGTATTCTTTTTTTTCACCGCCAGTGTCCCGGGACACTGCAAACACCAACAATTCACCTGGGTTTGTGACGCCTGGTTCTAAGTTGCTCCTATGGACTTGTTACCTGGGCCATGAAATGATGAATTGTTTTCAGCCTGAAATGAGTTTTCCAAAGCACCCCAGCACTTATTCCTTTATTCTCCACATTGCTTCCTCCTGGACTGCACGCGGGTGAGCCAAAGCAGCTGACCACGTGCATGCTTGGCCCTCTGCTGCAAACGCGATGGGAAAATACGTTTGCTGAGAGCATTTTCACATCATTTCATGCTTTCCTCAGGGCAGTGGCGCAAACACAGTCGATGCAAAGACGCGGAGGTGTGGAAGCGCATGAAGCTCCTGCAGCTCCATCGTGCCGGTGCTCCAGGAGCAGATGCTAAAAAAACCCCAAGCTTTAAGCGCAGAGGGTCTTGATGCTTCTTAATTAATGCGGGGAGGGCGTTTGTTATCGCCCCGCCACGGGCAGCTGGCGCCGAAGCAGACGCCGATAACGGGACCGCGGCAGCAGCGGCCGGTCTCGCCGCGCTCGGGGGATCGGCCCCTGCACGGTTCGGCCCGTGCAGCTCGTTAGAGGTGGGGATTACAGGTTACAGCCTGGAAAAGGGTCGTTCTCAACTCCTTTGGACAGAAAGCTGGAGAAAAGCTCGACAAATGACTGTGAAAGTTAACGGCGGATGTTTTTCTGAATGGCTAACAGAAAGCTGAGGATACGGCCCAAGCTTTCCTTATCCTTCCGTGGAAGATGAAAATAAGATTTTATATCAGTGACAACAAAAATAAAATCCACCTGGCTAGCTCAGCTTTCAGGTTTGTTCCAAAATCTCCCAGGTATTATGTTTTTGAGAAAAAACATGGATTGCTGAATTTCCCCGTATTTCCTGTGGAGGAGACTCTGCATCCTTATTACATTCAAAGGTATTAAAGCAAATGGGTGTCCTAGGGGTGCCAGACTCACAGCTTTGTTACTGCACTGTATTCCTGCCGGCTGGCGCGGTGGGGAGAGCGTACGGGGCAGCCGTGGTCACGCGGGGACCGTGCGAGCGCTCCGTTTCGGGAAGCGCTTCACCTGCCGGGACAAGGGCCGTGCCGGGGGGCTCAACGCCGGCGCTCCTCCAGCGGATGGAAGGGGGGAAGCATCGCTCAGCCCTGCTTGCTCTCGGCAACGAAGAGCCGAGCGAGGGAGTTTCCTTATTCAACGCAAGTTCATCTGTTTTTGCAAGGAAGGATTTCAAATCTTTCGAGGCGCTAAGGCATGAATGTGAGTTACTGAAACAGGATTTTTATGGAGATAAGGTAGAACTCGCGGGCAGAGGCATATAGCGCTCTGGGCTCCTCTGACATTTACGCCCTTCAGGCCTGCGTATGCTGAACACATTTATGGAAAAAGCAAAACTTGCAAGAAACGAAAAGGCTCAGTTAAATCTGGGTCTCCTCCAACCTACTCTGCCACGCCGAAGACGAAGCGAGAGCGCACGGGACAACCGGCCGTGCACACGGAGCACCGAGCTGCGCCCAGCCTGGCAGGCGGCGGGGCACGAGGAGCGGAGCGGCTTCCCCACGAGCGAGTCGTCCCCGGGAGGGCTCATCCAGCGACTCAGGCAAAATAAAGTAAAAATGCCCGCAGCCGGCATCGGGAATTTTTTTAATGAGTTTGCTCTATGAACTGTTCGTAATCCGTTTTTGTTCTATCATCTCCCCAAACTAAGTTTATCTGAACAAAGTTCAGGCAAAGGAGGCGACGGGAGGACGGGCAGCACGCCACCGGCGGGTCCGGCCGCCCCAGCCCCGCTCTCGCCTTCGTCCCTGTCCCCGTCGGTCTGTCCCAACCCCCAGGCTGGCCCCGTCCAAATCCAGACTTCCTCCAGCCAGCCACAGCTCTGTGTCACCCCTTATTAAGGCTAAACCTAAGGGCAGCCGGTCCCCAAATTAGCTTTCCAAAGCGTGTGCATGAGAAACGGCTTCATACCTCATTCAGGGAGGGAGCCGGAAATGTGTAAGTCGTTTGGCCAGTATTAACTGTGATTCTTCATGGTCAAGTCACGGACTGAGTATTCTGAGAAGAGCTTTTGAATACATTTGTATACGGGATAAATACCTCTTTCTCCAAATAGCCTCACAGAATAAGATGCTAAATTTGGTGAATAAATTATTCATTATATGGTGTTCTCTTGATCTTAATCTTTGACTCTTTTATGTCAGGCAGTAGAATACACTCTGGAGAGAAATATTTTTCATGAGCAGTATTTACTGCACACACGAAAATGTATCTTCAGTGACAGAATAGATGTGAGAAACACATAGCATATAAGATGAGATCTGCAGTAACAGTAACAACAATATCTAGAAATGGTTTTACACCTGATGGGTTAATTTCTCCCTCTGCGCACATTGGATTAAGGCTGGGATTCGTATCCGTCAGTGCAGACTTGGGCATCCCCAAGGCATTCGCAGATCTCCAGTCCCATAAAAAGTCTCTTGAATTTTTCCCAGAATCATCAATATTGTTGACTCCCTGGGGATCAGGCTTTCACCAGACAGGTAGGACTTACTCCGGGGACGTGCCACATTAACACACAAAGCCAGTTAAGGACATTATACACGTGCCTCTAGAATACTGTATAATGTTATCTCTGTTGGGAGTGACAACTAACTCACCTAAGTAAATCACTTTTAGGCTAGATCTCAGCAAAAATCCTACACTAATAAAACACCTAGCAGATACGGGCATTTTAAAAAATGCATTCAGCCATATCTCTTCAGAAATTAGCTTGTGTTGGGAAAGATCATAACATGTCTATTAAAGCACCGTCATGGGTTTTGCTTTTCTGACAGGCAGGAGAAGTTTATCTTTGAAAAGCTGGAAACCTGCACAGGGGAAGGGTTCAGTTTATGCAAAACAGTGAAAAACAAAAGTGTATCCAGAGTTTATGCTTTTAAATAGCAGACAACTCTCATCTCATCTAGTGGCAGCCCACCATCAACTCAGGGATGCAGACCAGAGATCTTTAATATTAGTTTTCTCCTAACATCCTGCCTCTGCCGCTAAAATGCAACCAGCTTTGTTGGGTTTTGTTTGTTTGCTTTTGAGCTAAAAGCTTCAGAAGAACTTTGCGGAGGATCTGTACGCTCTAGTCCCACTGTTATCCAATGATTTAGGAAGCGGCACAACTTATTTGGTAACACAGAACTCATGTCATGTTTGTTAAATTAAGGGTTTAGTTGTGCGAGTCAACAGATTTAATTTCTTGGGTAATAAACTGCTCTAGAAATGATTTCTGACTCGTTCTTTTGCCACGTTAGGAGATGTATAAAACCGGCAGGATGTCATGACGGGGGGGGATCCCCTGCCTTGAGCGGAGGGATTCCCGCCTTGTTTAACTGTTTGCCCTGAAGCGCTTGACGTCGTTCGTCCTCAGGGCCAGTGATATTTGCAGTGAGCCATCCTGTAAAACGGGGTGGATCTTCGCACGATGAAACCAGCTGAAGCCCTGGCTCCGTTTGCTCATGCCTCATGAGGGACCGGTCGGCTGTGTTAGTGACTTTTGGTCTCTTCTCTTTATTTAACTTCTCCAGGGCTTTTTATGACTCTTTCAGCTGGTCTGGCTGCCCTCTTTCAGCTTCCTCCGGCAGGCAAATATTTCCTTATGGTTCAGAAAACACATCCATTTGTGGGGATGTTTTACAGTGTTCCTGCAGGTGGACACGAGTTTGCTCTGCACGCGTCTCACACCGACCGAAAAAAGCGATGTGTGCTCTTAATGCAGAAGTGAGACAAGTGTTACTGAGAATCAGCGTTTTTAAAACACAGCACTAACATCCTAGGCTTCTCCTTCTTTTCGTGTTTTGCTTGCTTCTTTCCTCCATTCCCTACCTCTGGTAAAAGAAATGGTTTTCCCAAAAACCACACGCCCAGACCCGCTGGCCTCCTTCCCCTGCTGGCAGCTCTGCTCTCTGCAAAATGCGCCGCTATCCTCTGTAAAACCTTCTTGAATCTGTAAGACTTAGTTGCTTGCCAAACAGTCACCTAATTTTCACCGGTTTTGGTCTTTGCCTTGCCTTTGCTTGCTTTTTTCCTGTTTCTTTCTTTGGTTTGCACACACCCATGGACGCACACACACTCTCATAAGCTACAGTGGAATCTGCAAATATTAATGAAACGAATGTGAATTAATTATTGGCTTCAATTTACACTGTGCTAAAATTTTCAGCACATCTATTTTTCTCTTTAAGATGTATGACATTAGTTGATGTAAGAGGAAACCCCCCCTGCAAGGATATACAACCAGAGGTTTGAATAGAAAAGTCTCTGAGGTATATTCAGCCTCTATCTGCGCTTAATGAAGAGTCATTGCCTTCCCGGTCTGACCCCTCATCAAAAACTTTCCATCCTGAGGTTCTTCAAACTGAGAAGACTGTAACAAAAAAATTTGTCATCTCATATTTTCTCTCCCACCTGCACAGACACTCCAGATAAGACGAGGCGCTGAGGAGTTATTTACGGTGAGCGTGACCATTGGTTGCACATGTGTGTATAACATACAGCTTCTGCAATCCGACTATAAGTTGTTTCAGTTATTCATCTCTGCTATATTTACAGTAGTGGCACTTTCTGATATTGCAACTTCTCTTCCTAACAACAGGCAGCGGAGAGCCTCCGTCAGGGCGAGGTGACATTCCTTCGGGAGCAACGAGGGAGCTCAGCTCCATCAGCCAGTGAAGGGACGCGCGTGCAAGGAGCTTCACATCTTCCTATGCGCATGCATCCCTATTTACTGAAAATTTGCTGCTAAAATGTAATATTACCAGGAAATATTTGTCACAGCATTCTTCTGTCTAGCTCACTTCTAACTCTGAAAAGCAACAGCTAGGAGGGTTTAGACGATTTGCCCACTTACTATGGCTTTGCCATTTTGCCTTCAAACTAGCAGCACAGAAATGTAAAAGCGGTCCTACAGGATCACTCTCAGAGCTAACTTTAGCAGTAACCATTTCGATACCTTTAATTTTAAGGAAAATTAGGCCAAATTCTTTAGCAAACCAGCAAAAAAAAAGGGATACAGGTTCTTGCCAGCAGGAATAATCCCAAACACACCCGCGGACTTCAGGGCTGTAAGTCAGAGGAGGGGAGTCTTATGATGACCCTCCTTTTTCTATTTGATTTTAAAAGCACTGCCAGCCGGCTCGGGAGACCGAGGAAGCCGCAAAGTTAAGCAGCTGCAAGGGCAGTTTATCAACAAATAGACCCGAACCCCTGAGGCGTGAGCGGTAGGTGCCCCTTCCGTTCTGGCCCGATCTCGGTCTTTCTGAAGTCAGCCTGGGCTTTTCTTTTGACTTTAGTTGGCTCTCAGTCAGAAAAGGAACACCCCAGAATAAGCCTGTCGTTGGGGGATTCTGCTTATTCACAGAAATCTAGGCGATCTGCATCTTATCGGTAAATCTGAGGCGTGTGAAGGCGTACGGCGAAGCGGTTGATTTCCGAATATCAAATCCCCTCCGTTGCACCCGGTGACAAGTGAAGGTACCGGAACGGGTGAGATATGATCATGTTTTTATTTATTGCTTGATACAGTGCCTGTCCCGCTAACGGAGTTTTGGACAAATCGCCGCTTGCTGCCGGCGTCCTCGGCAGAGCCGCGCACGCAGGGCGCCGTACCGACCCCGGCGTCGTGTCGAGCCCCGCGGAGGATCCCTGCGGAGGATCCCTGCGGAGGATCCCCGCGGAGGATCCCCATGGAGGAGCCCCTCGTTATTTCCGCCGGACGCTTCTGCCTCTCGGCAGGGCTCGCTTCCGCCGGCGCGTTCTCGAGAGCGTCGGCAGCGGGAAATTCGGGAGCTACCGCAGAGGAACAAATAACACAAGGGAATGGGGAAAGGCGCTGGAAACGTCTGAAGATTCACAGGAAGGATGGGAATTCGGGAGGCGCTGGCCCCGCAGGGTGCTCCGGGGGGAGAGCGCCCGCTCCGGCATTCCCGAGCCGGCAGCCGGTTTTGTTCTCCGGTGGGGAAAAAGAAGCCGTAGCAAGGAGCCGATGTGTTCGGCACCGACGGACGGCTAAGCAGGCAGAAGTGAGCTGCTGCTGCTGCGCTCCCCGAGTGGGTCGGCGTAACGGCGGCGAGCCCGGGCAGCCCCCGAAACGGACGTGACCGCGAGGGCCGCAGAGGCGCCGCGATGGAGCATTAGGTCACTTACCGCGCTCTGTAATTTGACATCGGAAAGGCGTCCCCAGCGTGGGAGGGAGAACAGCAGCTTCTGAGGTGTTTGAAACAGGTGGTGGTGTTGACCACGATAAACAAGCCAGACTGATAAAATATTTAAAAAACTACTGAGGAACTAGAGGTTCCTAAACTGTGGGAAACTTGAGATAAATAGGGTGCTCTGGCAGAATTAATTTCTATGAAAAACATAGTAAACAAATAGAGTAAGTTACCAAGAAAAAGTGAATGAAAGGATTTCTTAGTTCAGAAGCTTATAGAAGTATTCCTAGATACTAGGTCTAAAACAGAAATGCCAGAAACATTCAGGACTGTTGAATGAAATAAACTCAAAAGAATAAAAATACAGTTATAAATGCTGTTGTGCTAATGAGAGTCTCCCCAGGTAAAGGCGTTCAGCTGAGACACTTGAAAGCTTCAAGGATACATCCAGGTTGAGGTTTTGGAGGTTTTGTTTTGAATTTAATCTCACTAATTATTTCAATAATTAAAAATGTTCTGCCAAAGCAGGTTGTAATTAGCTAATTATTTGCCCTGTTTATGATTCCTGCTTACTTATGCATTTATATTGTTCTGCTAACTTTGAAGCCAAAGTCTTCAGAAGTTTTGCTGTTTCCATTTCAAGGTGCCTAACCTGAAGGATTTGAGGTACTCCTGCTTTCTCTTTTTGGGGCACCCAATTTCGGCAAGATGCAGAGAACCAGAGTTAGGAATTCAAGGTCTTTTTTTAGCTAGCAGAAAGAAAGAAACCTTTGGGCAGAGGCTCCGACGGCCTCATTGGGTCCAGCCCCTCTTTGGGTCCATTATTTTTGCAAGAGCTGCATGAAGATTGCGCTGTTCCTCATTTGCCTGTGCTAAAAATAAACCCGGAGTAGCTGCTTTAATTAATGAGTAAATAGAACAAATTGATATAACTGCAATTAGTGCAGGAAAAATGGTGAGAGCTTGGGCGCTGTGAAATTAATGCAAGGCCTTTCGGTGGGGTGATGAAGATCTCTTGCTTTCCCCTCTTGCACGTCCTGGCTGCCGGGAGCGAGAGCCCGCCGTCCCCTCCGCACCAGCACGGAGCGGAAGCGGGACAGCGGTACAAAAGCGGTGTTATGGGAGAGGAATTGGCCCAAAACGCGTTATTCTCCTGGGCGTCGGCTGCCGAACCCGAAATCGCCCTGATCGCTCCCTGCGGTGAGCCCCAGCAGCACCGCGCTCCGTGGCGGCTCCGTGGCGGCTCCGTGGCGGCTCCGCGGCGGCCAGCCCTGCGCGTCCGGCAGCCGGCGGGCGTCACCGGCGTCTCATCTCCGAAGTACCGCGTGCGGGAACGAGCCGCCTCCACGGCTCTCGCTGGGCACCTCCGCGCCCCGCGTTGGAGGTATTTTCCGACCGCTTGTGCCGCTCCCTTTGACTCCTGCGGAAAAGTCCAACTGGAACTTTCTGTTTCAGACACCTTGCAAGGGCTTTTTTCCTCCCTCTGTGCCGGAAAGCTGGGAATTGCCTTGATCAAGGAGAAAAACGGAGAAACACTGGGTATCTAGCTCATTTTCTTGTCTCCCCTCCTGCCGGTGCTGCTCCCGCGGCGCCGGTCGCTGCAGGACCTGGGCTCTGGGACGCCTATCGGGGAGGCTGGTGCACGGCCCCGCGGCCACGGCATAACCCAGGTGCCTGAATTTACAAATTCAGCGTTTGCAGCCACTCCTTACGCAAGGCTGGCCGGAGCGAGGAGTATTCCAGCTCCTCCGACCTCCTCCTTCTTCCCTGATTTAAGGCTTACATAAAGACGGAAGCATGGGGAACTCGCACCACCCTTTCTGTCATAAATTCTCGAGGAATAGTTAGATGAATTTGCGGGTGCCATCTCATGATGGCTACAAACTTGCTGCGCAGCTCAAAAGTAAGCGCTATTAGTCAAAGACCAAAGAAAGACGGGAAGAGAGTATGAGAATGAATTTCGTGAGGAAACAGCATGAAATAATGAGGAGAAATGTATCCATACACAGAATGGTTTAGGACATTTATTACTAATGTATAACAAAGACAGTTAAGCACAGATAAATGGTAACTTTGATGAGCCTTTATGGCACGGTTCTTTGCGCCTCATTAAATATGAAGAATAAAAGAAGAGTACGGGGCTCAAAAGACAAATCTGCACATATCACTAATGAATGATGAAGAATCGAAAGACAAAGGACACATTTTGGCACCTTCGAGTTGCCTGTATTATAACAAGATTTGTGCTTACTATGAAGTGCGCGAGAGTGAACGAATAAGACGGCAGGAAGGAAGTTTCGCGGTTATTGCTTGGGGGAAGGGAGCCGGGTTTGGTGCCTTAATTCATTACCAGCAAAGAAAGACATAAGGCACCTTCCAGCATCGAAAGGGAAAAAAAGGTTCATAGTTATAATAATTCTTTTAAGCCATAAAAATGATAGGTATTCATAAAACTTATCAGTGGTCAACCTAATGTTCTCAATCTCGTCTGTGCCGTAATGAGAGGACTGCGAAGGGAAAAGTAGTTAGGAGAGGGCGGATAACAGGGCTGCAGGTGACATCGTGTGTCCCCTTCGGAGCCTGTGGGCACCGCGCTTTTGTTTTAAAGTAGGATTTTTTTTTTTTGCGTGTTGAGTTTGTTCATTTGTTTATTTGCTTGAGAAGATTAGAAACGTCCCAAGGGAGCGTGGGTTCTTGCTCATACCCATTTCCTGCCTAGTCGCATTACCAACACTTCCTGTAGCTTTCCCGGGGTTTAAAATTAAACCACAGCACGAATATTGATACCAGTATCATTTGCCTTAACCCCCAGCCCAGCAGAGCGCTGCAGCCTGGTATCGGGCCCAGCCAGGCGGCCGGTCCCGCGCCCCGCGTCCCGCCAGCTGCGTCTGGAGCAGGTGCATCTCCCGCCCTTCCCGTGCTGGGTGCACCACAGCCCGTTCAATGGGCAAAAGCTCTGCTCATCGACAGTTTCTAATAATAATACACAGGTTATACCACATTTAATCACGCACGATGCGCTCTCCATGCTAACGAGCATGCTGCTGTCACCGGTGCCGCTCTGTGGCTTCAGCCTCTGGTGCACCCAGACCCACCACGGGCTCATGCAGACGCCAGAGACATTTACCTGCATTGCATCGCACCAGCTAAAACAGGGAAAACATGCAGTAGGACGAAGGGACGGTACGACCCGCCGTGCTCCCTCTGCCTGACGTCTGCTCTCCCTGATGCTGCAGTTTCTCTTCTGCGGCAGCGCAAAAGCCATATCTTCCGCGAGGGTGACCGCACCACCGTCTCCATTGCTTTCAAATTCAGCCTTCATTTGTTTGAGTAAGAAGTGCGTGTAGCTGATAAGAAGCTCGTATTGTGTTACCATTTCAAATGGACAAATACAGGACGGGGAACAACGTAACTGTGCTAGTTCACTCGTATCTGCCGATTGGTACTTTGTCTTTTTGAAGCTTTTTGATGCTCCAGTGATGTTCTTTGGAAAATTTCCAGAGATAAGAATAAAATGAAGAAGCAGGTACCTGCCTAAAGGAGAAGACAGATATCCACGACACATCCTCACCTGGCCACGTTCCTCTGGCAGAAATAAGGTTGCAGGTGGCTATCGCTGAAGAGAGCCATTAGATGTCTGTCTGGGGGCGTGAAAAAAAGCCATCCTTTTCTTGATATTCATATTTGGGCAATATAGACAGGCAGCTAATTTGGCCTCAGGACTGCAGATGTACGCAACACCGATGTACAACCCCCGGGAAAAGCGTGCACAGCGATGCACACGCAGCCGATGCCTCTCTGAAAACCAGAGGGACTTGAATGCCTCAGTGTGCATGCTCTGCTGCATTTTGGGGAACTATACTGCTGAATGACTGAACGACTCTCGAAAATAAGACTTTGGTTCCTAAGGCACTTAGCTGCTCTCAAAATGTTACCCTCACCGTCTGGGGACATGTTTCCTATGATACTCAGGAGGAAAATAGCATAGCAAATCACTCGGGGGGGTTAAGAGCAAACAAGCAAACAAAAAAGAGCACCTAATGCCCACCGAAATAGCTGATATTCCACTTGAACTGCGTTTCTGAGCATCCCATTGAATAGCGTATGCACCCTTACACATCTGAGTATCTTTGACAACCTGGCCTCCAGGCCCCTGTCCGGGGAAGCAGCTAAATAATTCCAGCCGGAGGATGCATTTCTGGGCTGGGTACGGAAAAGGGGAACGCTGAGGAACGCCTCTGCTGAGCGCCGTTTTGGCTGTTTCTTTCAGCTGGGGCGAGAGATGAATCTGATGTTGTCTGGTTTGCACTCGCAATAAGCCGGGAAGAGGCTTCCTCGCGGGTCCGTTCGCGTCGGCAGCTCTGCAGCACCTTCCCTCGCGGGAGACGCCGGAGAGCCGAGGCGCCGGCACGCGCAGGGCGCCCCACGGAGCCCACAGCTGCGGGAAGAGCAGGGAGCTGCAGCAGCGGGACGAGGCGAGCTGCGAAAGGCTCGAGCGAGGAGTGGGGAGGGGGAAGAGGGGCCTTACCCTCGGGGGCCCCGGAGCTGCGGTGCGCGCTGCCCGCAGGGCTGAAAGCCCGCAGCCGGCGGCGAGCCGGGCTGACCCTCGCGGCACTCGCCACGGGCTCCTTAGGTCCTTCCCGCCGCTCTCCGCTTTCCTTCTTCTCCCAGCTGCTCAAGGACTTGTGCCAGCCCGTGGCTCGCCGGCTCTGTGCTGCTCGCCCAGCGAGAACTGGGGTAATTAAAGTCTTGCGTGGCTGAAGCGCCAGCCCTTGCACGGGTCTTGCTCGCCCACAAGCGTGTTTTGAATCCGCCTTTTTCCCCCTGCCCTGAGACCCACCACGGTTTCGTATCACCTGCTTCCTTACCAAGTTTATCGTCTCCCTTAATCCCAATGGTCTCTTCAGAAATATCCAAGCCACACGTACAGCGTCTTCCTTCGGACCTCACTGTGTGTCGTCCCGCTTTCCCGCGCCGCTAGGTCCAGCCTCTCCTTGAAAGCATATTCTGGTTTTTAACGTCGCTGTCACCTCCCTCATTCAGCCGCTTCTCGGCAAGGATACGGCCTTGCTCCAGCGGCTTGCGAATCCGTGCACCTCCCTCTCGCGGGAGCAGCAGGCGTCCTGGGTCGCCGCCACGTCCGTTCTCCCTCCGCTTAGGCAATGCCGCGCCTCTGCTCCCGGCCCCATGACTCCCCGTTTTGAGCATTGCTCTTCAGGCTGCTCGTTGCTCTCCTACATCCCTTCGTACTCAGCCCCGCTGCCTGGGTGCGCTTGCTAAATACGACTGCGCAGGCTTTCCAGTGCCTCTTTGCCCTCGAGGTAAGGAATTATCTCCTCCAATTATTTCCTTTTTTATGAGGAGAGTTGCAATAACAATGTTTCCGCGAATTGCTTTTACAAATAAATATACCAGGCTCTGCTCTTGAAGCGAGAAAATAATTGTGCACACCTAAATAGGTGCTTTCCTCTTTATCTTTAATGTTTGCTTTCTTCTGCCAGTTATCTGATGTGTTTCCTACTGCTCATTTTATACTCCTCTACCTCATTCTGCTATCCTCGTTTATTTTGCTCCCTTTTCTGATAATCTGGTGAAGTCCTTTCTGCAAGGGAGAAAAGAAAGCAACTTTTGATTTTCCATAAACTACTTGTGGACTCAAAACCCATTAAGATAATTCTGCTCACCAAGGCTCCATTTTTATTCTCCAGACGGTGGAGGAAGGATTAGATCCCAAAAGACGGAGTTTTTAAATGCAAGAGCTCTTTTCAGGGGGACGGGCAATGCAATACCTGCAATGACTGATGGCTTGTGCACAGAGGATAGACTCGCTTCAGCATGAAAACATGGAAAACGCACAGATTCATGCAGGCAATTTAGGATATCCCTACTAAATATGAACTCAGCATGATGCCGCCTTGATAAGACACGTATTAGAGCTTGTCTAAGGTGAATGTGTTTTCTAAACTTATTAATTGTTGTGCCTAAGTCAGAGGTAATGTTTTTGCCGCAAAGTGCGAGAAGGAGTCTTTTCATTAGACTTACTTTGGCCAACTTTTCAACACATTGAGAGGGTCTTGGATGATGTTCAGTTATTAGATGCTGATGGCCCAAGTGAACCTGCTAGTCTGCAGGTGTCCAGAGTTTTGTCTGGTCTCAGAAGGGAAGACAGGTTTTTTTACAGGCCTTGGTAGAAATATTTACTTTAAAAAAGGTGGAATATTTTGTCGCACCCATCGCTTTTAGACAGAAGTTTCCTTTAATTTTCTGCTTCACAAACAAATAGTCAATAGAGTGGTCTATATATTAAAGCAGAATAGTCCCATTTTATTTGCTCTGTATGCTCTCTGGAAAGAGGTTAAAGGGGAGAAGAAATGTGGGGGAGAAATCTCTGCAGAGTTTATAAAAGAAAGAAAATGAAGATGTAGAGCATCTCTGGTCAGGAAGCTGTCCTCTATTTTCTAGATCATTGGTATGCTATAAACATACGTTACATCATGTGGAGTACAACCATCCTTTTGCTGCTTAAATTATGTATGGGTATAGATATGTAGATAAAATTCGCTATAAGGTGGAGGTGCTGGTTTTGAAAAGCCTGAAGACTCATTAAAGAAAAAATAATGCAAATTATGTGCCTCTCCTCTAAATGATGTCTTTCAGCTAAGGGGGTTTAATGGGCTAAATGCTCATCATAAACACATCACAAATATATCGAATTGCTGCTTTATCTGCTCAGACTTGTCGGGGTGCCGTTGCAGCATTACGGTATTGGCCTGTCTGCGCAGAGGAGACTTGTCGTTAGCATTTACCGTCCTTCCCGGCAAGGCGCACTTGACATGCCGGCTACAAAATGATACAGTAATTCAATTGCTGGCACATTAGGTTTTTTAACATTAGGACTTGCACTATAAATTTCAATTCTGTATTCTGTCAGTAACTAACAAATGCTGAATTATCTCCTTCCTTAGACATACACCATTGGAATCCATTTAAAGTGCTTAATGATGTATTAATAAACCATGATTTTCCAGCAGAGTTTCTGAACTCCAGTCACTGGCGCCAGGACCGGTGCTGCCAATCAAATTAGAATGTCATCATTCCTCAGTAAATAAAGGTTAATTGGATGTACAATATGAAAGGAGCAGGAACGTAAGAAATATCGATGCCAGCTTTGTTCGTACTTTAAAGTGTCTAATATTACGTTCCGGCTCCTCCCGCACGCTGCTCGGATGCTGCTGGTGGCCACAGAGCCTGTTGCTGTGGGTGGCACTGGTGGAGCGCGTTCTCCACGTTTACCTGGGGTCTTTGAAAAAGTTCACAGGCAAAATATTCAGCAGCTTGATCACTGCTGCGACCCCCTGCTTTCTGCGGAGGGTGGTGACCTGCAGAAGTGTTCGTCTTTATCTCTGCCCAAAGTCCTCTGCAAAATCCCGGCAGCACCCGTTCCCTGCCAAGCACCCATGCATCCCCCTGCATCCTCTGCATCCTCCTGCATTCTCCCGCATCCTCCTGCATCCTTCCACATCCTCCTCATCCTCCACATACTCCCACATCCTCCTACATCCTCCCGCATCCTCCGCATCCTCCCACATCCCCTGCATACTCTGCATCCTCCACATCCTCCCGCATCCTCCTCATCCTCCGCATCCTCCCACATCCTCCCGCATCCCCCTGCATCCTCTGCATCCTCCTGCATTCTCCCGCATCCTCCTGCATCCTTCCACATCCTCCTCATCCTCCACATACTCCCACATCCTCCTACATCCTCCCGCATCCTCCGCATCCTCCCACATCCCCTGCATACTCTGCATCCTCCACATCCTCCCGCATCCTCCTCATCCTCCGCATCCTCCCACATCCTCCCGCATCCTCCTGCATCCTCTGCATCCTCCCACATCCTCCTGCATCCTCCCACATCCTCTGCATCCTCCCACATCCTCCCACATCCTCCCGCATCCTCTGCATCCTCCCACATCCCCTGCATATTCTGCATCCTCCTGCATCCTCCCGCATCCTCCACATCCTCCCACATCCCCTGCATACTCTGCATCCTCCTGCATCCTCCCACATCCTCCCGCATCCTCCACATCCTCCCGCATCCCCTGCATACTCTGCATCCTCCTGCATCCTCCCACATCCTCCCGCATCCTCTGCATCCTCTCGCATCCCCTGCATCCTCTGCATCCTCCTGCATCCTCTGCATCCTCCCACATCCTCCCACATCCTCCACATCCCCTGCATCCTCTGCATCCTCCTGCATCCTCTGCATCCTCCCGCATCCTCCCACATCCTCCACATCCCCTGCATACTCTGCATCCTCCTGCATCCTCCCACATCCTCCCGCATCCTCTGCATCCTCTCGCATCTCCTGCATCCTCTGCATCCTCCTGCATCCTCTGCATCCTCCCGCATCCTCCCACATCCTCCTCATCCTCCCGCATCCCCTGCATACTCTGCATCGTCCTGCATCCTCCGCATCCTCCTGCGTCCCCCGCATCCTCCCTCCCCGCCGCGCCGGCCGGCACACAGCGGTGCCGGGATGAGCCTCCACGGCGCTCGCTGAACAGAAAGACTCAGTAAGTAGCTTGATGAACGCAGTCCCACATGTACATTCAGTAACGTACAGTCGAGCGAGAGCTGGAGCTTCATCTCAGCGTGTCAGCGTTTTTACTACGGAAAAGCCCATCCTGTTTTTCAAAATCTGTTCATGTACCTAACACGTCTTTTCTCCTTCAAAGACCCTCCTTCAGCCTCCGAGCTTTTGTTTAGTCTTTCCCGGCTAATTAGTCCTCCTGAGCTATTTGCTCCCTGTTCTGCTCTGGAGGCCTGACCTTTCATTGAAGACAACTGATATTTTAGAGCCCTGATTAAAATACTTCCGTTAAGTGTTTTTTCAATGAACAAAAGACTTGAGACATGAACAAAAATGTATTATCTGAAATATTCAGTTTTGCTAAGCTAAAATGTATCAATTTCCCACAAAAACGTATTATCATGACAAGCAAAAAATATCTTCGAGTAAAAAATCAGTTACTCTGAAGTGGAAAGCATTTTATGCTTTTGCTTCTCCTTTATAAATGTTCATTTGAGAGGTAGCAAAAATAACTGGAATTTACAAAATGTAGCCGAATTAAAACCACCCATGGAACAAAAATATTGGTTTTGACCGTTGCTAGATTTTGGTCGCATGTTTCAAAGAAATCACAGCTGAAATCCATAGTCGGCACGCGGCATCTCTCCGACGTGACTCTCATTCCCATGCCGGGGAAGCCATCTGGATTTTTGCCCTCAACTCCGAGAGCCTTTGGTTTGCTAACGCTGCGCCGTAGGAGCCTCCCCGTCAAGCCCACACGTGGTGACGCCTAATGGGTTAATGGCAACTTCAACAAACCTCCTCTCTTCCGCTTCCAGATGTGCACGTACTGGGTTAGTCTACAACTCTAACACGCCAGTTTACAGTAGAAGCAAGCCGTGAAGAACGGCTGGTTGGTGCTCAAGCATTTAGAGCTTTACAGTATCATGGCTTGTCCTGAGAAACACCGCGTCCACCAGCTGGCAGGTTCACGGGCTTTTGAGAGGACTCGTGAGTCTCCCGTCCGTTTCTGACTGGAGAGGCAATTTGTGCCACGTTTTCGGTTCCATGGAAATGTGCAGCACAGGAGCACACGTCTGCGAGGTTAGTGTGTGCTAGAGGCAACCGTTCTAGCGCGCACGGCTGTCCCGGGGCCTGCAGGACTGACGGGGGAATGTCCCGGGAAAACTCGGCAGGGAGGACACCATCGTGTTTTACTACATTGGACGAGGAGAATCAGAAAAGCTTTAAGAAAAAGCCCGTTAACTACAGGACTCAGCAGCCTCCTGGACAGAGCAGGTCCCCGCGCCGTGGTCTGAGCCTCGTCCTCCGCAGCCGCTGCTTTCCCGCGCGCCCAGCGCTCCGCCGGACACCGGCATCCTGCTGTCCCCACGTTAACTGCTACGGCCTCCGTTTGCCTTGCAGGAAAACTACGGCTTTTTAAACAGCAACGATAACTGCATAAAAGCAGTGATAGCAATGGCAGGTGCCTTGCGGACCGAGCTGCCCCACAAACCGTGTGCTATCTTTGTGCATGCAACTGCATTTCTGTTTTCTCTCTCGTGCTTTAAAACGTGTTGTCTTTTCTGTTATATGCTGCTGAAAGCGCCTTCAGGCATGAACTTAGTCCTCCTTCTTTTTGCAATATTCCCCCAGCCAACCGTAATTGTTTCAAAAATCTATCAGAAAACATTGACCTCTGTCTGGAAAAGCGAGATGCACCCGGTCGCCGCACAGGGCGTCCGCGGTACGAGGCCGGGAGAAACGCGCTCCGTTCAGCAGAGGCAGCCGGGTTTGTTCCCTCTCTGTTTATCAAAACCCCTCTCTAATTTATTTCTCAGTTTTATCTTATTCCTTTACTACCCCTTCCATAGTTATATAATTAAGTTCAGCTGTTTAGAAACGTCGCTTGCTCCTTCTCCCACATTCCCTGTATCTCTAAACAAAACCTGGTGATGGAGCTAACAGCGACTTTTCAATCAATTTCTATTTTTGAAAGAGGCAGTGTGGGAGCATGATACGCGGGGTTAACTGGAGCCTGCTCACTTGAAATGCTTTCAGTTGAGTTTATTGCCATATTATCCGGAGGATTTTCGTCAGTTCGTCAGAGGCCAAACACAAAATCTAGCACTAACCTGCAGACACTTACCCTGGGGCTCAGGATTTCAGAAATGGATATTTTCTTTTACAAAAAAATCCTGAATAGACCCTCTCTCTCCAGATGAACGTGGGCGTAGGAGCTGCGGGTGAAGGAAGCTGTACATCTGGTATGTAGTTTTAACTTAATGAATGGGAAAATATCCTTCTGATCATTTAAATTGGATGATGCCCAGACTAACTGCGGAAGCAGACAAGAAAGTAAGATGCCTAAATACAGACATTTGTGCCAGAAACAAGTGAAGGACTCATGGTTTAAGATACTGCTCATTTTCTTACTGAGAAAAGGTTTAAGGAGCAGGACATAAAACAAAAATTTGAACAAGTTTGGCCTCATTTTTCACCCATTCCTGCCTTGGTCTGCTGACGTCCTGCAACCCAAAGAAAGTACCTGCCTTGCCCAGGGTTGCGCTGCCCGCGCTGCGTTTGGGAAGACATCGCCAGAGTCAGCAAGCGCGGGCATCCGCCTTCCTTCCACAGCCTCATCCGGGAGAAAGGAGCCGCACGGATAAAATGGCATAGGAAAAAGATTTTTCTGTGATTGAGAGCTGTTCACTGCTACCAGCGTGTGCCGTACCACGCATGCTGTGTGCGCTGCAACACAGCCTTCGTTCCTGCAGAGGGTTCAGCGATAGCAAGAAACATGTTAAATCCTCCAGCCATGCTGAGAATGAAAAAGCAGATAAGAAGAGTCAAGTACAGTGGAGACTTTTTTTCCCCCACCGCAGACTCTTTGGAAGCTGAAAAATTGACTTCCATTTCATCCATTTTAATGCTGAAGGGTAGGCTAGCCATGTCCTGACTTTAAGATTGTCAGTGCTTTGTCATTCCAATGCTGCGATTTTGGAATATATGATGGGAAAAGTTATATTGATGCAAGATTCCGTACGAGATTTTAATGGCACAAAATGCACAGAAATCAGAGTTAAGGACCAACAGCTGCCCCTCCTCGTTCCCCTTGTGCATATGCATTATGGTGATGCCCTTTGGGACACAGTATCAAAAGATATTCTGGTGTGCGTGCAGTTAATTTTAAAGACGACTTTTAAAAAAATACTTCTGCCCTTCTTTCAGCTTTTTTGTCGGTTCTGTTTAGAGCTCCTCTAGTGAAAGAAAAATCTGTTCATTTCTATTACAGTGTATTCAAAGATAGGCCAAAGCTTCAGCATTTAGAACCCAACAGAAATTCCTCAAATTTCAGACACCCAAATTTATGTTTCAGTTTTGACTGCCTCCAGGCTTTCTAAATTAGGATAATTTACCCTTTTCAAAGCAGGAGTCTTGCCTTTTGGGCTGCCGCTGTGAGGCTCAGCCTATGGAGCGGCGGAGCGGTCTCCCACCGCCGGACCGGTGCCCTGCCGGCGCGTTTCTGCCCGCGGTTCGGCTAAGCCGTGGCACCTGCGGTGGTGGCCTCGCTGCTGGTCCCAGAAAGGGAGCGAGAGCTGGTGGCGCCAGCTGCAGCTCCAACACCGGAGGGACCCAAGGGACCGGGAAGCGGGTCTGCTCCGAACGGAGGCACGTCCCTCCGCGTGCCCTTCCCAGCAGCACGACTGGGGGGAGAAAGGTCTGAGCAAGAGAAACCCGGCAGCAATTTCCCCTTTTCAGGGTCTCCAGCTTCTCTGCAAGAAGCGCCGATCCTGGTTTTGCTGCAAAATGTGCCACATCAAGGAAGCCCACGATGAGACTGTGCCGTCGTGCTCGTGCCCACGGCACTCTCTTTGCACAAGAAATTAATTTGCTAATGATCTTCTGCTTGAGCCACCTTCCCATCCCTCATTTACTCTTGGCATCCTGCTCAAAGGCGTTTCAGCATGATCTTATTAACCCACTAAATGGTTTCTGTCTTCCCCCAATTTAACTTTATTTATCTAGCTTACCCTAATCAATGGGATTTTCCTTGCATATTTAAGAACTATACTTTAATTTGAGGAGCATAGTTTTAGTTATAATCTTTTTATGTATCTAATTTTTTCAGCGTATGGTAGCACAGCACAAAAGACAAATAAGTAGGTGAAATTCTCTGTGTTTCTTCCTATTATTAAAGTCATACTATTCAAGAGAAAATAAAGCCCAGTTAAAAAATGTCACCCGCTCTTTAACTATCAGTTCATGATCATAACGCTATCATTAGGAAGATGTTCCAAGAGTTTGTACAGCATCTTAGGGACTGCCATCCGTAACAAATTCGTGTCTGGGACTTGTGTAAATATAACAATCTGCCTTCCTAGAACATATTAGATCAGTGAATATAGATCAGTGAGCACACACTGCTCTTTGGAATGAGATTTGTACAAGGAAAGATTAGCCTTGTATAACATAATGTTGCATTTTGTTGTTCTGAGCTATACCAAATGTAAATCATGTCTCAGATACAGTAATAATTCAAACAGAAAATGCAAAAGAAAAAACATAAATGTGAAAGAGAAAGATAGGGTATATAGTAATATAGTGCATTTGAAACTTGGTTTGAAAGTCAAATACATACCTTTATTTACAGTGCTCCAATACTATTCAGTTACCCAATGAATTTCTCTGAAATAATATCATGTCTGCACCTTTATGAACAGTACAGCTGGAGGAGAATGTGAATGAGATAGCAATAACTCACAACTTTTGTCAGCGAAACACCCTTTGAAAGAGGTACTGTCTCTTAGAGTTGCACACTAATATAATAATAAAGAAGTCTAGACATTTATATAGATTTCCTTAGTAAGGCTAGCCGAGGAAAGCGCTCCTAAAATATGACTCCTTAACATCTCAGAATAATAACTAATGCAACTCCGTGTTTAAATTGTGCTCTTATAATGTTAACTGAATTAAAACACAATCCAGAGACCAAACACTTCAGCTGCAAGTTTTTTACTTGAAGAACATGGGTCCACCCTTGCAAGCAAAAGACGGTTTCTCCAAATATAAAATGTACCTATTACTATCAAGATAGGGATACTGTATTTTCCCTTAGATAGCTAAGAAGGAATATGCTTGAACAACTACACGTGACACACTATGTGCTAAAGGATAACCTATATGTTCTAGTAAAACCTGTGAAGGAAAGGTAGTTACTGCCCATAGCCTGCCACAGAGGAGTTAATGCTCCCTCCTAGCAGGAGGAAGCTCACAGCTGCATCTGCTAAGCTCGAGCATCTGCAAGGTCGCCTGGTTGAGGCCAGCTGTGGAGAATTAATGAGCCTCCCCAGGAGTCTATAAAAGGGGTGTGAGCCCCCCCCCCCCAAGGTGGGATAGCATTGGGGTGTGATGGTGTTCTCTTGCAGCAGTGCAGGTCAGTGCCTGGGCAGGTGGTGGGGTGGGAGGCTTGTCTTGGGCTTCCCATCAGGTCCCTATGCTCCTTCTCTCTCTGTGGACTCCTCTGGTGTTAAACTAAAAGCAGCTAGGTATACAGCCTTAGTTTAAGCTCAGCATAAAGCCTTTCTTGGGGTGTGTTCATCCCATAAAATGTGCTGAATGCTGTGGAGATGTGTCTAATCTGCCCTGGAGGATTTGTGCTGTGTTTCTTCTTGCACTCCTGCTGCTGCATGTCCTATGTAGTTCTATTGCACGGTGCATATTGGACTATGCCATATGTGGCACTGGAGCAAGCTATCTGCTAGAGCTCAGCAGCCCTTACTGCTGTAATGGTAGGAGTGGAGCCACCCCCAGCATGGAGTGGGGAAGGGGAAGAGCAGGGCCTTGCAGTGAGCACCAGATTGCCATGAACTGCAAAATACTGACCCTTGCCTACCCTGCAGTGGCATAAAAAGGGGTTGTCACCAAGGCTGACTACCCTCCAAGGCCAAGCGAATGACCTCCTGTATGGCCTGCAGTGGAAATGCTCTTCCTTCCTTCCCTCAAGCAGTGCCCTCTTCCTTGGTTTGTGCAAAGGAAGGTCTTTTAATGGTCCCGTCAGCTGGAAAGCTTCACGCAGCTTCCTCCCACTGCTCCCTTCTCTCAGTAGCTCTGCCTTTCATTTCCAAGCTTCACTTTATGGAATTTGAAGTCTTTGTTTTTACGAGAAACTGTAGTATGAAACAAGACCACAAAGGTCTGGGTGGGGTCAATGGGACTGCCTACAGAGTCTTATATAGAGAATAAAGACCACTCTACTGTTTGTTCTGCTGAAGGGCCAAATCTTGCTTTCCTTATAACACAAATGAATCCCCGATGCTCTGTAATTTGGGTTAGTAAGAACACTAAACAATTCTCCTGTGTATCAAGCAGATCAGCCTTTCCTTCTCTAAACAGCAGTTTGTACAGATGTGTAAATAGAAAATGTTCTTTTGCTTCTCAAGGGATCTATTGTTTGGTGGAACAACAAGAATAGTTTCCAAATGTCTTTCAGCATTAGAGCATGTGTATTTCTGTGCAGATCTGCTTTGCTTACAGGAACACAAGACCTCTCAGTAATTGCCAGGAAAGGCTGACTCACTGTTTAAGACTTTTCAGTAAGAGCCAGGATGAGGTGTTGCGAGTCTCGGGCCAAGAAAGCAGCTCTGATGCTGCAATTTCATGACATACGAGACCTTCTAGACTTCTAAAATTTTTTATTTTTTTTAATATTTTTCATTTAATATTTCATGGCATGCACTGTGTGTTCACATGTGTAACCCTAAAAGAGAGTGTACTTTGAATCCAGAGTTACAGAAATAATAGGGTAGGCCAGCAAAATGGGATGAAAAACAGATATTTCTATGCATCTAAAAGAATCTAAGAGGTATAGATTTGATTTGTGAGAAGAGTATGACACTGGAGGAATTGGATGCTTTTTAGGTTATTAAACCCAAGGTTGTCTAAGCTTGAACAGAAATTATGGTTCTGTACTACGTATGACCTATGTAAAATGGCTGATAGCTTTCTGTTAGTAGTGATTCAGGCTTCCACGGCTGCGGTTGGGTGACTTTGGCTGAATAGTCAGGTTTGAATCAGCAGGGGTATACATTAAACTTCCTTTTCATGTCTCAGCCGGAGCTGATGGCCTGGGGAGGCAGAAGTGTCCACTGGCAGAGCTGTTTGTACTGTGCTTGCCCTAGAGAGGAGCAAATACGACAGCAGCTCAGTGCTCCGTACAGCTGTGAAGTGATGGGAAGGGAATGAAGGAAACCAGCCAGACTCTGAAGCTGGTATCTTGTGACTTTTTGTTCACAAAAATTTAAAACTAAGATTTGTTATTTTCCATTCAAATATACTATGCCATGGAAAACTAGGCTAAAATTTTAAGTAGCTTGTTTATTTAGGATATGGGCTGGAGCAGACTGCAGAAACCCTCCATACCAAGACCCAGTCTGTTGGGTGTTCCCTGGGGCTACCTGCCCTTGCAGTGAGCAGGTTACCTCAAGGCTGGGGCCAAATGTCCTGGCTAACCAGAGCACAGAACTGCCTGGACTCTGCTCCTGTGTCTGCACAGCTGCTCTGCATCACCTATCTTGCAACCTGTTAGTGTCTTGCTGTATTTCTGCAAAACTACTGTGACTATGGACTCTAATCGTACCTGTTTTGCTTAGTCTAGTCATAGGTATAAAAGCCCATCATTGTGGCCTCATGGTCTCAGAGTCCTTTGAGTGCTCTCTTTTAGGGGTTGGTTTCACATGGGACTGGGATCACTCTTCCCTAAATGGGTAACTCCATGCATGGATATGCAAGAGCAAAGAAATCCTCAGTTTCTGTGTTTCCCCCAGGGTGCTTGACCATGCTCTTTCATCCAGCTCTGGGACCAGGTCTCATCCTGTCCTCGGTGGTGGTGGTGGTCAGGCCCTTAGCATCAGGGGAAGATGGAGGGAAAACCCTTGGTGTAGTGGGGTTGGGCAGCTTCAGTCATCCTCTATGAGAAGATCTTGATCTTGTATCTTCAGCAAACTTGAAAACAAACCCATTTATAAGGCTCCAGAAGAAGCCAAATGTTTCCCTGCAACTATAAACAAAAGCATGGAGTGGTACTCCCTGTGTTTGCAGAGGAATGATTTCTGGCCAGATGGTAGAGCAATAGGAGAAGCTTTGGGCAGCCTCCGTTCCCTGTAAAATGGAGGGACAAACAGAAGGTGGGCATCCGGAGTGTAAAGTCTCTGCGCAGGATACCAGGGTGATAATAAATTAAAGGAGTTGGAGCCCGGCCATGAATGAGAATTTAATTACACACTTTTTGTTTCCTGTGACTGTGGATTGTACAGACCAGCAGTACTTTTTGAAGGAAGTGAAAAGCTGATAACTTTTGGAATATTGCTGGTAAGAATCTGCATATGACGAGTCCTATATTGGGCTAACTGCTCCTATAATAGAAACCTGATGTCTGAATCTACATTTTGAAACTTGGATGCCTTGAGTATTTGCTCAGCAATAATTTGTCGCTCAAGGAACACAGCACAGAACGAATGTGGTCGGACTGTGACTGCCTTCTCCTCCTGCTGGTTAATAGAAGATAAGCTTGGCAGGGGGTGATCAAGAATAGTCAGTCCAGGTATTCAGGAGAATATCAGGAGATCTGTGTGTCTGACCTCTGCAGAGTTATAGCAGAAGGAGCTGGCTACGTGTTAGCAGTCTGCTGGGTGCTCTGTAGACGTGCAATCTGCAGTCCTTAATAACCAGCCCGCTGTGGGATGCCTGTGGAGATAGGTGAAACATATGCCAAATGTTCCCCAAGAAACGTATGAGTTCTTCAGTCTTTAAACTGTTTTGGAAACATTCATAAGTGTTGCATACATCTGCATTTTCTGACTTGATGGGAGTCAGGAAGCGGAAGGACTCTGAAAAAGGACTGATGGAAATAGCCTGTCAGTACTGAGTACTGGGTGCTTCACAAAACCCTTTATCAGTAGGCGGACTAAAAGTAACATGCAATATTGCATATTTCTTCCTACGTGTTAACTGATCAGCCCATTGGTATGTTTAAGGGAAAGCCAGCCCTCCAACATTTTTTTTACCCTTTCTGCCATTATTCTTGTAAGGCCTTACAAAAATTTAGAATTGCCATACTTTTCAACAAACTTGGCTAGGCATTTAAGACTAATTCTTTAAAATAAAGTAGAGTTTAGAGATAAAGCAAGTCCAAACTCCTGTTCAGGATGCACAGAAGTTTCAGAGTACTGAAAAAAGATATGTACAAGAATTTTTTTATAATGCAGGAGATAAAAATGTTCATATAAAATCAATGAGATGAATAAATTTAAATTTGAATCCAAGGTTGCTTTTTTTACTTTAACTTTTGAAGGTGTTCCAAGTATACTCTAGCAAAAGATAATACTTTTCTATCTCTGCAAAGTCTATCCATGCTTGGCTAATGCAAAAAGCAAGCCAGTCATAGGAATCAAGTAACAACTGTTCTCAGGGGAAAACAGACATGCACAGTTCTGAGCTGTTAATGTAAAGCAAAGAAGAAATGGGTTGCAAGTGGTGCTGTTGCAACACCAGTCATGTGAAACTCTGCATAGTATTCTGCAGACCTGGAGGACAGAGAAACACATCCCTGTGCCTGGGGGAGTGGGAGGATTCAAGGCAGGAGGACACTAATATCAACTGTGATGGAAGGTCAGGGTCATGTGAGTTGCCTTCATGGTCTCCTGACCTGGGAGAACATGCCCCCGCTGGGCTGAAATTTTCTGTGCTGGATCTGCCTGCAGGCAGTTGTCTCGTTTTTGTTCTGTTTTACTTGAAAGGTTTTTTCCAATAGTTGTGTCTTCTGAGATTGTGGGGGAAAATACTTTTATCACTAACAACAAACAACGTGATTCTTTTATCAAAGACTGTAGTGAAAACGATTTGGTGACTGAAGCTGGTCATAGAGTTGGTTTTCCATGAGAATAACTACCAGTACTCAGGGAGAAGGAAATAATACTTAAGAAAAAGTAATGAAGCATTCTTGGGTAGGGTTGGTCCATTTTGGAAGAATACATAGCTCCTAGCAGAACAATGTGCTTTGCAGGTACCAGATCTAGGTGTCTCAGTGAGCTGGGACTGGATTTTAAGCTTTATGCTGAGGATCTATTGTGAAATGAGAAATGGGGAGTTTGGCCCTGAGGGAGGTGTTGCCAACAGCTGGCGCTGCGTTTGCTTGGCTCCCTTCTTGGCGTATTGTGAGCTGTTTAACTTTCTTCTCTCCAGCTGGGACTGAGATATGTTGTCTGAATTCCAGATTTGTAGGTCTGCAAATACCCAATATTTTTTCTTGAAACCAGATGTGATAGCTGAGTTGCTTCTCTAATCAGGGTAATAACACCTAGGCCTAAAGAAGTCATAGGCTTTATTACTGAGCTGGGCACTTTCTCCAGTTCTTAAATGGTCTCTCTACCTTGTCCTTGCCGCACACCGAACATGAAGGCTCGTTGCCTTCGGCCCAGCCAGAGCTGCGAGGCAAGGCTCATTGGGACAAGCATGTCTAACGAAGCGCAGCTGTCTGCTTTGCACTGGGCCATGGTACAACGTGGTTCGTGTGGCTGGTTCCAGCTCAGCAAGTCATCCAGACTGCAGCAAGTGACTGGCTTCAGCTTGCTTTCTCTTCCGCCAGTCTTACCAGTGCTGATTGTTCACTTTCAAGCTGTTAATGAAAACTTTGAATAGTATCAAACCTAGGACAGGTCACTGGGGAACCTCTGTAATAACCTTCCCCTCCATCAGTAATATTCACTGTTGAAAATGATTTTTGCAGATCTCATTTATAAAGTTCTTTATCCAAAGCAATTTCATAATAAAATGAAGTATACTCCAGTTCTGCAGGTTTTCTCAGCCAGACATAGAATATCAAATAATATAATCAGGGTTGCCTAACCTGTAAGGCAGTGTTGATCAGCATCAAATATATTTTTACTTTTTTTAGCTCTTTGAACTTAATTGTACAGCAACATTGCACGTATTGCCCAAATTTGATGGCAAGTTATCTGGGTCATCCGGCTTGACCATTTGAAATGTTGGTATAATTCTGGTGCTCTTGCACCATTGAAACACCTGTTATTTTAGAAAATCAAAAATAAATCTCTGTTTATGGCTTTTGTCAGCCAGACCTTCAAAGGTTTGAAATGCAAGCTGTTGGGGCCTGTTCCTCCATAGTCCTTCTTGCCAGGAATTTTGTGGTGATGACTTCAGTTTCTTATTGATGATTTCTGATTTCTAATTTGTATTAGAAGGTTGTATCTCATTGTATTCCTCCTACCCAACTTTTCTTTCTTGATTATGGATTTTTGAGCCTTTAAGAAACTAATTTTTAAATAACTTTCTGATGTCTATTCTCACCAGTATGACTCATAACTTCCCTTAACTTTGGGAAATTATACTTTGATAGCTCAAGTGTATGCAGATAAGTATTTACTCATTGGGGATGTTCTGAGCCTGTACGGAAAGTGTAGTGTTAATCAGAGGTTTGCAGGCAACTGTGAATAACCAGGCCAATGATTAATGCATCCTTACCATCATCATGAGGTCCAAGCTTATTTCCCCGTGTTGTTTTGCCAGTATTTTTAAAAACTCTAATGATGTTTTATTACAGTCTGTGGAGAACCTCCAGCACACCCCAGCCAAACTGAAGCCTTTTATAAGAAAGTAGTTTCTTTGGTGCATTACAGGCAAATAATTAAACAGTAAATCATCCTGTTTTCAGCTGGATTCAGTAGGAGGCAATAATGTTCAGCCTGCCCCTTCCTGGGAGGTGTGAGTTGGACTGATCCATGCATGTTCCAGTTGGAGCTCCTGGGGACTCGGACAGCATCGCCATCCCCCTGTTGCCACCCTTGCCCTGTCCTGCAGCCTGGCCAGGGGAGCTGACGTGGCCCCGCGCATGCAGGAACACTCCAGCACTGCCACTCTGGTCTGAAAACAAGACACCTTCCCAGCGGGGGGTTTTCCATTTCAAAAAGGAAATCCAACTGGCTTTTCAAGAAAAACTTTTTCAAATTTCATCGTTCCTAAGCAGTTTAATTTTTTTTCTTCTGACTGCCTGCAGCAAAATGTCACCTTGTCCTCACAAATGATTAAGACGGGCAACACAGCGCTGCAGACTGGCTGACAAGCCTGTCCCGTTGACGCACGCTGCAGCACCGGCATCCGAACCATCAGCCGAGCTGTCTCCACCAACATCTGCTCCTGCCTCCCTGCACCCTTCCAGGCGATCCCAGCTGCAGCTGCTTCAGGCGCTGGTGCCACCGCTTCGTTTTGCTGCTGCTGTGAGTAGATCAAATATCCTTGACTTTTGTGGAGTGTTTGACGAGACTTTTTAGAAGATCTCCAGGCAAACAGCGCAGCACTGTGAATGCCCGTCTGTGCCCTTTCCCTCGCTCGCAGCGTAACGGGGAGCCTGAGGAATGTGTTGAGAGCATGTGGCGGTGTGCTCCAGAGGAGGGTGCTCCCTGCGCTGTCCTGCATGGAGCCAGTGGTGCTGGCTGGGCTCTGTCTCCCCTGAATGGCCCCAGAATTTCCTAGGAAACTGCTTTCGAAATGAAAGAACCAAAATGTGTCAATGCTTTGCTCTCTGCAAACCTGTGTTGATGCAGTTCTGGAATATATTACTTACATGAAACTGCCTCTTCAGATCTTGTTAGGACCGGAGGGATGAATGATCCCTCTGGTGTTCGTATCCCAGTAGCAGTTATGGGGCTTTGCTGTGCTGGGCACTGGGCAGTGTTGGAGAAGACCTTGACAGAAAACCCTGCAGACCGGGAGAGAAGCAGCCTGTGATAGGTTCACGTAGATGAGTTCAGGGTCTTGTCCCTCATGCAACCTGTTCCCTTAAACTCTATTTCCTGGCGTGCGGCAGTGAGGACACCTGCCAACACCTTTCTGCAGAAGCACGGTTGCCCTGAAGAAGGCAAAGCTGCGGTCTCACCCCTCATGAGATGGAGAGCGTGCGGACAACCAGCCTCACCCAAAGGCAACGGCAATCTTTATTCCCCTAAGGCAAGCTAGTTTCTAGATATTAAATATCTCATCGGTGGATTCACTTAAAGTAGATATCTGCGCGAATTTCATTCCTAATTGAGATTTGTTGTAAAATTTTCATCTGACCTTTTTATAAGCTTGGTGCAGACAGATGTATAAAATGTTTTCTATTATCACTTAAAGGAAAGTATCTTACTCCCACAAATAATTAGAAATGAAAGGATGTTAATTATCTGAATTGCTTGATAACAGTATTTGACTTAGACAATGCTGAAGGTAGAAACTATAGTTCAAGCTTAACATGTACCATCAAGTTGACCAAGAGAATGGAAATTTATGCAAATTCCAAGGTACAATTTATATGATTACAGAAGAATACGTAGGATGTACAAGTTTAACATTCTTTTAGGTACAGATTAGCTTGACTTTCCAGTTTGAACAGATGCTTTCCTTCACAGAGACAAAAGATGTCCTCCTAAAGATGGATTTTTAACTTTGGGAGGGTAAGAATGTTTGCTTGTGACTTGACTGAGAACTTCTCCTTTCTTCTACTGCTTATCCCACCAAGAGAAAGAAGGGTATATGCTTATAATGGACTGCCTTGTGGAGTACGTAGCAAAAGCAAAGCCCAAGACAAGGCATATATATAATATACTCAAGTTCTTGTAGGTCCCCACTTGTTTTTGGGTGGGGGGAAGGTTCTTGTAATATTGTAATTCCGTTTTGTGGTGCAGACTGACAGTCACAAAAATTAAAGTCCTCTTCCCTGTGAACACAGGTGAATTGGGGATGTCTGCGGTGTGCCTCGCTGTGTCAAGGAACGATTCTTCTGCCTGCAGCGCGCGGCCGCCGCCGAGCCCACGGTGTCTCTGCAGGGCTGCTGGAGCGATGGGCTTCTGCTGTGAACGCCCACACGCGGGTAATTAGGTGCACACCAGCATGTGCTTTATTCAGTTGCCTCCATATCTTGTACCCAAAGATAAAGAGTTTCTGTTATCGTTTATTCCCTGTTATCACTTATTCTCAAATGGAACAGGGAAATGTTTTGAAAATAAGGTGGAAGCCAACAAGTCACCCTCCGTAACACTATCTATATTTCTGCATGGTTTTAGTCGCACCTACTGACTTCAGTGAAAAACATGAGCTTTTACTCTTTTTGGGAGCAGTGGAAGCACAGAGAGGAGTGGGTGGGTTCTGATTTATCTACACCAACCGCCACAGCCTCAGTCTTGCTCCAGTTCGCATTCACAGAAAACTTCCATTTATTTGAAAATTCATGATTGAGTTCTAGATTCCCACTGTGGAGCTGGATTTTGTCCAATTTACACCCCTGCCTCTAGATCAAGGCAGAATTTCACTCTGAGAAGCTTGACTTTTAGTTTGAAAGTGAGAGAAATGTCACTCATGTTTTGAGCCCCAGTTGAATTTTAATGTTAGTGATTAGAAAAAAAATCTTCAAACTGTATTTGAAATTTGCTGACCATCAGGAACTATTGTATGCTTTGTGTCTGTGTTTAGAATCAATTTCTAGAGTATAACTTTGAATTCAGCTAAATCCTGGTCCACAATAGAGTTTTGGCCTTGATAACAAGACCTTGGCCCTTTAAGGGGTGATAGGAAAAGGAACTTCATGTGTTTTTAGAATAACTTTGTGTAACTCACTCTTTAATCTGCCAATTTACATTTTCATAAAAGTCTTTTCTCCACAGTTATTAAATGTCTTTAAAATATAATTTAAAAAATGTAATAACCTTTGTCATCTGTTCTACAGCTTGCCTTCAGCCAGTGCACTACTTGTGAATACAGAATTTCAAATTAAATTTACTAATCTCATGGAAAAAGGACACTTTAGAAAATATTGCATTCACAGTTTATACTGCCACAGTAAGCTAAGAACAACTAATTCTATCAAGTAACAAAATAAATTATACATTCTTTCTCCTGGTTGAGCTAAAATATTTCACAAAATTATTGAAAAAGCTTCTCATGTAAAACCAAAGGAAAATACCAATTAACCACGCAATCTCTGGCTACAGATGAAGCAGAACTAGTTGAGCGCGTTTCAGTCTGAAGGTAACAGGACAGAGGCTTTTGCTAATCGTTTCTTAGCAGATGGGGCCCATCGCCAGGCGATGGAGATGGACAGGAGTTTTGCCGTGTTTCAGCAAAGGCTGCAGATGAAGATCCGCTGGGTGCAGCAGCTGGCGGCACCATGGGTCCGACCCCCTGCGGGCGCTCGGGGCCGTGCGGGCCGGCTGGGCGGCCTCGCTGCTGCAGCAGCACATGGGAGCACCCGCAAGGGCTACGCAAACCCGGTGGAGATCCCCCTTCAGCTTCCAGTACGTAGCACCCGCTCGCAATTATAGGCGAGCAAGTACGGTTCTCTACAGTAGGATCTTCATGCATACACACACAGAGGTATGATAAGCAGGCATGTATATATATTTTTTAATACTGTAACCTCAGAAAAAGTCTGTATTCAACAACTGTGTGAGCTAAATATCACTTAAATGTACCGTGACTAAAAGAACCGATTCCTTCCATTTGAGTTTTAAGTCAAGCGACACTGAAATCAAGGTCTAAAACCAGCGAGGTTAAACTTCTCTCTCTGACAATGTCAGTCTTTTGATTTTTTCCTTTTCTGCTCCATAAACTTACTACTATGCAAAATGCAAAGACATGCAGACACTTGCCAGAGGTTTCTCCTCTCTGGAGGTCCCCTTGGCGTTCTGCTGGATGCCTGAGGCCGGCTGGACCACGGCAGCGGCTCGCCTGCCAGTCGCTCCTGCGGACATGGCCCAGCTGATGCTCCTGGTAGGCATCAATCTTCCATCGCTGCAGTGCTGTCAAGGTTGAAGAGGTTCCCAGGGACATCCCAAAACCTTCCCTTAACCTCAGAAAACTCCCCAAATGTTACAGAAGAAATTGGCTCAAACAGCTGTACAGCTGCTAGCGCAGGGGTATGTTTGGTATTTGGCAGCCAGAGTTCAGGAGAGGTGAAATCCTGACTGAGTAGTATCCAGAAACTTGAAGACAGTTGTGTCCGCACAGAGGAGCGTAGGGAAATGGGTTCAGCACCAAAAGTGATGTCATCCTTCCTCATTGCTTGCTTCTCTATATGTTGGGGTTATTTTGACTTTTCAAGCTAATGCTCTTAGCCCACGTGGTCCTTGTGATTTGGACTTTCCTACCAAGCATATCCTGGAGGATTTTTTTTTCCTGTGGTGTCATTTAATAAAAATCCAAATCACTTTATCTACATAAAAAGCAAAAAAAAAAAAAAAAAAAGCCAAAAAAAGTGGAAATGGAATGAAGTCATTTAAGGAACTCATTCATTTATAGGAATGAAGTCAGAAAACAACCCTGTTTTAATGCAAGCCTTTCCTGATAATATTCTAGCTCCTTGGTTTTGACACAGCTGTCTTTCTGTCCATGCTCTGATTGAAGCGTGTGGAAACCAGACAGAAATAAATGGGGAGGAATCAGCATGCTGAAAACAGCGCACTTTGATTTGTCTCCCCATTCAGCCTCCACCGCTCTGGCCTCTGGAGCTGACCTTTATTTAATTGGGACAAGCCTGGAAGGATGATTAGAAAGCATCAGATTCCCACATCTATTCCACCATCTACTTGTGAAGACAGGACTTTCCCTGTGGTACAAGTATAGTTTTAGCAAAGTAGTTACCGTCTCCCGTCAGGGCTCTAACTGACGCTTCAGAAGGAGGTGAAATAAAGCTATAACACACCTAGAAGATTGAGCCATGTTGCTTGCTGAGGTGGTGTTCAGGAGCATAATCTTCAGGTGCTTTATTCTGAAGGAGAAGATTTGTTAGAGGCAATTTCCACCCTCGTAGCCCTATCCTGCGAGCGCTCTCTTTGCAGCGAGCTCAAAAAGAGATATATCATCGATGGAAGGAGGGAAGATCCTGCATCAAGCAGGTGCTCGCTGTGAACGAGCAGCTTTCTGAGCAAGCACGCTGCTGGCAGCTAGGAAGGTGGCCCCCGCCGGCGCGCTGGCAGCGGTGCGTGGAGCGGGCGCGCAGGTGTGCGCGCTTCCCGCTGCCCGGCGCAGGAGGAGGTCACCGTTTCAAAATCAGCTGCCTTTGTGTTCCCGCAGCGCGGCTGCGGTCCCCACTGAATAGGCTTTCTCCTGAAAGGGTGCTTGAAAAGATATTCTTTAATGAGATGTTTTGGGGTATGTAATCAGAATTTTTTTTAATGATTCATGTCATAAGTGCAAAGAATTTTGGCTAAAAAGGTAAGTTTTTTTTTTAATCATCAGCGTGCTCATTATTCACTTCCCACTCTAAGCCAAGACAAGAAAAACAGCAGCTTTCTGATGAAAAGAAGAGGGATCCATCAGGTCCCACTCACTTTTCATGAACTAAGAACTGATGTCAGTGACTGTCAGATTCAAGTGATTTTCTCCATAAATCTCCTCTTTACTTGTAAAAAGGAATCATTGTTCCCTAACACTGCACAAGCTTTTTCTTCAGGTTTGCTGTGTATAAAATTTAATGAGAACAGGCACAGAACACATCAAGAGCTGAGCATGTGTCAGTTCGGAAATGTGTGTGTTTGAAAACCTTTTCCTATAATTATCTACATTTCCAGTTACCTACCCGGGGGACGGTGGGGCGAAGGGGGCTGGGCACGCTGGAAACGAGCTTCCTGAAACGCAGGGAGCAGCACCTGATTGCGAGAATACTATATGGTGGTTTTAAAAAAAAAGGGGGGGGGTGGAAGGGAGAGGAAAAAAAAATGAGCTAAGATGACTTCAAAATCGAGTGTCCCCAAGGTAGTAACAGTGCGGTTATTTTTTCAGTTTGGAGATTTTGGGTAGCGCTTTGACGGGCTGCTGCTGACTGCACCGCTCTGTTTTGTTGCCTGTTTCTCGTGCCCGTCGCTGTGCTCGGACCCCGTCCTGGGCGCTTTATGGCCTCCTGGCTCGGGACGGGACAGAGTCCTTGTCACGGTGCGAAACATGCAGCACAGCAGGGTCTCGCGCTCTGGCTGGGACACCCGGCATTGCCGCAGAAGGAAGAGCAATCGCACCAAGGATCGCCAACAATAACGATATCATGGTGGATTTTTAGCGGGCTCCTCTTCCAGACAAGCTAATTATGCAGTAATAAATGTGCACGGGCTTGGGGAGAGCAGCGATGGCCCGATTCACCTAGACACGGAGCACGTTGCGCCCTCACCGAACGCAGCCTCTCAGAAGTCGCCTTTCACCTGAGCAGCCCGTGATGCACCGCTGCTGCTGCCGCTGCTAGGTGAAAGAAACGCAAACAGTGAAAATCCTCGGCGAGAGCAATCTGCCCGCGCTCTCTTGGGGCTCGGGGTGCTTGGAGGCACAAAAGATATCATCGGGGCCCTTGTTTTACCCGGTGCGGATCAAGGTCTGCTGTTTGCCGGCTGTGCCTCGCTGACCCCGGCAGCTTTCGGAAGGGCTCAGCGAGGACCGGCTTCCTCCCGCCTTATCGCTGGGGGAGAAAAAGACTCTGCGGTTTTGTCTTTGTTTTGTGAGAGACGCGAATGCGGTGGCTCTCGTGGTTTTAAGTAGAAGTGTATGTTTTTTCTTTAAGGATAGGTGTTTTCTAAAAATAAAAGTAACGGCGCTTTTAGGTCACCGAAGGGGTGGAGGAAGCGAGCGCTCAAAGCGCTTCCCGCTCTGCTCCAGCTGCCATGCCAACGGCTCGCGGGCTGCGCGGCGGCAGCGAGGGATGGATGCTCCGTGGCGGAGGGGACATAGGTTATGGCAGCGCTGCCTCGGTTACAGCCGGCAGGCACCGCTCGTAGCACTGCCGGCCCTAATCACATAGCTGCTTTTTTGTGACACCCACGCTCTTTTCACAGGCATTTCTCCCTCTCCTTTCTCGCTCTTATTGCTCTGTTTGCCCACAGACATCTCTGACCTGTGCTTTTCTTCGTTAAGCTCCAGTATTTGCTTTCCGGGGCACCAAATGCGTGCTAACGATCTCCTCTCCCATCCTCCAAAGAGAAAAGGGAGCCGGGAGCAAGCGCTGTGCTCCGGGGCAGCTCCCTGCTCCGCGTCGGCTGATGGGGACGGCTCCCAGGACTCCTCCGACACCGCCTCCGGGGCGCCCGGGCACCCGCACCCCTGTCAAACCACGCAAAATAACAGGGTTTTCCAGTTTCTGAACAGTCCTGTCCATCCTCATCCTGTGTAGGTGACAGTAAATAACACAATTAAGTGTTTGGGATTAGCTGGCTAATGTTCATAGGTGTCTTTTAAAGGTGAAATGTTCTTTCGATCTAGGTGGGTAAGCAACTGTCACTGTATGGTTGGCTCACAAGCATGAAATGTAGTTTTTGTATCACTGTGATTCATCATTCTAACTTTTATTTATGAATATTCCTCTAAAAATATCAAGATTCCTCTGTCTTCTTAAAAGGAGGAAAGCAAACAATGAGGGAAGACTAGAAGCAAAAGGATGCGCTGCAATTTTCTAACATTTGTGGAAATTAGAAGTTCATGTCACCCCCCGTTCCCTTCTTCAGGCAGTGCTCTCGGTGCATGGCTCCCGTACGGGAACGCCTCCGCGGGGCTGTTCTCGCGGGGCGTTGGAAAGGCCGTCTCAGCCGCGCGCCTCCGCGTACGCAGATATAGTGTGCACGTTTGTGCGGCTGGCTCGCTGGGCAGCCGTTTACTGATGCGCGGCACCGAGAGGTTCATCGCGCAGAGCCACTCGCGGCGCAGATGAGCTGATTTTAACTCCCTTAAATGCATTTTTGTGTTCAGAGTGGTTGTTTCAAGGCATTTTTGCCTTTTGGGTATAACGGCTGCTTGGAGTCAAACTGAAAACTTATTTCTGTGACAAAAGCTCCAAGTCCCCGCGCAGCCCCCAGCCCCACGGCGCAGCCCACCCCGGGGCCCGCTGGTGGCCTTCCCGGCACTGCCGCCACCGCTGTCCTCGCGCACGAGGAAAGCCGAGCGTGGGAGGGCACCGCGTTAGCGGAATAAAGCGCTTTCTTCCTCCACCTCTAATCTCTAAAGTATACGGTAAATATTTCATCCGGTTTTTGATTGCTTGCCACGCTGCAGTAATTTGGCTGGTACATTAACAAAACCTAAGATAACTGACCTAGGAAGAATTAAAACGCAAGACGTGAAATTGGCATAAAATACATGGAGCCAGAAAGCTGGGCTGGCAGTTGCTTTCTTAACTGCTACCTCCATAGCAGCCCAAGCACTATTTGCCTGGCAGTGATTTCTGAAACCTTTATTGGTACTGTGTTTTAAGCATAGTGTGGAATTAATAAAAAGAGAAAGAGATCGTGACCATAATTTTTGTTTGGCATTAGAGAACTTGCTGTTTGTCAGTAGCACTTTAAATTTTTCTTTCCAATCTATTATGATGTTTAATTTAATTTTAACCTTAAACAGGGTTGGTAGTAACCAGCAACACTAAATTAATATTGCTGTTTTGCAAGTATTTAACTGCTATGGCTGAATTGCAATGGTAGCTCAATCGAATAAAATTTTGATCTTAACGTATACCTGTGAGGTCGTGTATCTGGAGCTACTGGTTATGAAGCTGAGTGAAGTCTTCTGCAGCTAGAACTGGAGATCTTTATTAACTGGCCTGCACTATGCAAAGCACAGCCAAACAGTGTCGTTCTCAGGTCTCTGATTTACTGCATTTGATTTATCGAAGTGTGTACATCAAAACGGAGGTAATTTCCCATAGCAGGGCAGGGTGTGAGTACAGTGAAACCTAGATAGTAAATAATTACATCCTCTTTGAGATGCTTTTGTGCTATGATGTTTTATTGATGTTTCTTCCTGATCATTCTCAGTTGAGCACAGAAAAAATAAAATGGGCTACCAAAACGCCTAGGAAACCATTTCGGAAAGATTATCTGAACGTTTCCGCGTCCTATAAATTTGACAGAATGGTGAATGCGTGAGGGATTGTTGCTTCCAAGGGGAAAGCATCACCATCAGTGATGCAAATTGGCAGGATTACAGAATATAATGAATCCAAAGAGGATTTTAAAATATAATTGGAATGGGTGTCAAAGAAAAACAGGGGGGTTAGTCTGTTTTATCTGTTACGGGGACTTGAGCTTCCACCCAATTAGAAATTTAGCCGTGCTGGAGGAAGAGGAAGATACAATGTATTGCAATGCGTCACAATGTGTCACAATGTATCACAATGCATCACGATGTGTCACAATGCATTGCAATGCATCACAATGTGTAACAATGCATCACAATGTGTAACAATGCATCACGATGTGTCACAATGCATCACAATGCATCGTGACGTGTCACAACGCATCGCCCGCCCTTGCGGCACTGTGATGTCACAAGACCCCGCGCAGGGTGACGGCAGAATTGTCCTGTTTCGTGTTGTGGTTGAATTCCCAAGGGGAGAGCAAACCTGGTGTTACAGGAGACTCTTCTCTGCATTTTGGCATCTCCTGCAGTTGCTGGTGCTGACCGGACTTGTGTGGCATGTGGGGCGGTCGCGGGAAGCGGATTGACCGTTCCGAGCTGCAATGCCTTCCTCCTGCGGGAATACCGCCGGCGGCGCGGGGAGAGGGGCGGCGGGGTGAGGAGCGGGTCCGGCAGGGCTCACACCTGAGTGTCTGGGTGCGGGCGTCCCTTGAACGGCGGTGGTGTGCGCATGTGGGTGTCCCCCCCTCCTTCCCTGGTGCCCATCCTGACACGGTGCCAGAAAAAATTATCCAGAAGCAGACGATCAGTTCAGGAATGTGAATAAAGGCTTTAAGAGGCCCCAGGCACAAGTTCTCTAAAGCTCAGTCATCCGTTGGTAGTCAGGAGTAACAGAGAGTCAGTATGAGCGGGAAAGGAAACATCGTCGTCTTCATGCAAAAATCGACATTTGTTATGGATATAAAGAAACTGAGGATTCAGGTAGCCTTAGAAATCATCACATTGGATGATATTGTGTAGTAGAAAATGGGCAGAGTACAACTCCTCCGTACCAGGCAGGACCTGCAGTCCCTGTACCAGCTGGCACAGCTCCTCCTCACGTCAGACCAAAACGACCTTCTGAGGTTGCCTCCTCTGAAGAAAGAAACCCTGTATTTAATCATTTGAAAGTATAAGAGAAAAATTATTTTCTGGTAACAAGGAGACATGGTAACGGGTGACTAAATGGAAATGCTGAAGGCACTTAAATAAAAAAATGAAAATGGAGATTACAAAAATGTGGCTTGGAAAATTGTATCCTAAATCACTCACGTGCATGCAGTCTGCATTGCTTCTTGCAGTACAAAGCATTTCAACTGATTAACATGCTTCCGTGATTTTTTTAAAACAATTGTTCTTTAGCTCAGGCCAGTTCTATGATCTTGTCAGAAAGGGGGAAAAAAATATGCAGTTTTGTACAGACAATATAACAACAGCAGACACTGGGCCAGAGTAGAAAAGCTGCAAAGTAAATCAAATGGGGCTTAATCTACATGTATTGACACCAGCAATTATTCTAAACACAAACCTAGAGGTACAAACCCAGCAGGTTTGCAAAACAGGGTTGGTAGACCATAAAAGAACAGACTGATGGGCTCCTCTGGGGCTCGCTATTGCTTTCAGTGTGCTCCAAATCACACATCAAAGGTCTAAATGTTCACACTGATCCTTCTCAAATTTTGGAGAAGCTGATTTAAGCTTCTTACTGATAGTCATAAACAAATATAATCCTGAAAAAGAGAAATAAATTATTTAGCATAATGATAAAATCCTCTGAAGACTTGATTTTATTGTCATTGTTATTTTTTCCTGAAGTATAAGAATATTGCTGACTGACCTGAGGCTATCTCCATTTTGGCTGTGGTAGTTACTTTATAAGAATTGTCACTGAGCTTTCCGGAGTTTTATATCCCTCTTTACATTACATATTTTAATCAAAAACAAAAGAGAGACATGCATCTAGTGTTAGAGCAATAAGGCCTTGAAAACCATGGCAACTTTTTCAGAATCTATCAAAAACATCTAAATTTTGTTGCACAGTGCAAAAAAATTCTCCAGAGCAGGGAACAGTTTTGCAGTGGTTCCTTATTGTGATAATTTTTGATTTTTTTTTTAGAAATGATTTCTGTCAGAGACTTGTTTTTTATTCCAGCTGTTCATTATGTGTAATTTCTGTCCTTTCCCAGGAAAGGTCTTGAAAGAAAGAAGGAGAGAAATCAAGAATCTTGAAAATCTCCCTGTGATATTTATACTATGTTATTTGGAGAGAAGACTGAGTGCAGTGTAGAAATGAACATGTGCATGGCATTCTTCAGTTTGGGAAGCACAGGACCTTATGATGAGCAGAATTCTTCCAGTGACACTGATAGTAGAGTAAGAAATAAGCTCTTAGTATATATAAAAGGACTTAGCCGCTAAAATCAGCTTCATGACAACCTTAATGGAGCAGAAGGGGGAGAGGAAGGATAGAAATAGACCCAACTGGCTGAAGCTGATTACAGCGAATGGAGCTCAGCTGGAAGTAACTCGCTATCAGTACAATTACAGTATAACATATGGAAAGCTTGTGATGATGAATCATGATAGAACAATGAAGAATCTTTTTAACAAATGCGATAATATAATCTACACCTATTAGGCTAGATGAACCACTGGTAAAACTTTATCTTTGCGGGGGAAAATTACTCCCTCATGTCTAACGTTTAATTTTGACAAGAAAACACGTATGTTATAATACCAAAAGAAACTACTATCAAAGAATAGTTCTTTCTCTTTTTCTTGAGCAGTTGGAATGCAAAAGGACTCAGGCCTGTTACTCCTATTTAAGAGCCTGAAAAAACTGATGTCATTAAGCCAATTTTGGTTTTAGTGCATAATCTCCAAAGACCGAGGAAAAGGCACATTGGTTCTGTGAAGAAGGAAAAAAAAATAAAGTGAAATTCGACCTGGCTGTCATTTGTTATGACTGACAGGCAATACTACTGATAAATTGGTAAATTTAAATGGAAAGAATATTTATTCATTGTGTTTTGATTTCTAAACCATCTATTACACCAGAGCTTCAACCCCGACTTGTCTTAGCCCGGAATCACTTTTACAGAATACAGTAAACAGCTAGTGCTATAATTAGCATCCTAAGTGGTACTTTGGAAAAGTAAAAGAAATAGCTAACTCTATTGCTGTTTTTCAAACAGATCTGGGAAAAATAATGTGAAGTGTTTCAGTCGATTCTCATTAATAGAAGTCCTTAATGATTTAAAAACAAATTATGAATCAAAAGATAATGGCAAGTATGCTGTCACATATTCTATCGTATGGTCTGTTAGCCACAGTGAGCTTCTGGTATTAATAGTAATACAGCTGGTATGTCATGAAATAATGAGAAATGAAGAGAAAACAAAACAAAACCTAAACCAGAGATTAAGACAAATGTTTGATCCTGGGGGGAAAAAATGTTACATATATTTTCAAAACTAAATTCCAAATAACATTTTTATGATCTCTGTTCTGCATGGAACCTTAAAAGCAAGCCAGGAAATACTGGCAATTGCTATGGAACAGAAGTCCTGACCTTTGATGAAGCATACAAGTAAGTGAAAGCTTTCAGGCAGGCCATTCGCTTCGCTAAGAGGCGCACACACAAGCAGGGTCTGCCGGGAGCGCTGCTCCTCTCGCTGCCGTTCAGGCGCGCACAGACGTCGGGAAGGACGCGTGTGCAATTCGCAGAAGCGGCACTATCGCGCCCGACCGCTGTGCTAGCTCAGCGCTTTCCCGTGCTCTTCAGCAGCGCCGGGCTCTGGAATAGCATCAAATCAAGTTTTGATTCAGACTGAACATCAGTTGCTATCCACTTTCTCTCTCCTTCCCAGCACATCAGCCAGACTGAATATGCTAAACCGGACCTAAATTCGCTGTTTATGCATGTGACAATGAGCAGTAGATGTCCATTGATAACGGTAACATTGATGTAGACACGTTGTTGAAAATGTTTCTGAAGTTGCTGAAGCAGCAGAAAAATGCGTGTCTGCTATTTGAATGCGTTTTACCTTTTTATCTAGAGACAGAGAATAGCTGAGGAGCCTCTCAAAAATGCCAGGAGTCTGAGCGGCACCATAAATAGATTCCTGAATCAAATGTAAATTAAGCTTTCTGCTACGTTTCTATAATAATCCATGCAAAGAGAAGCAGAAGCTAAAAACCATAATAACAATGGGATAAATTATACAGTCCCACATATTTCTAGCACTGCCGTTAGCATAACACGAGATTGATGTTGCACCTATTTTTATTTTTGCTGCTGGAACAGTCTTTGTCACAGAAAGGAGACATATGAATCTCAATATCTAATAAATTCAGTGAAATATATGGAGTGCTGCACTAATCTGACCTTTTCAGAATTTTTCATTTCAATTGGCCGGTCATCCCAGTCCTTTGCAACAGGTTAGACTCCCCTTTTAATAGGAAGAGGAGGAGTGCAATGGTCAACCGTTCAAAATACTGAATATTAAAAAGGTCAACAGAGGATGGCACGGCAATGTGAAAATGAGACAATACAATCCCAGATAGCTCATTTCAGTGACAAAAATTGTAGCAAGAAGAGAAAATGTCACAACACGAATCCACTTCCAGGAAAGGGCTAGGGCATGGTGTAGGATGGATCTGTCCTCGTTGCAAAGTTGAGGCTGTGTTCATGCAGGCTGCACAAAACGTTGACCAAAATTAAGTCAAGTGTTTACTTGTCGAAGATATTTCTCCATGATCAAATAATATTTGTGCAAATTATGCTCACAGAAACATGGGAAATGTACAAATTCTGTGTGATTTCATGTTTCTTTTTCTCCGTGTGGCGTGCTGCCCTGGGAACATATCTTTCCTAGAGATCAGAGGAGTTTAAAGGATTGTCCCACTCCTGTTTGCAGCTACAAGAATGGTGTTGCAGGAAATAAAAATTTTTGTAGCTTGTGTTTTTGTAGGAAGAGACAGTCAGAAAAAAACTCATGACACTGGATAATGTACCATGAGTTGTAAAGAGTGGATAAATACTGTAACTAAAAACACTGAGGGGAATAAAATAGAAGTATTTATCACCTAGCTACTTGCCATAAAGGTATCTCAGGTTTTACAGTATACATTTTTTAAAGGGGCAAAAGCACAAATCTGAAAGTTTGTAAAAACGGGTTTGAATATTGTGACTCCAAACAAAACATAAGGTTTTGCCTTTCGAGTCGTTCCCAGCACGGTAGGGAACGCTGCTGGACGAGGCGCGCGGTGAGAGGCTGCCGCCCCTGCCGTGCCCTGCGCCCAGGAGCCCGGCCCCGGAGCTGGGAGACTCGGGGCTCCCGCCGCAGCCTTTCCCCGGGCCGGCGCGAAACGCAGCGCCCAGGCGGGCGCGGGTGCGGGCCGGTGCGCCCGGGCGCTGCTGTCGCGGGGCAGTGCCTGCGCGCTGAGCTGTCGGGCACGTTCCACAGCACGCTGCTTGGCCTGATTAAGGCTGTCGCGTCGTGTTTCGTGGCTGTTGGTCCCGTTTCCACAGCACTCCGTGTTCCCTCTGTCACGTACTGGGATACCCTGCAGTAAGCACGTCACGCGCAAACTTATCCGCAGTGTACTCTAGTCCCGCTTTTGCGGACAGGAGGGAGATGTCTATGGGGCGGTTCTTGCATTACCACCCTTCCTATTTGCTCCTTGATTCCAGGTTCCTTAAAACAGACATATTTGCTCTCTGTTCCCCCAGGCTTCCCAGACACAGTCACCTCTGGCTCTTCCCAAAGCCATCCATCGCCCACATCCATTCCGATGCCACCTCGGGTCAGCACTCCACAGACAGTGACCAGTGCAGGCACACACCTGCAGTGGGGCTCACCAGACCCTCCACGCCAAGCATGGACGATTGGGAACAGGAGACACATTTCTCCAGAATTCTCCTGCCTTCGCTTACACGTCCATCTGGTTAGTTTATTTAGCTATTGCTGAGATTCAGAACCAGACACTGCTTCCTTTGCTGTGTTATTTGGGTCACAGGTAAAACCACGGATCACCATTCTTGATACTGACTTGCTGTAAAACAACTGGGTGCTCCAGGAGCTTGACCAGGAGATGGTCAATCTGAACTCCGGGCCTTCCCCAGCCTACGGCGGTTTCCGGTTGCAGCACCACCATCTAGGAAGCATTTCGTGTGATGCCACTCACTGCTTTGGCTAAGCTGGGGCCCCCGTGAAGGAACAAACCACCAGCGGGACCCGAGCGCACGAGCAGGACGGAGCCCAGCTCGGCTGCCTTCGCCGGAGCCTCATGTTCCAGCGCCTCCTGGGCCAGATGGCCTGCCGTTGACCACAGCTGGTCAAAACTGGTGTGTATGTGATATTTTCCAATTCAGTGCTTTAGCTGGCTTGGTTTGGGTTTGTTTTGCTTTATTATTATTCATCAGCTTCTCATTTTCCATTTAAAACATTGAAGAACAAAAATGGTATTTATAAAAATTCACTTGTAAAATTCGTTAGGCTGAGTGCACAAACACCGTTTCCTACATTTGAAACACCATAAAGAGGTAGCATGGTAAGTATTTAACTTGCCTTGAAAAGGTAAGACAGTGTATGATAAATATAGATTTTAGGTACCTGACTGGAGACGCCCTTGTTTGCAAATGCTAGCCTATAGCTATGAGGAAGTGCTGTTTTAAAAAATCCAAACCCCACTATTAACATAAATAAGCTGCAATTGAAAATGGGATTTCTTCCCACCTGAGGCAGGAGGAAGTAACTCCCGAGAATCCCTTCCAGCAATAAAAACACATTTCTTTTGTATCCTCAAAGAAAGAAATATTGTTACAAATAAGTTAAGACAAGATGTTCCAGCCATGTGGTTTTGTTACAGCCTAATGGGATTCCACTGCCAGGCTATGCAGATCCGGCCTTTCTTTGAGAGAGCTTTCAGCTTGGCTGCTTGTATTTTCACTTGGGCAATTACAGCTAGCAATCATCCTTGATGGAGGTGATATCTTGTCATCATTTGCATGCACAACTCCTAGTGTTGTCAGTGAGGTCTGAGTAAAATGAATGGCACATAAAGCCCCAAATTTGGGCCGACTACCCAGCAAACTGGCATACACATAGCTCAGCTCATGCGTGTGATCAACTGCCATATGTAGCTGCCTCTTAAAAAAACACAAAACAAAAAGAGCCCAACAACGCAAGGTCCCGCTCTGCTCCTTCCTCTGGAAGCAAACCTGTGCAATGCTAACACGGGAGCCAAGCGCAGACCTAGAGAAACGGTGATAACAACATCACTTGGCTAATGTGCTGTTTGTGTCTATAAAATGTTTTTGCAAATGGTAAAAGCAAAATCACCAGCAGAAGAGTTCCTAAAAGCATCTCATCTTTCCAAAGCCACACTTATCTAAAACTGTAACAAAGAGCAGGAGCAAACCGTTGACAAAGGAGGCAACGCAAAACCTAGGATGCTTAAGCCAAATATCAGAATAGAGCAGAGAAAAGGAATTCCTAAAGCAAAAGGGGGGAAACTGTGCTGGTAAATGGGAATAAAGTATTTTTATAGAGATTTGGAATTTATCGTTATTCAGAGTAGGCGCAATAAAAATAAAATATGTGCATGCACACCATTTACTTTCCTCCACAGAGTCTCCTGCAGAGAATTAAGCCCACTGCCAGAGTTGTGGCATCGGGAACCAGTCTCCTGTTTACCAGCATCATCCTTTTAAAACCGGAGCTCGAGAAGGAAGGGGCAGAATGAGTCTGGCTCTCTCTCGAGAGAGACGTTCTCCGGAGAGCGCCGCGATTTCTGCTCAGCGTCGAGATACCAAGAGAGAAATGAGGTCCAGATCACGAAGCCAGGTCCTGCTCGCAAGGCCTTTTCTTTCAGAGTAGTCACGAGCCTGCATAAGAGTTGCTTCAATTCATTTGTCAAGTGTGACTTTGTAATAGGGAGTAATTCTGTGTCAATCCATCTGTGGAAAGAAAGAGCAGCAATTATACTTCAGAGTAAGGCTAAATGGTGTCCTGTGTAGCCATTAACTATAGAGGAAAATTGTATTCGGGTCTCTAATCCCCTTGGTAGTTTGGATGTCAAAAAAAATTGGTTCTGAAGCACTCTTGGCCATGGCTTTAAACAAGTAAAACTTGAACCAGGTGATTAGGGAAAACCGAAATCAAATTTGAAACAGTCTGTGCCTGCTTTCACTTCTGTGAAAACTATTCCAGATTGGACATAAATGTTCTGTCTGATCAAACTGCAAAATAATCTGGAAGGGGTGGAGAGAAGCCAGTGCTAGCAGTGTCTCAAAGTGAATGTTGTGAGATGTTTGAGGCATAATATTCCCAGTAAGTACTGGTAAGTGCTATAATGTCACTCCTTGCTGTTCCAGCCACCATTAGAGTTGTCTAGGTGCTTTTGTATTGAGGACATCACCAGTGACTACAGGTCACAGCACAGCATTGAAAAGGACCATAAAACCCCAAAGCATTGAAATAGTGACTTAAAGGGGACCTTGGCTCGTCATGTACTGACGCTCGCTCTCACTGCGGCAGCACGGGGCGCATCCTTACCCCAGCCCCACGGCGCAGCCGGGCGCCCCAGGCGCCACGAGAGGGACACGGCTCCGCGTGTACGTCGCCTCGGGCGATTTGGGGGTTTATGGGCCATATCCGACACTGCAGGGTCCATTTGGAAACTAATGTTCAGAAAACGCGCATCCTTGATCTCCTCCCCCGTTCCAGTTAGGAGCCCTCCCAGTGAGCCAAGTCCAGCCTGCGAGGGCAACCACACAGGCATTTCAGAGAGATAGTCTCGAGAATACAAAACAGCAAGCTTTATGCCTAAAAAGAAGGTTACCTGCACCTCTAATTAGATGCAGACATTAAAAAGCCAGTGGATCATGATAATAAACAGCTACATCGTCATTACAGTAAAGGGGAAACCCGGAGACAGTAGGTGTGAAATAGCAGAGTGCTTGATGAAGGATGAACAGACAACTGGTTCGGGCAACTGTCTCACTGATTTTTTTATAAGCTAATTTACGGGAGATATCCAAGTCCTTCAGAACTAACTCAGTTTTCAAGTAAAATTCCCAGTAAATACAGTGGTCGCAGGATATGCTTACCAGATCTGAAGGATACGCCTGCAGGAGCTCAGGTTTAGGAATCGGATTTGAAAGTGCTTCTCTAGGTTGTAATGCTCATTTTTTTCCTTTTAAATACTGACGCAAAATCCTGCAACCGTTACAGACTGGTGGTGTCTGGAGAAGGTCAGCACCTGTGCTAAAATCGGCACGTGGGAGAAGGGAAAGGGGTGCGAGCTAGCGGTACGGCGACCCGCACCCCGGGACGCGTGGTGTCGGCCAACTCGCTGCCCAGCGCCTGCGTTCCCTGCCCTACCCGTTGCCTTCCTCGCCTCTCTTTTCGTGCAAGCGCTGCTGAGCAGAGATGCTCTCCCCACATTTTGGATGATTCCTGGCATAACTGCTGATGGTGGCGGTGACTGCAATATTTTGCAGAGAGTTTGTTGTCCCGCTATTCAAAATACAGAATGATAATAATGAATCTTTTCCTGGGTGGGTCTGATACAAAGCCAAAAAAAAAAAGCAGAGGAGAAACTTTCCAGCCCCTTCAGAGGATGTTAGATCAGGCCCTTCTAAATTGCTCCCCTGCTTCCCCCTTGGATGTTAATTATTACAGCTTGCAACTCAAGAATTTTGTTCTCAGTCATATCCTAGTCTTATTCTCAGTATAGCTGAATGGCAAATTATTCATTTGCTCTAATCACAGTGGGGTTAGGATCTTTGGTATGCAAGTGACAATATTAATTGCCTGGTGTGTGGTCTTGTGAAGAACAGAAGTTAGAAAGAATGATTCCACACCCCCAAGTCATTAGGAGAACAGTACAATTCATTATCTGTATGTTATTATTACTAATGACATAGTAATAGACTTCATACTAACAATAAATATCTTTTTATAAGCTCCGTATTCTAGTTAATAGCCCTTTTAACTTGAAGGCAAAGGTTTGTGTCATCCTTAACTGAAGCACACTTACTTTGTCTCTTGCTGAGAGCTGCTTAATGCACTATCTCAATAGCAAATGTTTTATTTTGCAAGCACGGCGTTCAAAGCGTTGTGCATCAGTGTCAGGCCGCGTGGTGTGTTTTGACTGGTTTTGTGCTGCGAGAACACAGCAAGTGTTTTGGCCCTTGATATGTGCTTAAGCCATGGGAGGACAGGGAAGGAAAGCAGCCTGAACAGGCTGCTTTAGTGCTTTCTTTCAAGCTGTCCCGCTTCCTCCCATCTTGCTATCGGAAGAATGAAGCCTTTCTCAGAAATATTTGTATGAGTAGAGAAACCCCCTGGCAACCCTTTATTTCTGTAGCTTCAGGAACAAGACCTATTTAAAACATTTCTTCATAAAGGTAGGTATTAGATCTTCCTTGAAAGCACAGAGCATTGATCATCCTCTCCTAATGGTATTTGCAGCTAATTTGTCCTGAAAGTCTCTGGTCACTGCTGGCCAGAGCAGTGCTATGAAATTTCACAGTAGTGGGGAAGAATTTCCTTCATCCTTAAGTGTTGAAATGGATTAGTTATGACTCCTGTGGACAAAATAGCTCAGTTCATTGCTTCCGTGGTTCTCTTTACCTACACTGAATTTTTTTCCTACTTGAGAGTATGCATATCAAGATCTGGAGGGCATAGCGCTCATGTTGTGAATACAACGGCTCCCTAAAACAGCTCATAAATCAAGAGTCGCTTCTAGAGGGAGGCACAACATCTTTTTTTCCCCCTGGGCTGCTATCTGAGGCTTATATGAACAAGCTGCCAAGATCTTTCCTTTTTTAAAAAAAAAGAACAACACATAACTTCTCGCTCTCAGCACAAGTGCATTTTATGTAGGAATGGCATGAGCATGCATTTTAGAGAAATCATCTTAGGGAAGGTGGTGCCTTAGGCACAGCCTACACAGCAAAACCAAGGCTGTGCTAAAATCCCTGCAACATGCCAACTTAGGACACCTCAGAGTTACGGCTACGGGCGGCAGAGTCTGCGTTTTCAAGCCTGTGTGTGAGAAAGCACTTGTGTAATGGCATCAAACTGGAACGCTCGGGGAGCGACCTGAAGGTAATGGGGCATGAAGCAGAGCTTTTCTGCTCTGCCCTGGGCTTCGTCCGCCCCGCGAGGAGCTGGCTGCACCCTGCTCCAAGCGACCTGGCGAAGCAAAGGTGATAAAGCCAGCAATGCAGAGCTGATATAGCGGACATAAACGGCTGCTTTCGGTTAGATTATGGGAGTGTTGAGGTCAACACGCACGCTTCTGGTCTTCATAGCGGCGCGTGCAGCCGCCGCCTGTGCTTCATGTGAACCTCCAGCAGCACTAACGCCGGCGGGTTTCCTCGGCCTCTTCAAATCCCTGCAGCAACGCGCTGGCTGCTGCGCAGCAGGCTTGCACTTCCCTTCTCCCTTCCAAGCTGTCTGTTTTCCAAGGATTTAGATACCAGACCCTGCATTCTGCCTGCGTGAAGCCCCAAAACTCGCCCACAGCTTTGCATTCCTGCATTTAAAAGGAGAGGGAGAAGGCCGGGAATGTTACTGAAATTAGGGGGTTTAACGTACTTTATTTCCACTGACTTTTTGGCCGAAATACCTTCCTGACCCTTCTGGCCTTTCTGGAAGTGGTTAGTGCGGTGAAAACCTCTGTGGCTGGTCTATCAGCAGTCCCGTCTCTGCCCCCTGCCCGTCCCTGCCAGGAGCCGGCCCCTCCGCGCGGAGGATGAGCAGGCCACCGGATTCAAAATGGGCAACTCTGTTCTTAGACAAACAATACTAAGCGACACTTCAGCACAATATCCTTTTACTCCCAGTCGTAGGTTGACTGAGACAATTCCGGCTGCTCGCTGGAATACAAAATCATTTATTAATGACAGGAAAATCTGCACCCTTGAATATATCCCAAAGCAAGTTTGAAGTATTGAGGCAGGGTCATTACCATGTGCTCTATTAGCAAGACCTGGAAAATAGATCTTTTAACTTTAATTGAATTTCATATAAGTTGCAACCTGGCCTTTAACAGAGAGGTTTCATTTTAATTTATTATAGACCTGGGCATTTGCTTTAGGCTCACAGATTTTGTCTTCAATGCTGTTGAAGACTTTTTACCCCAATTGTGTTCTGGCATCTAATGTAGAAACCCTTAACAAGAAAATCAACAGTTTTTACTTTAATGTTTTCTAATTTAGATGTAACTGTGCCCAGCAGGGACCAAATGTCTGACATTTTTCTGCCTAAAGTTGTTCAAGTTGTCTAACAGCTAACTTGGTTAAATTGGCTGCTTGAAGTTAATTAGAAGTGTGGATTCTTGTGAACGTCTAGGAGTTCTGCTTCCTTGGAGACCGCAGGTCAACAAGTTTCTGCAATGACCTTGAGTCCATCGCCAAAAATTCATTTGGTACCTTCCACTCCTCTGGGTCAGTGGTCATTTTGTTGGGGAAGTCCTTCCTTAGGAATCCCCAGGAGCATAGGATTTCTGACTGGGAGAGGAACAAGAGACATGCATTAGTTTGATGGGAATTGGTTAAATGCTTTAGATACAGCTGCAGAATAGGGTCTTTCTAGGGCTTTCTTTACTTCGAGGTGGCGCTGGGTGGGAAGTGGTTTTCCTCATTTGTGCCACCTGCCCTGAATCAGGCTGATGGCAAATGGGAACCTTTATCTTCCTCCATCAGAGCCTAGCTTTCAAGTCTATTGCTCTTTCATGCTGAGGCTGACACCCTCCTGCCTTTGCTGATATTAGCCAGAAATTGTACCAGGGACGTGAGGAGCCTTGATAATAAAAGAGATGCAAAATCTGAAATATGCTTAGCAGAAGAGCATTTCTCACAGCCTACTCAAGCTGGTGAAACATAATGTCTTCAGGATGTCTCAGAGTGACCCGACCTTTCTGATGGTGATTATGTATTGTTAAAAGTAGTTTTTTTGAAGGACTTCACCCTCTGGAGGCGGTTATACCTCAACGGAGAGGTAGGATGGTGTTTTAAAAAAATCCTTTCTCTTTAAAGAGGTTTTTCTATGGGGTTTCTACTGGAGAGAACCAAGATCATGACAAAGTTCATGAAAGTCCCATCCGTTTCCATAGCAAGTACTTTCACTGTGCCAGAATGTTAGTGTGAATTTTGGACTATTTCCATTGTATGTCTTTAGCACACTGAGTCCTTATCCTTATTGAATTCTGAATGTTTAATTCCCTTTTCACTTTTCTTAAATTTCCCAATTTGCAAGGGGGGAGTTCAAGTAGGTTCTGAGAAGAATTGGACCAAACTCTGAGAAAATGTTTCACTTCACCTTTGGTCTCATAGTAAGCTGATCTTATTTCTTATTAATATCTTCTATAAAACTATGCCCAGGTCAGTATTCCAAGCCACTTTTCACATATCTATTTAATTAACTGTCTCACTGCTATGTCCCCTTTACTGGGGGAGGTGGGAGAGGAATCATAAACCAATCCTTAAATAATTTTCTAAGGCTCTACAGGTTGTCAGAGGACAACTTCAGAAGCTGGTCTGGCTTTCTCAAGTAGTGCTGCCTTTTACAGGTGAAATAAATGCTTTATTTCTAATTCACTTAATGGAGAAAGGAATAGACCACACACAAAAACAAGTTAAGGTTAAATAATTAGTACAAGAACAAACAGCGATAAGACTTGATATACCTCACCTCCGTGCTTTCCCGACACTTGGGAATGCTGTCAGTCTCCCCTTTCCCTCTCTTTGACTCTGGAGATCTGGGTTCGTTCCTCCTTAACTCGTGCCCTGGTCTTTTGCAATGCTGGAAGTCCTTCGTGGCTCCTTCCCCCGTGGTGCATCCTGGCTGGTCGTGCCACTGGGGACTGGCCTGAAGGTTTCCAGTCAGCCCCAATTCTTTGGCTCTTCCATGCCAAATAAGCAGAAATATCTGTTGACTTAAAAAAAAAATACATATATACATATATATATATATGTAAAAGGAAGAGAAAGGCATAATTCAAGCTGAAATAGCACATGGAATTATAGGAGCAGACCGTGTATTTTAATACACATTAAGGTATGTCACAAAAAAGCAAGTTAATATTTTAAACATACTGGAACTGTTTTTAACTTGTTTGTTTAGAAAACAATATCTATTTCAGATTACATTATGTTGTTGAATTATTTATTTACAGCTCAAAATACCTGTATTATTTGTGCTAGCTACTATTACAAATACCAAAATAATGTTCATTTATTTCTCCACTTATGTTGTGGAGATTGCATTATGACTTTATCAACTGGGGTTTTTTTCCTCAAAGAAACTTATTTCAATCCAATTTTCAATGTCGTGTTACTGATAAATGAAAGCAAAGGCCCCCCCATATTGTATGTGAAATCTGTAATACCATGGCTGTAGTGTAATGCCTTAAACAATCAAGCTAAATATGTCAAGGGACTTCTTAATACGCTGCACTGATGAAGCAAGAGTATTAAATTTATTCAACCATGAAGAAGACTTTGATTATCACACACCTCAGCTGTGCTGATGTGTTGACCGTAAGAAAAAATAAAATAGAAAATGAAATGTGATTAGTTCCTGATGGGTTGAAATTCCTTTAATACACATAACATGGAGTGAATTCATATTAAGAGCTTCCATCAAGAATTTTTTTTATTTCTACTCCATAACGTAATGAATCAATGTCTCCGAAGCGCGATAACATTCTTATCGATATCTGAATGGAAACATATGGGACAGTGCAGTTATTGCAGTTTTATTGTTTGCTCACTTAAGTGAGACGCTTGCTGTGTACATCTCTGAAGTTCTGTAAACAGCCGTACCAGTTTTCACTTTCGACAACAGAAGCTATGACTGCTTTATGTGCTTTTTTGTTTTCAGTAGATTTGACAGTGCAGATCCAGAAAATTAAATTGCAAGATATTTTTAAAGTTATTTTTCAGCTGAAGTTTAACAAAAGCCTAGCTTTAAGAGCTTAGTTAAAAAAAGCCATAATGCATTTGAGTGAGACATGATTATAATGTGCATAAGCCATTATTATTAAATGGAAAAAATTATTAGAAAGCTTAAAAGGCTAATAATTAGTCACATGGCTCTGGCAGCACTGAAACATTCATTTTCCTGTTTCTTAGACGATCCTGGATTTGTAGAGCTACAGTATATCTGAGTTTTTTAAAAGGAGTCTGCTGCCTCCATGCACAGTAGAGACTTTTACAGCTGAATTATTACAACTTCACGTTTTGCTTCGCCGCCGCCTCCGCGGTTATTTCGCACACGCTCTTTGTGAGCGGCTGTCAATGAAGAAGCATAGAGATTTCGCAGGATTCACCAAGAAGTGTGAAGTCAGGTTGAAAACGTTGAGCGTTGCTAATTTGCGTGCCTCGCTTGCAGTGGTGGAAGCGGCACGACGGCGGGGAAGGGCGAAGCCCGAGGAGGGGAGAGCGCGGGCGCGCGGCGGCGGCGGCGGCAGCGCCGCGCCCGCGATGAGGCTCCCCGCGCGTGGGGAGGGGAGGCGGCGAGCGGAGCGTCCCTGGGCGCTGGCAGGGCAGCCCCAAGCCCGCGCTGGAGCCGTGTCGTGTTCCTGCCCGCGTTGCTCCGGCAGACCGAGCCAAAACCGCGATTTACGAGCCCGGTCGCACCTGGCAGCGACGCCAACAAAACACTCCGTAAAACAGCTCGACTTCTGCAATTTCATCGCTGAACCGCCCGCCTTTTGTGGAGAAGGCGCCGTATCCCCGGTACGCTCTCCTGCTGACGCTGCTTTTGTCGTCCCGTCTCCAGCAGATAACGGCAAAGGGCAGGCAGCCCGCGGCAAGGGTCGCGCGTCTCCAAGAACGGGCTGCGTTTCAGCTCGCTGGAGTCAGAAGAAGCGCTCAAGACGCAAAGAAGAACCGCCGGCTTCGCGGAGGGAAATGGCCTCGGCGTGGTCCAGCGCCGTCCCAGGAGCCGCTGCGGACGCGCTCTGCCCGGCGAGCGGACACGGCTCTTCCGCGGCCCCGCTGTCCCACGAGCCACCGACAACGGAAAACCCGGGCTTCGCTGTTTTTGATCTAGCTTCTGCCAAATGGCCACATGGGAGGATTTATGTGGGATTTAATTCTCTGGGGAATGTGCGTGGTCAGTCCAATAATATTTTTTATAGTCTTACATTAAAATGTGAGAGTTTAAGTGGATGGATTATGATTTTTATGCAAATCATGTAACATCGAGCTGACTGAATCACGGGTATGACAGATGAGAGAGCTTGAGAATTTGTGTTTTAATGGCGTTTGCGCTGAAGATGATAAATACAGTCTTCATCTAAGAACTTCAAGGTTCACTTTCTTTTTTTGAGAGCTATGCATATGGTTAAAACCGCTTGCAACATTAATAATACTTTGCTGCAAGAAAGACTGTTATACACAGCATAAATACTCACGCAGTATACATTGCTTCTGGTAGACAAGTGATATGGCTTTTGCTTTCAATACGTAGGCTGAGGATTGAAGTCCAAGTGAGTTTTTTCTTGTCCTTTCCAGAGGAACGCGTTTCAAAGTTATTTCACTTGCACTTTGCTGATGACTGTGCGGGCATCACGCAGCCTTGTTTCAGGGCATGACCTGTCCAGGGAGAAAGAACTGTGTCATGGTTTTAGATAATTCAGGGATAAAATCATGGCACAAGCTTCTCTTTGCTACTGGACACTGCCAGCATTTGAGGTAATGAGTGATGTGGGAGGTTGGGTTCCCATCAGCAATATCCCTCCTGCAAGTGCCCTCTGCAAATGAGCTGTGTGCTTCAGCAGAGTGTGGATGAAAAGCAAGTTCTGCAGGACTCTAGCTTGTAGGTATTTTATTTTCACATTAAAAAAACCCATCATTTTGTTCATGGCAAAGTTATTTAAGGCATAAGGAGGCTGCTGTCCCCTGCACACAGTTCTTGATTAGCAGGGGGGAGCTAGCACTTATTTGCTCTTGCCCAGGGTTGTATCCTGCAGCTAGCTTGCAAGGTGCAGGGAAGGGAATAGTGCAACCTCCCTGCTGCTCAGCGTGCCGAGAGCGCTGCAGGAAACACAGGCCAGAACGGCTTGTCTGGCTTCTGGTGAGGGTTCGTGTGTGTTAAACCCATCCACAGCAACGGGGCGAGTGACGCTTGTTCTCCGCCGTCGGAACGGGAAAGGCTCCAAGAGCAAAGCCGTGTCCGTTTGCACGCGACGCTCGTCTGCAGCAGCCCGGCCAGCAGCACGCGTTCCCCCGGAGCTGAGCAAGGCGGAGGCAGCGGTCCTGGCTGCTGGCAGCACTGATGGAGCTGAAGATCCTGCGCGGCGAACGGGCAGCTCCTTCCCGTGCGGAGGTGCGAGTGCTTTCCGAGTTGGGGGCCACCTGGAAGAGGGCTGGAGCTGCAAGCAAATGAAGTGTCTCCTATCACCTGGTTTCTCCTGCGTTCGTGGAAACAAACTGCTATAAACAATACCTGACCCAGCCACCAGCCTGCCTTTGCAAGGGGACCTGCAGGGAGGACTCTGAGCGCTGGTCGCAAAGGGGTCGCTGTTGCTGGTCTATAAAGGTTTTCCCAGCCTGTTCGCTCACCCCATCAATCACATGTTGAATATCAGGTAATGGGACGCGCAGATTTTCTTAGCTCTGAGGCCTTTCCTGCTTCCCGAAGGCTTTTCAGCAAGGAATCGTCATTCTAAATGAACAAATGGCGTTGTGAAGACACGAGCGCGTTCCCGAGCGCGTTCCCAAGCGCCAGGCGCTGCAAAGCCCAGGCACAAGACTAGCCGTACGGGTTTGCACCAGGATCCGCTGCTCCGCGATCCCACAGCGGCCAACAGCAGGAGCCCGAAAGGGGGTGTGAGGACAGAGCCGGCACGTGCTGCCTTTCCATGAGCGCTCCGTGCATCGGGAATCCACAGCTTCAGAGATCCTCCTGGGCTAGGGATCATGTCTTCGTGTCAAATGCATTTGATTAATTTTTCCTAAGCTGTCTAGCTGTTCTTTGGAATCCCATAGCTGTTGGTATCTTCCATGCTCTGTGGCTTTGAGATCCACCGTTTAACCGTGATCGAGTTACCCTCCCTCTTGTTGGTACTCGAGGTGAAACAGAAACGTACTTTTAAGTCTTCTCTGACATAACTGTTTTTTTCCAGTTACATTTGAGACCTAGTCCTCGTCCTCAGCTTTGCACGATGGCAGGCGCACATTTTGAGGTTACGGTTAGAGACTTCTTCCTTTTTGAGAACGTTTCAAAAGAGCACTTCCGAATAAAACCCTCGCGGTTCGTCATTAGGTGAATGCGGATGGCCGCGGCATTTGAGAGGCGGTCCTCGGGTCAAGTAGGGTACGGCTTTTGTTTTCTGCACAATACGGAGCCCTGGTCGGGGGGCTGCGAATTATCGGGCGCCCTCCCGTTAGCAAGAGCTAAAGTAGATCACGTGCGCTGGGGGGGCAGAGACCCTTCCGAAAAGGGGGTTGGCTAAGAAGCAGCCTCAAAGTCGGGGCTGGGGAACGCTTACAAACGCCCTTCCACTGGGAGCTCTAGCTGAGCGATTTTCATGTCTGTTGTAGATCAGAATAAATCCCTTGATTTACGAGTGAAATCTCTGCGCTGGGTCCTCTGAGCACGATGGCAGCCCAAAGCGAGACGGGGCCGGGACAGCTGTTTAAGGGCCCCGGTGTCCGGTGGCGCTTCCCGCACCAGGACCGGCCTGGGCGATGCTCCGAGCAGAGCGACCGCCGGGAAGCGAGCGCGCGTTCGGCCGAGGTCCCCTAGGAATAAATATTGATAGCGAGACGCGGAGCAAACGCCGTCTCTGCAGCGTTGTGGGCAAGAAACCCCCTTAATATTTCAGTAGAATTCAGACGAAAGGAGAGATAAGAAACGGCGGAGTCACAGCATCACGGAATAATATTTGCTGATTGAGAGGCATGCAGCTTTTTTTTTTAAGATGGGGGGCATCATTTGCAACTTATTCTTGTGAACAGAGAAGTCCCATGACAGATTTCAAATCTTTGGCACAGCTTTATAACTTTATCAAAGAAAAGCATCAAAGTGAGAACTTTGTTCTGAAAAAAAGGAAAAAAAATAATCAATAGAACTGCAACAAAATATAAGATCAGGATAATCATGTTGTACCATCAAAAAGGTACATTTTTTGTGCTTTTTGTGATGTTTTCTTCATGACAGTTCAGTCTCAGTGGCACAGCGAAAATAACTTTCCTATCTTATGATTGACAGGAAATTTAAATGCCCGTAGGGAAAAAAAAAAAAACCCTTAGCTCACATATTGTACACCTTAATGTCAATGCAATATCGGATCCAACTGATTTCTTTGTAAGCTAATGGGTAATTGGACCCATATGGTGCCCAAAAAAGTGCAAATTTGGGTTTTCAGTATGAGAAGTTACCTGGGAAACTGTCTGCATTTAGTTACTTATCAATATTCAGTGCTATTGCCAAGACAAGATAAAGGAGCGAGATGGGAACTTGAGAGAGCTGTAGATAAAAGCAGGCCAATAGATGCATCAGGAGAGACCGTAACTCTGCAGCAGTTCCTCCTGATATTGAACTTCGGTCCTGACCATCATAACAAAAATAAATGTCAGCTGCGTTTCCTACAATAGCAACACTTGGAGCTCCAAAGAGTCCACATAAAAACACTATTAATGCCACTGCCTTTTGTTAGTCTTTTTTATATATATGTGTGTGTGTGTTTGGTGAAAGAAGCTGTGAGTAACCATCCCAGTTTCTTTTAATCACTCCTCCGCCAGTCGTGCTTTGCAAGAGCTGATGGTGAAGGACCAGGGGCACCTTGGGCGCTGCCGGGAGCTTGGCTGAAAACGTCTGACGCCGTGAAGATGCCAAAGCTGAGATGGGGCAGTTCCTCGCGGTTTGGGGCTCGGTTCCTCCAGGGATTTCCGCTGGGCAGCCGAGGGGCAGCCGTGCCTCTCCAGCTGCGGGGGCGCCCAGACGTCCCCGGGGCTCGTTGCGCGCTACACGGCGAGTTAATGAGGTGCCTATCTGCGTGATCCCACCTTGGGGTGCGGAGGCTGCGGAAGAAGAAAAATAATCGTTTTCTCCGTGTGCGTTTTGATGTCCTACTCGTGTACACGGCCACAAACCTCTCGTTAGTGACAGGCGGACTGTGACTAACGTACAGGCGAAAAATGCGTTTTTTCTGTCTGCTTTATCTATAAAACAATAGCAAACTTTAATCATAAAAAAAGGAAGGGCCAACAGTCTGCTTTCATGATACAGACTTTTCCTTTTTAATAGGTCTGAGACCGAGGACGGCTCTTGTTCAGAAACGCTGGTTTAGTGCAGTGGGCTGGGAGGTGACGAGAGTGAAATACCAGATACTCGCGCGCAAAACCAGAATGTGTAAAAAACCAAAAAAACAAAAACAACAAAACAAAACAAACCCTGGGATGAAAAGGTGCTTGAAGCAGGTTGCAGTCAAGGTGACTGAGGGACAACACGGCGTCGCACTCGCCGGAGCGGCTGAGGAAAACTGCAGCACGGTCAATGCAAGCCGGCGCTGCCGTGCCGGGTGGAAGGGTCCCAGCTGCGTGCCACGGAGAGCTTTCCGCCCCGGCCGGCATCGGGCTGCCGGGCTGCTGCAAGACCACCCGTCGTCGCCAGCACGCGAGCACCGAACGCCCGGGCGGGCGCGAGATCGCACCTCCGGACGAAGAGGCGGTTTTGGCACGCGCCGCCTGTCGGCAGGGAACGCGCGGGAGAGCAAAGCCGAGTGGAATCGGGGCACCACGCGGAGAGGCGGCGTGCAAACGTCTTCAGCCAATAGCCTTGCGTTTAAAGGGAGAAAAAGAGAGGGTGAGACAAACCCACGGATGTTTAACGCGCGTACGCACACGTGGTGCCCGGAAGGTGCTGCTGTTCGCAGAAACGGCTGCGGTCCGCGTGCCAGGAGCGGCCGACGTTAGAAAAGCAGTATCGCAGTCTGCTTCGTGCCAAGGCATGGTCTGAGATCAAGGTCTAACAAATAATGTAATTTCTCATTTTTCATTTATTTTGGCAAATAATTTTAGGTATGACTTTTTTTCCCCCCCTCCAGGCAATGATGCTACTATATAATCTGACTAATTAGGAGATTTTGCATATAAAAGCTGTTAAAATACTTTGCAAGCCTAATTGTAAGTATGCAATTGATTTTATGGAGAATTTACTTTTGTTTTGAAGATATATGTATTACTTAAGGGCATCTCTCCTTCAGGACCATTCCACAGTAACCAGGAAAAAGGAAAAGCTTAACATACCAGGAACGTAGCATTTCTGAAGACTGTTCGAGTTTTTGCATTAATAGTAAGGACTGGAGTTTAATTAGCATGGTAATTTATTTAACTCCTTCTGACCATCGAGAAAAGCCCAGTTCTTTAGAGAGATGCCGCTTATTCTTCTCTAGACGGTCTGGGAGTCGTCGGAAGCTCTGGTGGATGTAAGAATCTGTCTCTGCCTCAGCTATGGGTAATTGAGAGGACTTGGATGCTTCAAAGCTTTCGCTCAGTTATTTTCCATATGTTAGTTATGTTCCAAAGTCAAATGATTTTTCAATGAAAAAGTCTATTGTCATTTTAATCAGGTTGGTTTTAGAACATCATATAAACATCAATAATTAAAAAAAAATTATAAATAACGTATTCCAATAGAGTTGATGTATTTTATTTACACACTTTTGTAATGGAATATTGTTGATCTAAAATTTCTAAAGAACTTGTCCAAATCAAATAATTAGTGCTAATGCATATACTCCAAAAAAAAAAGGTTTTGAAGATTAAAATCATAACAATATTTTCATTCTACTAGAGCAAAATACTTTTATTAATTCCAATAGATGCTAAAAGCTGTTAGAAATTTAATTTTTTATTCAAATTTGAAGATGAAAAAATATTTAATTGAAACAGAAAATGTAGATTCTGCACAGATATTGTGTGAATTATCATTTATTAAGTTCCAAACCAAATTTTGCTTTAAATTCAATGATGATTAAAATTACTAGCTCTAATTAGAGAGAAAAATGAATGGTTCAAAATAAAATATGCCCAAAATAAGCTACTTTAAGTTACAATATTACTAAAATCATTACCCTGGTGATAAATGTGAATCCAACAGGTATCCAAATGGGAACAAGGAAACTATGTTTTTTATCTTTGAATTTCAACATTTATTAGGACAAAGAAATGTATATTGAATTACAATGTGCTAGTTTTTGAATTTGAATTGAAAAAGCAAATTTAGAAAAAAAAAGAGAAAAGCTAAAATAGAGGCAACTCAGGCTTCAAAACTAATTTTTTTTATTATTTTTTTAAGCCACATATTTAACCAATTATTCTGGCAGTCAGTCGTTTAGCATGGCTGCAGTTTCTTTTCTATGCAAAAGTGTGTTGCGTGTTTTGTAGTATTGCTATTCTCACAAAATACCTCTTTTTTTTTTTTTCTTTTTTTTTTAGCACTCATTGTTTCTCCCGTTGTTTGGGTCGGGTCCCCATAGCAGGCAGAAGCGCCGCCCGGCCCGGCAGAGCCTGCAAAGCCCCGGAGCCGCAGCGCTCCGTCTGCGCAGGGACCCGCGCCCGGGCCACCCGCGCGGCACCGTACAGCGCCGGGCACGCGTGCAGCGGCACAGCTTCCAACGGGGAGCGAGAGCCCGTCGCGTTAACCTCTTCCCTGGAAGGATTAGTTCGGAAAGCTCCGGGAGAGGAGCAGGAGGAGCAGGTGCACTGCTGCATGGCCGGCAGGGATGCGGGAGCACGGCACGCCGCAGTGACTCCTGCCTCTGCAGCCACCCAAACCGTGGCTCTTTCTCCCCAAAAGGCCCCCCGGCACAACCGGCTCCCGAAGGCAGGATAAGTGGGAGCAGCCCTGGACAAGTGCTTCCCACAAAGGCCATCGGAGCTGGCACAGGCTTGGGTCTGCGTGGGAGCCACGCGGCGATGCCGCAGGGAGCGCCCATGCTGGCGTTCCGGAGCACGCGGGAACCGGCACGGTGTCGGGGCGCCTGCGCCCAAACGCCCGTCCTGTCCTGTCCCGTCCCAGCGGCTCGGCCCCGCGTCCGGGGTGCCGGAGGAAAGGGACGGCGTCGCCTTCGCGAGGTCTGGCGAGTGGAAAACCTCCCGCCGGGGCGCTGCCGCTCCCATTTCCCAGCGGGGAAAGCCGGAGCGCGTGCAGGGCGGCTCCGTTCCCCGGCGTGGCAGCGAGCGGCGATTCAGCGAGCAGCTCCCAGCCCAAACCTCTCTGCAATGCAGTCTGTGAACTTAATTTAAACAAGAGTTTACAAGAAATTTCATAGCGGGAAGGGACGTTCTTCCGACTAAAGTGATTGCACTGGCAACGTCTGAAATCAATTAAGTGTTGCTCTGGGTCTGTATTGAGCCGCTCCGCTGTAAATCTGGCCCGCGACGCAGGCAGATGCCGCGCTGACCCGCAGGCGGGGGCTGCTCAGCCGCCCCGGGAGCTTTTAACGGTTTGCTCAGGCTGGGCGTCTCTCTCCAAGCCAAATATTTTGAGAAAAGTCCTGTGCAGATCTTAGCGGAAGAATCTGGCAGCAGAGCGGTGCCAGCGCCGTGCGCGGGCAGTCCTAGGGCAGCGCGGGAGTCGCAGCGAGGGAATTAATTCTGGCAGTCCGATAAATGCAATGTAGTTTCTGTTCGGTCCTCAAAATACGAGCAAGGTTTTTCCAGGGCTTGGCCTGTGGTTCTTGCTGTTCAAGCTGCACATAATGTCTATTGATAAAGGTTGGTTGTAAAACTTCTGTTTGTTTGCTGAGGAACTGTGTCTTTAAATGGAATAGGAGACAGCATCTATGAATTTGAAATGTTTTAAACGTTTTTTGTTTGAAAAGAAAGTCAACGGTTTTCCAGGACTGTTTTTTCTACAAAGCTTATCTTTTCTAACGAAATCATTGATAATGATTCCCACCTCCCGCCCCCCTTTCAGAGTCGCAATTCACCAGCAAAGGGAAATACAGTCTTTCCAAAGCGTGTCACGTTCCTGCTAAATGCATTTTAGGAACACAGCGTGCGCATGGAAACCTTCCTCTGCATTGAAATATGTCACTGTGTTACGATCAAGGAAAGGCAGTAGTTTCCAAAGTGCTAGAACTGCAACTGCAAAACCTGTTTTCTCCTATTTCAGCGTGCCCTGTCCTGCCCCGCGCGAAGGGCAGCGTGTCCCTGCGGTCGGTTACGGCACCTGCAGAAGGAAGGCGCGTTACGCGCAGAAGCGGTGGGACTTGGGCGCGCGGGGCTGCTCGCGCCCCGTCGAAACGCAGCTGCGCGTCCCACGGGGGACGCTGCGCCTCCGCCTCGGCCGCGCTGGAATCGGCCCCGTCAGGACCGCTCGGCAGAGCCGGGCCGCCGCTGGGAACCGATCCCCCGCTTCCCACTAGGACGTTTGTGCCATTATGTAGCTTCCCGACTTCATTAATAGCTTGAACTTTGAATTCTCAGAACCTCATTGATCTGAAGCAAATGTGCCTTACCAGCTGGCGGAATACAAATCGCACCTCGCAGCGGGTTTTTAGCAGGTCTCCGTGACCTCAGAGCGCACCCTGCGTCCTGCAAGGAGCGAGGACGAGCTGCTCGCGTGTGATTTACGGAGGCGGAAACGAGAAGGCGTTTTGCTCGCCAAGGTGGAGTTTGACGGTTATTGCGGACGGGGAGGCGCCAACCCGGTGTCCCCGGAGCTTCTCCCCTCCCGTGACCACACGCTGGGCTTCGCGGTGGGACGACGCGGGCTCCCAGCTCCCTTCCCAGCTCCCAAGTCCCACGCGGAGAAAAACTCGCAAGCAAGAAACCAGGAGGGAAATGCGCCGTCCGCTGCCTCCCACGCGAGCCCCGGCTGCTCTCCCATCCTGAGCGACGCCGACGTAGCAGCGACGAGAGGAAGCAGAACACTTACAACTGCTGCTTTCATTCCTGAGGGGGAAAAAAATACTATCCTGCAGGCCAAGAGATGTGTCCTACCGTCGACCTTTCCAAAGAAGAAGTAAATTATCCAACTGAGGCTTGAAATAATCACATTTTTGTCACTTAATTGCAGCTATTCTGGAAAAAAAAATCAAATGATTCTTCAACTTTTAAAATCTTTGACAGCAGTGTTTTATGAGGGAATTCATTTATATTAATGACATTAATAGGAATGATCAGTTACATAAGGACATCATATTAATTATATCACCACGAGGATCAGGATCATCAAAAAGGACCGAATACCCAGCCACTGGGAGCAGCTGTGGGTCCAAAGAGGAACAAACCTGCCCAAGTAAGATCTCGGTGACTAGCGTGGACCAGAGCTGCATCCACTGTGGGTAAGCGGCCTGCAAGGTATTTAAGCACTTAAACGCTTCCAGCTTGATAAAGTGAAACGTTTAAAACACAAATTGATGTGCTTCACACAATGCTGTTAACCACAAGGCATTACCATTCAAAATCCGTTTGGAAGAGCCAGAACTGAAGCAGAAAAATGTCAACAGGCCTAGAGATTGGAAGTAATGGACCATCAAACCCTAAGGAGTCAGTTACGGAAACAAAAAAGGAAAATATAGCACACAGGTTGCAGAATTAATTGCAAAACACTGGTTGCAGAATTAATTTCAGATCTTGGACATCTTGCTGGTTAACGTCCCCCACGAAGCCTCTTCCTGCCCCCTCGTTTCTGTCGACGTGGTGCCACCCTCCCTGCGTGCATCCCCTTATGCGTGCCGATGCAGGGCCGGGCTCGGCGCTGTTTCCCGCCGGAGCAGCCGGAGCAGCCGGGCTGCAAACGCCGCCGCCGCCTTGCAGCACCGCACAGCACTGGGCAATGCTAATAATGACAGCATCTTTCCTAAAACAAAATCATGCATTCATCACCACGACTTTATTACCCCCCGTTCTCCTGCTGCCAGGTAATTCAATTCGGTTCGGTGTGCGGGAAGGGAAATGGTCCGACGTGCCAGCTGTAGCACTCGAGTGGCGTGGTGGTTTTGCTGTGCAGTGTTTCTCCTTGGCTGGTTGTTTTTTCTAGTTGAGCATGTGGAAAAATAATGGAATTTGCTGCTGCATTTAATGTCTTGTGTTCTTACTTTAATCTTACAGATTGAATTTGTGATGTTTTGCCGGAGCCTAATAGGTCAGGGGATTTTACGAGTGATCCAGACCTGCAGCCTTTTCTTCCCACGTGTAGCCCGGTGTTCCCGTCCCGCATCTCCATCACTGGAGCTGCTCGCCTCCGGTCCCGCTCGCAGCAGCTCCCTTCTCCTGCCCTCTCTCACCGTCAGCTTCGCTTCGCATCCAGCCTCTCCTGCTTTCGGGTGGGCGACTACCCAGACGTGCTGTAGGTGTCCGCCAGGCCGTTGTGCCGAGGACACGGTGGATGTTCGGCCCCGTGGAGCCTGCAGCGGGACGGGACGTCTCCAGGGAGGAGGACGGATCGCTTTGGAAGTGGAAAGGTCGGCGGGCCGCGGCGGGTTGCTCAGCCCGTTTAAGCGGTGTCTCGCGGCAGGGCTTCCCCTGCCTCCCTCCCTCCGGTGCCTTTGCTTTCAGCTGGCCTGAAAATATCCTCTATTGATTTCACCCCTTTGCTCCTCGTAATTTCTCCCTCCTCCCGGTGCAAGCAAATCTCTCACACCCTTCCCGTTTGCGCCCTTCCGACGTATTTGCGGGCTGTTACGCTCCTTGGACATCTATTCCAAGCTGCCGCAGCTCCCGGGCATCGGGGAGAGGCGGGAAGGGGACGGCGAGCGGGAAGGGCGCCTCCGGCGAGGAAGGAAAGGGAAGTGCGGCATCGCACGAAGACCCGACGGCGCCCGGCCAGTAAAAGGGTCCCGCGCGGGGGCCGAGAGCGGGACGGGCGCCCGGGGGAGGCCAGGGCAGAGCTGGGAGCACAGGCCGCTGCTTCAAAGCAAATAACAACCTCGGCAGGTAACGTGAGGAGCTGAACGCCCGCCACCCGGCAGCAGTAAGCTGCATTTTTAACGAGGGGTGGTAGTGTACCAAACTATTTATGTTTCCAGTAAAAAAATATTGAAAAGAAAAGAGATGTGAGCACGCGGAGCCGCCGAACCAAGACCATCTCCCCTGCAGGCGAGATGCAACCCAGCGTGCGTTAGGGGTCCGCGGGGCCTTAAATGCCGGGTATCGTGCCTCTTGGCCGCACTACCAGCATCAGTATTCACCGGCTCTGCGGCCCTGTCGGCAGCTCCCCCCGGGAGGTTCCTGCCCTCCAGCCGCTGCCTGGCGCAAGCAGCAAAGGGCCCCGACCTTGGGAAGTTTCCACGGTGCTTAAATTATAGTACGGTCTCTTGACTGCTTCGACATTATTCTTTCAGGTCAACCTTTGCTCGCTTTTAATTTCTATTCCTCGGACCGGCTTCCTTAGCCAATCACCAGCTTTACTAATTCGCCAAGAACAAAGTGCCTTTAGTCAAGTTTATTGACCAAGGATAGAATTAATTTTTAATGTAGGCATGTTCTAGAACCAAAAATGCAGTTCTTTTAGCAAATGTCCTAAAATGTATTCAGGAGAAGTACTAACACAGAATTTTTTCCCCTCAAAGTCCTCATTGCATTAATTTATAAGGATCTAGAATTTCTTTAACATCTACAGTAAATTTATTATCTTTCCAGTAACTTACCAAAGAGCAACAAGTTATTTGTTTTAATACATAATCTTAGGAATATGATTTCTATTTTGCTTCCTGTGTGCTAAAAAAGCAGAAATAATAGTCTGACTTTACTTTCTCTTATAACAATTAAGGTCTGCATTTGAACTTGGGTTTATGCTAAAGAAATATTGCAACAAATAAGCAACTTTCACTTAGGTGTTTTAAACAGCAGAAAGAAAAATGCTCTCTCTTAAACGAAATCTAGAGGTCCTTTGCTGTGTGACTTTCCCTCCAGCTTCTCCAAGCATTCACAGCACTTGGGCATCGCACAGCTCTCTACCCCATCAGCGGCAGCGCGGCGCACGCGGAGCTCCCGGCTTGCGCGTGCCGTTTGGGGGTGCTCCAGGAGGTGACTCCTTGCGGGGGGACGTCTGCCAGCGGCACGCTCAGAGCTACGAGACGTCGTTTCGTCTGCGCTCGCCGGTTTGCCAGAAAGCGTCACTGATGTGCAGCACGTTTGGGACCTTTTCCTGCGGGTTGTTTTGGGGGGGATGACTTTTTTCCTATGACTTTTAACTGACTATTAAGAAGAGACACTCTTCTTTCTTTTAACGCTTCATAACTCGGTTACTTGAACTCTTTTCTTCTATTTTCTTGCTGTTCAGCTTCAGCAGGGCTCTTACAGAGACAAATGCTTCTGGAGAGAGAAAATACATATCCCGTTTAATTCAATGAATGGATTTAGTATGCACATTATTTGACTGTATCTCATGAATTTCTGTTCATCCCCTTATTACAGGACACTTAGCCTTACATATTCAATTAGAGGATTTAAAAGAGATGTATTTCTCAGGGCAGCTCAATTTATCGTTTCTAATGCAGGGTGAATTATTTGGGGGGTTTTGCCCAAAGCAACGGTTTGTTCGATGGAGCGGTTTTGACGAGTTGTTCTCCACGCGCCTGCTGGGTCCAGGACCTCCTTTGCCCTCTCCTCCCCCGTTGGTGGCCCTCGGTGAGCGTTCGGTCCCCTGCTGACGGTGCGCGGGTCCCATCGCAGGGCCGAGCGGAGGTGGCACTAACCCAGCAGGGGTTACCACTAACTTCCGGAGGACCTGGCGTTGGGAGCGGCTGATGACCGGGATCCTGGCTGTTGGGGTGAGGGGACCTGGGTGACCGTTTCCCGAGCGTCGAAGCCGAGAGTGGGCTGTTTTTGCTCATTAGCAATACGTGTGGCCAAGGCCTGTGTGACACTTGGACGTTGTGCTCTCGCTCTTGGACGGCTCACCCTGGAGCCATTCATAGCACCCCTCGGTCCTTATATGCTTCCCTTTACTGAAACTGTCAAGCAACTATTTTGTTTTCAGTATAACGAGTAGTTAAAATAATTTGGTCAAACTCTGCATTTCTTGTGTCAGTATATAGCTGTTGTAAATTTATCCTCATTAGTAGGTTTGGCTTTATTCTTTCCGACAGTATTTGTAAAGATGCTGTCTCTTCATTCAGAAGGTCTTTATTCAGAAGATCTTTATTGTCAAGAAGACCTTTCCTGGCCATTGGAGATGGGACAGCCCCAAAGCAGGTGCGCAGGACTCACTGTCTCGGAGGTTCAGGTCAGGGTGCAGCGGGTGGTGGAAGAGAAACCCCGTGTCCTGATGGAGCTGTGAAGCGCTTGTTTTCTTTAAATACCTGAGACTTATGTCAAGGGATAATTCCTCCCTTATGCTTTAAATCCTTCTACCTGCAGTGACAGCTGCTGATGAAATGACAACATGAGCCAACCATGATAGCTGCAGGCTGTCATCTAGGGTAACTGGGGGGCTTGGAAGGTTTAATTTCAATTTGAAATGATTTTAGATGGGAAAAAAACATGACTGATAGGGTTATAACAGCAACTGACAAATACAACCATGTCACTTCGTGGTTATTTCCCGTTCACTACTTCCTCACCTTCCTTCCTTTTAATGTCATATACACTTTTGGAGTCATCCTTCAGTCTGGATTTTAAACTTCCTGGGAAAGATGTATTCTCAATGTTTTGTTTCTGCAGAGCAACAAATACGAAGGGTCACCAGCTGTCACGACTATCTGCAAGCTGTAATTCACTGGCTTGATTTAATCCCAGAGAAAATGGGTAAGCATGATTGCACATGACATCCAGATTCCCTCTGTTGTCAAATACATCCAGAGTATGGTACAGTTTGTATCGTCAAAAGGATGAAAGTGTGCCGTGCTAGTCAGCCTGACCGTAAATTCTGTATTTTGCCAAGTTTAATAAAGCAGCCTTTCACGAGGTCTCATTCAGCTGCGCAGGGATGCTTCTGGAAATCAGCAAGCACCGCTTCTGTTGCCTGCTTTGGCCCCGACTCCGTAGGCACTAATCCTGGTCATGCCGCCTCTCTGGCTCCGAGCAGGCACTGAGGGGAAAAAGGACGCTGCATTAGCGGAGAACAGCCAGACCGTACGGCTACGCAAACGAACCCTTTTCCACCGGCTGCAATGCTGTTTGGCATTTGGCAGGCAGGCGACAAGAGCTCCTTTCCCGGGGCACCGGCCACAGGCTGCGGCGGCTGCGACAACCCAGTGAGAGTCACCTTTCTCGGTCCGTTACTACCACAGAAAGGTTTTTTCATCTGAAAGTTTGGGAGAGTCACCCAAAAGACTTCACCGGATTTCAGTATTGTTGGCTTCTGCTCTGTTCTTTAGATTTAGTTGGGAAAAACTGCAGATTTTAAGGGTATCTGGTTTCTTCAGTTTTACATGAGAAGGATTTTGATTATAAAGTAATCGGAGCTCAGTAGGTTTTTTTAAATGAGCAGTATTCGAGCCTTCACCATGTTCCTGTTGCTTAAGTCGCCATCCTTTATTTCTCAGTTGTTATTATTTAGATAACATGATGTTAATTGTGATTGGAAAATGATTGAGCCTGCAAATTGTGAGACTATTCTCTCTTAACAGCATAGCAAGTATCTCTTTGATTAGGCTGCTCTCTTCGTTCATTACTGGATAGCTCTGAGCTTGCAAAGAAGCTAGAAGTGAATAATACGTGTGTTGAGAGACTCTCTCCTGCACGCTGGCGAGCAGACGTATGAAAGGAAAACTGGCTCTTAGGCACAGCCAGAGCACTCTGTCTGCTTTGTGGCTGCTTTTCAAGAAATAAAAGGAAGGATCTACTCTCAAGGACGGAGCACAGTGTTTTCCATCAATCTGCCCATTAGGTCTCTTCTGTTTGCAAAGCCACCACATAACTTTTTCCCATTTGAAATTACTTCAGTGGGAAGTGAATTAATAAAGCCCTTCCTAAAGAAATGTGCCAAGAACCTGTCAATATTCGCCTAAAACACACAAAATCCTGAAGTTTCTGGGCCTTGATCCCAGCGTGCAGCAAGCGCCCGGCGCTCCTGCGGTACCTCCAGACCCTACGTCAACGCCGGTGTGAGAGCTGTGGTGGCATTTAATTGGCAATGCTTTAAAGAGCTCGGGGCGCGTTTGGGGTTAAGCTGAGAAGTGCTTTATCTAGCGGGTAGCACAGACCTGAGCACCCACCCGTCCATCTGTCCGTCCGTCTGTCCAGAAGCGCGCTGTGCTTCTGCACGGGCTTGTTTACCTATCGCATGCGAGATCGCATCGCGCGCGTTGTGTACTGTGTGGTGCTCATTTGACTGTGCTCCTGCCGTGCGTGAGCAACCCCGTGAATATTAAGGCATGTTGACATTTGCAGGTACTCAGAGGACGGTCTAGATAAAAAAAGATTGATCTCCGCGCCCCTCCGCTCAGCGCAGCTGTGGAGTGTGGAGCATATAAATGTGAACTCAAAGGCGACCAACAGGGGTGAGAGTTTGGCAGCTCTGATTCGCCAAGCCCATGCCTTTTTCATCCTGAATTCTGGGGTTTAGGGCAGCAGAATGATTCCTGGGACAGCTTCTTGGTCTGGACAGCTATGCCTGGTTGTTCCTACAGCCACACAGTGTCCCATCCCCGTGGAGGGGCATCAGCTTCCCACCATGACCTCGCTGAGGAGCTGCAGGAGAAGGTCCTCGTGGATCACCAGCGCGGGGAGAAACGCAGGACCTGAGCTCTTTGCACTCGGCGTGGAAGATGAATATCTGCCTTTGCACTGGGCATGTGGGGAGAAGAAGTCCTATCTGATGCAAAGTAACTTTTATACCAAGAAATATGGTCTACAAAAGTAGTAAGTGTGAAAATGTGTTGGTTTAACTTCTCATCCGTATTTTAATCCTTGTACATTATACAAAAACATATTTGATTTCCTACCAAAGCACCAGTATGAGATATATGACAGATCTATGCCATTATGGATTTCTTACCTCCTGAACAGTTGTTAAGCTAAGCAGGTGGTGGCCTTCTGGTGCTCTGCAAGCAAGCAGAGTAAAACAACTACAAAAAAAAAAAAAAGAATTAGAAAAGTGTTCAATAATTTTTACAACTGCATTATTCGCTTTTCTTTCTGTTCGGTCCATTTTCAAACAGTCACCAGTCGGTCAGAGCTGAAAAGGCAGCCAGGCCTCTCCAGCTGATTAGTGTGGAAATGCATTTCTAGAGTGCCTCCTCTTATGTAGTTTAATTAGTGCAAGCTTTACGTGTTGATGTATGTTGTAGGGATTATGAGAGACCACTGGAGGTATGTTGTTGGCACCATGTGGCAATCCTGCAAATCATGCCCAGTTACAATCCTGTGTTTTCTTTCCCATGTGTAAATTACTTAAAGTATGTATGCATCTATACATCAGGTAGCTCTCTTTTAAAATACATATTAAAAAGAATGGTGATTTGGGAACAAGACCCTGTAGTCTTTTTAGTTTCTCCAGATAATATAAGAGTAAAAATATCCCAAGCCCATTGGAAAAGATAAGAATTCACCTCTGAGTGCAAGTTTATAATTCATGACCTTGAGCTCAGCTGTTTTACGGCTATGCATTTCGAAGTGAGTAGGGTGGAATTCTGTACAAGGTAAATCCGTTCAAGGCCAACACAATTCTCTCTCTTCCTGCTTTTCAGCACAAGTACCCCTCAAAATAGAAATAATTAAAAATGGTTATTTATCATGCTAAGAGTGAGAGTCCTCATGGGAGCTGTCTTGATATATGTGTCTGCATCTTGTTATTGAACCTTCTGGAAAATGCTTCCACACATGCATTCACAGTGTCCATTACACAAGGTAGGATTTATAAGAAGCAGCTGATTTAAAAATAGATCATGGAACTGCAGCTGAACAGTCTCTGCGGACAGGAAAGCACAGCGCCTCCGCGGCCTCCCTGTGTCGGACAGCAAAGCGGATGGACCGCGAGAGCAAACAACCCGGACACCCACCTCCAGGAGCGTGGAAACTCTCGGTATTCAGCCCGAGGAGCCCGGCAGCTGTGAGCAGGAGATCCCCAAACCCGGGCTCAGGCAGAAAGGGTAAGTGTGCCAAGACCTGGAGTGCTTCCCAGTCAAAATAAGAGGAGCTATGGAGAAACATGTGAACAGGACTGAAGAATTGGAAAAAAAAAAAAAAATCTTTCACTGAAAAACATGTTCATCTCAGTATCAGCAATGTGCCTATTTCATCCCCTTATAAAGTAAGGTAACGAATGAAAAATCTGATTTAAAATCGAATAATATCTAACATTGCAGTTAAAATATGGTTCAGCAGAAAAACCTTAACTCTGACCCGACATGAAATCTCTGGTTTCCCCTGGAATGCCAAAACATAAATTCAGAATCAATTGCTTCTCTAAGATATTTTGCATCATTGCAAGTCGAGGGCAACCTGCCAAGTATAACATTAGTATTGATGCCTGCATTTGGTGCTCTCCTTTGGAAGTGTATTGATCTTAGTGGTCTGGAGATGCCCATATTACAGTCAGAGGAGGCATTGCTGCTCAAGTAAATTTACGCAGCTGATTTTGAGCAAGCTATTAAGAAAGCGGCGGGAATCGCAGCAGATGGGACGTAGCACAGGCTGCAAACGGCACGCGGGGGTCAGTGCAAGCACACTGCGGGCAGCCTGCGCTGCGTCCGGGCGGCCACAGCGGCGATGCTCGCAGCGCTCGGCGAAACCTGCATTACAGCGGCTCCGTTTTGCTTGTGAGCTCTAGGCACGTGGCTGCCTGCAAGGGGTTAAGACCCTTTGCTCGAGGTCAGAAGCTCCGCGTACCTTCAGAAACAGATGTGCCTTAAAACGCTTCCCGCGGGAGCGGAGAACGGACAGGGAGCAGAGACCGACCCCCCTGTCGTCACCTGCGGGTCGGACACCCCGGCATTAGGACGTCTGCAAGAGTATCGTGCAGGTCGCAAGCGATTTTTTTAGCACACCTTGCTTAGTAAAATAAACAGCTCATCTATTAGAATCGGCACAAATGCGATTGAAATGGCAATCTTAAGAATTTAAATACCATAGAGAAACAGTAAGTAAATTATTGAATCATAAATAAAGATCACTTATTTTGTTTCAAGCTTTATAATGAAAATTCTTTTCTTATTAAAAAAATCAAAGAGCTATTACTGTTTTCTTGGGTTTTTAAAGGAGTAATGAGCAGTAAACTCAAGCAATTATTCACATACATTATTAAATGTCATTGTTAAACAACTGCATATTATGAAGAGGAAGAGACATCAGTTCAAGGCAGAAACTTTGGTCCGATTTCATACTCTGTGAATCCTCTTTCTGCAATGTGATGCTTGAATAATTTTATGCACAGCATTTCAAATAAAGTAGAGTTTCCTTGATATCTATTTGACTATGAGTTTAATTGAAATGCTTCTTATACCATCTTGTGTGTTAATTCAACCAGTAAAAACCCCTATGTGCTTCTAAATGATACAAAATTAGATAGTATATCGCATTTTAAACATGATATATAATGACACTAAAGAACTTGTATTGCCTTTACCAATTGACTACCTCAGAGTTTGCAGTTCTCTTTATCCACAACAATAATTATTCCAGCAAGAGCACTTTTAATTAAATGTCACTCTTTAAAACCAACAAACAAGCACAAGGTCGAGTATCCAAGGTGAAGCAGTCCAGATTCTTTGGAGGGGGAGGAGGAAAGACTCCTTCAGAGTTTTCTGTCAAATGCTTTATTACTCCTGATAGTCCCCGGAGGATAATCAGAGTTGTAGCAAGTTTTATTATTACATTCATTTCCTATTTAATACATTGATATTAGTACTTAGAATTTGGTATGTTAAACTCTACAATAATAGGGAACCAAAACTGCCATAAAATATGATTTAGTACAAAATATCTTAGAAATTAACATACAATCTTTTCTAATAAAAGTATAAAGTTTATTCTACTTACTTAGATGTAAATAAATCATTCCAATTCTGATCCACTAAATAAAAATATTCTTAAGACCTTCAAAATGTCATTGTTGTATGACCAAGAAAGAAGGCTGCACTGACTAAAAAAAAAAAAATCTGAACCAAAAATATTTCAACAGACTTAGACGAAAACTGAAGGTATATGTATGAAAAACAAATGGAATAAAGGAAAAGTTAACAGTAACAAATATTAATGAAGTAGTAGAAATTTACAATAATATTAAGGGAAGCAAAGGAAAGAAGGAAAATCAATATCTAACAGAAGTCAGAATAGTAAAAATAGGTTTTCTAGTGAATATTACAAATAAAAATAATTCTAATTATGGGACTGGTGCATTTTGAGATGGAAATGGAAAAAGTCAAAGATAAAAGTGGAAGAGGCAGAAGTATCCAGTACCTATGGCCGTTCTGTGTCTGGGAGAAAGCGTCATACCATAAGAAGATGAAACACTTCTCATTCCAAAATTAACTCAGGACATATACTGAAAAGAATCTACTAAAGCTGGTCTTTCAAAGGCCGGAACCTCCCGATAACTCAGATCAAAGTGTTTTAGAAGAGGTGGCCACGGCGCTCTCTGCAGCCTCCGCGCTCGTCCCCGAGTCCCGGGGAGGTGGCGGCAGTCCCTCCGCTCTGCAGGAAAGCCGACGTCGTGCCGGTCCCGGCAGAGGGCAACCGGGATGGCCCACGTAATTATAGGACTGTCAGACTGTCATTTATCTGGGGAAAAATAATGGGACAGCTGATATGGGACTCAATTAATAAATTAAAGAAGGGTAATATAAATAGTGCCAATCAAGTACCGTGTACTGGTAATAGATCCTGTCAAATCAGACTGACAGCTTCTTTTAATGAGATTATGATTTTTTTTGATAAAGATAATAATGTTGTTGTAGCAGATTTCTGTACAGTGTTTGACTTGGTACCACATGACATTTTAATTAAGAAACTGGAAAAATATAAAAAAGTGCACATAATAAACACGCAGTGCATTAACAACTAGTTCACTGTCTGTTCTCAAAATGTAACTGTAGATCTGGAGTCACCACCACCATCCTTCTAGTGGCATCCCCAGAGTTCAACTTCCAATGGGGTAATGCAATTCCTGGGTGCACAACAGGGCAAGCTTTACCCCTTTATTACTTTTTCTCACTCTTATCTTTGTATTTAACAGTGGTGCAACCACAGAGCTACCGTGTCCTGTTGGACTTCAAAGAAGCAACAAAACAATGAATAAAAGATTCAAAGACATATTTAGCAGTGACAGATGCCAGGAGCTCAGTTCATTAGAGAGTGAGACAATTGCCATCTACTAGTAATGACATGAAGAAAAAGCACTAGAGAGAACATTAATTAGTGGCTCTTCAAATTAAGAAAAAGGCATGAACTCAGCATCTTGAAGTTGGAGTGTTATGAACTGGAATGGAAATTTGGTACTAATCCTTACCAGTGAGGACGATGAATCATTATCAAGGGTCATTAAGGGATGGGTGGAGTCCCCATCCCTGACAATTTTTTTAAATCAGGATTGTGTGCTTTCCAAAAGAGCTGCTCTAATCCAAGGCGCAACTGCTCAGTCGGTACAACAGGCCATATTAGATGTTCCCTGTGGTCTCTTCTGATCTCTGAATCACAGTGTTTGGAAAATACTTTAAAACTCTAGGTAGTTGGAGAAATTATTTACAAGGTCATGTGGACTTTCTATCCCAGATTTCATTACTTTTCCATGAGTCCGATGGAATTCATGACTTTAACAACATGGGATCGAGTTTTTGTGCTGTCAGTCCTGGCTCTGCAGACCATGTAGTGTCACAGTCGCGCCAGCTGGAACCTCAGATGGTGCTGCAGAAATAGAAACGAGGTTCTGGGAGCAGCAGCGTAGACTGGGACCGAGGATGTGAGCACTAGGCTCTATGGTAGTTTCTCTGATCTTCCACCAGCACTGCTCCTCCATGCTCTCATTGCTTTTGGCGGCTCGCCATCTATCTTGACACCTATGCTCACTATTTTTATCCAAAGTCCTGTCAGTCTGGAGTCTGCTGTGTTGTTCAGCATCTCAGTCCTGTCACAGGCACTTCTGATGTGCTCCCTTGGTTGGGAACTAGGAATTCAGTTTTCTCGTGTCAGTTTGCAGGCATCCCCTGGCAGGGCATCAATAAACGGGGGACTCTTAGGGTTCAGCAGCAGTGCAATAGTGTTAGCGTTGGTTTAGTTACAAATGCTATCAATTTGGTCTTGATAGCTTCCCACATCACAAGTATGGGGTTGTTGCTGGCCACCAGAGCATGTGCATAGAAGAAAATGCACACGCTCGACCGGGTATTGCAATGACTATACTCTTGAGCTTTCCTTAGAAGTGTAAGACAGAAATTAATAGTGAACAGAGCACAGACTCTCCTGGACAATGAGAAATGCCGGTAAAAGAGGATGCCTTGGTAGAAAACACATAACTCAAACATCCAGCACAGAATACAAAAGAGTGGCATGCATGAGAAAGCTATAGTGTCACTAATTTTTCTCAGTTTTTTGCTTTGTTTTACTTTAGGCAGTGACCCACATTAGCCAACTATTTCAAAAACCACGAAAGGTATTTAATGTAGACATCTTTTACATCTAAAAGCTCGAATATCCCAGACGACTGCTTGTCTTTGTAAAAGTTGTCTTTAAGGACTGTGGCAAAAATTAAACATAGTGTGAATGGCCAATTTTCTGAATGACAGCATAAATCAAAACTGGAGGCAGTTGCCTAATTAAAGCTGCACAAATAAATGACTTCTTAATATTTTGGCAGTTCCAAGAAATCCAGAAGTCATTTCAGGTCAAACGAAATGCTTCATTTAATCCTAAATTATACTCTTTGATATATTTTGTTTCAGTTCTAAGGAGTCTTTTATCTCTGAAACTGAAAGGCATCCTGACATTTCTTAATCAAAATAATAACATTTTCTACTTAAAAATATAAGCTGAAGTGTTTTTAAATCAGAAAACACACACGTTTCATTAGTGAGTCTGAAAATTAGGTTTTCAAGCTTTGGCAGTTCCATCCAACTTTTTATTATTTTCCTCTGGTAAAATTCAGAAAACCTGGAATAAGTTCATGACCGTTTCATTGTCACCGATACTTCATTCTCTGCCAAAAGAAGCCAACATGCCCCGTTCCAGCTGTGAGCAGGTGGGACAGGATGGGGAATGAGGCCGGCTCAGTCGAATGAAGGATCGCGCTCCTCTGCACGTGCCACGCTCTTGCAGAAAGGTAGGTGGTAGAGACGCTGGGCAAACAGGGAACTGGAAAGAGGCTGAAACAAATGACTTCAAAAAGAAAAATAAGAAAGGGCTTCAACTTGAAATAATGACGGTAATTAAAGAAAGAAATGGCAATACATTTTTTGCATCCTTCAGTGTGTCAGTGACACAGTGTGCTCTAGCACAAATCAGTCCGCCGCTCCGACTCTCCTCAACCAGCCCCTAGGCGCAGGGGACTCCTGCTCCCCTCCTGCCTGCAGCCTCTAACCGACCCCACGCTGAGGTAGAGGGAATTGGTGTTCGCATACTTAATAATGGCTTTATCACGAAAAACAAAAGTCAAAATAAAAAAAAAAAATGTTCGGTTATTTGAAACACTGAAAGGCAACCTCGTTATTCCTGATGCAGAAAGTCCTGCAAGTAGGAAGAAGATCCCTGATGCTGTGGCCCACTGGTGGCCCCGTTCCTTGGCAGCTGGAAGGAGAACGTCAGGTGTGCACCAAGACCCTCTCGGTGTGGTCCGTCTTGCCTAGTCTAGACTTGACTTTCAAACCTTTCCATCCTGTGTAAGTGCATTTCTGGTGGTGTCAGCTATGACTATGCTGTGAAGAATTAAATGGAACCGAGGCAGATTGTCATATAAATGAACAGATGGGGAACTTGGATTATATTTAGAAAACAAACAAATAAAAAGGGTAGGGTAGGGTAGGAGGTGCTTGCATGTGAAAGCAGAGATTTTTGTGATGTCTAGCTTAGCAGTGCTTATTATCCCTGGGGAAAATACAATGGCCAGCTGATATCAATTGCCTACACCCAATAAAATATGATTTTGAGATAAATCATAAATCCTACCCATTCCAGCAACACTGATACGCCTCTGGAGAAAGGCCAAAGCGGGCAGGACTCCAAGTGTGACCTCAACAAACGTCTTGTGATAAAACCGCTGGCCAGTAGTGGTCACATTCCTGGACTTGGCAGAACATTTTACTATCCCTTGGCTTCCTGATGTGTTGGAGGAGGCAAAAAAAATTCCCAGATAACATGCTATGAATTTCTTCTGGGCACCTCAGAGGAATGCTTAGTGATCTATCCACCTTCCGTCGCAGAGAATTGTGATAGTCTATCCAGGGAGGCTTCCCCTCTCCTGCCATTTAGAGAGGACCTCTGTCCTCCCTTCCTCATAAAAAGGCTTAAAAGAAACCGCTGTGCTATATTTAGAACTAACCCATCTCTCAGCGCCGTCTTCACACATGAAGGCAGAGTATGATCTGAAGAAAAGTATTTTGATTTTAAACAGTTTCAGAATCAGAGTTACCAAAATGTGATATCATTTTAGGCTTTAACAGCAGCACTGGGCCTGCTGCTCCTGCAGATGTTTGCTTATCCAGATTTTACACCTCACTCTGACATGCTAAAATTCAGAGAATAATAACCAGGCTTATTGAAATATAACTACTGAGGAAGAAAAAACAGAATTTAGAAAAACAAGGATTCTGCTTGTGGAGAATTAGCTGAATTGAGCTCACCTCCAGGAGATTATGCTCCATCAGAAAAGCAGATGCATTTTCTGAAACTTTTAAATATCTCTGAACATTTTACAGAAGATAGGCATACTGTTATAAATAGCTGTCATGCATTTCTAACACTCAGAAGTTCAGTTTTTAAGAGCTTTACACTTTTTTTCCCCAACAATCACTGAATTTAAGGTTAAGTTTTATTTCCTGTACACATTAAATGAACTCATTTTATAACAACTCATTCATTCGTGGCTTCAGGACTGACCAACATAATTTTATTTTCACCCAAATACAGCAAACTTATTTTTTCATATGCTTATGTCTCATTGACTTCAGTGGACACTAAGCATAAACTTAAATTATTAATGCATTTGAATACTACACTGAAGTGAAACCCTAGTCAGTCAAAGGAGGACTGTCAAGAGTCCTGGTCACTCCTGTGAAACATTCAATTATAAGAACCAGTGCAAATCTGATGTCATGAGAACAAAAAAAAAATTGGGTTGTTTTGCATGTATTTTTGTTCCAGAAAGATGGAGAAAAGAAAGAGTGTGGAGAGAAGTGGAGAAAAGAACAGTGGAGTATAGAGAGAAGTAAAGAGAGGTCTGGGAGATCAGGGCACATGGCTAATTTTGTGAGATATTCAACCAATTCAAACAAAGAACTTTCAACAAAACTTAAATGTACGGCCAGAAAGAGAAATCTGTGCCTGAAAGTTGAATTTCTGGCAAAGTGCTCAAAATAAGGCTAAATAAAATTTTAGAAAGATCACTCTCGTATTTCTGAAATCTATCATTATCAACCACATACAGTTCTCTTAAGCTCTTAAACTTCTCTAGATCCCTTCAAGGAAGGAAATTCTCAGTTGTAGGACTTTTTTCCTCAAGATGCCTCAAGTTCCGGTGTTCTCATAAACATCTACTGCAATAATTTCACTCATCACCTCTTTGCCATTTGCTCAGCAGGATAAAAAGCAGGATAACGCTCCTGCTTTGCTTGGGGCTTACATCAAGTCACAATCTTCAAAGACACCTAACATTTGTGTACAGCAACGACAACAGGATCGAATACTGAATTGATGGTTAGAGGCTTGTCCTCCCGGGGTGCGACAGGGTTACGTCTGCACGGAGCAGTGACCTGGCCTTGTGCTGGATGAAGTCCACCTGAGCACTTCAGGTGCGTGCACAGACTCCTGTTATTTGTTCATGCTCTCTCCAGTCCTTTCGCCTTCCCCACTGATACAGCAGGACACAAGAGGATCTGCCTGCGATGTCTTAAAGACACATTTATTTGCTGTTGTGTCCGGATACAGCATCCTCAAAACAGTATTTTCACAACTCTTACCTTACATCCATAAACACAGAAGAGAATCTAGGTTTCTGTGCAGCACATTTTCTGATCATCTTTTCAGACTGCAAGCAGCAGCAATTTTTTCTTGCACTCATTTTCCAAAGCATAAATTCTCTCTCTTATATATTGGTCTTAAATTTAGCCTGCAGAGTCTAAAATGGACTAATTTGATAAAATTTTATCTTAAGGGGCTGAAAAAAGAGAAATCATATGAAAAAAAACCTACAAGGAGTGTGGAAGTTAATATGTAGGCCATCTCCCACTTCAACTTATAACTTCATTTAGCTCCTAGACATGTAACATCAATTTGACCTCAATTAAACTCACTTAATCCTATTACACTTCACCTCTGCATTTGGTTCTGTGCTTTACAATGCAAGCTGATATATTATAAAGAATAATTCCAATTATGTGTGTGCTGATGGATTAAAGATGACATATGTCCTGATGGAGGGTGTTTGGAGGAAAAGGGCCAGAAATGGGGAATGTGGAAAAACTCCCTTTTATAGTTAAGAGCTGTTATCTCTGCCAAGTTAGAGTCTAAGAAGTGTACTGCTTTGACTCTAAATTAGGGAAGTGACTGCTGCAAACTCAAATGCGGTCTTAGACGCTAAGTCAAAACATTCATCACAGCAGTAAACATCTGCCAAGTCTCATGTGTTCAATCTGTTGCAGGGCCAGATCCGCATGGGACAGGCATATGCTTAATGTTCTTCTTCAAATGGGTACCGAAGCCCAGTGGTACACTTTTATGAGGTCTCTGGGGTTGTACCGCTTTAACATATTTTACCTCAGTCTGCTTTCACAAATGTGGCAGCAGAACCGTTTCAATCTCTTTGCCTACTAAAAAATAGCGATTAAATGTGGTGTCCGTTAGCAGTACCAAATACATAGTATACAGTCCACAAAACTTCATTTTTAAACAGATTTTCTTCATAATCATGTTTAACGTCTGATAATAGATTTTTACAATGATTTCCTCATTGAGTCTTCTCAAATACAGCATCTCTGATGTAACATAACTTTTAAATTCAATACAATGACCTTAATTTAATTGGAATAATAATAGGGATATAAGGCATTCAAAGCAGACCCAAAAGCAATAAATTGTGTGCCCATGAAAAGGACAGTATTCACTGAGCCATTCCCCAGACGACTCCCACTCCGGCTGAGAAGCCACTCGAGCCATCCAGCTCTGCAATGTGCTTTGCCTTTGTCTGGACGTCGGTTTGGGAAAGCTGCTGTTTCTGCCATCTCAGAGTTACAAATTCTTGGGTAATAACTCTGCCTTCCAGCTATGCACAGTGAGCTCTGGATTGCCTACGCTGGTAGTGCCTGCAAAACTCATGCATATTACAGGCGCTGATTGGTGGAAAAAAATCAACTTTTTTTTTCAAGCAGGGAGGACATTTCAGCAAAATGGAAAGTCATGCCGTCAAAATCTTTCTATTTTTTGCAAAAAGAAATAAAAACCTCCATGAAAATCTAAACTTTTGGCATATTTTTGTTCATTCTTCTGACAAATGAAAATCTTTATTTTGAATTTGTAGAAAGAGTTTGGGCTTTTTAAAGTTGTTTACATTTGACAACAGGAGCCTTACAGGAAGCGTTCAGGACTTTCAGAGCAGTCGTCTCACCGGAATGGGTAATTCCAGCCAGTTTAGAGGCAAGGGAGGACTGTGAAAAGTCTGTAGCTATGATTTTGGAAGATCTCATCTAGATCTTGGAGGAAATCTCTAGAGTATTTCTCTAGAAAAATGAGACAAATATTACAATATTGGAACAATTAAATGAATGGAAATAGCTAACATGAGTTTCTCATTTAGATTCGGTGCAATGCCTTTATGGAACGCACATAGGAAGGATTTCAGTTCTCCATGAACAATTCAACTAATAAAATTGTTCAAATGGTGAATCATATAGCCAATTTCTGTGTCATCAATTCCTGCCCAACAATATATGTCATGTATTTTCTCATCACAATGAAGTTGTGGTAAAATTAATTTTAAATGTCCAGAAGCTGTGTGACTGAAATACAGACCGAGGATATTATTACAAGATATGAATCCAGCATACAGAAATCCTTCCCTCATGCTATGCAACATCATCTATAACTTTCTTTGTGCCATGAAATACTATTTCATGCTCTTATTTGATGACACATGAAAAAAGATATCATATAAAAACAACAGAGAATTGCAAGATTATACGCAATAAATACTATAACTGAATTCATTTATCTGCACCGCACAAGACACTATTATTGGAAGATTTAAATTTGGTCTTTGTTTGTTAGTGGGGTAAACTGTACTTCTGGCTTTCAAAACACAGTGTAAAGAGGACCTGTTGTTCAGTGGGGTTCTGTCCTGGCACTCCACGACTTACGGCAGCGCGAGCCCAGTATTACTTCTATCTCTAAGAGATATTATTGTATACAATTATGAAAGGTTCAGAAAGAATATTTGGGCTTTGTTTCTTGTTTTTTTTTTTAATCATATGTTTAAAGTTAAAGGTATTTCTGTTACTTATGAAAGTGAAAATAAAATATTTATTTTAGTTTTGTCTAGGGGTGTACACTAATTTTAGCCTTAAGTTATTACTTATATTCCTGATGCTTCTCAAGTGTATTAAAAACTAATACAAATCTGCATGCACTACAAATATACATGTTTTGGAAGCAGGATTTTCTACTGCAGTTGCTTTCACCCCATTCATCCCCTGTTCTTGTTACACAATTTCATTTTATCTTGGCATCACTGTTGCTTGCTTCTTCTGGGCAATGTTTATCTCAAATTTGTTTTCATAGACCTATTACATGGGGGCCTCACCGGAGCCTCTGTAAGGAAAATCCCGGCATGGCCAGAGGCGGGACGGTGAGGGGAGCAGCTCCGGATCCCTGCCGAAGTGTGGGCAATGGTTTGGCCTGGCTGTCGGAAGCTGTCCGAAATTCACTACTGCAAGTACTTCTCCATTTTCCATTAGTTTCCAGGTTTTCAGGATGCTGTTTCAGATGCTAACATTATTTTAGATTATGTTTTCTAGTGACAATTTCCAGGCTTTATATCCTGTGTCCTTCAATTTTATACATATAAGAATATGTGTGTGTGTGTCTGTATATACACACATATGTATATATACATATATACATACATGTATACATACATATATATACATGTATATGTATATGTGTGTACACACACACACACACACACACACACACACATATATATATATATCCTTTTTCAAATAGCTGTAGGTGTTGCATCTTTTAACCACTGTATATTTGTAATACCATCTGTTGATTTCCCAACAGGGCCTTGACCAGCCAGGGCGTAGGCTTGGTGCAAGTACAAAATCTGACTGACTTCAGTAAGATTTAGTTGTTGACTACATGACTGAGACCACAAGAATTCTGTTGCAAGACCAGGGTTCCCTGGAAAAAGGCAGAGAGTGGGATTTTTCATTTTCCTGTTTATTGTCTGAGAAAATATTTTCCTGGATAATAAATTGCTGAAGATTAGAAACACCAAAGATGAAAAATCAATATTTATTAGCATGGTCCTTAACTGCCGGTGTTCTGGTTATTGAAATGAGTGCATCGTGCCCAAATCAGAGGTACGATTTTTCTGACTCTAATAGAGCTAGATTGCTTTTTTGTTATTGCACACAAAAAAACCCTCTAAAAACATTCAGAGCTTGTACAGCGAGGTAATTAGTTACCGGAGAGTGTTCTTCTTTCCCATGAGGAACAGCAATTCATCATTTAAACTAGAAACATGAACTGACCCAGGCAAAACAATCTCACAGAATTAGGTAGCAGTCTGTCTCAACCAAAAAAAAAGCCAAAATGGGATGATATGTAAGGACGGCTCACGACTGAAAATTACAAAACTGAATTAGAATATTATTTCCTCTCATTAGTCAGCTGAATTTAAAGTTGTCTAATTGTGAATATTGCAAAGTAGTATTGATTTCCAAACTAAAGGTCTCTGTTACATGGAAGACTGACATTCAGGGAAAAGTTATTGAGTAAGTGTTTGCTGACTGGCTTTTCCTAGCTATCGAAGATATCTTAATAAATTAAGGAAGTGTAAATGACCAAAAAATAAGAAAAAAGAACATTTTTTGTATGGTATAAATCAGCACAGAGCCACCAACGGAATCATCTTGATTTATGCCAGCTGTAACTCTTGCCCACAACGTTTAACTACTTTTATTAAATATTTAATTATCCCTTTGAATATTTTCCTTGATCTCTGCCCTCTTCTCTTGGGGTTGGTTCCCAGGCAGCCAACACTGACACTACTTCTATAAGAATATTAAATGTTTATAGTGATTTTTATATTAGATGATCTCAAACTACTTAACACAGTAAGAAGGGTTCGTCACCTTGCCATTGAAATGGAATATGTCTGCTCTGACAACATTATTTACTACAAGGTTTTTAGGAGAGATTAACATAGGCAACTAAAAAATACAGTGGCAATTTAGATGGAGTCAAAATGCAATTATTAAAGCTGGAAACTGTCCAGGAAATGAAGATTAACCTACGTCCTTACTTCAGGGAAGGTACCATAAGATTTTTAAGTACTTTAATTGATTTGGGCTTCTGTTTTACATCTCAGTCTAAAAGGGGTCATTTCTACCATTATGGGTTAGATTCAGTCTGAGAGTAAGCGATGCAACGTGCTAAACGTGCATCTTACCCTCTTTCTTTTTCAGCTGTAATTTGCTACTTTGGGTGTAATTAAGTGAGAAGCTTTATTTTTGTTATGATATAAATTAACGTCTTAGAACAGCACCCAGCCAAAAAGGGAATTATTTTGCCGCGCTCTAGTATGCATGCCATATGCATGTAGAAGTACAAATGGAACCGGCTATTTTAAAGGCATCAATAGACGTATTTTGCATCTGGTCTTGCCGGCTGCCGAGGGAAAGCAGTCCCGGAGCAAATAACCTCGTGCGTCTCTGGTAACGACGCGGTTCTGAAGTTATGAGTCGAGGAAGCAGTTTGGCATGTGCTGGTCTCTCAGCATAGACCCACTGGGGGATGTCCTCATGTTGAAATAGCAGTTTATGCCTCATGTTAAAACAGTAGTTTATTCTTGGCTTCTTTTAGCTAGCCACAGTTATTCAGATTGCCGCACTAGGTATCCTGAGAAGTTCTTCGGCAAGGACGCTTAAGGACGGAGAGTTTATGCAGGTGTCTTTAGGTGAGGCAATTAGAACGAGCATAAAACTCGCGCAGTTACAGTCATCAAGCCACTTTTGCTCAAAGGAAACGTTGTCATTAACGACAATTCTTCAGAGTGTCGTTGCACGTTCGTCAGCCCCTTGCACACGCGTGTTTTGGGGACAGAAGTCAGCAGCAGCGTTATGGGCAAACTTCCCAAGAACACGGGCACCTTCCTACCCCTTGGGACCTCTGGGGAACGCCACCGCAAAGCGTCACCAGCTTTTATTTTGAAAACGTTGGTGTTTCAGTCAAGGCATTTAACCAGCGTGCTGGAGCCCGCAGCCCGCGGCAGGTCTCGTGAGGAGCCCACCACCTGTGTATTAGTGCCGCCGCCGCGGGAATCGGTGCCCGCTGACGGCCTGCTTCCCTGGACTGGCAGCGGGTTAACGCCAACACCACTGGGAGACGACCTGTGAAACCGGCTGCAGCGCCTGAGCCGGGGCAGCAAAGCCGCCGTCCCTTCCTGTTAAGAAGCAAACTCTTGTGTGATGGGGCAAACGGTTTTCGCCTCGGTTCAGAGATTTTTTTCCAAATAGAAAATGCTGAAAGAATAAGAATCAAAACTGCACAATGAAAATCAACTGAAACATACTTATTTTCTCCCATGCAGCCATTAGTTTTAATTCTGTGCATACATATATAAACTTACTACGCTGAATAAACTTGTATATACTACTAACTATGCTGAATAACTATGAGAAACTTTTAGATATAAAACCATGGAAAAGTCATTAAATGTGACCGGTTAATACTTATATAAAAAGTAGAACATGTTCTTCTGTACCAGTCCCTGTAAACATAATGTATTGATATTTAGGAATAATAACAAAAAAAGTGTCTCTGTGGACAGCAGCGTAGCTGCTCGAGGCAGGCACGCGTGGAAGAAAGCGGTAAGAGAGGAAAGTGGTTTAAACGTAACTCCAGCCTCCCCGGAGCGGTGCGAGGCGCCTTTAATTACCGATCTCCTGCAAGCGGACCAACGAACCGAAGGTCTGTCGGCCACCTGAGTTGGACCTGGCAGAACTTTTAAAGAGGGGATTGACTTCACGCTTACTGGGGTGAAGTCCTGACCACACGGAAACCGGTGGGGTCGTGCTTGGTGCCCAGCTGACTCGGCGTCTGCAGAGCCCCGGCCAGAGCCGGCGAGGCGTTTGCACCGTCTGACCTCGGGCATCTCACACAGGGGTCTGAATTAATTAGAGACCTAACGGAGCGTCTCGAGCACCTAGCCGGCCTGCAAATGCAAGGATGTTTGTACTTTTGAGAGGACTCTTCTGGGGTGAGGCTTTCAAAGCTGCTCAGAGAACCTGTGGAGCCAGCTTCCCATAGAAATTAATTGGAAATGGGCTCCAACAGTTGTGAAAAATCCCGCTCCAAGGCATTGCATTCCAATTTTATGGAAATGGAAGGAAAAATTATGAGTTAAAAAGATCTTGCAGTCATTACAATGCTATTTCATGAGGTGTCTACCAGTTTTATTACAATAAAAGATCTATACAAATCTATACTATTCTAAGAGAAATTCCACTAAATTTCTGTTCAAATTTAGAGTCTCTACTACATCATGTGCGTATTCATGTTATGCAGCTCTTGGAGTAAATCAGATGCTGAATACACAGTTCAGAAAAAAATATATACAGTTCAGTCAAGGGCCCGTTCTTATGTTTTAACATCTCTCATTCCCCTGATTCCCAACCTCTCCTCATATTCTCTCTAATCTTCTTTCTGCTCTTATGCCTTTCACATTCAGGAGGAATAATTTAGCTCAGTAACACTCTTGTAAAATGAGTGGAGGAAAAAAAGTCCAAAAGGCAGTCATAAAAATGGAGTTTTATACATTTGATATGTAATAACTATACTTAAGATGTACTTAAAGACAATGGGCAGCATCTTCCTCAATGTGTTATTGCTTCTTGCAGCAATGCTAGCCCATCCCTGGCAAATAAATCTCAAAATCCTCTTGTATAGTAATTTCTACCTTTGTTTGATGAATATCAAAAAATGTCCAAAAAAAATTATGAAAAATTTTGACCAAAACTGAGAAAAGCAAAGAAATTCTATATCCAAGATTACTACCTTTTTCTTCTTGGAAATATCAAGGGTCAGCAAAGGATTTTACTCAGCACTAGAGCATTTTGACACAGGACAGGAAATTAAAGGTGGAGTAATAGCTTAACATTGTGTGTTTTTCTTTGATCTGTTCCATTTCAACCCACTGTCTCCTATTTCAGTTTCTTGTTCTTTTTTTCTCATTCAAGTATGTGCTTGAAAGCAATGTGAAAAATGTCATAGAAATAAATTGTCACTAATACACTTCTCAATTTATGTTTGCTTTAGCTGAACCGTTGGTCAGCTCTGAAATATTCTAATGGCCACCTCTCCTTTGAAATCCATCAGTGATCACAGTGAAAAGTTAGAACTTCCCAAATTCTTAGGAATTGGCCTCTTGCTACGGAAAAAATCTCCCAGTGAGAGTGGAGGCAGAGCTAACTGAATAACGAACACAGGGACGTAACGGTGAAGACTTGTAAAAACTCCGCTGTAAATACTTGGGCCGGTTACATGGAGTTTCCATGGCAGATGCACCCTTTTCCAGGTGCCAGTGTGGCTCTGTCCCAGCAGAGAGAGGAGCTCCAGCTTCTAGCACGGACCACGTCCACGAGCCTCGCTGGGAAGTGGAGCCCTGCTCAGATCTCTTCCGTAACCCAGGAGAAAGATCCGTCTTTCTGGCATTCCTACACCTCCCGATGGAAATTTTTTTCCATGATTTTGCTCACTCACTTTTCAGGCAGCAGCCTTTAACAACGACAAAATCCTGCAGCCAGAAGCTTCAGAGACCAACCACACATGGTCTTTTTAACCTGCAACCAGCCAGCTTCATCTGATGCCTCTGGTTCTTGCATTGGAAGAGACAATAAACAGTCATTCCCCATTTAGCCTCTCTCTGCTAACGATTTTATAAACACCTTCTTCTGAGCTGTCATGTTTCCCAGTTGAAAAGTACACTTAGTTTAAAAAGGAGTCCAAGGGAGTCCATAATGATTTTTTAATGCAAAAGAGCCACAAATCCTTTAAACATATCATTGCAATTTATATCTTCATTAGCATCCCAGACCTAATTCTCACTACATACTTTCCAAAAAGAGTAAATGGTATAAAATCCCAGCCTTGAAAGTTAGGGTTTAAGCCTTACAAAAGAGAGCTGCATAACAGAGAAATGCATACAGTCTTTGCCCTAGTGAGTTTAAATCTACAATGAGTATCATCAGTGGGATTTTTCATGACAAAAGTAAGTGCCAGGCGAATAAGACAGACGTCGCGTATAGGTGCTACCCAAAAGGCACAAGGACTTCATGGGGTAGGTCCGTGGCGTCAGTAGAACTTGCAAAGTCCGAGTTACCCCTTAAATTCGCGCCCCCAGCCTTGGGCATTCAGGTGTGGAGAAGGACTCTGCAGGCAGGAGCTCAGCTTTCCCCCGGGGAGGCCAGGGTGGCCTCCGCTCCCCGCGGTCGCTGCGGGATGCGCTCTTCACTTCAGGGGGGCAGCACCGGGCTGCTCTGTGGTGATTAACGATCCAGAACCGGTTCTCGCCACTCCCTCGCTGACATCGCCTCGCTAAGTGATCGCTAATCTTTCCATGATACTGCAAAAGCTTGCAAAATCCAAAGCAAATTTGATTAAAAAAAAAAAAAAAAGTGAGAAAGAAGCAGATGCAAAAGCACAGCACAGGAAGGATGATATTTATGCTGTGATGGATGAAATTAAGCTCCCATTTTCATTGCAAATGGTTGGACATACGGACTGTAATTGGGGAACTTTTAAGCAGAGATTTCAGCTATATCTCACCACAGCAGTTAGTACAGCTGAAATGCCTGACAAATGAAAAATAGCATTGCTTCTCACAACTGCAAGGTCATCAGCAATTGATAGTTTGAATATATTTACATACAGTTCTCTCCTTCTCGGTAAAGGAAACGTATCAATACGGAGGTGCTTTTTGCAGAGCCCCGACGCCCGCTGCTCGCTGGAGGACGAGGTGCACGCGGGGACGGCTTCGGTGGCGGAGCGGAGCCACGCGGGGAGAAGTTGGGTGCTTCTGCCGCAGAGCGAAGCTCCGTCACGCCGGCCTGGGGAAGGGCAGCCGTCCAAAGGCAGAAGCGAAAAGCCCATTGATGCCACCGCCAGGGAAGACGGGGGGAGATGCTGTCCCAGGCCACAGCATGCAGGATCCGGGCAGTGCCGAGCTCAGTGTCCAGCTAGTCAGGAAAACGACAACGATAATACGATGATGCCCTCACTATCCCACGACGCAGGATGGGAAGTGGGCACGAGCTCCTGGTCTCCCTCTGCTCCAGTGGGTCCGGCAAAGAGGACGAGATGCACGGCGGTCCCAGCTCTCCCGCCAGCCCTTCCGAAGAAATAGATGGAAAACGTCCCACCTCACCCCTGCAGGGTGGCATTTCTCGGCACAACCGTGTCTGCGTGTGTTTGGGCTACAAGATCACGCTTCTCCAGGTGGTAATGGCTTTACAGGGGTCTAGGGGTACATGCTCCTGCTGACTTCGGTGTAACCCACCAAAAGAGCAGGATCTGTTTGTCAGCATCTGCGTATTTTGACTTTACTAACAAAAGTATGATGAGTGGCCGTGTCAGAAACACAGAAAGCTTGTCAGATCTTGGCAAAAGCCCTAAATCTAGAACATGGTCTGGAACGTGGGCTGCAAGGTGGTACGTTCCTCCCAGCGCCTGCCCCGTGGAGAGGTACGGGAGTTTATTCCACCAAAAACCTCTCCTGTTTGGAGGCCCAGATATGAGATTCTTCTTATATACATCGGATCGCACATGCAACTACTTCTCTAAAAGTCATAAAAAGATACAAACTGACATTTCGAAAGATGGCTTGAATGAGAATTTTGAAAGCATTTCCATGCCTAAATTCATAAAGTACCATGGAAAATTTCTGCCACAGTCTCTGTCCAAATACTTTTCAGTCCAAATCATAATGAAATGTAAAAGAAAGGAAGTGAGAAAATTTGAGGAGTGCAGTTTGCTTATTGCTTTGTAGATTATATCTACAAGTAACTTTTAGCACAATTTTGATAGTTACACTGGGAATGTGAGCGTGCATTTGTTTTACTTGGTTATTATTATTTCCAGCACAACACAGCCCTGCCACATTCAGAGCCTTCAACTCCCAAACTACAATATAAATAGATGATCATTATTAACAGATCAAATCCCAGCTCTGTGAGGAGCATATTAACGCCACAATTTTCAGGTACCGCTCTAATAAAAATCCTTACTGAAAGACAGTACAGTGCACAGAGCTATAAAGTACTGCTTCTAATGTCCCTATAAACTGCTTTCCAAATTGTTTTATGGAATATTCATCACTCTATGGAAATAACACAGCTCTCAGAAAATTATTAGCCACCTTTTCTCTACTGACCTCCTGTAGGCAAGGCGGTTTGTTTATCCTAATTGAGATCCCAAGGCACCCTCACTGGCCATGGACTCGCTGACAAGCTTTTACAACACACCAAGTGTCTCTAGGGTATAATGGATCTGAGTTTTAATTGCAGGCCTGAAGTCTAATCAAAGAATAGCAGTTAAATGGCGCAATTCAATATTTAGAGAGGTTTGCACAGACAAATGTTCAATAAGACGCACACAAAAAAGTAAAAAAGGTTAAACTGGAGCAGAGGCGGTAAAACAAGTCGCATTAGATGTTATCTGAACTGAAAGTTGATAAATTCAGGTTTCTGTCTTAGCTGCTGCACTGCAAAGAGCAGAGCGACTCTTCGCATCCCGCGTCGGGGGAGCCGGACGCCGGGGCAGCGGAGCGTTCCTGAGCCCGGGCCCCTTCAGCCCGAGCAAATGGGGATAGGACGAGGCTGCCAAGCTCGTTTTCGTTTGCAAACTAAACAGCGACCTGAATCTGCCTCATTAGAGACAAAAGCCAGCTCTCCACACTCACTGCATTATCTCTAGCTTGGCAATTAATATTTTTCAGCTGCCTGCCAATTACTTTTTGCTGAATTATTGTAGATTATTTGCATTCCCTATCTGCAATCCAAATCTGGTGACCTGCTACTGTGCCCGCACTTTCAAAAAGCCTCCATCGGTGCAAGAGCTCACAGAGAGGAAAGGGTGATTGACAGCTGTCCGTCAGCGAGGTAGCCCATCATCTGTCTGCCGCAGCGAACATCCCATACCAGACAGAATTGTTCTAGAGTTCTCAGATGAATAACTTTTGAGAGGATTTTATTTTAAATAAGTTACTTTTATGTGTCTACGAGAGTAAGTTTTAAAGTCATGAAAAGTCAGAACTGAAATCATCCCCTGCCTTAAGCTTTGTAAAAAGTTTGATTATTCCTCTCCGGAATACTGGCATATCGCTATTGAAAACCGTAGTACTCAGTGCTGTGGTTGCAGAATACAGTAGCTGGTGGAGGCTTTTTTCTTTCTTTTTTTTAAACTGGCTGTTAGTTGAAGTAAAATGGTCTACAATTCTCTGTTTCTTGTAAAACAGCAGCTGCAAAGCAATGCCTTTCTGACAATCAGAGAATCTTTTCTTGTGCTCTGATTGAATGTCTGAAGGGCTCTGCTATTAAACAAGATCCGGTGGTTCTTCCCGGGCTTTTACAATGGCACAGCAGTACGTAAAATATGAAGAGTATTTTTGGCAGGGTGTGTAATATTTTAGATATTATGAACCATCACAGAAAGCTTTACAGATAATAGCAGCAGGTCTGGAGCGACGACGGGGTGACGGATGCAGAGAGCGGCGGGGTTTTACCTCCTCATTCCCGCTGATTTATTCCAGCGTCTCCGGGCAAGCCACTTAGCATACTTGCCTTGACTTGTTGAACAAAAGTCTGCCTTGATAGAAAGCGGATATAAAAGGAAAGTTGGTACAACGTTAGTGGATTTGAGCTTGTTTAAGCATTTGGAAACTCAGGTAATATTAAAATAGAAGCACTTTGAATTGTCTGTTTTGTTTTCTGTGGCTGCAGAGGCAAAAATTTAAATAGCAAATGTTTGAGTTCACCACGGAATAACAAATCTGCATGCTAGCCAAAACCTCCCTTTCTTCCCAGGAACCGCAGACAGAACATTTTTTAGCAGCCTGTTTTACACATCATGCGACAACACCTGTTGAAGCCATTTAGAACCATGTGTCACTAGACAACATACACACACCGTGATTTATTTATATACAACTAACTCCCTTAGCGTGAAGCTTCAGGAAAGCCTTTAGATGATAAAGCCTCAACCGTGACTTGGATGGAAGAGCGACGGTGTAGCTTCTGAAGAACGGCAGCGTGCCGGGGCTACGAGCAGTGACCCACGCCGCGGCCGAGACCGAGGTGGCTCTGCGAAAGACGTGGGTGAACGAGGAAGATAGAACAGCGTATGCAGAGCGTCCGTTAAAGCGTAAAAATCCCGAGCTCTCCAGGGCGTCCCGGGAGGCGGCGGCGGCGGCGAGCGGGAGGGCAGAGGGGGCTCCTCCGCGCCGCGTAAAGCACGAGAAATGCGGGAAAGACCTTTGCGTTCGGACCACGTAGCGCTCCCGTGTGACCGCCGGCGCCCGTAACTCAGCGCTGGGCCATTTCGGCTGCTCGTTTTTCCAGCCGATCAGGTTGTAACACAGGCGATTTGAATGCTTGTCCAGTCTGCGCTCTTATATAAATTATTTTCCAATATTAGCCCGGACAGAAATACAGCAGCATGTAAGGAAACGTGGATGCTTTGTAAGAGAGGGTCATGATAGATAAAAATGATAATGGATACTGTAGTGCCATAATCAAAGTCTAATTGTCTCATTAATTAAGAGCAATATTCGGTTATGTATTGGGTCCTAGAGTGATTATGACTCAAATGCCTCCTAACCTGTGAATTTATCTTCCGGCTTACAGTTTTCAGCCAGGCAAAGCATTTGGTGGAGGTCAAAGAGTTCAATTGCTGCTCTAAAATCGAGCTGAACTTTCGGCATGACTAATCATCGATCTGCTGCTCAGCTCGCCGGCTGCCGGGCGCCGTGGGGCGGCTTCGCAGCGCTCCCGCTTCTCGCGGCCCGCGCAGGGAGACCCGGCTGCTCCCTGCAGGACGCGGCACCGCGCGCACCAAACCCTCGGATGAAGATGCTCCAAGCTATCATCGGCATCGTGGTGCCTTGGAGGACCCACGGCCCCCGGTGCCTCAGAGAGGACGGAGCTGCGCAGTCCTGTTGCTCTGGCCAAGGCTGGCACCTCGGGTTAGGGCAGGTACGACCACGTCGCTGACTCGCGGAACAGCAAGTCTCAGCACACCGCTCCGTGCCGCGCTGGTGCCACCGGCTGGTGCCTTGGAACCGTCCCGACACCTGCCGCTGCCTTGCCGAAACACCAAAACACCCCAAAGCTGAACCGCAGAGAAACACTTGAGGGACTCGGGCGGCTAGCCGGTCCATCCATTCAGTCCTTCATGGACAATTTCATGAGCATATTTACTACAAACACCTAAAAAGTCTCTCATTCCCAAACTTTCTGTCACTGATCAAGCTCATTTTCAGAAGTTTCCTGACAAATATGAAAGCTTGTAACATTGACTGTTCTAGGGTAATTAGATCAAGATTCAAGCAATTTGCTGTAGGGCCTGAACTCAGCTCATCCTTCATATGTCTCTTTGCAAGATCTGTCTTTAAATTAGATTATAATGAGCTTGGCAGTACTATTAATAATAGAGCAAATCATGGGAGAGTATGGTTTTATTTCATTGGTATAATGCACACCGTCATGTAGCTTTTTGCTTATATAAAGTAGGTGGCTCTCAAGTTTACATCTTTCTTAATCATAAAAAGAAAATAGTAGGATACATGAGTTTCTAAAACGTAAAAATACTTCAGCTAATTCTGAGCAATAAAATGGCTTTAAAATACAGTTTGATATATTATTTTGAAATAGCCTCACTTAGTTTAATATCATTAGTGTCCTATCTCTGGAGGTTATTTTATTTAAACAGTGTAGTTCCTGGTCCTAATAAATGTAATGGAAGAAAATTGGTTCCTTCTAAATTATTCAATGTCTCCGTTTTCAAGTCATAACGAGGAGCTCGCCACGAGTGACCAGCCGTGGGCAGCAGCCCCGGGAGGCCGGTGGCATGGCACGGCACGGCACGGCACGGCACCGCCACGGGGTAAGTGCCTCCCGCGGCAGGAGATGGGCCGGGGGCTTAGGCATTGATTTGACCGGTTATTTGCTTTGATTGAAGCGCTCGCTGCCCCTGGGTCTCGCGGATGGAAGTGGGGAGGCGACTCCCTCCTGCCAGGGGGAACCGGCCCAGAGACGCCCAGCCTCCGGTTCTCATTTTTTACTGAGCAAATGGATATTTAGACCGAGATGCCAGGGCCTCTTTCTGCGAGAGGAGGAGATGGATGCCTGAACCACAAAGCTGGACTATGTGCCAGAAGGATTGCCATGAAAAAGGGTACATTGGATGGAGCAGGGCATGGGGCCGTGTCGTGAGTGTGGAGCTGGAGCGATGGGTTAGGGTTAGGGTCCTGGGAAGGGGTCCGTGACGGGCTCGTTGGTTTAATCGGGGAGGACTCTCTGCCTCTGGTGACTTCCCTCGCTGCTTTACAGCAGTTGAGATCTTAAAAAGCTTGAATTCTGCAATAAATTTCCTTTTCCAAAAAGACGAAGGGATTTTTTTTCGTCTTTCCTTTGGTGACTCCGCCTCTCTCCCTGATTATCGTGGTCTAAGGAAGAGCAGTTCACTGGCGCGACCCTTCCGAGGGCTCCGTCACTGAGCCAGCGACCACCTTGGGCTCGCTAAGGAAACGCACAAAACCCGCACGTCCGAGTGAGGAGCACCCAGCACGGAGAGGTTGTGCTTAAACCCCCGCGCTCCGCTGGGTGAGCTGCACAGCTGAGCAGTCACTTTAAAGAGCGTTTGTTTTCACTTCTGCAGGAATGCTCTTCGGGACCCGGCTCGGGGCCAGCTGCCGAAGGCACGGGTCGAGCACCCACCTTCCCCCATCCGGGGCCGGGAGTGAAAACACGCTGTTTGTTTAAAGTGTTCTCGTAGCACGTGGGAAGGCAGGAAAAAGAGACACTCAGCAACAAAATATTTAAGGTGCAGGCTTCCCTAGGAAGCTATTTCCAGCCTTAGTCTGGTTGGGTACGTTATAGATGCAGACACAAATTCGCATCATGCTCCAGGCCTTACTACTACAGACACAGTTTCCTCAGGTCATGTTTGCTTTATGCAGAAGCCGACACTAGAAGAAGAAAAAATTCTTGCTGGATCAGTCTTTTTCAATGAACTAGCACTCTCAGCTGTAACCTTGGTAAACTGCTGCCCTCGGCTCTGCTTCAGACACCTCCTTACGAAACATGGAAGTTTAACAAGTCTGTTTCCCTAAATGTAAGGTTAACTAGATTTCACAGAAACGGTGAAGCCAAACACCAGTCTAACTTAAGACAGTGTGTTAAAGGAATTGTATTCGCCTCCTCTCCCAAGCAAGGAGATTTGTGTTTGTATTCGTACGGCTGAGCGCTGTTTCACGTGAACACGACCGAAAGGCAAAGCAGCTGAAGCTCTTGCGGAAGGAGCTGAGCAGTTAAAAGAGCAGGAGCCGACATCAGCCCTAAGGGGCCCAAAGCAGGGAAGAACTAGAGCACTCGAATCACCTTGCGAGTTAGAGGCAAAAGTCCGCACTGCATGGAAGGACACGGAAGATCATCATCCCTCGGTCTAGTCCGTCTTCTCGTTCCTTGAATGAAGCAGGATCGTTACGGGAATGAACTCCTGAGAAGGAGCGGCAGAGTGGCCACATGTCACTGTGCTACTGAATAATGTGTAAATGAAGTAATAAAGTTTTGGAAAAGCCTTATTCTTCCAGAGGACCAGCTCACAGACTTTATCATTATAACTGCCCAGGAGAACTGCCCAAACAAATGAATCACACGTCTGGATGGTCGCTTCACTTACTCCCCCTACCACCCTCCCACTGTGCAAGACCCTGAGAGTTCGTCTGAACAGAGACTTTATCTTACTTGTCTCATCTTTCTCAAAAGCGCCCAGACCAAGATGTAGCATTATTCTTACCTTTTCCCTGTGGCTCATCTCACACCAGGCAGAAGGTTTTTCATTTACATCTTCCACACTTTGTGACACTTCCCTGACTACAAGATGATTGATTAAAGGAGGAAGGAGGGGCAAAGGGAAGCAAACCATGATTTTGTGACTATCTCGATATTTTAATTTCTTGCAATGCCTTAAAGAAGTGTGAGAGCCTTCACTTGCCTGGAGGCTAGTGAGGGATTTGACGCAATGCCATGTGGGAAATTGCTGGAGAAGATGGGAGTGGGAGTGGGTGAAGTATTGCTTTTAATGAGAGACAATCAGCAGCTCTGAAAGGGAGTGTGTCAGGCTCAGGAAAGTTACTAGGGAAGTTCCTCAGGACTCCTTAATGAGACATTTAAAATTTCCATTAGCAGCGCTGGCACAGAAAGTGGGAGTATACTGATGAAATTTGCTGATGACACAAAGTTGAGAGATATTGTCAGTACCGAGGAGGGCTGGAATGTCATATAGAACGAACAAGATGACCTTAAGCACTGGAGTAATGTAACTGGAGAAACTTAATAGCATGAAATGCAAGAACGTGCACTTGGGGTTGAACATCAGAATTCCAGCTACAAGCAGTAGGAAGGGGAAGGGCCTGGGTGCACTCCTCGGCTGCGTCTTTCCCGATCCTCTTTCCCGAGAAGAACCGACATAACCCCCGTCCTTGCACTAGTCCCAGGCTGCAGCAGCTTGCTCTTTCCAGAGGATAGGGAGGATTCAGAGCTTTACTGGGAATAAAATTCTGTAGTTTCAAGCGGACAGGCTGCAGAAATATTGTTAGCAAGAAACGGCTTGATTAGCTTGACTAGCAGTGCAGCTTAAAGCACTAGTGATAAATTGCCAATCTGTAACCAGTTCTGATTAGTACCATGTTTCTAGCTTCCCAGTTAGTTTTACATATTGTGCATATAGAGAGGAAACATGAATGACATTGATCCTTCTATTTTTTTCTTTTAAAAATATGCAAAGTTTTATTAAATTTCAACTTTCTGGAGCAGTTGAGAAAATGCTGCTCTTTCAGTTTGTTTCCATCAATCTGAGTCAATGTTGCTGCTGAAAGGGTGTATCCCACTTTTTAGTCCTGTTAGAGAATTCCCATTTCTCATCGCTCTTCTCCTCTTAAAAAAGACAGATAGAGAAATAGAATAAAAACAAAAATGAGTCTGGTTTTACACTTTCATAAAGAACTAATGAAAATTCAAGAAAGACTTATTTGCATGGCATGGAAAATAGAGATCATAGCATGTTCTCTGTTTCTGCTAGAAATGAAACACTGGTTTTCATTCTGGGTGGCATATCCGAACCTGTTGGGTAGTCATAGATGAAATCTGAAATTAGGTCAACGAAGCTGGTCCACAGCACGACCCATCAACTAACAGAGAGACGGAAGGTGCCAGAACTGTTAATCTTGTGCTCTGATTTCCAGTGAAAATCACATGGAAGTCTCCATCAGACTTCAGAACAAGTCCTTATATATTTTATATGCCTTGATCAAAAACTTCTTCCTAAGTGTACAGGATGACATAAAGAGCAGCATGAGAGATCTTGCTACTTCTTTTTTTCTCATGTACAGGAATAAATATAGATTCAGTGAGGGTGAGAGACAGCAAATTAAAAGCTGGTAAAAGAAAATGTTTCTTCACGAGTTGCACTACTCAGCGCTACGAGAAAACATTGAGAACACCAAATATCAAAGACAGGACACTGATCCAGACAGCTGTTGGGCCAATTCAAGAAAGCCATTCAAGAGCTAGAAGATACTTCTCGACTGCATGGTTTTGGGGGGGGAATAAAAAAGCTTCTCACGTCTAAGACAGCTTCGTGGTCAGACCAGGTGGCAGACACCAGCCAGCTGCACCGCGGTGGTCTGGTGTTGGGGCTGCACGCAGGTTTCCACCAGTGGCTGCTCTCCTCAGCAGCCGAACCTGCTACCGAGGATGCCACCGCGGAGTATCCCGGCGTACAAACAGCAGAGCTCTCGGCTATGTCCCCGTCGTTACACTTTTATCTTACCGTTTGTCATATACCCCGTAGGAGGATAAATTGGGCTTTCAGAGCTTGACCTGAATTTGCAAGACTGACAGACATAAACATCTTCTGATTGCTACTCTGAGCAATTTGATATACATCTTTGAGAGAGCCTAAAAAAAGAATCCTTTCATCTTAGTTTCCTGAAGTCATTTTTTTTTATCATACTCTAAAGTCATAGATAAAACCCCAGAGTATTTTACTGGATTAAGAATGACCACAAACAACCCAGAGTGTCTCAACATGACATTAATATGCTCATAAATGACATATTCATTCTGTATTTTTCTCATGACATTAAAATCACTGCACCTACTGTCATGTAGACTATCTCTTTATATCTCACTACATGCACGTGTACGCAGGTACGTATCTTTATCTCTAATGGCAAAATCTATCGGAATGGTAAATACTTTTCACTAAGGAACAAACTATGCATAATAATATACTCTTCCATCGCTCTGAGAGAGCAATTCCTGCAAATGTGAAATACGCTCCGGCCCAAGTCACCAAGAGGAGGAGAAGAGTCTCACCAGATGTCAACCACGCACTGCCACCAGAGCTGTAATGTACCTTCTGAAATTCAGCTGTGGATTTTTTTCAGTGCTGACCCAAATATGTAGCTGTTAACTACAGTCCAGATCCATGTTATATCTGTTGGTTCATTTTTGAGAAACCAGCTGCTGTATTTTATTAAAAGAGGAACTAACCCTCAACAGCGTGCTTTTCTTGATGTATTTCTGCCTTGCTTTCAGAACGCAAAGAGAGTCCTGGTGCACTTTCCAGACAGTGCCAGGTCCTTTCTCCCAAATGGCTCTGAACGGGCAGTGGTCCTTTGCCTAGCTAAAAACATCATGTCCAGTCCCCTCAAAGGAATGAATGACATATCTGAGTGAAACATAGAACCCTGGGGAAAAGAAAAAGAATGATAAAAAGGAGGAGAAAAGTTCCTAATTTAGCTCTGCCGGGGTGGATCTAATTTTCACTTTGAAGACAACCTTGCTCTAGCTGTTATTCTGCTATTTAAGAACATGAATAATCACTGTAGTAACCTCGCAGTCTAATAGTACTCACTGCGTGAAAAGGAATGAACCCTACAATTAGGCTTGGGATGGAATAAGGAACTTTTTCTTACAAGTACGTGTGTCAATATTTTGTTCTATAGGTAGATTATTATCCCAACTTCAAGGAAGAAAAACTGAGAAGCTAAGTGTGGTCTTTAATCAGTGACATACCTATCGGGGTATAAAAAGAACCTTATAAAAAATACATTATTCCTGGGTTGCTTTGACATGATCCAGCCTAATGGCACATACATCTCCTCAGTCATTTCACAATTCAAAGTATTGCACTTTGAAATCAAGCCGACCTCGCTTAGGCATCCCACTAACGTGAAATAGTTTTGCATACATAGGGAAACATGACTGTAAACTCATGAGTTTTCAGCATTATGCAAATATATTACACAATAAAGAAACCTTCTCTGAAGACCCTAAGGAGAAGATCTTTCCCCAAAGCAAGCACGGGTCCGATTCACGCTGTACGTAACGAAGTTTGGGTCCCGAGTTCCTCGGGTGAGCAGAAGCGCCCGTGTTGGCTGCAGGAGCGTGGGGTCGGGTCTCATTCTCGCTAACGAGGGAGGGAAGCGTCTGGGGATTAATCACAGCGCCTGCCCTGCCCTGCCAGCCGCAGAAACAGGGGCTGGAAGCCGGGGAGGGGAAGGGATTTCTTCCTGACCTTTGCTGGTAATTAATCAGGAAGTATGAGAATTTGTTTGCAACAGTGATTGCAAATGATCACATGGAGCTAGGTCTGGGGGATGGTTTTTTTCCTTCTTGTTGCTCAGCAGTAATTTTCCTGGCTAACAGTGCCAGTTGCAATTACGTTTGACTTGAGCTTCTTGGATCTCCACAGTACTGAAAACCAAAGAAAATTAAAGGTTGGTGAATTTTGCATAATTTCTCTCATACTAAGAATTTCCAATTAGTAAAGCATAAATTGATCCTTTTCACTTTAATATCTTGGTTTTTTTTTTTTTCTTCCCCTGCATACAGATAACAGCCGAGTTTTAATTCATTTTAATTCTATTACCATACATAACCATCATGCGCTGTGATAAGTATCTCTCCTGTACACAAATGCCTCTGAGAACTACCCATCAAGCAGTCATTTAAAGCTCTAACCTCATTGTCAATGGAAATAATAGCATTTACTGTATGTGTTTATTTTGCCTCTTTTATGCAGTAAATTAGCTTTTTCACACAAACACACCGGTATTACTTTTCCCACTGACATTCTTCCCAGCAAGGCTCCGCTTTCTAGGTCACATTCCCTAAAGGTTCTCTGCATCCCTGGTAGCATCCCACTCAACGCATGTAACCAGACTTTTTATTCTCAGCGTTATTATTAAATATCATTGAAAATGTGACAGGAAATTTTACTGAGGTGAATGGAATGGGATTCTTACAGGAAATATAGCATATTAAATTATAATATGGATGAGAACTCTGTCTTCTAGAAAATAAATCCTGCGGTGTTACATATGAATGTGTGCTGTATTATATGCACTATGTAATGGTAAGAGAAATAAAAGATTTTTTGTTGTTATTTTCCAGCTCCCTGTGACAACCTTTTTTTCCCAGCATCTTGCTGAAAAACTGTGCCAGTTGGACTCAAGCATTAATAAAGCATTCTTCAGCGAGTGGGTATTTTCAGTATGGAAATAAGTCTGCTGGAAGAGATGATAATTGCAGAGTAATGAGAAGAAGAAGAGCGGCGAGCTTCTCGGGCGCGTCGCGCGCCAGGCGGTCGGTGGCCGGCGGCGCGGGGCCGGGGCGAAGGCGAGGGACGTCGCTCCGGCCGCCCCGCAGCGCGCGAGCGGCACCGCCGCCTCCGTCCCAAAAGCCCCCATCGCTTTCTGGTAGCCAGGAGGAATCCCGCCGCTTCGGCAGCCCGTGCTTTAACGCGCGGCCTTGAGGCGGGAGCGCCGCTTTCACTTATTAATGCACTCGGCTCGCATCGAGCAGAGTTTATATCCGTGCTCGGGGAGATCTTCGCCCATCTTCCTGATAAATACCTTGCAATCACTGCGCTGGCCTCTTCCTCGCCGGCTAAGGAGCTGATGACAGCAAATTAGCTCATTACGGATCTAATTAAAATATTAACGCTTCCAGCATCGGCAGCGGATGCGCTTGTGTTGCCTTCCCCATTTCTGCCCCTCGAGCCGTAAGCGACCCCACGCGCGCACGAGCCGCGACAAATTACGTCATTGCTGCTGCGAGGTCCGCTAACGGGGACGCTCCGGCTGCCGGTCCCGCGAGCGCCGAGCCACGGAGGCGCGCCGGCAGCACGCGGAGCGCGGCCTTCGCAGCCTGGCGGGAAACCTCGACGCCCAGGTCGGTGTTTTCCAAGCAGTGGGAGGCAAAGCCCGAGGTGCCCTCGCAGCGCCGCCAGCTCCGGACCGCGGCTTCATTCAGTGCTGGGAGCCGGAGCCCCGGTGCTCATCGCGGCACGGCACGACGCTCCGCTCGCTGCTCCTGCTGCTTCTCCCGCGCCCGCTGGAAGGGAGAGCGGCTTGCGAACGCCGCTCCGCCGCCAAACCCCGCCGGCTTGGGTGAACGAGCTCACGGCGGCTCAGCGGCAGCGCTCACGCGGGAAGCGCCGGAGGGAGGGAGGGATGGAGGGAGGGCGAGCGAGCACCCGGCACTGCTGGCCCCGCCACGAGGAAGGAGCCGTCTCCGGTCATTCCCGCGGCCGCACAGGAAAACGCGTTTCCTCCCATGGAGCAGCACGGCGGCAGCACAGCAAACATCCGCTGGGATCAGGGCTCCCGCCCGGGAAAGCCTGGACAAGGGCGACGTGCCTCCGCCGACCCCGTGCCAAACGCACGCTCCGTTAGCCTGGGAAACAGCGCCTGGAAGTGCGTGAAAGCAACCGAAGGGAACGGCGCGGACGAAGACCAGGCGCTGCGGCACCCGGACCCGTCCGCTCCGTGCGTCTTTCCCTTGGACTGGTTTTACCGGGCCGTCGCCAAAGGAGGCTGAAGGGGCCATAGACAAGGACCAGACCACGCTGGGCACCGGTCCGGTCGTGTGCAGTTTTACCCTTTTGAAGAAAGGGCAAGAATCAACCTTTTCATTCTTCAGGGAAAGGTTTTATAAAAGCCACGGAGGGTTGCTGTTATTTTAGAAGTCAAATGGCAAAGTTTCCGTTAACTTCTCTCAGACCAGTGGGAGCCAATAAATGTGAAATTACTTCCTACTTCAGATGACAGAAGCCTTCCTCACATTCACTTTTTAATAAATAGTCTTAAATCTTGCACGTTGATGAAGGCACAGAAACTCTCAGGCCAGGTCCCTACCAAGGAAACCGGGGCAGGACCCAGCTGCCCCATCCAGCCTTTCCTCTCCTGGTATTTAATAGAGGAAAAGTGGACAGAACAGTTGCAGTATTAATATGTTGCCGCTTCAACATCATCTTTTTTCTTTTTTTGCCTCCCATCCACTCGCTGCATCATCTGAAAGAGGACCTCCCCCCTCCCTTTCCATCCAAAACTTGAAGTTTGAGGAGTTTGTCTGCAAATAATTAAGCATGTTCATGCATTCCTGGGTCTTCACTTCTTGTCACAAAAAGCAAAGTGAAAAATATAACCATATGGAGGAGGCAGTAATAACAAAATAAAACACTGCTGACCTCTTATCATTTTCACTTGAAATTAGCATTTAATTTTTTCCTCATTTGATGCACTGTCATTACAGTGTTGGTGTGTTTTAGTATTTTTTATTAATAAACATCATAATTTAACAACCAGGTTAATGGTAACTCTAATGAGAAAAATACTAATTGGAATGGCTGTGGGATCTTTGGGCAGCTGCGGGTTTTTCCTTAGCATCTCACTCGCCCCGTCCTCGAAAATACGCAGCATATGTGCCAAGGGCGGGGGGCGTCTCGGTTTTGACAGCTAGCGCGCACAGCTTGTGCTGTTGGGTTTCCTCTCCCAGAGCCTTTCGCGCAAATAAGGATTGGTGCCGCCGCAGCCCGGGACTTGCAGATTGCCGAATCTCCGAAGCTTTGTGCAAACTGGCGCCCTGCTATCGGCGAGACAGACAACGCGGCCATCTGCCCGGCTCCCGCAGCCAAGCGGAGGCGACACAAAGCAGGGGTCTCGTCGCTCCGAACCTACTAATTTCCCAGCTCTCGTCGGCATTAATTTAGGCTCCGGTTCCGCTTGGAGGCGATGACTCCCCAGCGCGCGACGCCTCGGAGGCGGCATCCCGGGATGCTCCTGCCTGAGGATGCTCCTCCGCGGCCTGCTCGTTTCAGCCCAGAAAAAAAACAAGCCCAAAAGCTTTAAAAAAAAAAAAAAAAAAAAAAAAAAGCGCAAACAAAACCACAACAAAATGAAAATCCCCGCAGCAGATTTATGGAACTGTTTGTGCTCCAGAGATGCTGAACGCAGCAGCGAGTTCGACTCGCCACGGAGACACTCTGACAGAAAACAGGTTTTCTCTGCTGAAACAGGAAAGCACCAGCTCTTTAAAACGTTTTGCAAAATGAGCAGATTTATGGTGATTGTGTGATAACAATCTACAGTTTATACCGCATAGCAGTTTTCACAATATTGTCTTAATGCCGCCATCAGAACATTATAGGCAGTAATGGTGTTTTCAGGCCCTCCATAAATCTGGGATGGCCAATAAAGTGAAAGTGAAAATTTACCACATAATTCCAAACTTGCCTCTAAATTGGTAAAGCTTTTTTTTATCATCTAAGTATTGCTGCGTGCATAAAATACTAAGGCTCTGTGTTCAGACAACCCACGAAGCTGGGGCCGCAGGAAGGCCACCCTCCTCCTCCTCCTGCTCTCCCGAGTTACAAGCCAATTCGCATGGTTTAATGTGCGTAATCCCAATCCCGGCCAGCGCCCAGCACATCCCTTCCCCATGGCCCAGTCCCCGGGTCAGCAAGGCCAACGATGCCTTCCCTACAGGATCCAGTTAACCTGCCCATTTCTTAAAGGTCTACCTAGTATTTAAATCCAGGCTCTGCTCACCAGGGAACATCACAGGCCAGCAGCTTTTCCCGATCCCGGGATGACGGCACGGACCATCCTTGCTCTCAGGCTGCAGAGACCCAAAGCGCTGGCGAACAAGGTCGTGGGTTTTCAGCCGAGTTTTCCCCAGACCCGGCTCCAGCGAAGACCACGAGAAGGAGCCCCGGGAGCAGGTCACCGGCCAGGAGGTGCGGGTTTTCTTCCCTTGGGTCTCACGGGCTGTCCCTGAAAACGCAGGTAGTCCTTGCCCACCTCTTACTAATGGGAAACACCAAATAAAGAAGTTCATCTTCAAACGCCGCCTATTTCCAGAGCTAAGATGCTGTCATCGATTTGGGGTGCAGAATATGGAGTCAGCAGTGTTTAAAGGTTTTAGATGTTCAGAGGCACCTGCTATCTCGCATGGCTTTGTTTCTTTTACACATTCTTTTTTCAACCCAAAACGTGTGCCGTTAGGGCATCCCACGGTGTGCTGCCCCACCACCGGTTTCGGCCAGGCTTTAGAAGGGGCTGTGTACTACAGTTCATTCCCTTTACCTGATTTTTTTAAAGGCAATGTATGATATTAATCAAGTCATTACAGTCTAGACTAAAGGCAGTTATGAATGCAATCAGCTGGGATAATTTAGTTTACTTCAACTTTTTTTTTTTTTAAAGTTGCATTTTTAACCTGTTCTCTTCCCTGTTGCAAAAGCAAACAGTCAACATATTAAAAAGCTACCTGGCACCGCAGAGACGAGATGATCATCTCCTCCATCTCAGCCGCTTTGATAGTCAGGTCTTTACTAGGTCTGGCTTTTCAAACCAAAGGGCTCATGCGATCCTTGCAGACAGCGAGAGCAAAGGGAGCCAGCAAATTTTTGAAATCTTGAAGAACATTTCCAGTTACCACATGTATCATCTTAAGTGACAGTTCCTGTCTTCAGAGGGGGATTTCTTGTTTTGCAGTCTCTGCAGCGCGGAGTCCTGCTCCGCAAACAAGCGGTACGACGGCGGTAGTTCCTCATTTGCAACCGATAGGGCTGCAACAAGCCCATTTTTCAACTCGAAGAAGTCACCTGTCAAAAGCCCCTCCAGAGCCTGCAAACTGGTGCCAAAAATAATAAAGCAGGATACAGCGCTTTGCAGGGCAAGCGCTCGGCTGGCGAACGAGCCAAAGCAAGCAGAACGGCCAGCGAAGGGGATCCGCACATCCGCGGCAGCCAGGGAAACACCGCGACTCTTCTGCGCCGCAAAAACAGACAGAGGCAAGAGCCGCACGCGTTGATGCTGTTTTCTGCCCATAAAGTAATGTTATCTAAATAACTACCGAGGGAAAAAAAAAGGGGGGGGTTGAGTTATCCGGGATGCACAGGAGGAATTAGATGCCATGTAAATAGTTGCCACAGCGATGGGAATCGTACGACGGTTGTATTGGTGTGTGCACGACACCGCAGAGCACATCCATGCCAGCTCCGACCTGCGTCGAACCCGCCCGGCGCTCCAGGCCTTCGCCAGCCTTCCCTCATCCCACCACCAGGGCATCCGAGAACAGCCGTCGCCAAGGACGCAAATCCATCTCCAAAGTCTCCGCAACCCCGCTGTCCAAAAGCTCTGTGCACATGTTGCGTCTTGACACAAGGGCGCAATAGAGACAACGCTGGTGCAAACCTGCCTTCAGCATAAGCAACGCTTGGGCGTCAATTAAAGCACAAAGTGATTTAATCAGACAGTAAATTCTATAAAATATTTTGAATTCATCCAAGGTGAAGCTGACCTGTTACTGACTATATTACTTCAACCTGACCCAAGGGTCCTGGTTCAGCTACAGAACTGAAAAACTATTTGCTCGAAACAGTTTTAAAGCTACTTCTGTTTTCCACCTCTGTTGGATCCTGCCCCAGCATCATCCAGGCAACCTGAGCATCCTGAAGGGAACATGGAGAGAAAAACAAAAGCTCATTTTCACACCCGTTCACAAACAAGTCGCTTCTCCCTGGTAGCAGTCACATGTCCAGCACTGGCATGTTTTTCCAGCCAAAGCCTCCCTGGGAATGCGCCGGCAGCCTCCAGACCACGCCATGGACCCGCGGCTCCGGCAGGAGCATCGGGAGAAGATGCCTTCACCAGCAGCAGCACCAGAAACCTTCACAGCGACAGAAAGCCCTGTGGGCGCAAAAAGGCCATGAGAAGAAAAGCCAACTGCCGAGGAGAAGTCGGGTTGCTTTTGGCAGGTTCAGCCAAGACCTCCCCAGCGACCTGCATTTTAATCCAGCAGAGGATCCCCTTCAAGGCTTGGCTTTCTCTTGAGCTGCACCATCAAAGTCAACTCACAATCTCAGCTGATCAGAAGCCAAAACAGAAGCTTCAGGTGAAATGCCCAGAAAATTAGATTGATCAGAGTTGATAAGAATCAAGTCAGACAATTCTGCAGTGTGAACATGACTGAAAACTGCAAGATAGCTGATAAGGTATTCAGACAACAATATCTGATTAAAATAAACAAGTTATTATTTTCACAATAATTTGTTTAGCAATGTTACACTATGCTCTGAACTAGAAAAGACAAAAACATCATTGTGATCTAATTACTTTTAAAAATTCTATTAACATAACAATTTGATCCAACTGTCTATGAGGTGTCCCTGCTTGGGGCTTTAGTCCCTATGACAACAGAACCGTTTTCAAATGTTGCGATTATTTTTAGGCAAGACATCTTCTAAAGGAAGTCTCCTGGTATGATATGCAAAAATTTGAAGATTAAGAGAAAAATAAAAATCAAAAAGTCTTCTAAAAGTAACTCTGACCTTACAAATATGAAAAATCTCATTCAGTCTTAGTTATAAAATGTGATAGCTTGAAGTCCCTAAAATCCAGTTTTATTAAAAGGTCAAGTGGAAATGTGGTTTTGGGCACCGCCCAGTAGTATAATGTGACTTTCCTATTTCTCAAGTATATGCAAATTAGATACACCTAGCATTTTCTGTTCTTTTTAGTTTTACACTGAAAGATTCTTTGCATAGATATTTCATTGAAAATCTAAAATATGTTGATTTAACACTGTATTTTTGAAGTCAGGATTTCTAAAGTAAAAGTTCAATTTTCAGTTAAATATTAATTCTTCCAACCCTTTTTCCAGCAAGACAAAAGCCAAAGCAACAAAAGCACTTTCCAGCCATTCAAGTACAAATCCTAAAGTTCCTCAGCTCTGTGCGGTCATCTCATTAAATATAATTTACTACGGAATTAAATTAAGCTAAACTAGAGAAAGGTCACTTGGATTCTGAACAGGGTTCTACACAGAATTTTAATGGCAGTTAGTGAACTTAGGTTAAAAGATAATTTGAATTAGTTTTTCTAAACTTTTTTATATGGACCAAGCTTTAAGTATAAGAACACGTGAAGTTAATTTAGATGACTTTTACTTCTCTTGAAGAAATAAACCCCTTCAGACACAGGTACATGCCTCCATCCAATAGGTCTGAGCACATTCTCACCGGCTTTGGGGCAGCCTGGTTGCGTTTGTTTTCTTTGCCTTCTGGTGCTAATTGGATGGGGCAGGTCGGCTTGCACCAGGCCGGGGTGGTGTCCTGGTCCTGCTCATGGTCATGGTCATCGTCCTGGTCCTGCTCATGGTCCTGGTCCTCAGGCAGCAGGGGGGACCTAGGAGAGCAGGAGCAGCAGCACTTCATGCCCCGCGGCCCCAGGGTTTCAATGCCGGCTTGGACGTGGCCCCAGGTGGGGAGCGGTGCTGGGTGCTGGGTGCTGACGAGCTGCAAGCCCACCTGGCTCCGCGGAGCTGAGCCCAGCAGAGACCGCGTCTGCCAGCAACATCTCGCCTTCGAATACACCGTGCAGAAGGAGGCGCTGCCGGTCGTAGCGCTAGCAGCGAGGACAGGCAAGATTTGAGCTTGGCTGTTTCTGTCTTCATCCAAGCCGAGAAGTGACTGATGCAGCCTGCGCTCCCGCAGCCGACCTCCTCTACCGCGCGTGTTTACAGGTGCTCGGCTGATTGAGAGCGAGGGCAGCAAACGCTAACAATTTAATTTTATTCCTGAGCAAAAGTCCCTAGACAGTTTCATAACATTAAAGCTGTTCATAATATATATTCTTCATGTGAAACGTCTTCCCTCTCATGGTGACCTATTCCGCAAAGCAAATCTCATTAGTGACTCCGAGTTATGATGTGATACGATCATCGCTTGCCTTTGGGTTAGCAGAGTGTATTTGTTGCCCGGTCTGTTTTATCGACTAATGACACAGGACTGCTCGACTGCTGGCCTTTGAGCACGCGTGCCGTGCTGCCGCCCGCACGGGACGGGCGTGAGGGAAAGGAGACGGAGAAATGTCAAGCAATATGTTTCTGCATTCAGATTAAGAGCTTGGATCCATAAGAATTGAAACCAAAATTGTTTTATTTGTTCCTCAAAAGTGAGGAAGACCAGCGAAGAAAAACATAGTAAAATGAATGCAAAGACGTTTATAGACTGATTAGCTGAATACCAGAACGTTTTAAGTGAAATCCATGGAGAAAATGAAATAATCTTCATGTGTATTTTACTATGTGGTACTTTCATTACCTGGGCATACGAAGGATTTTGGAAGCTGTGTTTGGAAGAAGAATTTTTGAGAACTATCACAGACTAAAACCTCTGAACATGTGAACCTGCAGGTCCCAGGGTCAGAGCCCGCTGGGACGTCACCGGGAGTCACCGCGGGCTGCCGCGACTGCAGCACGAGCCTCTGAACGTCTTTATGGATCAACACTCTGTTTAGCTAAAACGTTTTGCAGTTTTCACTAACGTTTGCCCAGATGACTAGACATCGAACATGATTGCCATTTAGACTTCTTTCTTGCATTTCCTGTGCTCTTAACTGTTTTACCTGGAAAAAGATCACTCTTTTCATTCTCATGTATGGGTCTTTGACTTTTGTGGCATCTGACCGCTGCTGTTTTCTGAATAAACTCACACAAAATGCCTGAAAATGTCAAATCGAAATGCAGTAAAGCATGTTGTTGCTTATAAGACATTATTGTAGGTAAACACACAATTACCAAAGATGAGTGAGAAACAACACGGAAAACTTGCTGCCCCTGAGACCCGCCAGGGCCAGGGGGCCCGGAGGCGGCACGGATGGACGGACGGATGGACGGACGCCCTGCCGGACAGCCACTCCGGCGCTGCCCAGGGAGGAGCTGCGGGAGGAAACGTGGGTCCAGCTGCGGGCCCGGCAGAGAGGGAAGAGCCACGTGAATCCCTGCGTGTCGCCCGCGTTCCCCGCGCGCCGCGCGTTCGGATCAGCACCCAGGCAGCAGCGTCACCGGAGCTCCTCCGCCACGTCCACGCGATGCCGCCTCTTGCGTGTCTCTAAAATGCCTCTGATTTCAGGGCGTTTCGGGCGGATGAGCCTGAGCGAATCCTCACCGCAAGTTTAAGGTGCAGAATTATGCATTCACTTTTGCTGGATTAAATTGATTTACAGTGTGCTTTAATGAAGTGGGTTGCTATGGTGAGGCTGGTTTCAAGGGCGTCTGGTAAAAAAAAAAAAATGCAACAGAAGAGTAAATTGTCCAAATCAGACTGATAAGAAACAACTTTCTACAGTGTTGCACCGGATTTTTACCAGTTTTGGTTTAGCTGAATTAACGGCAGTGCAAGCTCACAGAGCAGAGGCGAAGGAAGCCCTCGGTGGATAAAAAGAGCAGAGATGCGGCGCTGCTGCACCGGGCGGCAGGGACGGGTCGCGGCTGGTGGCCCGGAGGGAGATTCTCGGCTCCGCAGCCCGTAGGGCGTTGAGCAGCGGCGATGGCCCGGCCATCCCGCCGGAGGGGTGCGGGCGCGGGTGGGCTCCTGCGGCCGCCAACGCGCGGGTCGCCCGCGGCCGTTCCCGCGCCCCGCGGCCCCGCGCCGAGGCAGCAAATCCCGTCGTTTCCTTCATCTGCCTCTCCGGGGCTCCTTAATTAACTTTTCTGTTGTATACCTAGATTAGATTACTTTTCTGCCTCTAGGCTACTTCTCCCACTTTATGCCCTCCTTAAAATGCACTTGCGTAGCTTTATAAATCACATAGCATAAGAAAAATTAGTTTTAACAGTTTCTTTCAAGATTTATAACGCTTACCTTACTCTAGGTGATGTATAAAGAGGAAGGAGGACTGACGCGTGGCTGGGCCTCGCCGCAGCCGCAGAGCCGCCCCGTCCCATCCCTCCCCGCGTTCCTCTGCCGGGGGGGAGCGCAGGGCCCTTCGAAAGGCTGCTCCAGAGCCCAGGGCACGGGTACGAGCAGCAAAACAGCCGGTTCCTGTTTTGTTTCCTGCTAACGCCGTCTGTTTTGCTTTTACCCAGGCTCCCCAGGAGGTCTTCTGCTCCAGGTGCTTTTTTCTGTTGGCATCCGCAGAAGGTTTTAATGAAGAAATGATTGATAGCTGCAGTTAAGCAGGACATTAGCTTAATGACGTATGAAGCTGCAGCATGGCTGTTAACTCACGTATAAGTCGATTCCTTATGGAGGAAGCGGAAATCTGCTTGCTCCAGGTCCCAGCAACGCTCCCTCTCCACCCTTCCAGACCTGTTGCTCAGCTTTGGCCGGCTAGTAACAAGTGTTCCAGTTGTAGCAGCTTTTGGACAAAAGCATGCTTTCAAATAAAAATTCGTTCTCGATAAAAAGTCTAATTTTTCTAATTACATCAACATTTGGGGGCTTTTTTTCCCCAAACTCATAAAATAAATTCCCAGAGTCCCAAATTTTATTTATTTTTTAATATTTCTGTGAAGTCTGCCGGGAGATGTGATCCATGTGACTCACGTCTCCTCCATGCCCCGTCTTCCCTGGGCTGGGCTCTCCCGCGGCGAGTGAATGCGTCGGCACAGCATGTGGGACCCAGTGGGAGACGCGGTGGAAAAGGGAGCGGGAGGGACCCGGCCACAGCTCCTGCGAGGCAGCTGGCAGCGCTTTGCAATATCTCTTTATTTTTTCCCCCCCCCACAATTCAACGATTTGTGGCTTCACGTGCTGCTGGCAAACGCGCAGCCCCCAGCCGTGCGCGCCGGCAGCCGCGTCTGCGCAGACCTCTGACGGCACGTGCAGCCCGGGGATGGCGGGTAGCAGGGGACGCGCGGGGCCGCAGACGCCGCCTGCCTTCGCCGGCGCGGGGACGGCCGGGCACGAAGGTGCCGCTGAAGCACCGGTCCGAAGGAGCGCGAGGAGCGGGCGTCTTGGGCGGAGGAGCGTCCTGCGGGGAGGTGAGGGCCGCGGAGCAGTCGGGCAGCCCTCCCGCCTGCCGCCCGGGTAGGGCTAATTGGGTTTTTTACTTAACTAGATTGTGGGTTTTTTTCCTTTTACTTATTTAAAATCGAAGTTCCTAGAAGGCACCGTTAAAGCTGGAAGTGATTGCTGTCTGTCTGTCTGTCCGGGCTGGGTGCCGCCAGAGCAGCTGATACGGCTCAAGAGCAGAGCAGAAGGCTCCGGCTGCTCGATAGCTGCGTCCCAAAACCCTCACACAGCCCCTGCTCTGCGTGGTTTCCTGCTTATTGCCGGTTTGCCCCTTTTCTGACGCAGTAACTTCAACAAAAATGATTCCATATGTAGTCGGGTCCCAAAAATTGTTCTGCGCTTTTGAGACCAAGAATTTACTCCAAGCGTTTTAGAGAGCAATGACACCTTAAAGACTGGGGGAAATGTGGTAGTAATGTATAAACAGAGAGTTGAAATAAGAAACAACTATTTAAGCAATAAAATGTTTTGTAATATGATTGGCTTGTTTATTTAGCAATTCTCTTCGAGAAACTCCAGCCTCTATTCCCTACCGCCACTGCAGCCATAACGTTCCTCGTTACCCCGATGAGGCAGATGTCTGCAAATCAGTGCCGTTGCTCAGAGAGCCTGTTTGCTTTCTGATGCATATCTGCTTGTTTTTGCAGATATTTATGCTACTTTTTGATCTAGTGTCCAAGCTTCAGACAGAACTTTATCATGCGATGAAGCTAATTATAGAGGTCGAGGCGTTTGCAAGACAAAAGAGCCAATACGTGAGGTCTTTTTCTTCCTGTCGCCACTCCGAAGCAGAGGTCACGGTTCTGCAGAACGGATACCAGGGTGTCAACCAGCGGCCAAATTATCCTATATTTCAAGTAGCATCAGTGCGGCTGGAATGAGGCATCTTCTCCGTGTGCTGGCAAAAGCAAAGGATCCCCGATACCGGTAACGGCTCTTGTCGGCTCTCGCGGCCTTGCAGGTTCCTCTCGCTTCTCACCTCATTAACGGCCTGGTCTCACCTGTGCAGAGAGCAGCGCTCCGTCACCGCTTGGGGGTATTCCTGCTATTAGCGCTTGCTTCCTTTGCTGTCACTGAGACTTCGGTAATAGCCACATCCTTGACCGACTAATTTGGAAAGGTCGAGCCCAAACTCAGAAACACTCATTAAGGTTTTATTGGCTGTTCAGTCTGTGCAAAGACCAGGACAAAACCTGAGGGTTTCTCTCGAACGTGGGAGCGTCCCCGCTCCGGTTCAGCCAGCCTCGCTCCCGGAGGCATTTGCCCGTCTCTCCCAGCAACCTATGCAATTTTATCAGGTAAAATTGAAAATCCCACTGATGCATTTGCTACCTTGACAGCATCATTTCTCACTGTTTGACCACAAATTTCGCTCAGTTCACCGCGGGCTCGGGACGCCGTAGCGGGGGCCCTTTCCCAGGGCTCCCGTGGTGCCTCCCGGCCTGTCCCCACGGCAGGACCCGCACCGGCTTCACCCATTCCCGGCGTCTCCGTGCGCACCCAGCGGTGCTGCCGCAGCGACGTGGGGGTGCGATTCCTCACCTCCTCCAAAACGGACCCACGAGTCTCAGCGAGGTTGCCTGAAGCTGCTGTAAACTGTGATTTTCATATACCGCACACTGAATTCGTCAAAGCATTTTAAATATTAAAAATCCAAGTGACGAATACTCCTAAGTTTTATTTTGAGAAATATTAGGAATTGCTGAAGATGAATAGATACAAAAATCAGGGAGCTCCTGGAAGTACTAACAGAGACACTGAGGACAAATTAAATAGATTATCTGAAGTAGATTATTCACTCTTAAATAGCACATAATTTAGGCAGCCGGAGCCTGTGGGACAGGCTGCAGAAATCCCCATTACAGGCTTCCTTTCTCGTTCAGCTCCGTCTCTGTTTTGTCCTCCTCAGCAATACGCTTTTGCCCCTCCCGGATGCATCCCGTCAGATCCGTGCTGCTCTCAGCCGAGGTGCTGGAAAACACATCCGCAGTTCAGCAAGCGACTCTGGCTCCCTGCGGAGCGCTGTGGTTCCTTCCCCGGGGGGTAATAACCTGCAGGGCTCTCCGGAAGCGCGACGCCGGTAGCACAAACCAAGTAAGTAACAGACGTTGCTGGGGAATCAGGCGATGACGGCTCACGTGGCAAAGCGGGGCGAGCTATTTTCCATCCTGAAATACTCCGGAGAGTTCAACACCCTCCTGGTTTCCAATCCCGACATTGCAGACCCAAAGGCCTTTTGCTGGGGAGCGGCCGGGAGCGGGGCAGGTCTCTGTCTCGTAAAAATTCACGGGAATCCCGTTAGGATGACGGGGCAGGGGGGAGCATCCCGCGGGAGCGGGTGTATCGCCCAGCTCGCTGCCCGGCCCGCGCTTCCCCTCCTTCCCCCTCCCGCCGCCCGCATCAGCGGCGTCTCAACCGGTCCCTTGCTCGGCGGGACCCCGGCGAACGCTCGCGCCGGGGCCCCACGGGGGCCGCGATTAGTCGCACGGGGCCACAACAGAAAGTCTTGTCAAGCACAACATCTATTGCAGGAGTTTGTTAATCGTTAAATGAGTATTTGAAAAATAGTGTGGTTGGCTCATTCAATGGACTAACGATATGCGTTTTTAAATACACACACTGTTTAATCTGCTGTGTTTTTAAGAGCGCGGAAGGGGTGGTAGGAGTCTCTCCAGAAACTCGAGAGCTGGAGATAACAGTGTTTCCTCCATCTTCTCTCCGAGTGTGATAGCGATGCGCTGCTCGTGTCCCGCTTCCCCTCCGTGTGCGCTGGGACACACACGCTTGCAGTCGCTCCTTAGCCACGGGCTTCGCTCGCTTCTGCAACCCGCCGCGGCGGCGGCAGCGCCGCACGGTGCGATCCATCGCTTCGCAGCCGGCAGCCCTCTCCGGAGGGCTTGCACCGGCACGTCCAGGCGGGAGCAGGGCTAGGGCCGGCGTGCTTCCAAGTCGCTCGCGGTCCCCTTTCGTCCTGGCCCGCTCTGAGCCGCGCTCGGCTCACGGCGGCCAAGAGCTTCCTGCTCGTCCCCGAGAGCAGCCGCAGGCAAAAACCGCAGACGCGCAGTAAACCGCGCGTCATCCTTGATCGCGACACAGCTCATTCGAGCTGAGGTAAGGGATTAAAGCACACTGCGTTCCTTTTTTTTGTGTTTCTTCACAAAAGACTTGTATCAGATATAGAAAACAATAATCTATTTTTAACCAATTCATTTAAAACTGTATTTGAAATGTTCTTCCTAATCATTAATTTTGTGCCTATCGCTAAAGAAATGCAAACGTTATCTGCGTGTCTAAAGCACCAACCGTGCAGACCCCTGTCCCACAGCACTGCTGGTTAGCACAGCACCGCTGAAAATAGGTTGTGTGCGTGTGTGTGTGCATGCGTGCACACACGTGCATAATGTATAAAATAACACATAAATAATATTATATTGTATAAAGGTACATAGTCTAACATATAATATATATTTATATATAAAGTTATATACACAAATATCCTATTATATACATAAACTATTCATTCTATATGTGAAGTTTATAATTTTATATATAATTTATGCATTATTTAAACATAATGTCAATATATTATATTATTATAAATATAATAAATGAAAGCAAGGCAATAAAATGAGAAAAATAATATACAACCAAAGGAACAAAATAAAATAAGCGCGTCTGCTATGGATCCTCCTTCTTCAGCCCCGCGGAGTCGCGTCCTCCCCAGCACCCCCTGCCTCCCGGGGCCCACTGTGGTCAGCGGCCGTCTTCACGTTTGTGTGACGCTCTTCAGCCAGCTTCCTTCAGGCTGTAGTTACAGGACCCCAGGCAGCTTAGACAGTGCTTTGAAAGTCTAATCTTAATTTCTTTTTCCTAGCTTTTTTATTAAAAAAAAATAGATATTTTGATATATAGGAAGGCAGAAAACTATCCCGCTATACTGCAGATGTCAAGCAAAAACAATCGCTAGGTTAACCACAGTCTAAATGGGAAATGACAGATAGTGGTAAGTAATAGCATCGTATGGCTTCCTGCTAAACCAGGCCGTTCTCCGAGTGTCATATTTTCCAAAAACACCGGGTTCACACAGCTGCACAGTCCGCTGAACAGCAGCCTGAGCAGTGAAGCCAAGGGCTGCGCTGGAGGAGGAGGAGGGGGCGAATCCCCCCGTCGAAAGCACAGTCACAGTGTATTAGCTCCAGCGCTGATTAATACATACTGGAGAGAAATCTGAGGGAATTCTCTCTGCCGGTGCCCAGGCTGCATTTATTCTGTGGGTGAAGATAATTCTTCATTGCCCAGGACCATCCATTTGGTATCTGTTATGCCCATGAGGAGCTTCTTCCTGCCCTGCTGCAACAGCGAGCAGCTTTTTAATTGACTTCAGCGGCAGCAAGATCACCCTGTGTGTGCACGTACACAAAAAAGCATTGAAAATAAAACCAGTGACGTCAATCCGTTCCCCAAACTTTCATCGTTGCTCTTTACAGCTTGAGTCCTTTTCTTTCGAAGCGTGCACCGAGTTCAGAATTCACAGCATGTGTACAGGAAAAAAACCCAAAACCTTAAGTGGCACAAATCAACAAATACGATGATGCAATATCAAATTAAAGATTAGAAATAGAAATGTTTCTTGTAAAGTATAATCCTTGCCTTGATTCATGCATTTAAAAAAATCAATAAAATAATGTGGAACAACCATGCAAGGCTTCTTTTAATGACTTGTGTCTTAATAAATACCATATTCATTACAAACCTCCATCAAAATATATTATCTGCTGCTGCCCATGCTACTTTTCCCTGATTAGAAAGCTTCACCTTGCAAAAGCATGAAAAATGGATAAGAATGGAACGGAATACAAAAGGGCCGCTTATTATTTGTCAACAGGCAGAGTTTGCCCTTTCAAAGCAGATATCAAAATTTTAAATGTGATCTTATAATAGCAGCAAATTTCTTCTAGAGCCATCTGTGACAAACGCTATGGAACCGCATAATATTTGGAGACTCTTGCATTAATATTATAAGTGTTACATATGTCTTTGGGGGCTTACCAGAGATTGTACCGCTGACTCGGGGAATACAGCAGAGCCCGTCCGGCAGGAACGAAAGCCAAGAGGGAGTAATTCATGCCTTTCTCCAGATCTACAGAGTTGCAGGTCATTGGAATTACACATTACACGCATATGCTTCAAAAACAAAAAAGCAAAATGAAGCAGTACAGTTCGAGGGATTTAACGTTTTACTTAATCAAATAATTAAATAAAAAGGGAGGGTCTGGGAGAGGGGTGTTCGCACCTCACCCCGCAGCGGGGGGTCACCGGGCCGTGGCTGGGGAGGTCCCAAGGATGCAGCCACGGGGCACCCGGAGCCCTCTCGGCCCCACATCCAGTCTCCGGACACCGGACAGGCCCCTGCGGAGTGCGCGCCGGAGCGCCGGCGAGCATCCGCACCGTCCGGGAGCGGAGAGGAGGGTGCCGGAGGCTGCTGCCCCGCTCCCGGCTGCGCGCCGGCAGAGCTGTGCCCTGCAGCGCTCCGTGGCAGCTGGGTATCCCGAGGGACCGGGAGGCTGCTCCGGCAGCCGCCTGTGCCTGCAAGAGCCTGGTTTTCCTCGACGCATTTCCAGCCGGTGGGAAAGCCAGCGGGGGAGCGTGCGCGAGAGCCGCGGCGGCGTGACACCAGCCCTGCCGCCCTCCTCCTCCTCCTCCTCCTGCTCCCCGTCGCTCCTGCACGCGCCGGGGCAGCCAGGGACCGCGGAGCAGCGCGGCTGAAGTGCACGTGCCCGTCGCCAGCGGCCACGCGTTTCGCCTTGCAGCGTTCGCTTTGCGATCCCCGGCGTTTGCCGCGCCTCCCGGCCCCGGAGCCGACCGCAGAGCAAAGCGTTCAGGATTCACGCGCAGCTCCCAAGAGGCGCCCGAGTCACGTCCGAAAGGGGAGCCGTCCCCCAGCTTCGCCCCGCAAACCTGCCGACAGCGCGGGCGTAAGGCTGGGCGCAGCTGGTGCGGAGGCGCCCGGCCACGGTTCGGTCCAGCCCAGCCCCGCGGCGGCCGGCGACTGCAGCGAGGCACCGAAAACACCCCGAGCGCGGAGGGGAAGCTGCTACCGGCCCAGGCGGGAGCCGCTGGGGAGGCTCCGAGGCGGAGCGCTTGCCGAAAAGCGAGGACAAATCGAGGCGCTCGCGCTCTCACGCTGTGCACAGGGGGGTTCTGCCGGCTTGCGCAGAACTGGAGGAGTTAGCGCCCGCAGCACCGCTCGCCTGTGCGTGCGTGGCTTTTGTTTATATTGCTGTATTTGGCTAGAGGTGATCCGCTCCATCCATGATCTGAAATAAAAAAACTGCAGTTGTTTACTTACCTGCGCGCTGTCTGACTTCATCTTTCTCTCCTTGATCTCCTTGGGCACAAACACTGGGAGACCTAATTTCTTCTAGATATTTACCAAAAGATTTAATAATGATTGAACTAGACTTATTAAAGAGAGACAGCATTTTTTTTTGTTTTAAACAGTACCCAAGCTCCTTTTTCCCACCTGCCTAAACCAAGTTGTATGATAACAAATTCCACAAAATGAACAAACAGCCTACATTATGACACAAAAATATGTAAAAAACCACTCCCCTCCTGAAATGCTATCTTTTAATTAAAATTGAACATTATTGTTTCCACATATTTTGTCTGCCTTCATAACCCATTTTTCTGCTGCCTGCTCAGAGTACTGTTATTTGCTTTTTTTCTAGAGAAAGAAAACACTCAATTTTACTTTTTAATATCAAATCACTGCACGAAGGCTGAGCCCAAATCAAAGCACTGAACTTTACTACTTTGAACATTGCATCTTGGCCAAAACATGAATGGGATCCATTTTCTCATGGTGGAACAAGTTTAGCTGAAATTTCTTGAGAAGTCATAAAATGCTATTTCCTCTGATGTCTCAGCCAAGGAGATGAATTTTAATAAATAAATGAACTGAATACACATATTTCAATGATAATACCAAGTTGGCCATTTGCAAGGAACTATGTGCAATTTCAGTGGAAAAATGCGAAATTTAACCTTCTGCCTGTTTTTCACTTTGAGCAGATTACCCCTTTCATTGACAGATTACTTCTCGCATGTCAAAGACAGTGCTACAAGAAGTGCAAATGACAATATACTCAGAAAGCGTTATCTCAATTGCAGGGTAAATGGCTCAATCATACACTCTAAATACTACGGACACGTAAAGCCTGCATGGCCAGGCAGGAAGGTTTTAATCCACACGCATTTCCCTCAGATCCCCAAATGCGACTGCCTCTAAGACAGAAAACAGCATCCGCAGACCTGTGAGGTCTCTCTTGATACACATCTGGCATAAACCTTCTCTAAAGCATTTTGGTAAAATCTGAAGAAGTTTCCAAAAAAAACTGCAAATAAATAAACTTTTTTCAAAGCCAGTGAGGAGGATTAGTGCAAGTCATATCCTCTTTTCTCATATTTACATTCAGAATTCTAATGGCACTTGACTCTGAAATCATTCCAGTAAAGCGGAAAATTAATATTTTAATATGTCTACCTCTCCAGCAACCAGAAATAAGTGGAAGTAGTAGAGAAGAAAATGTTTTAGTATTAACTATGTGTATGAATATTTATCGTAACTTGCCATCAGACATCTGCCTATCAGGGTGCGTGCTCACTTATATATACTGTAAATCACTGTGGGAGCCACAGAAGCAATTATTTTCATGTTGTACGGAAAAGAGAGAAACAATTTGTTTCTCACCGCGTTTTGATTAGCTTTAACCGTCCCTTTTTTTCTCGGGGTACCAAGCGTGCCCGATAAGCAGGCTGCAGCAGGAAGCGCGGGCTGCCCCGCCGTCGCCGCCGGGGGGTTTCACACCCCGCGCTCTCGCGATATAAACGCCTCCAAGGCCCGAGGCAGAGGGACGAGCAGGCGCAGCAAGACCCACAAGTGCTCTGTCCGGGTCGGTTCAGACCGAAAACCCTTGCGTAGCTCTTTAAACCGCAGTCTGTTACTTGGTAAACCTAAACAGCCTCGGAAAATACATGTAGGCTCCCTTTTTGTAGGAAAAACAGGTGTTTATAAAGGAGTGTATTAAGAATAATGCATATGTTTAGATTTTTCTTTATATCTATAAATATGGTTATGCATAAATATAAATATTTGTGTTTATGCTTATGCTACAGACCCTTTTCTGTACCTTTGCTTGCTACTATTTCCGTAAATCTAAAAACCTAAATGTTTATAGTGTCAGTTTGTTTCCTCAAATTTACGTTTAATTTTCATTTAATGATTTATGGTGAATGTGCCATGGAAATTAAGGCCTCTCTGCTCATTTTCTTTATAGAGTATTTATTCCACTTGTCTGGAGCGCGGATAAGATTGTTAATGGTTTTCAGCACTGATCTAACTGGCAGCGAGGCATCCCGCTCCTCGGCGGCGGCCCGGCGGCGCAGCCCTCACCTCACCCTCACCCGTCCCACGGCCGAGCCGTCGCCTGGTCAAAGCCCTTTGGGTCTGGCGGTGGAAAGGGAAAGACGTACCTTTGATTCCGCAGCTTCACGAAAGGGCTTGCGAAACGACTTTCTCCCAAGGAAGTGTTCACGGGCAGCGCTCCCGGTCTTCTTCCTCCGCTCCCGCTGCCTGCACAAGCAGTGCCGGGCATTTGCTCTGTCCCTCCCCAGCCTGGGGAGGCCATGGACGCTGCTGCCGCGGAGCCCGTTTGCTGCCGATCCTGCGGGAACAGCCCAAATCTGAATCTCTCAGGATCATTTTGCTGTCAGTTGTGCTGTAAGAGAGAAAAGAAAAGAAAAAATGGAAGAAATATTGGTTACCGTTCTTAAAACATTCAGTATGGCCAAGGTCAAGTTACCAAAAAAAGTCACAACTGGCTGGGATGTGTTTGCTTTTTTCCAGATGACGTTTTACTTATTTTTGGAGGGGTGTGGGGGGGGGACAACATTACTGGAAGAGTTTTCATTCACAGGATGAATTTCTGTAGAAGAATCTAAATCACAGGTACACCTGCAGCACTGCAAGTTCTCCTTCAGAGAGAGCTGGAAGTTGGTACTAGATATCTGGCATTCATAATATCAAAATCACTCAGATGTAAAATCGTAGGCGCAGTGTTGAGCACAGTGTGCTGTTTCTCTGCTCAGAAAAGACCAAATCCTCTGGGCGTACCTAGATGGAGATGATACGTTTTTCCTCTTTCTGCTAGCGCTGGCGTTGGGCCGGCGCAGACTCCAGCAGAGCGCGACTGGAAAGCAGGGACTTGGCCCCCGGGGCAGGACTCGCTGCTGCCGTGGCCCAGGGAGCGTCCCACCGCGCGGGGCGGATCCGGCCGGCCGTGGGGACCGCTCGCCCGCCGCGGGCGTCTGTCGGCAGGGCTGCCAGCACGGTCAGCCGGACGCACCGCCTCGGCCTCCCGCACGGCCACCACCTCGTACATGACGATGCTGTGGACGAGATTCCCGCTCCCACCGTCAAAGCAAGCTGGATCAGCCACCCAGCCTCCAGCAAAAATGTAAAACCCGGGTAACTTAATGCCATAAATTTGGAAGTGATTCTTCTTTGTCTTTAGCTTATCCACCGTCATATCCGTGGGCTAATTCCTGGTCCACGTAGGTGAGCCTGTGAGGAAAATCACGGCTGTTAACGATCATTACACACCAATTTCCTATGGCTCATGGCATAATAGCTAAAGAGCTTGTGTCTGGAAGGATTTAGGGTGGACTTCCACTGCCTAATCGTGGTTATGTACTCAAATGAATAGATCAAATGGTTTTGCAACTCCCATTAGAAAACACCTGCATTATATGCAATGTCAGATTTCCGACTGGGCAACAAGAAATCTATATGAAGCCCTTAGAGGAAGCCACGACCCACTTAAGGATGACTGACAAACATATCAGTCGTAGTTAGCTGACACCAGACAGTTCTTTGTTTTGAAGTAAGCTAGCTCCTTTGTAAACTCAAGACATAAAATTCACGCTGTAAGATACATTGTAATTAAAATACAATCTAAAAATTATAATCTTACAATGCTATTAAATAATTATGGCTTATTCACATTTTTTTCCATATTTTAATGTCTGCACTTTGTGATGACTGAATATACAGTAGGAGTGAATCACTCATTTCCAAGTATAAAACTTGCATATTGTAAGGTTGAATTATTCATATTATTCCTCTTCAGCCCTATTTCTATTTACATTCTTGATATTGAAAAATATTCTTCAAAGATGAAATTTGGCAATTAAAATTAAAAGGCAAAATTTGACAATGCACATTATTAAATCATCATAAACTGGGACAGTAAAAATTAAAAATGTGGCTGGTGCCAGCTAGCTGTGATGTTGTGAGTTGTTCCGAAGTGGGTCGCAGTTTTCCAAAGTACACTTAATATAAGGTTTGGCTTTTAGTATGAGGTTTGGCTTTTTTTTTTTTTTTAATGCCTATCAGGAGACTTGAAACCATGCATTTCACTGCTACTTGCTGTGAGCTGAGTCCTACCGCCCCCACGCTTGGTGGTGGCGGCAGGTTCCTCTGTATTGCGGGCGCCCAGGGTCTCCGGCACAGCCCGTGGGCAGCGCGCAACAGCTCCTCGGTGCCCCCCTGCCCACCCCGGAGCCGCAGCACGCTCACCCGCCCCGGTTCTCTGCACCGCCTCGTCGGGACTTACTCTTGCAGGGATGTTTGGACAGAGTTAATCTGTTTTTCCAGTAGTTGGAAATGCCCCTCAAAAGACAATGTGGACATCCTCGGTGAAACAACACCGTGAAATAAGGTTTAGCCAGAAGGAATGCATGTAAGATTCCGGCCATTTAGATTTACAGACATATTTCTGTATTTGACAACTTTACAGGAAGTTTACAATGGCTTTTCACATAATCCTTTACCTATTCTTTTTCCTGTCCATTCAAATGTGGTTCAGCACAATAAAATTGGAGGAAAGAATGAAATTATGTTAGCAAGCAGGAAGTGATCTCTGTCTCCTGCATTGTCCTGTATTTGTAAACTAAGAGATAATGTCAGGAATAATGAAACCATTCCTGATAAAATGTGCATTATAATGTATACATAATTATTTTAAAGGCATTCTGGACTACATAAAACATTTAAAGCCAAAAATATCTTTGAAGGCAAAGACTTGAAGAAAGTGTTTCTTTAATATATGCTGGTTACTGTAACCATAGTTTCATTTTTGAAGTTAAAGGGCAAGAGATGGTGCAGTCTGACTTTCACAAATAAGGGAAGTTGATATCCAGATTCCAAAATTCATATTTTTCCCAAAATCAGATTTTGGATGAATGGACAAATTCATATTTTGATGGACAAGCATGTTTATATGGGGCTGATACAAAGTCATAAAAATAAGCATATGCACATTCAAAAGCAATAGAACTAGCTGGGTGGGACCAGCTGAAGAGCTGTCCCACTCATCTGATGGTTTTTAAGGCTAGAAGGGATCATTATATTCATGTACTCAGATAGCCAACATGCATGATACAACAGTAGGATTTAAATAATGGAAAATTATTTTATTATGTAAATGCAATCCATATTTAAATTGTTAATGTACAATTAAAAAAAAAAAGGAAAACAGTCAAAAAGGCAAAGTAGAGCCTGTGGCGTGTAGCCTATGTTTTGTTCATCATCTACAATGTCATTCACAATTTGGATCCCCCAATTCACAAAGTAAAGTGTCGTAGTTTGTGTTTGAATAAACCTGGCTTGCTTGGGTTCATTGCTAGGGCCCATCAGCAGAGTGGACCTTTGTGAATTTATAACCCTTAGTATATCAACAAAACTTTCCTATCGAAACCATTGAAGCTATGTTAGTGCCTGCTAAAACAGCTTTAACGTAGCCTGCACTAGAATTCCTAGTCTCACACCGTGCCACAGGAAATGCCACTCATATAATTGCACCAATTAGTTGGCTTGGAAATATCAGTCATCATTAGCAACTACTGTTCAAAGGGGGATACTTCTTATCGGTGCAGCAACCCTAGTAATTAATAGTTACTTTTACGATCAAGTTGTCTGAATATGAACCTGTGCTCTTGGAAATAGGCCTTCCAGTTTCATTTAATTCATTCAGAGTTATGGCCATGTTTTTCAGGTCAGAATTTCTCCATTTCCTTTTAAATATATTTCACTTGTTTCATATTATGGAAAAATCTTTTCTGTGTGAACTTTCGTACTGTCTCGAGGAAAGAAATTGGTGCTGTAGCTTGTTCTTTTATGCTTCTATCTTCGTTCTGATAGATATGCAGGCAGTTTAACCAGCTCTTAATCTAAGAGTGCCCTCATACATTCTTGCACTCTCACGTAACACTTGCTATCTTACTTTAAACTTGAGCATCAGGCTTGAACTCTCTCTGTTTCAGGATCCTGAGCAAGCGCCCAAGACCCGACCCCTGGCTCGCCACACAGTGCCACCACACGCGAAGAGCAGCCGGGGTTCGGATTCGGCGCAGCGGAGTCTCGCGACATTCCCGTGGCGAGCAAGCTCACACGGACACCCGCCAGCCTGGAGCGTGCAAACTCTGTCGGGCAGGCCCTGCTCTGGCTGTAAAGCTATTAACAGTGAATCTACTGAAGGTGTTCTCTCAAATGGGAATAAAACCATTCAAAAGCTGCATGTCTCTAAAAATAGTAATAATAACGGTTCACCACAAAGAATGTGGCAGGTAAATCCACTTGGGAGATGGAGGAACCTGGGGACTTGTGATCCTCGCACGCGTTCTGGAAGGCCTGCTGAAGGCATAATAAGATCCTTTGCAGCTGCAAATCATCAGTGCTCGCAAAAAGTGCTGTACAAGAAATAGTAATAATCCAGCATATATAACAAGGAATAGAGGGAAGGAGGGTGCACTTTATGTAGATTTAATCAAAAAGTCCTCAGAACTAATTGGCTGAAGTGATTGGGGAAACTGATGGAGTGCAATAACGCTGGAGACCTTTTTTGCTGCTTCTCCCTGGCAGCTGAGCTGGCTGGCTGGGCTCAGAGCAGCAGCGTGGGTGCCCGCGAAGCACGAGCTCCTGGGGTTGTCGACCAGCCCTTCCGCCACGGGGTGTCACGCAGCACCTTCGGCGTGCTGAGACGGGGGCGGCAAGGTGAGGGCTCCTTCAAAGAGTCGGCTGTTTCTTCACTGCGAAGCGATGTCAAGGAAAGGGTTGTAACATTAATACCCTTAAAGGTGTGTTGTAAATTTGCCCAGTTCCTATTCGGATACGTAGCCACTAAGGCAGTGTTTATGTATTAGCCTGCAGACGAACAACTTCTGCAGTGACACGTTTCAGTTCTTATCCCCAGGTTATAGCTCCCGCACTGGCAGCATCATGGACTCCTCGTGCACAATCTGCAGAGTATATTATTGTTTTGTGGACACCATTAGGCTCTCTGGTTTTAAAAGCTACAGGCACTTCCCAGGTGCACTGGAGGTAGGGGAATGAGCTTGCCTCTTCTTAGAATTTAGGACCTGTGGCCTTCAGAAATCATTCAGGGCCAATGAGTCTGAAAATAGATCCACTTTCGATTTCATATGTATAGCCACACGTTTAGATGTAGTATGTTATAAGCAAGGTCGTCTCAGGAAAGAACCTAGGCTTTTTGCAAGCTAAAATATACAGGTCTATGGCTATGCTTCTCAAGAAGGCCAAGTCTTTCTCTCCAGACCATCTGTGTAGACCTAAAAATATACCATTCAAAAATGAAGTTTGCCCCACTCTTTTACTCAATAATGGATATGCTTTTCCTTATTACTCTTGCAAATTTGGGCTTTTCCCATTTTTATGCATGTTTTTTATTTTACATTTGCCTTCAGTGAGTGTGTGAACATCACTGTATATGCTGGGTATTATTCATCTGTAATCTCTGAAACCCTAACTTTTCTTTGAGTGCTGATGTTACTATTTCAGATTTTCTTCAATGTTCATCATATTAAAAATGCTCGTTCTATTATCTTTGTTCTGAACTGGGTAATTTTCACTGATGGACAATGGCTTGTCAAGGGTTGATCCAGACTCCTCCACCGCTCTGAGTGTCTGTCAGGGTTTTTTCGCAGACCTTGGATACAAGCTGATCTATTATCAGATACCGGTAGCCAGAACTGCACTTTACCCTCAGTGACCAGCTCTTAACATATTTGCTTCATATACAAAGTGCGGTACTCTTTATATTTCTATGTTGCAATTGCATGGTCAGCTCTTCTCTGCATTACTTAACCTCTAATTTTTTAAAATATTAAGTGTTTGAGAAACAACAATTGTCAGCAGACTTTGGACACTTTTCTCCAACTGCTGATCTATCTGATCTTGTCAGTACGTAATGTTCTGGCCCTTCAGTGAGCGAGGTATTCCTGGGGCCTGTGCCCAAAAGTGACCCAAATTAGGTGAGAGGAATAAAAGTGGATTTACTTTACCTAAGCAGTGTCACTGTGAGCCTTATTTGTTGTGATCTGTGGTACACATGTGAATGAACACATAATCACAGATATAAACGTGGCTGCATTTACCTCATTATCTCGCTTCATCTGCTGGACTGGCCTTAATATGAAGTGAAGTCTGGGGGTTCTTTTGTTTTTTTTTTTTTGTTGTTCTTTTTCCCTGAAGTTCAGATCTGAAAAGTCCACTGATTTTCTGTTCACTGTTCTGCCAGTGTCGGGAGCAGGGAGGAAAGAAGGACCACAGCGCCAGGCATGAAACTGTGGGAGCCAATGAACAATCCTGCAGTCCTGCAGTCCAGTTAGGAGGCAGAGGAGTTGAGGGCTGTTTCTCATAATATATAAATATATATATATGCATATATGTTGGTAATTATATAGGAAACATGTATATATGTAGTTAATGATCCTTCCCTTTGAAAAATCAGGCTTGCCTTACCTCCATGGCTAACTTTATTAACCTTCTTGGTTACTCTGAAGTACATATATTTGTACAAGAATGGATTCAGACTGTGAGTGTAGACTGGATTTTGGCAGCTGAGAACCATGCTAGATGGCAGATCCCAAAGCTCCTTCTGTGTCTCACATGGGATACCACAAACGAGTCACTGGAGTGTCTTCCTTTTCTCACCTAAAGAGCCCCTCCACCTGACTATTAGCAGCACGTATTTGCTGCTTATGCTTTTTTCACTCCTCCATAATGATGTAAAGAAATACTGAAATTTCTATCCTTAAATTAGTCTGGTAAAATATAATATATTAATCATAAATAATTTATATGAGTCTGTCCTTTTTTTCAGCAAATGGAGATACTACATATCTCAGCAGTGTCATAGGAACATTCTTTCCATATAACATTGCTCTGGATTTTCTTCTAAAATAAAAAGAAAAAAATTGAAAAAGAGAACTAGCTGAATGTTTCTTTTCTCACTCCTATTTGATAGGAACAATCCCCTGTAGATTTCCTCAAGCCAGTCTTTTAATTTTACGTAACACTAACAAGTAAAGTACAGAAAGCTGCTGCAGGCTATTTTAGCTACTGTCAAAAGCATTGGCATTAGTATATCTTGTTTTATGCTGTTCAGCTTCCTAGAATAATGACAGCAAATGCACTTCTGCTTTCAAGAGCAAAGCAGTATCATGCATAGCATTCTACTCCATTTCATGAAAACTGCTGGGTATAATTTTAATTCATTTTCTACCATTATATCTTTTTTGCTGGATTGTTTATAATTCACTACTTTTCTACCCCTTATCTAACTCTCTATACAGAACAAGGTTTTGCTGCTGACACGTAAGCCCTCAGGAACCTATTTGGTCAAACAATGGAAGAACGTTATCAACTTTAATGATGATTTTCCCACTATACAAACACCTGTTTTCCCAGCATACTACGTTAAACCACTTATAACAAGGTCAGTGATACTGTTTTATCTTCCCTCACTTTGAGGCAGAGATATCAATCTTTATAAGCAATAAAAAGGTATGAACACCAAATGGTAGCAGGTAGCAGGATTTGCTACTTTTGTAAAGGTAGATTTATATTTGCTTTATGTTACATGGATGGAGAAATTCTGTGATGAAATCTGTGTTGTTCGAGTGTCCTTAGAGAAAATGTATGAGGCCAAATCCTCCACCCTGCACACAGCCTAACCAGCCAAATTATGCTCCAGGGACTTCTGGGCACACATGAAAGGAGGCTGAAATTTCCACGGGAACAAAAGAAAATTAATCATCCAAATTACATTGAAATGCAGTAGAAGTTGAGTGTACAACTTCTTTTGTTCCTGTGGAAATGTCAGCCCAAAGAAATATTCCCCACAGAGAGTAGAGGCAGGAGCCTCCGTGACCCTCAGCCCCTACATCTGTGGGAGGAAAGAGCTAGCAGATCCACCGAGCAGCTGGAGGGAAGAGGATTTTCCATGAAATGCCCTCAGTGACTACAAAGGCTCCAGGTCCCCAGAGGTGCCCAGATCTCGGCCCCGCAGAGCCCGGGATTCTCACGTGGCCCCAGGCTCCCCACTCCCTTTGCCCCGAGAGCACCGGGGACCCCACAGACGGGGCAGCCTGCCAGCCTCCGGGCAACCCGGGAGAAATGCTCCTTATTCTAGAAAAAAATGCATATTTTTTTTCCCCAAACAAACAACAAAGAAATTCCCATTCCCTCAAACACAGTCAAAGGTTTTATTTTGGCATGAGACATTTCAATGGAATGAGAATATGTCTGAAAGCCAGACTTTCTGAAGAGAAGAAATTCCAGGTTTTGGCAAGCTGTAATTGTGAAACTTCTACAGCCTTATGCCACAAAGCCTTTGGTGACTGAGAAGCCCTGTAGAGAAGACAGGGATGGAAATTTCCAGTACAGCTGTGAGAATAAATGAATTTTTAGTTTTTGACTTTCAGAGGTACTTTAACAGACCCTAAGTTGGAAAGCTAAACTTTGTTTTCTTTTTATACTACCCACAGGAAAAGGAAAAGGAAAAGGAGAAAGTAGAAGAAAAGAAAAGAAACGAAAGCCACGGTCTTCGAATCTTAAGAACTTTTTTTTTCACTAGCAATGGTGGGAGTTGCATATTGAGGTGAAGAACAGTGTATGGTCTTCCAGTATATTTTATATAGCTTCCAATACACAAGCAAACATAATTAACATTCTTATGATACTAAAACTATAACTAAAAAGCAATTCAATTTGTAAAACTCTATTTGCCACGATTATAAGGATGAACAGAGGAAGAAAATGTTAAGGAAAAATAGAAGAAGGAATGAAAAAGAAGGAATGGCAGAGGAGAAGCATCTGTAAGAGTTATTAAGTGGGTAATAGAAATATTTTTGGATAATGGATAAGACAAAGCAAAAACAACTGACCATTGAACTAAGCCAGACATCTGGGGAATTCTTCTGTCTCAGGTCCTTTGTTCTGTGAAATGTTTTAATTCAAGTCTGCTTTCCCTTAATCTTTACTAAAACTGAAATAGATAAGAGAACAATAAAGTAGTGATACAAGAAAACTAAAACAATTCTTTAATCCTCTGGCTCGCCTAAATTAATGAACATCTTTGTGTGTTTGTTTATAAAGTGGCAGAGTTCAAGGCAAAGATTTCCTTTATTATTTCTGTGCAGCTTCAAGGACACTGATGGCACTCAAAAAATAAGAAGCTGTATCTAAATAGTGATCATTTCTTCAAACCTCTATCAAACTTGACTCTAGTCAGACAGCCCTGGAGGTTGCAAATGCCTAGCAGCGGGCTGTAATGATCAAAGCAGCAATCTGAGGCAAGCATGGGCAATTGGAGATCAATTTTTCAACCCCAAGAGGCAGGAATTATGCTATTTAAAAATAGTTTCCTTTTTTTTTGAACTTGAGTTCAATTATTTTTTGCTCTCAGGCTTCTCTACCTTGAACTTTTTCTCACCCAAAGTTTAGGCCCCAAAAGAATATCCAGGGACCCCTACACAGTTAATACGGAACATTTCTCTTAAGTCCAACTGTAAAAATTTACTGAAATAAGCTGGTGCCTTCACAGACAAGAAACAGCAGACAGAAACAGACAACTACTTCAGACTGGAATACAGATGCTGAACCGCCTTCCCAAAACACGAATCCTTTTGTTTTGTCTGTGTTTTGTTTCCTTGTGTTTTGATAGGACACAAATAAAAATGTGCGCTTTGGATAAAATTAAAAGACTTTTTAAATCTATTTGCCCATTTTTATTTTTAAAATTCTGAAATAAAAGTAATTTCTGAAGTGAGAAGTTAAAAATTTTTCAGTACATTTTGAAATGCCTTCCTCTGCTTTCAGTCTAAAACTTTTCACCAAATTTGACCTGGATTTATGAGTCACCCGCTGCCATTGCCTCAGCAAAGCAGTATTTGGTGTTTGCCATTTGCTGGCAGGAGATGGAGGGGAGGGCTTGTCCTCCAGATCCTGGTGGGACCAGTGTGCCCCAGCCGCACGGCATGCCAGGGCTGCGAGGACTTGGGGCGCGCTGGGGGCGAAGGACTTTGGCGCTCTCTTCGAAGGGGGACCCCCCTCCAGTCCGCCTCCTCCTCGAAGTCCGTTCAGGTACTGCTCAGCTGCTCTCACTGACACCTCGCCGTGGCACCTCGGGCTGCTGAAATCTGGGTCCTTGCATTAGAATAAATAAGGGGCATTTGGTGGATTTTAAAGCGGATCTGTCTTTTAAGAGTTTTCAAAATGAAGTTAATAACGTCCTTTAATAACGGTGGCACATGGTACCTCAAATTAGGGTGGTTTGTGTTGTGGTACTCTGACTTTATGGGCTCCATAAACTGGACATTAATGTCCAAAAATTTCGACTTCCATTGTGTCTTCATTGTTAGGGCATGAAGTTATTATTGCTTGCCTGAATTAGAAAATCATGTGGTACCTGAAGTTCTGCAGCAAAAGAGAAAAGCTGCAATCGCATTCAAAAAGAGCTAAGCTACTGAGTCTGCTTCACTGTCCTGTGAGCATCTGCTGTGTGCCTATATGGAGCTCTTCCACTCACTTCTGCTTGTGAATTCCTGAAATATGAGAATTTAACTAACATTCACAGATTCATTTTGTTTTTCTTTTGCTTTCAGCTCCTTCAGGTTGTAGTACTTGTAATACTTGTTTTTTTGTATTTGTTTAGCACAAACTGTAACTTCACAGAGATATGTGATTTGCTTGGCTACTTCCTTTTTTTCTTCAATGAAATACTTTCTTTTCTTCCTGCAAAATGCTGCCAAAAGGATTCTCCAGTTTTTATGATTAATACAGATGGCAATTCCTATAACAGCAGCTGCGTGCGCTGCAATGACAGCCCCAGAGGCAGCCCACTCCATCCTGACTCCCGCCCCCAGACTGCCGCCAGGACCCTTTCACACCGCTTTGAGCAAAGAAAAAGAAAAGGAAGTTCTGAGACCGGAGTGTGCGCTGCAGCTGCAGTCTTTTCTCCAGTAATATCATTTTTATATTACAGCAAGCTTCAGCTGGATTTTATTCAAGGCTGCTGAAGCAAGATGGTCACCATTGAGTCTGGAGTACTCCTTGGCCACAAGCTAAGTCCAGGGATTTCTTGACGCTTGCACATTTACACATCAAATCTGATTGCTTGCAAAACGCACCACGCTATGCATGGTACCGCGTGCTGCGTATGGGAGCTCAGAATCACGTTCCTGGGTTTGTTGGCTGTGTTTAATGCAATAGATGACGCAGCCCTTCCCAATCAATGGAAACATCTTGTTGGATTGCCTAGTTCAGTGTTTACATAGCTTTCTTCTTATTTACTTAACTGGTCTCAACTTGCATTTTATGCATTGAGGTACTCTGCTCAGTTAACGTAGTTCCCCAGGGCTTTGTTCTTTGTTCAGTGCTTTTCAGCATTCCTACGAACCCAACAGCTTCAGTTTTTCCAGCAATAGGCACTCAGTTTTCATTGCTTGCTGATACTGCTCCTGTCTGCCTTTATTTATTTATTTATTTATTTGATTCTGGTTAGTCTATCTGATGGAAACTCACAGATGTAAATGCCCCAATGTTTATTTTTAAACTTAATGCTCCATAGAAGGATTTCTTATTACAGGGAGCACCTGCCATAGAGGCATTGCTCATTCTTCTGAAATACAGATTGATGATGATCACATTGCTTTTGCAGATGCTGCTGCGATGTTTATTCAAGTTATGTCTTCCATGCACTATGCATCATCTCCAGCTAGAAAACTATATTACCCTTTAATAAATATTTTTGCTTCTAATGCCTTAGTGTGAGGAGATTTATGCACTGATTACTTCTTTCATCTTATTTGTTTAAGGACCTCTTGTCTACTGAGCCCTGACAGAGCTGCACGGATTACGAACTGTGCCGAAGGCTCCGGAGTCTTTCTTCTCCAGCAGCCACCGCCTGCGCCCGCTCCCTCGCCCCCAGTCCTGCCGTGATCATGCAGTGCCAAACGGGACTCCTGTTTTAATGATTACACTGGGAAACTTTTTCCAGGGATTTCAGTGATAACTCAAATAGTTCCTTCACTTCTGCATGATTTTTTTTTTGACTGATACAACCACCAGCAATACAAAATTAACACTAGTCAACAGTTAACTTCTCACCCCTTTCTGAGATAAATAGTTATTCTAAATATGGGAATTAAACCACTGTATTGCAACCATAGGCGGGTATTGCTTTTCAATAGCTGTCATATTCCAAGAAATACCTTCCTGTCCAAAGGCGATGTTTTCTTGGTGATTTCTGTCTACTGCATACAAATTTAATTATATTAGCAGTTTTCGTTGATTTTATTTTTGATTCAGAAACCTGTTTATTCTTAAATGACCAGACTCTTCAGACTTCACAAAGGAGTTTAGACTAAATAAGGAGAGTGGAATTTTGTTCAAACGGTAAGCCCAAAAATGTAATCATATGATGTTTATGATTTCCTGGAACATTTGAGCTGTTGAGTTTGTAAAAGTGCAGAGATTTGTTCCTGAAATGGCAGTCTTTAAATCTCTTAATTTAACTGATTAAGCCAAAGTATTTAATTATTAGAGCAACTTTCTAACACATTAGCCTTCATTATATCACGCTCATTAATAATGAAGCAGATATTGCATTTCACATTTTAGATATAATTAAATAGCAAATACTACATCTTCTTGTCTGGGAATGTAAAGCAGAGGCTTTACTTATGCCATAGTATGAACTATGAAAGAATTTATTATCAATATTGTTAAATGTGTTGTCACATTTAGATAATTTCTTAGTGAATAAAAATCAGTTCAAAGTCTAGCAAAAAGACAATGTGGTGCTCTACCTGTAAAGGACTATAAAAAATAAAGATAAGTTTGTCTGCCTTCTTTCTGTCTTCTGTGCATATGCTTTCATGGTCTTTGTAAACTTTTACAACAATTGCTTTATGTTTCTTTTAAACAGATAGATGCAATATGTAGGGTTGTGATATGTTCCTGGATCTCACGCACTGAAGTCGAGTCTCACAACGTGTATATTTCCCAAATAGCAATGCAAGAGTAACTCAGCTTTAGAACATCTGTGCTATTTTGGAAAGTTGAAAGTGAAATTCTATTTATCAGTAGCAAAAAACCACCATCATGATCATTTGTGAAAATACAATGAGGGCCTTTAATAATAATAGCAATATATTGCAATCTGCTAGGACACTGTGCATGCAATGGGGTCATATTGGTGTATATACCTTTAAAATTAGGTCTTTAAACTCCTGACAGCCTGAGCTGCACCTTCTTGGTCAAATGCTCAGAAGGGTCATACTTACTCTGTATTTGCATGGGAAAACCCTGTGTGCAGTGGGAGATGGTATTACTAACTAAGCATATGGCACTCTTCCTTCTAATTTAGCTCTAATTGAAAATGGTATCCATTTGGGTTTTCTGCACTCAGTTATTGAAGCTGACTATACAACTCATGGTTGACTGTATTTGAGTGATAAATGTTGTGTTTCAGCAAATAAAACAAATCTCTCCTATCAGGCTGGATATTACTGGCAATGACATCCGTTTTTATGAGGATCAGGAATGATGTGGGAGTGAAACCAACTCAGTCTATGAAGTGGTCTATGGAGAAAGAAACCTACATTTTATTTGTCCAGCCTCAAAGATCCTTTTTATGTCTTTGTCCTCTGGTAGGATTTATGTTCCATGCCACTTGCAAGCAGGGAAAAACAGCAGTCAGATTGATTTATCTGGAGAAAACTATGCTTCTGACTGAAGCAGGCATAAGTGCCATTTAGCCAAAAGGATGTCTGAAGAGTCTGGGGTCCAATTAATTTAAAGGCCCAGATCATTAAATGTATTAAGATACCTATTTTTTGATGAAATCAATGGGAGCTGGATTCCCGAGCACCCCTGTGGGTAAGTAACAATTAGGATTTATATCCTTGGGCAATTAATATTCAGTACACTGGCTGCACCCTGCTATTCCCTTGTAGGACTCATACAACGTCCTAAAGGCACACAAAATATTTCTGCTAGTGTCAGGTGAGCTCTGGAAGGAGTTTAATAGAGTAACTAGTGTGGAGGCGAGTTTCTCAGATTAGGATCAGCATTAATGGGGGCAGAACTAGAATGTGGGCTTCAGAATTATTTTTGCTCAACCTAGCTTTCTTCTTCATTAAACTGCCTATTTAAGGTGACCACTTTTATTTTTAGGAGTCACTTTGAAACTATGTCAAAGTGGAAGCAGGGTGTTTTGGGGGGCTTTCTTTTACATATGCGATAAAGCAGGCAGGATAATATCTATGTATTTTCCACCTGTGATCTACAGGCAAGCTTAGTTTGCACCGCAATTTTCATCTGAAGCACAGTGAACGTCACAGTTACTCTGATAAGGAAAAATAACATGAGCTTTCTAGTTCCGTCTGGGCAGTATTAAGCCATATGTCTGATAACATAACTGATGGTGCAACTTCAAGTCAACTGTTCAGTTGATTCTATTTTTATATTACCATATATTTGCAATAGAATGCAATTAGCTCTAATTGAAAACAGTACATAGTAATTCATTGTCTAATGCCTTGAAAGACATGAACAAATTTTAAGTGTCCATTGCTAAACGGAATAATGTTTGTTTCATAAAGCACAGTATCAGCGTGTTAGTCGCATCACGAGATATGATTTGGTATCCTTCGAGTTAACTGTTCAGAGCTTTATGTCTCATTTAATGACTACTGATTTTTCTTTTTAATTTACAAGTATAGAATAGTGCTTGTCAATGTAAAGTTAAAAGAAAAATGAGAAGCTGGGAATACTGTTAGTTTGTATAACAAGGTACGGCAGGCATGATGAGAGCTCTAAACATGCTAGTAATCCCAGCTTAATGATTTCATTCTCACCTTCAGGTTAATCATAAAGACAAATAGCAAGGCAAATCCTAGAATACTTATTTGCTTTGGAATAGTAGAAGAGCTATGGAATTGTTTTGATGTTGGCACTTTAAAGTGCTACTTCTGTTTTTGTTTGTTTTCATTCATGTTTTACTGTAGATAAAGTATTTTAAAAGATTTTTATACAATTTATTGTTTTGTGGGATGGAAATTAATTCATATATATTACTGCAAGGAAGTCCCCATTGGTAAAGCTCTTGCTAGGAAAAGGTTATTTGTAATGACCAAATTCGTCACTGTTTGGAATCTCATAAAGGTCACAGTAGAAGGTTTTCACTTGTTTTAAATAAAATTCTGTATTTTAAAAAAGAAATGTGCTTAACTTTCATTTCATAGAAATATCAAACCTGTTTGCACTATAATTTACTTTTTGAGCTCTTGACATTTACCCAGCTGACTGTCTTTGGAGAACAATCTCTTGATTTGGCTGCGAAGCTCTGGTAAGAAAACTGTCAATTACAAATTACAGTATGATGCAGAGCAAAGTGCCTGAATTCTTCATGTCACAAAATGACCTTGTAAAGTAACTCAGTTTATCTTATGCTTCCCAAAGCTGAGACTATTCTTTTTAGCTAACACATTTGTATTTGAAAAATACGGAATCCTTTTGTAAACTATGCCTTCCTATTAATAAAATGTTACTTAGAGAGCTGAAAGGGGCAATACTTTAATTTTGCATATTCATCCTATTCAGCTTGTTGGGAAAGGAAAGGAAAAATAGATAGAATATTAGCCAAATGAAGAGGAATGTTACCAGATTCCTTCAGAGTTAATATTTAATAGCAACTGGTTTAAAAATAGATGGAAAAACAACTTTCCTAGAAACAAAACAGCACTTAAACTGGAAATGTACCACAGAGCTTTGCAATGTTAGGCTTCTTCTTCTAACCCACTAAAACTTGGTATACACGTGTTTAACCGAAAGTCAGCATCCAGTAATGACTGAGAAAATTACATTTGGCCAGCACACAAGGATCCTTCACATTCATTCTATTAAGTGGTATGTAAACGGGTGAGAAGCCTGCAAGACTTCGGTTTCAGGTTCCATCCCAGGAACAGCAGCTTCTAGAGCCACCCCTCAGTGCAAGGCGGCTGTCCTTTGGGGGGACACAAGTCACCGCCATCTCTCCCTCAGCCTCAGGGGTTGCTGTCTGGGAAGTCACCCGCCCAGGCTGGACACTTCTTAGCTCACATCTTTTCATAATGTGAAGAGAAGAGGCATTGGGATAAAACAGAAGCAGTCCACGTAGCTCCTGTCACAGCACTAGAGAAGAGAGTGGCTTGGAGAGGTTCAAGGTTTAATGCTGGATGGGAGCCACTGTCACTACACCTATTAAGGCCTTTAAAATAATATCTTTCTTTTCATGGGAGACACACAGAGCAATATATTTTACCTGTTGTACCAAGTAAAGTTCAGTCCTCTACAAGTTGTCAACATTTGATACCTACTATTTGTTACTTTTATTATTCAGTTGATAGGGTAAAGTTTAAATAATACCTTTTTGTGATAGTCAGTGGGCTCACAGCAGATTTAACATTTTCTTTCTCTGTCATCATTATCTTAATGCGATATTTACAACTTTTGATGGGCCCCACCTGTTACAAGCTCTCTGCAGCTGACCCCAGGGTGTTTCTGCTGCGGGGCTGTGCTGTGGGTCCTAGCACAGAGCTGGGAGACATTATTAGCACCTTTTGGAGTGGACCAGAGCCATCGATTGCTGAGGTGAATTTAGCTGTTCTGTAGCAGCGCTTTGCTATTGGAAAAGCATTCTTCATCTGTTGACTGAATTATTTTTCCAGCAACCTGATCCTTTTAGGTAACACCCTTTCAAATTGCATATCAGTAGCAAAAAAAAAAAAAAAAAGGAAAAAAAAGTATTGAAGGTGCGTGCACCAGGGTGTAAATTAACACGTTAACAATATAGTAACGGGTCTACGCAGCAGAGTTGCTCAGACTGAAGTCATTGTTGTGTTAGTAGTAACAGTATTTAGAAGTCTAGTGCTGGATTAAGAAAACAACTGAGTTAATAGGAGTCTTATTTAAGGTGTACAAGCAAGCTGAGAGAACAGAATCATTCTAATTAGTTCCAGAAATACATCTGTGCAATGTTTCCATCTACTAATGAAGGAGAGGATCGAAGCAACATATCACCACCATGTACATTCACTGGCTAAATAATAGTTTTTTTCTCAGGATATGTAAAAAAGTGTAACTATTGACAGCTGCTAATTAACCCTTTCACGTGTCTAGCACACTTGATTTACTCCTGCTACTACTATTCCTTCTTCTGTGTTATTCTGTAAACACATAAACTGTAACTAATTGAACAGGGCTTTGTCTTTCTTCTTCCTTCTAACACCAGAGTTGGTAAATTAGAACTGGACTCACTGGGGCTGTCACATAATGTGTTTGTTCCCTGCTGAGAAGTGGTGTGATCTCTTTATTATTGCTTTTGTTTTCCTTCCTTGTCTGCCTCCACAACTTACTGCTTTGTGACGCTTGGTGTTTCCTCTGAACTGCCAAAGTAGCCCTCAAGAGCAGCAAAGGTACAGGACATCTGAACTGGTCCTTTCTCCAGACAGTGTCTTCCAGCAGTCCCTCATCCATCCATTTTTCCTGTGATCCTGTTCACAGAGTCCTTAGAACAGATATGAAAAATTGTTGTTGAAAAAAGGGCAAAATATTACAGTCCCAGCAGTAATTTAAATGTTACCTATTATAGCCAGGCAATGGGAAATGATAGCAGGCTGGTCAGACAAACCTGGTTCTGTGCTCTACTTTTGTCTCTGTCCTTTTGCCCTGATTAAAAGGGAGCATGTTAGCTGGAAAAGGACAAATTTTCTCATCTCACTCTACCCTGTTAGTGGCTGCTGCTTTACTGATAAAGTCACAGAGCTTCAGGTGAAGTTAAGCTGCTCTAATCTGCCCCAGGTGCTAGAAGTCAGTGTGTGAGAGGAAACAGAACAGTCTCCCCCCCCCCCCCCCCCAGTAGGTAGAGAGTAGTGTAGGAATTTTTTTTTCTGTTTTTAGTATCTTAGCCCAAAAAGATGGGTAGTTGCAGGATATTGATGCTAGTAGAAGGTGTAATAAATTGGTTTTTGTGCTGGAGCAATATGCAAATGTAAAGAAGAATGTAAAGCAATGAAGCTCTCTCTAAATTCCTCCAGGGTGAGTGCTATATATATGTGTGTGTGTGTATATATATATATTTTTATGCTGGTCTAGTGGCTCAGTATGATTCTAAGTAATGAATAATGTTAAAGCAGTCTTCTCCTTGCTTGAAGGAAACCTTTCCCAATATGTATGCATGAGAGATGCAAGTAAAATGAAAACTATCACATATACCTTCTTTAAAAATAGGATTAGGGTTGTGTTTAAGAATATAATTGTATTATATAAACATTTGAAGGATGCCAGAACATGTCAGCTGAAACATTTTTCATTTTATTGCAAAGACTATAAAAAGCAGGTCTGCTTCTCTCCTGGTTTAAACTGGTGAAATTCTAAGGGGTATACTGATTGAAATGTTTAAGTATTTGCTATAATCTCTATTTGATCATTACTTTGAGTAGGTCAAAAAGGATAAATAACTAATATCAAGAAGACGCACTGAAAATTGAGAATTAGGTGCAACAAGTACATCTTCTAGTCTTTGATTCGCAGTTACTGATGAATAACAGTGCAAAACAGGACAGTGCCAGTGTGTTGAGACTAAAACACTGAATATAAACTGCTTTTCTACTTATGTTTTCATTGCCTCAAATGATTTTTTCCCCTTGTTCATTAATAAAAAAAAACCAACAAAAAAACCAGGTAATTCCTTTGGAACACTTATGTGTGAGTATTAAGCTAAGATCTGAGAGGCTGTTTCCATTTTCTCTGATTAAAGTGACTACCTTTAAACGCCAGGCACCCAGCAGTAGACAGAGGATGGGCAGCTGGTCCCAGCCCGTTGCTCCGAGTCCAGTGCCGCAGCTGGGGCCGGTGCTCTCAACAGGCTGCTCCCTACTGCAGGGAGTGGTTTGGTTCAGGCTCCTCTTACCTGCGTGAGAGGGCCTTGGGCTGAAAGGCTTCTGTTGGGGGCTAGCTGTGATTTGGGTAGTCTTCTAGCTGCTAATCAAAGCAAGTTATCCCTCTGGTAGAGTCTGCCTGACCGGAGGAGGAGAAACTGCTTCATTGGGGGAGCCCAGGGGTTCACCGAGGCGGCAGGTGAGCCAAGCCACAACCCCCCTTCCGTCTGCCGGCAGGATTGCTCTGGCTGAGCTGGGTCTGCAGTCCGGTGCGGAGTTATGAACGCCTTTTGCCTTCTTGAATTAGCGTGTTCCCTGAAGGATGCTCGTGTAGGAGAGAGCCTTGGCTGGCTTCTAGAGTGGTTCTTTGAGACTGTCTTGGGGTTGTACCATACACAGGCTCTCCTCGGCTGTCCCGGCTGCGGTAACTATCCCTGGCTCCTGTGAGCTACTACCATTGTGAAAACTTTATGTAAATAGATTTTTTTTTGGGGGGGGGGGGGGCAGGGGGGGTGCAGTTTTGCATGGGCTGTGAGGAGGGAGCTCTAGTGGAATTAGCAGGAGTTCTGGACTGAGCTCCAGCGTGGTGCCGGGACAACTCCGCCATGCTCTGCCTCGAGCACAAACAGCTGTACTGCGTGAGCTACTGCGCTCCTCCCTTTCTCTCCTCCCAGTGTCTTAACAGGAGGAGAACACAGGACCCTTTGTTCCAGTTCAGATCATAACCTGCCGTTAGATAAAGAGAACAAATCCTCCGCTATTAAAATATGCAAATCAGTGAAAAAGAATATTAGGTATTAATGATTTATTTACTGAAAGGGTGTTGTCACTTCCGAGGAAGTGTGCTCATTTGCAGCAAAACTATTTGTAATCTCTGATTGCCATTAGATAAGTCTTTCTGTTTTGATACATGGTGCTTAAGGTCCTCTTCCCTTTTATTATGGAAATAAAGGCAGAATGATTTCTGCTTTGCCCTTCTTTGTAAATGTGCTTTCCATTCAAATTGGTATTTGCAATCTCTCTGCAAAGATATCTCTCTCAGCTGAGTCTAATCCCCCCCACTTGACTTTTTGAAATGCCACACATCTTAGTGATTGAAGACAAAGAAGCTAAAGGTGCAGAAGTGTCTCTAACAACCGTGCTTTATCAGCTAATGAGAGAGTGTTGCACAATGTACGTTTAAAAAAAGCATTGTGTACCTTTCTGTGGGGTAGGACACTACTGCTCAGCTGCACTTGTGTCCTGCTTTTATAAATGCTTGCAACTGTCTGCATTGCAGAGGGTTACATCAAACTCCATATCCCGACTAGGTATGCAAATTGCCCCACTTATCAACCGCAAGACTTTATGAATGTATCTATAACCCCCTCCACACACAAAAAAATAAAAAAACCTTCAGCAAGCTGTCTTAACAAATGGGCAATCTGTTTTCTACCTGCGAGGTAGGATCTACATCTAAAGAGAGTTCACAATAAAATTTTGTTCATGTATCTAATTAGTTTATTCTTTTCACTAAAATGTTCTCTCTCATTTGGGATGGGAGAGATACACTTTGACAATTCATTTGTTATTAGTTAAGTCTCTGTGTTATCTACCTTTCACAGATGGTAAAAGAGCGCTTAGGGGAAAAGAGTCATTATTTGGCTTCATATGGGGATCATTGGATAAAATTCCACATTATGGGAAGGTCAAGTGCAGTGTCTCTTTTGCCTAATATATGTGAATGGAGTTTAAAACTGCAAGGCTGGCAGAGAAATTTTCTCATCTTACTGGTAATACTGATCTGAGTTATTAGATAGTAGAGAGGAGAATGAAAGTTGACTAACCTTGTCGTTATCAGATTTGTTTTTCCATAAACATTAATTTATTGACAAATATACTTGACGTTGTTTGTTACAATGTCTGTGAGACACTGGGGGGGGGGTATGACAACGGCCTGTAAAGCTTGTTTTGAGAGCAGGAAAGAATCTTTTTGCACTTGGATTTAGAGACTGATTTCTCCATTTCTAGTCAGTATTTGTTCCTTGAGTTTTTGGCATCGACTGTAGCGTGAAAGGTTGTGATTAGTTCTAAACTGTGCCCTAACAGATTTCTCTTTAAAGGCATATAGAAGTTATCTATAGATTCTGAAAGTCAGTATTGTAAATTGGTCTCTCGTCTTAGACAGAAAATATATATTTTAAACAACTCTGAAACAAAATTCCTTTGGATAGGGGAGCAAGAAACAAAAAGAGCCTTCCTTTCCAAATGATGCATTGTGTATTACTATCCTTTCATCTTCAGACACTTGGAACTTAATTAGTGTAAAACATAGATGATTAGCTGTCAGAGGTCATTCTTAAAATGAATACAGTATGACATTTAGATTAACAAATAGTTGAGAGCTGACAGCCTTTCTTAATAAAAAACTCTAATTGAATAAGAATAAGGATGTTACTGTGCAATTTTTACCTCAAAGGAAAACTTTGCCCTGGTCAAAATTCAAGTGCAAAATGGTAGGCAAGTATTCATCTGTAGTGCACAGCAGTTGAAGATAAGTATATTGCTTTAATTTTCACCCCTAGCTTTTGTCCTTTCTTTTTTGAGTATCATTTTATTAGGAACTGAACAAAAAAGGAGTATGAGATTTTCTTTAACTTCCTCAATGACCTAGCCCTGTCAGCGCTAGGCTACTCCAGGGAGCTGGCTGTGGCTACAGGTGGCTTTGGATATGTACTGATATTCTAAGTGCTTGATCCCAAACATCTATTGGCTTTTCTATGCTTTGACTAAGCTTCTGCATATTTAAGTGCTCCTGCAAGCCAGGAGAGGTGGAATTACTTCCCTAAGTTCTATGCGTCTGTTGTAGAGAAATAAGCAGAACAGACCTTTGCCAGTGCGAGCCGCATCCTAGACAGTCTTTGTTATCACTTACGGGAGAGAATCCTGAGGCTAACGTGACCACGTGGAGAGCTTTTCTGAAACACATTAGTGATATCCAGGGCTATGTCAAATGGACTTTACATACTGTACCTAAGCTGACAGGGAAGCGTGAACGCGTGTGTAGCGCTCTGCGATATAACGAGGGCTGCACACCACGGTGTGTTGATTGTCAGCGCTGAAGGGATAGGAAGTGGAGCCCTCGTCCTGAACAAGAGGTACTCCTGTGGCTCAGGGTAGGGTCTCCTCAAATTTTGGCTCTCCTTCTTCCCTGCCCCTGGAACAAGAAGCAGAAGGAGAGCTCCTGCTCTCTTTGCTAATGCTACAAGCTGTCCTTGCCTTGCTCAGTCAGGCGCAACATCTATCCCTCTTTGTCAGCTCAGTTAAAGCCTTGCCAGATGTGGGCAAGAACAGGGTGGTCTGCTGGCCAAAGGCGGGAGAGGGGTCTACCTGCTTCTTTCACTGTGCAGTGTGGTCTGGGCTGGGAATAATTATTGTCTTAAAAGCCAGCATGTGTGCTTGAAAATACTTCCTCGCCACTCATTTTTATGCCTCCGATCACTGTCACCTCATGTGAATGTATTATTCTTTGAAATGCAAGCACCATAACTACAGTAAAGACAAAATGTTTGTCAGTCTTGTAAAGATAATCTTGCACAAATCCATTACATCTATTCATAGGTGCATGTCAAACTATTCATCCTTTACATTGAAGCCTGATTTTTAGTTAGATGATTTTGGAGAGGAACATAAAGATTCACTGCATATAAACTAGCCCCGTTTACCTTTGCAGCAAACTATCAGGCAGAGTCACTTGATTTTAAAAAAGTGTGTGTGTGTGTAGTGTTTGTGCATACTAAAATCACAGTCCCAAAAGTCTTAAGGCACTTGGGATTTTCAATGTAAATATATAGCAAGTATTTCTCTATTCAGAGATAAAATACAAGGATAATCCCCCCTGCATTGCACACTGACATATGGAATTCCTCTTGCTTGCCTGTTCTGTCTGCAGCCACAGACTATACAGCAAGCTCTACCAGTACGTGATGAAAGCCTAGAAATTAAAAACGGCATTGCTCCCGGTAACTGTAATGCAGGCTTTCCGAACACCGCCATGAAGTGGATGTTCCACCAACGCATGTGAATGTTGGTGTCTAAAGAACTTCACTATGCTGATATGGAAAGAGCTTCAGAAGCTGGCTCTGGCCTGTGGGCGCTGCTCATGCCCATCTCCTGTGGTGCCACGAGGGCCAGCGGGGCAGCATGGACACAGGCTGTGGGGCTGGGGAGGATGAGTTTTACATATCATATTGCCATCTTGTAGCATGAAAGTTAGTATGTTGTGCTACCGATTATTTAGTAGGCTACAGGATATGTCCTCTCCTTTGCAGGATGAATTGGTGCCAATCATTACTCAGGAAAGCTGGTTTTATTAAGCTGAAGTTGACTCTTGCTTGTGATGAGATGGTTAAAAAGTTGTCTTCTCACTACTTAAAGATTAATTTTTTTGTTTTGTTTTTTAATGACCTCTTGAGCATCATTTTGAGTATGAGAAAACTGTTTTGAAAAAGGTGGGCTTATGCTGTTTTACAGCAAATAGCTCCTGTGTTCACCTTGATATTCATCAGAAACAAAAACAAGTTAACTTCTAACAGATGAAAATGGCAAACTTTCAGCATTAGATTCACCACTTTACAGAATGTATTAGGAAATGGGGGAGGGAGGACAGCAACCAAAACCTCTAGCCAAGTTCCCTGCTGTCAGAAGAGGAGCATACGTGGAGCACAACTAGCACGACGTAAGCCTTGCCAGTGTTCTTCCCATGGGTCCCTTTCACCCCTTATGAAAGTATCATTTTTAATAAGACACAGTGGAGTGGTGTGGGACTATCAAATGCAGAGGGTTTTTTTTAACCTTTCTAAATTGGTGTAAAAATCTACTCTGTTCATAACTACAAATGTCAAACTATATCTACAAGAAATCTTGATAAACTACTTTTTAATGGCATTCTTAATCTAATAATTGTAGGAACAAAGCCAATAAAAAGACCCTTTTATTGTTTTGAACAACACAAATTTAATATATTGGAAATTAAAGTTTGAGCTTAATGAAGAAAGCAATTTAGATGTAAACAACTGGTTTGAGTCAAAAGCCTGGGGATTTGAACAGTCCGTCATACATCACAATGAATACTTTTAAAACAGACTGAGTTGACTAAAGGCTTTACAACAAACTACCTATTTTAGACTGTGTGGAGTTCAATGAAAAGCAGAGCGTAGCCCTTCTGAATTACATCATGCCCTCTGATCTTCGGGCTTTCAACTGATGCTTGAATAAAATAGCCTATAAAATTTAGCATAATAAATGTCAAATACATAGAGGTATACATATTCATGACAAAAATATACTGTGGAACTATACTTACAGATCACTTACTTTTAAATGGTCCATCAAGCAATTGTACAAACTATCAATGCATGAAGATTCCAACTTCTCTCTTTCAAAGAGGCCTCCTTTACAGTAGAATTTAAGAGGGATATTATTGAAGAGGGATATGAAGGAAAGCCTACTTTTCTATGAAAGAATTAAAACAATAACAAGCTGAAAAGGTCAGTGTTCTGTGCCTAATTCCAGTGCACTGGGAAAGAAATTATGAGTGTGCTTGTGATCTGCCAAAATAGGGAGAACTTCAATTTGAGCTTAATACTTGTGAGTGGGCAATTCAGTGTCTCTTTGCATTTTTTAGTCCTGAAGGTATCATATGAGCAATCATGTTATTTGGTTTCCTACAGCTTTCAGATCACCTGATTTGAAATGATACAGGAGTCTGCGTTAGGACTCCAATGTTATCCTGGTGTGACAAGTTTAAAACTGGGCATTCCCAGGCATCTGCAGTGGGACACACTAGTGTCATCCTGTTAATTCATATTCAGTTCCTGAACTCCTGCTCTGTAAAGCCTAAAAGAGACTTAATTTATGGCCAATAGCCTTATCAAAGATATTTACTACCCCCTCTGTCAGTCCAGCTGTTTCATTTGTGCATCTCATTATTTTGGAACGAGAAGTCTAGAGCAAATTACATGCTAATTATAACACCGCTTAGCATTTACGTCTTCAGACTGCATTGCACTCAGGAATGAGACTGTCAAAATTATGTTAACAAATGAGAATATGTCACAGGAAAATAGCTCTTCCTTGTACATGTTTCATACAAAATGTACATCCTCTAAGTAAGTCAGTATTTTGGCTAAGAAAATGATTTTCTTAAGGCTTTACTCCTAAGCAAAACTATGAAAAGATTTATGGTTGAAATCAACAACAAAACATCTGGATGCTAAGGCAAAATGTACAGTTTCATGAAGTGCAATTCATCGCTGCATGAACTGTCATCATAAAGCTCATCTAAAGAAAAACTTTATGGAGAAAGGTATGGAAACATTATATGAATAGTTAAATGGGTCAAGCTGAGCTCATGGTAAACCATGTATTACTCTTCTTGTTACGTATGGTGGTAATTTTGAGGCCAAGGGAGACCAGTTTCTGGCATAACAAGATTTTCTTTTTCTTCAGTGTAAAGATTTCCCTCCCCCACTCCGTAGTCAGCTGATTTTGAATTACAAGGGAATCTAGAGAAGAGAAATGGATATGCATGAAAATGTTAAAACATCTTCAGAACCAGTTGAGCCTTTGCCAAAGTATTTAGGCACCACTGTGAAGCACAGAATTAACTATGAGATATTCTTAGTATTGCTCATGCTTCAAAGTATTAAAAGTTGCTTGTGACTAAGGCTAGTGACTGTCCTGTCAGAGAAAACATTAGCCCTGAAACAAATATCTAAGTCAGGAAAGCTATATCTGTTTTTGGATGATGATCAGCTAATGCCATCACACTAATAAATTGTACTTTGAATAAGAATTTTTTTTTCTCATACGTCTAATGACCCTCTCCATTTTTTTGCACTACGTGATGCATGGCTAATAATCTGCTTGGGGTTCATTAAAATTTGTATTTGGATAACCGACACACTGATTAGGTTGAAGTTCATTGAATCCCTTTCACTTCATCTCTACCTTCTGCTATTTCTCTCCCCACCCACCCCACAAACTTTTACAGCTTGAATCTCTATTCTCTCCCCTTAGGATTACAGCTATGAAGTAAAATGGAGGCAGGAGGGAGATTAGTGAAACCACTAGAAGCTCACAAATGTTTTATGCTGTAGTAAAGGATATGCCTCTTGGAGATGAAGGCTTTCTGTGAAAGCCTTGTTTTATGGGCTTGGAGATATAGCAGTATCTTGGCATCTTGGAGAAATGTGTGGGCTGAGTCATTCTGAGGGTGACACTGGCGTGTATATGAAGTTGAATCATTTAAACAGATCAAGAAAATCACTGAAGGGCATAAAAGATCTGATTCAAGTCTTATAAAAGACTTCTGTAGCAAGAACTTTGGTTTCAATGAGGGGCACATAGTGTTTTTTTAAGATGCTGACTTGATACCATCATCTCTGCTTTTCTTATCTGTCAGCTCAAAATGAGACCTACATCTTAATTCCATGCTTGGAGGAGCAGATCAGTAGAACAACCTGCTTAAACTTATTTCCCAAACATATACTTAATTAGATTGTAGACTTCTTAGGATAAAGACTTTATTTTTTCTTCTACATCTACTGCAATGGGCTCTGATCCCTGTCTGGGGCACTAGAACAAAAAGTAATAAGAACATAATGATAAACACAGGCTGAATAACTCAATTTCCATAGGCTTTAGAATTTGACATAAACTTCCATCTTCATGTTAAGTGTTTTAGATTTTAATGGGGTTTTCCTTCTTTCTTTCCTTTTTTTTTTTTTTTTAAGGACGAGGGATATATAACTCCTTCTTTTACAAATTGAGAACTTGAGCAAAAGTGGGTCTCAGCTTCCAAATTTCTGTTCATATTAGTGAGACAGACTGTTGGATTGCATAAGTTTTATAAAATATTCACAGAAAATAAGCCCAGAAGGTACATGAAGTCATCTAGCCTAGCCCTAAGGCATGATCAGCTATAACAAAACTATTACTGTGAGGCGTCTTTTAAAAAAATCTCCATATATTCTACAAAATCTTTTAGCCATCCATATTCTTACAGTTTATACTAGCTACCTTTCTAACATGACTTAGGAAAGGCATATATATGATTGGATGTTTTCATGTATATTTTTGCACTGTTTTTGTAAAGATAAATATATTTACCTACCAAATAAATAACTGGCACACATTACTAATATCCTCTATGAATGCATACATAAGCTATTTGTCTTTATGCTGGGATAATTCCCACCACTGTTGCAGGAAGCAAAGGGTTTCAATTTGTGTTTTTCTGTCTGTGGATTAGCATATGGCTTTCTGGGGGATTGTTTTTGTCTAAATAGAATAAGTATGTATAAATGAGCACTCAAAGTATTTGAAAGATTAAAATATCTTATTTTTCATTTCTTACAGAATAGTTTCCTCTCTCTGTAAATACATCTTTACTGTATATGTATCTTCCCTGTTGACTCTTATCACATGGAAGAAAGATCTCCATTTGTATAGAGAATCAGAAGGGTTAATACCCCAGAACACTGCTTGCATAATGCTACTGGGAGTTCACTTACAAAATATGTATTTTTCCAAGATAAAATAAGTGCTGTAAAAGGCTTTTATGACTCAGTCTCTAGCCCAGCAATCTCATCATGCATTTACTACCTGCAGCTTGTAAACTAATATTAAGTAAATGCTAGAGGCAAAACAAATAGGCACTGCATCAGAACAGGTGAGATTTAGCATGAGCTGAAACATCTTCTAAAAGCCACATGGAGAAAACTGCTTTAAGTCTTAAGAGTTCTTAAATTAGCTTTAAATGGACACTATACCTTGAGTCTTTGACAGTCTGTCTGCTGATGAGTGATGAAATGAATGACATTTCTGAGCAAAATTGCATTTCCCTTTCTCTACATGTAGTTAAAAGAAGATTCCTATGAATTTTATTGCATCTGATGATAATACAGAAATTAATTCCAATCAGTTTCATGGAAAAATTGAAGCAATTACTACGTATTTTGTAAGGGAATGCTTTGCCTCCTAGCAAGACTTTGGGTTCAGTCCTCTTGGTATTTAGGGAGGCAAGCAACGCTCACTCTCTTACCAATATCTTGCAATCTACAGTCGAAAGGACTTTCCAAATAAATTTAAGAGAATTTATTTTTTTAAAAGTACTTTGCTCCTAAACCTTAACACTCTCCTCCAGTTGGGATCTGTTGTCCTTTCTTAGCCAGAAACCCTGTTGGTAAGCAGTCTGCTCCATAGTGTGTTATTACAGTGTGCATAAGGAATGACTGGGCAGTGAGGCGAGAGCTTCACCGCGTGGTAGCTGTGCCAGCCAGCGGAGCAGGGCCCTGGGGCCCAGGGGAGCCTGCACAGCTTTTCACAGCTAGCTTGCTGCCACTCCAGCCTGGCTGCAGGACTTTCCTTGGTAACACAATATTCTCCTTGGTGCTGATACAGCACCTCACAGATGGTCATGGTTTCTGGTGAGATTGTGCCTACAGGCACCCCTTCAAAGGGGTGACAGTGGCCCCTTAATCTTCAATCTCAGGATCTTTCTGTGAGGGGAGTTTCTGAATTCAGTCTGTTCAGAAAAAGGCCAAGACTTAGCCAGTGCCTGACCTCCTCTGCTAAACGCTTGTTGCATGTATCCTCTGTTGGAAATAAAGACATTTCTGCGACTGTTGCTTGACAGTGAGAGAACACTGCACTGAGTGGACCCAGAAACACTCATCCTGAGTGAGACTAAGGTTATCTGAAGCATATGTGTTTGCTCCAAAAGGCTACAGTCTACTCTGAAGATTGCTGGCAGTAATCCCTGATGCACTTTTTCTTCTCTCTTTTTCAGTCACGCATTGCCAAATAGGGCATAGAAAGCTCAACTTAGGTGGTAGATGGACTGTCAAGTTTATGAATACCACACATCATACTTCAAAAAAGCAAGAAGTTGTTTTATGTAACTGCAGTACCGTATTGAGCATCAGCCTTTTCAGGTCTGAATGCCATCTGAGTTTTACCATGGCCAAACTTAGCAAAAGCTTATTGCTTTTCCTTAGTTTGTTTAAGGCCACAGTAATCTTCAAATGCTGGGCAGAGAAAACTAACGTGGTATTGCCTCATTTTGCTGCGAGGTGTTAAAGGGCCTAGCAGATGCTACATAAATACTTTGTTCTGACTCATGACACACAATACTGATTCAAATTTGTACCTATGTTGCTCAGCTTCCAAGCTTGGCATTTGTAAATATCAGAATAAAATAATCTATATATTATTTATAATAAAACACATGTATGTGCACAGGAGGCAGTGTCTCTTCAGGCTGTGATGGGTTGTAGAGATGACTGGGAGCCTGTAATTCATGCAGGGAAACACGTGTTCATGCACTGCAACAGCTAGTGGGGAAAAGGATAATGCTGGGCGTGGGGGAGAAAAATGCTTGTAATTCCCCAAAGCACTTATTCAACGTGTGATGTGGAGAGAGGAGCTCCGAGAGGAAGCCTTAAGTTCCAGCCTCCGCTGGCCTGTGGGCAGCATGACATGGAGGGACAACGCTATTCTTTCTTACAGAGGCATCAGTCCTCATGTTTTCAGTGCCCATGATCGCAGAAAATCAGGGAGCGTGGCTCAAAAGGAAAGACATGTGCTGCTCAAGGGAAAAGCCTCTCCTGGGATGCAGAGAAACCCTGGAATGTAGCTGGGGTAGATGGGGGCTGAAGTGCAGCAAGCAGAGTAGTTTGTCCAAATATGCCTGGCTGAAGCTATCCGCATCAACTCACTGAAAACCATACTTAAAATTTTAAAATGTAATCAAACATCCAGCAAATGACAAAATGTACAAATCAAACCTTAGGAAAAACAGTGTACTAAAGCTGTTTGCCCAGTTCCACAGGCTTTGTTCACAGATGGTTTTATTTAGATCTATGAGTTAGTGTAAAGTGACAAAAGAAAAACACTTGCTGGATACATCACAGCACCAGAGCTGGGATTGTGTGAACTCTCCAATTAAACTTGACAACTCCTTAAAAAATTTAATCCCACAGACGCAATATGACAACTCCCAAAGTGTAGAAAGAACATGATACATCGTATTCAGCTGTTTCTTCTTAAGACTGCCGAGTCGGCATTGTGCTTACATAGCAGAAGGTGAAAAAAATTCAGTTAACGCAGTGACGCCATATGTGAAAGCCTGTTTGTGTCAAAATCAAAACGATTTGGAACTTAAATATTTACCTGTGGGCTTTATTCTCTATTTTCTTAATAAGAAAGGCATCAGCCAGATTCAAAAAGCCCTACCATAACTGACAATTTTGTGGGGGGGGGGTTCTCTCTTGAAATTTTCTGATGAAAGAGAATGAGCCAGGAAATTAGTTCTTACCTGCTACTGGACAACAGTCACTGTATTTAAAATACTCCCTAATTTAGCTCAAGTGTTTAATTTAAACTTTTGAATAGCTATAGTTTCGCATTCTCTGCAGGTATTCAAGATGTTCAGTACTGCGATTAATTGGGCAGGCATGATTTCTTACATTTAGAGACCACTTGAAAGTGGAAGTGAGAAATGAATTGTGCTAGAAGGATTTGGTCTCTTTTTATTAATAGAGCAGATTAGATGGATCATGAAAACAATCTTCTAATATATAAGAGTCAATCTCATCTCTTGTTAAACAAGAGTTATTATTATTGAACTTAAGCCACTGAAGTGTGATATACCAAAGGCCCCTCTCTGCACTGCAGAGCACTGGCGTGTTAACCACATGCTAATGGGCTTTCAACAGTCTAATACTTTATTGATTATCTCGGTTTGTATAATTCGTATCAAGGCAAAACAGCATAGTTAACTGCAGTGTTAATGCTTCCTTTTTGCAACTCTCATCCAATTCACGTCCTCACCAGTGACACTATTTGGGACTATAGAAGAGGTTTTGTCCACAAATGTATGGATACTTCTTATGAGAAGAAGCACTGAACACCATTGAACTCTGGCCTAGACAAATTTCACCTCCTACTGTACTTGCTGGTATTAGTCTAAATCAGCAGTACTTGCTGTGTCAGAAGGAAGAGCAGTTAAAAGATCCTATCCATTTTTCTCTTGTTAATATGGATGTTAAAATATACTGTTTTTTTTTTAATTTGGTTCATTTTCACTTAGACAGAAAATAAATGCTTTTTGTATCTTTTTCCATTTGTGATTACAATGTTTGTGTGATAAAACAACTTCTATTGTACTTGTTAGAGATACTATTTTAGAGTATTCCTATGCAAAAGACTTTTTATTGTGCATAATACTTGAATGTATTCAAAATTATTTTAACAAGTCTTCCCCTCTTCCCCACCCTGTGTCTGAAGGTTTTGCTCAAGAGGAGGGGAGATGAAACAAAATAGTATTTAAAAAGAGAGGGAATTAATTTCCTGTTATTTAAGCACTATGATTAAGAAAGAATTTGACCCCATTTCTTTAGAGAACTGTTCCAGATGTCTGAAGCAGACCACATCATTACAGGAGTCAACAGCTTCTATGCTGAAAAGCAAAATGATCCTGGGCGAGGGAAGGACTGCAGTACTCACTTATCAACTGACTGACTCGGGGGAGGGGGGTGACTACTTCCACTTGACAATAAATCGCCTTGAAAACAATGTGTACTCAACAGGGACAAGCCTCTTCATCTCCTCTGCTTGTTGCATCTTCTCTCCTGCACTCATCCACTGACTTTTCATTTCAATATAAATATCTTCCAGTTGTTATGAGAACACTGTCAGGTCTATTACAAATGCAGAGGAGTTGAGCAAGAAGCACTGAAATCTGTATTCAGATTAACATTCAATTCACAGTTAGAAGTGGTGTGAAATACCTAGATTCCTAAGTCTCTCTTTGTACATTTTTTTTAAATCTGGTTTGCGTTAAACAATGAGGGTATACTTGCTATTGAAAGTCAAGGATAGCGACTGTGTGACAAAATGAGACATAAAATAAGAATCGTTATTATAATTTTGCATACTGATGTAAAAGCCAAAATTGTTACTGAATGCATATCACAACTTGCTTTTCACATTTTCTGAAACAACCATTTCTGCATAAAGTAAATATGTATAATTTGGATGAACAAACTGTAATACTTTCTATCTCCTTATTATAATTTAATTGATGTGGCAATGTTTTACATATCTTAGATTTAATGAGTTAGTAGTAATCAGAATAATTTGCATATTTGGCATAAAGAAACTAAACTGGTGAACTTTTAAGGTATTCTAGTTTTAAAGCACAAAAAAAGTAGCATACTCGAGCTATTTCTGGGCCTACCTTCTAGAGCAAAACGGAGTCTAGCTCTTTGTCTCCCAGTTGCTATTTGGGTCGTGATTAAAATGAGATCCAGATGTTATTTACTCTTAGCAGAGGTCATATTTGTTACATGACCCACTTTCTGTGGGTCAGACTTACAGCATCCTCTGAAGCCCAGGCATGAGCAGGCATGGCTTCATCCAGTGTTAACCCTTGCTATGCTCTAATCTACTTTCTGAGACAGAACTGAATGAGGAAACCAACTGACAGCTATTGTGGTTTCTGTGGCTTCTTGAAATTTAACTTCCCGTGCCAGAGCCAGACCTGTAATTTGGGTTGGCTTCAGCAAGGGGACACACAATCAATCAGCCATCGCTGTCTTTACCCAGGAAAACGCTGGGTAAGATTATACTTAATCTTTTTGTGACAAAAATGTCATGGCTATTCAGCAGCAGATACCTAAGCTCTTCCTTGAGAAAACATCCTTAGGGCTGCTTTCATCCAGGTTAAGGAAGGTAGTGAATCAGCCTGAAAAAAATCCAGGATTTCTAAAGAATTGCTTTCAACTTTCTTATTTCTAGCAAAAGAGCACAGGGGTCAGTTGCTTGGCCTAACTGGATACCCCTTTGAGGTTGTCAGATTGATATCAGAAGTTTGGAGCAAAAGGATCAAGGTACCTAACACAGACTGGCTCAGATGTCGCCACAGCTGCTGAGACCATGTGCACAGTCACTCTGGAAGCTGGGAGAAAGAGGCAAGATGCTCAGAGAGAATCAGTTGCTAATCTTCCAAAATCAGTTTCACTTATCAAACATTCACATACCCTACTTCTACTGGGTCTCCACAGATTGTGGGTATGGAAAAAAGACAATGTTTCGTTAGTGAAAGCAGGAATAGCTGTATCATATTCAACAAATTGTCATCTTCTGTTATGGCAGATCACCATTATTTTAACCTCGGAAAAGGATTTAAAGTCTTTAGTAATAATTTTTGAAAATGACACAAACCATTCATCAAGAATGCTGTATTTCTATGAATCCCTATTGCCTACTTCAAGTGTTTGGAGTATGTGTGGAATAGCTGTTAATGACTTCAGTAGTGAATCCTGCTGGGCTGATGAATTCCCACTGTTGGATGTGTGGGTTCCTTTTTTTTTTTTTTAGTTTCTATAAGAAGAATAGCATGCTGCTCCAGTATCCCAGCACATTGGCCCTCTGACTAGAGTGTGATGAGGCCAAGAGGAAGGAGGAAAAAAAAAAAAAAAGTTCACACCTTCTCCAGCAAATAGAGCAAATCCATTAAGAAGTTATGGCTCAGTTTCAGAAGCCGAGCTACTTCCTTGCTCTAGGATTTGATAATTTCCAGAAATAATGAGCTAAAGAATTATGTTATTATCCAGGTCATACGAGAGAGAAAAATCTTTCTTAATTACAGGATGAATGCAACCCTGTGTTGACACACAACTATCAAATGCCATGTCATGTATTCTATGTCATGTGTGAGACTATTTTCCCCTGTAAGATGTCATGAAAGTGGAAGTGAGAAAGGGAAAACATCCTTAAAGTAACAATAACTCATCTCAAGTCCCATAGTGACAAATGAAAATTACTAAAGTACATCGTACATGTCATTTCCACACTGTTCTTCATTTAACATTTTAAAAAGTAAGCAAGCTAGTTGTTAGCTGTAGAACACTTTTGTAAGAATAGGACTTTAATGTTAAACCATCAGGTCCGAGATGAAGAAAGACTTGCAGTGAATTTTTTTTCCTCTTAGGATTTTAGAGGGGGTGGTGTTGGGGAGGGGTTCTCTTCAGGTGAATTATAATGCTTGTGGTTGGGCATAAAGTGCAAACTGAGACATCTTTTGTTTTTAAAATTATTATTTTTTTCCTCACAGGTGTTTGCACATGTACATATCTTACATTCTTCAAAGATGTCCACTCAATGCTTATTTTACAAATATTACTGTATTTCATTTTCAACTTTTCAATTTAAATGTGAGGTTCCACATTAACCTTATTCTAAAAACTACTTATGTCTTCCCATGGAATACCGAAAAGCAAACTGACACACTTTGAATCACTAGGACGTTTTGATGTCTATACTCAGAGTGATTAATTGCTGCAACCTACACTTTTAAAATGCAAAGGCAATTAAATAAATCTTTTTATGTACACTCCTTTTCATATGAACCAACAGTGTCTCTAAAGCCTTATTTATCTTACATTAAATCAACTGTAATTGTAAAAACTTTCCACAGCATCTGTGATCCAAATGTTGTTGCCTGCTTCACCCTTTTCAGCTACTATCACGATACAAAATTCTCATTTAGCCACTCTAAGACATGGTTTTAATTTTAAGAAACTTTTGTTATGGATGTATAGCTATAACTGCTCTGTAAGTCACTGGTAGCCAAGCAGCTAGTGAGTAGCAGAGGGAAAACCTGAAAATATGCTTTCCCTATTGCATTTTTAAGACCTCATTAAATCTAATTTACTTGTTTGGACCATTGATCTAAGTTCTGAGTGTTGCTTCCAGGTTTCCCCTTTTCTATTACCCATCTATCTAGACAGAGCATGAGGAGTACCGACAGCTTTCATTTAACTGCCAGGTGTTGCTGGGGTTCGGTAGCTTCTGTGAAATGTCTGTACATTGCACTTAACAAACCATGAAGATGGTGAGGCCAAAAAAAACCCCCCAAAACAAAAAAAACCCCTCACTTTTCATGCCCTTAGAGCAGGAGGATGGGTTCATCTTCTATTAGAGCTGTTTAATAGCATGCAACAACTGCCAGAGATGTTGAAAAGGGTGAAATGTCTATGTATCTGAGCTCTTCACCTCTCATAATGAAGCAGCTGCTCTAAAAATATACGGACCTATTTCTTTCACTGAAAAAACATTTACTGAAAAGCCACAGTTTACATAATAGTTTTTGTTAAAATCTTTCAGCTCTATTGCAAAAGACAGAAAGTGTGCATTAGCTTTAATAATATTCATCACTAGTAGAAGATAAAATGTATGAACTCTCTTAGTAATTATACTTAACACCACTGTTATAGCCAGCTTAGTATATTGGACACCCTGGAAGATAGTGGAGAAAGGGAAGGATACACAACAAATGCTCTGATGGGAGAAGGAGATGAGCAGTTAGTTTGCTGGGTTACGAACTAGCGTCCTTGATGCTGTCCGTGACCATCAGATGATTTAGTCTCCTCATCTCTGTTTTTTTTCTGGAATACTGTGAATGCACTAATAGGTATCTACCTCACAGGAGTCTCTAATATTTGAAAAGAATAATAAGAACAGTGGGTGAAAGGTGCTATATAATAATTATTTTATGACTGTGGATGTTTGATAAGCAATATATAGGCATCCCTTAATTCTTTTTTTTTCTGAAAATTCTCCTTAATAATCTGAAATACTTATCTGAGAACAGTAAGATTCCAGGAGAGCCTTGGTGGAACGGGCCACACCTTTACTCATAGCGTGTCTGATGAGATGAACTATACACTCTGACCTGAAACTTGTAAAATCAGGATGCAAGTGAGACTTTCTGGGAGCACAGTGAGCACAGACTTTTTCTTTTTTCTTTCTTCCCCCCCCTTCAGTAATGCCTCAAAGTCAGTAGCTATTAGAACATAAAGAAGAGAGTAGGGCAACCTCAGCTGCCTGTATTCTTTACCATCTCTGAAAGTGAGGTGTAAAACTTAGAGAAAATAGTATTTGCCTAAAGACAGGAACTGCAAGAGATTTCACATAGCTAGAGGGATTTATTCACAATGTTATAGGGTAAAAATCTTCATGAAGAGCTACTGCCTCACAGCTCAATTTAAAACGTATTCTGCATAGTTAAAGCATCTCTCCTAGAATCATTCTGTGTCTGGCAAAGGCAATGTAGGAAGTGGTAGGGCTTTGTGGTCACCCGGAGATCTACAGCAGTGCTACACCAGCAATATTATCGCTTCTGACTGTTTTGAATGTGATGTTTACAACCTGCCCTGTGCTGCTGCATGAGTTGCTGGGGCTCAGAGGATCGGTGAGCAATACGAGGGTGATGCTCTCCAGGGGGAATCCCAGACACCTGTGGGAACCGGCAGTTTCCATGCACAGGGAAGACTAGCTGGCTGGTCTGCCTCCGCTAGGCAGATAAGGAACGCCCCAGGCTGACTCTGAGATAAATGACATTGATTGTGGATTGTGTGTGTGTACACAGGCACTGTTGGGCAAGGTCACAGCGTTACAACTAGTGAGATCTGCTGGAACATCATCCACGCATGCCCTCACACCTTTTAGATGAGCTGTGAGGAACTCTGAACAGTTTGTTTAGAAAATTCTGTCCTCTCCTTTTTCTCATGGGACTAAATGACTTTATGAAGAAGCTGCTTCTTCCTCTTTGGACTATGTATTACTGTACTACCAGATCAGGTCTGAAAATCTGATCATGTGAATTTTCAAACTCTAGCATCATCAGTTTATGCTACTATAATCAGGACTACAAGAGCTGGTGCTCTGATTCGGTGATGTCCTGTTAAATAGCTTGTATAGAGGGGTATATTCTTCCAAAACCTGTGAAATTAACTGCTGTCTGATCAGTTTCTTTGCAACGAATATTTATTTAAAGTATGCACTAATCAATCATTCATGTTAGCCAAGTGTGATCATGTCAAGTAACAACTAATACGTGTTATCCATATATGAACACACACACACACATACGTGCACGTGCGCACACACAGTTTTCTGTACTGGTGCCCATTTTAGTAAGCCTCGTGGATATCTAGGAAAAAATAAAATTATGGTGAGTTTTTTACTCAAGGCTAAATGAATGTTTGTTCATTATACCAGATAAATCATATTTGTTTTAAAAACTTTCATCAAATATTTCATTAAAATATTAGGGTTTTAAAAAGGGAAAAAAAGGAAAACAAAGTAAAAATTATATTTAAATGAGAGTTTAGTCTGTAAGCTAATATGACAAATCTTAGGAAAATCAGCATAAAGGGTAAAAAAAAAAAAAAAATTCATCTCTTCTGTCCTTATGGAGGGAGGGCTGGAGTTTCAGAAGCTAGAAGCCAGGCTGTTCTCATGAGTTGGACCTCCCAGAATGGAGGTCACAACGTCATGTTAGGATGGGAGAAATCTCAAGCCAGCTCTAAAGAGGATTCAAGTGCAGCGGAGCATCCTGTGCTCATTTAGCCTCCAATGGTGTATCCTTCCTCCAGATGATCTGAGCTCATGCTTACTTATCCCCATGTTTAGGCTAAGAGAACTTTCTACCGCCTTCAAAATGTATGCAGGTTATTTCTTGACATGCTTTTTGTGTGTAAGTCTATGGCTATGTGCCTGCACAAAAAGTTTAGTTGTCTATCTTGGAGTTCCACATACTGCTTTCTCTTTGAGTATGGTTTACAAAGGAGTTTGTATATAAGGTTATTGCATCTGACTATACCTGGCCCTTAGAATCAACTGCATTTCCTGTAGCCAATACAATTACCCTTACAAAGAACAGTATTGAATCCATTGGCCAAATTTTGTTGATGACTCCAGGATGTTGTTTGTTGTAAAATAGTAGGTGTTTACAAACCAACTGCTTAACTACTGGTGTCCTTCCAGTTTTCAGAGTTAGTCTGACAGACTTCTAGCTTCCTAGATTCTTCTTCATCCACCCTTTAATCACAGGTATTTTTGCCTTTCAGACCTTTACAACCTTCTTTGTTCATTGCAATTGCTCATTTACTAACGTAACTCTTCTAGGATGAATTTCATTATCTCCAAGAAATACTTAGCGAGTACCTTTCAAATCTATTTATTTCCTAAATTTAGCCTGGCTTTTAAACCTCTGCAGTTAAAATTATTTGTATTAAGCATCTGGTGACGATCCATAATTCTTTTATGAAGAGCTTGGTAAGAAAGGTACTGAATATTTTGACCCTCTCTGGGCCATTTGTTTGCCAAGCAATGGACCTATATTTTGGGTCATCTTTCTCTTCTAATATGTTCATAATTCACTTCCTAAATAAGGAAGCCTAGGCACCAGAAGCAAAGCAGCCCCAGCAGCATGGAGCTTAGTATGAACTAATTTACTTAACTTTATAAACATTCTGCTCAGACAAAATACTTGCTTATATATACTTTGAGGAGTAAACTGATAGTTTTATTTTATATATGATGTCTTCCAAATTCAGATTCATTCACTACTTCCTTTCTGCCTGCTCCTAATAAGGATTTAGAAGTAAGAAGGTCTGTGAATTTCCTGCAGGGCTGCTATGGTTTGGGGGAAGAGGCAAACAGATGTAAACTGGTGCCTCTGGGAATAGGCTCGCCAGGTCAGGAGTTGTCAGCTGCACAGTAACTGAGTTATGGACAGGTATGTAATGCTATAAATGATACTCTCCAGCTTCTAAGAAAGCATTGCACAAATATGAAGCAGCTATAGCAGCAAACATATCAGAAGTATGGGTTCAAAAAGCCCCTAAGGAGAAAGGGAAGGAAATTTAAAGGAAGAATTAAAGAAAGGAATTTGTGCTCCCTTATTTTTGATGTCCTGGGCCACGTTCATCACATGGACAACATCAAATGAATTAACTACGGGACAATTCAGCTGAGATTTAAGAAATGCCTGCCTGCAGAAGTTAGGGTCTCACACGAGGGTCCCTGTTTGATTTTTATTATTTGAATCATCTTGCTTATTAAAAAGCTGAATTTGGCCATTTCAACTGACTTTCATAGGTAAAAATAATTGCTTGGCTCACTTCAAAAAGGAAAAGCACATAAAAAAGCCTCTACAAAAGTAGAGGACAGCATTAAAATCCTAACCAAATTTGTTATAGGCTTAGCCTGTAGACTGTCTCATCTGTACTAACAGTCATTTTACATCATCTTTTTTCTACCAATTTATGTAAATGTGACATGATTCAAATTGTTGTGTTACAGTGCCAGTACAATTTTCCTGTATTTCCCTGATTGTACATTATACTGTACTCTTCTGGAGTACTTTTGTTTGATCTCTTGAATGATAATTGCTATCATTTCTTTGTATGTTGTTCATCATCCATGTTTCTTCAGATCTACTTCAGGCTGTAGAAGCAAAAAGGTCTTTTTCTTCTGAAATTGATCTTAATACCTGAAAGCCTTAGCTAGCTGTGTAGAGCATGCTGAACCATATTCCGTGAACCAATTAAAATTTTTATTTTCTATTTTCTTGTAGAAATCAGATAAGTGAATATTGAGAAATAAGTAACAATCTATAGCTAGATATTTAATTTTTAAAGAAATTGGCCAACTTCCTTCCTGTAGATGTGTTTTTCTTGGCTGAAAATTCTAGAGGATGCTCAGATGATTTTACTGAAGTTGTCTTAAACACTTAAAACTCATTGTATATTACAAAAGTGAAAATGCACCTTAACCTTGTTAACAGGGCAATGTGAAAGGGAAGTCTTGCAAATTTTACTGCAATATTCCTAAAACAGCATATGAAAATAACCGCTCACATATTTTTAGAAATGATTCTTTTCAGCTACTTTGATTTCAACCCAGGAGTACAAATTTATGGTGGAATTTGGTGTTTCTTTGGCAGGCAGTCTAATAGCTTGATAGGTTGAATTTTCCTCTCAGCCCTGAATGCTTTCCCTTCGCCCCCCCCCCCCCCCCAACATGTTGTTAGCATGTCCATGTAGGAACAGGATTCAGGCCTCCTAGGCTCTCTGTCACAGACTGGTGGAGTGACCTTGACAAGTCTCTCAACTGCTTATGAAAGTTATGCAAATTGAAAAAATATATTTTTTTCACTGAAGTCCTGTGAAGCTAACTTTAACGTGTACAAATTCTTCTCAGGTTCTCAAAGAAAAAAAAAAAAGCTCACAGGTTGCACTCTAATGGCCTTTTATTTCAGTTCATCTGTGGTAGGGAGGTTGCAGACTAATAAAGCACAATCCAGGCTCAATCCATCCTATGTTCATGGTTTGATGGAACCAAAGCTTCTATCATTTTTCTCCTTAGATACAGGTAGCAGTCTATTTATTTGCAGATGGAGAAGAAGGTAGTAAATCTAGCAATTCTGCATTTCATAAAATAGATCAAATTTTCTTTACCTGCTTTCAAGGTTCTGTGCAATACTTTTCAGACGGTATTTTGGTACTTGACTTCTGTTCCTCTCAGTTCCCCTCTTTGCCAGTGTTTGCTGCAGTGGATCCATCACTTGCTTTACACGTTTCAGTAAGTACCTCCTTCTTTCATGCCTCTGTTCTGTTTTATATCGTATTGTTCTTTTAGAGTACTATGTAACTCTGCGACCAGTGCTATATTTTCCAAGCAGTTATTTGCAACGTTCTTCTGTGTTCAACAAAGCAGTGTTTCTGAAGAAAAAGACGTTTGGTTTGTTTTTGTTTTAACCATAGCTCAAGCCAGTGTGTTTAACTGTAAGTTCTTTGACTTGAGAACAGGTACTTGGCTCACTGTCACTCCTTTTCACTGCCTCCATGCCATCCTCACTGTTGTGTAAGTAGAGTTCACCACATAACGTTTCTGTCAGACTCATCCTTCACAGAACCTGCTGATATTGCATCAGCATAAATCCCTAGCAAGTTAGCCAGTGGCCTCTTCATGCCTGCATCCTGTCACGTGGCAGTTTGTGTCAGAATAAGCTGGCTCCTGTGCCACTGATGTGAGGAGCGGTGCAGAAAAGAGAAGCAGGTGAGCTGCTACTGCTCTCTGGTTTATTAGTGCCATCATGCAAGTGTGCACATGCACAAGAGCAGGCATGGAAAAGAGTGAAACATGGGAGCAGGGAAAGCTGCAGAAGAATTGTGATTTTAAGCTGAGATAGAATTGACTGGCAGTAGTATTCCAAATATGCAAGGGAAGATCAGAATGAATGAATGATGAATGAAGAAGAGCGCAGGAAAAAGAAAATCACAATTCTAAAACAATCAAATGCAAGGATAAAATAAAGAAGCTTCCTGTGGGTGGTTTTCAAATACATTCAGCAGCAGTCTAACCCAGTCTCTGTTGCCTTTAATGAGAGGCCCACCATTGACAGGAATGGGCACAATCTTAGTAAAAGTGAGAACTTCTGCAAATCTCACATCTAATTTTGTCCCAGGCTGTAAAAATTACAAAAAAAAATCCCCAAAACAAAGCAAAAAAAGAAGTAATTTAGAAAATGCCCATAGTCACTTTAAGTAACCTTTAAATAACTAAGAAATCATAGCTGGAGAGCTTCACTTTGTTATCCCGGTGTGTTTCCGTGCAGCGGTTGAAAGTGAAGCAGAAAGCCACTGCCTTGCTATGGACCAGTTTAAAAAAAGGGGGGGGAGGGGGAAGCACCTTCTCTGAGGCAGTACCAAAAGGGATCATGGAACAAGGCTAACGGCTATCATATTCTGCCAGCTGAAAGGGGGCTGTTACTGTTACTGAAATAAATCATTACTTATTTGTACAGAGGAAGTGCCCAAGAGCCCCAGTTATGAACTCAGGCCTGTACTGTGCTAGGCACTGTGCAAAGGGAACAGAAGCGTTAAGCATCAGGCATAGCAGCTCAGATAAATCATGTCTCAACAGAAGCTGAAGTAGCTGACCACTTTAAGAGCGTAACATATGAAAAGGGAATGGATGATGGTAAAGGTGTTTTAACAAAAACACGTAAGCAGTCAGAGGGGCTGGCTCTGAGCTCATTATGGCGCAACAATATGATGCATGTACCGTCCCAAACAAACGAAAAGTCTCTGGAACAAGGAGTCTTTTGGCAAACTACAGATGAGGGTCATTTTGGTTCTAACACGATCAGCTACAAAGTTCCAGTAGGCTTCAGAATATCTCAAGTTAAGATTTGAGCAAATGTGGGAGCACTGTAGTCATTAAATAGTGAAGAGCAATTCTAGTCAGCACTTACACTTCTGTTCCTGAAGAAACTTCTTGAAGGGGAGATTTAGACAAAAAAGAAAGACTCCCAGTCCCCTTCAAGGCCACAGCTCAAATGCGCTGTCTCTGTGCTGGGGCCGTTCACATCAACACGCACTCCTTTCCAGGAAGCGTTATCACCTCCTTGTTCCTGACCTCCAGACTGTTGGGCTCCTTCCTGGGCTAGTTTTCTCTTCTGCTCTCCTGTTCCAGAATCCTGCTTTTCTGATCATTTAAAAACCTTCTTCTAATTCTCATGCTGGTCATGTCATCGACTGTCTATGCCCTTTAGGCTTATGCCACTGACATCTCCTCAGCTTCTCCTTTTCCCTGGAATTACCTCTGCTGCATCTGGAGAGAATTCCATCCTCTTTTCTGCACTTCCCCCACCTCTTCTTTTGGTAGTCTAAAGAAAGGTTTTCCCGTGTACCAGTTTGCCCAGGCATCCTGCCATTTCATGCTGATCAGAAATTTAAGTCTATTCCAGACAAGGTCTCACCGGTACAATGACATTAATACTTTCCAACTTCACCTTGCCTAACACTGTAGAACTGCATGTGTCTCTTTCACAGCTGTACTGTAAGAATAGCTCATATTTCTGGTCACAAGAAGTTCTGTCCCTTCCTCAAAATATTTAACAGAAAAAAGAATATTTAACATCCTGTCAAATAGGGCAATGAGACACAGAAGCTTTGATGCTAGTCAAACAGCTGGTGATTCACAGAATCACCTACCCTCTATTAACGCAACTTCCAGAGGTTACCTTGCATTGCAGCACGTGAAGTGCCTTGGGAGGAGAAAGCAGGCCCTGACACAGCATCCCAGGCTGCAGGGTGTCCAGAGCTCTTGTCCCTGTAACCAGGGCTGGGCTCCCATTTGGAATATGCTTTGGCTGGTGCATGCCCAGGTTTTGCGCAGTGTGAAGTTGGAGCAGGTATCCAGCTCCCACAGTCTGGAAGTGCTCATCTGGCAATAGAGAGGGGCCTAGAAGTCTTATCTTAAATTGGCCCTGAGATTTTTCAGCAGCACAGCTGTAGAGGAATCCCTGGCATAAGGAAATCTATAAAGAGTATGTGATTCCTTTTTAAAAATGTTTATTAGTCATCTGAGCAAACTCACATACGGATCAATAGAAAACAAAAGTAGGTTTGTACTTGCCTATATACACAGATTATTTACTAACGTGTCATTCTTAGTGGGTGAGAGACCATGAAAAAAACCAAACAAACCAAAAAGACCAGAAAGGCACAGCAGTAAACCAGGAAGTAAATTGTTCATTTACTCCTCTTAGAAATATGTTTAAAAAATTGCCTTTTAATCTTACTTTCAAGAAGAAAAACTAATGCCAGCAGTATATGGTGTCTGTTATCCAAAATCTAGACTTAAAAAATACATATTATATATATGTTTTAGATACCCCTTGCTGTTGCCAACAAACAAAACAAAGTATAACCTCTGTCAGCTGAAAGATGGGTGCCTTGTTCATTTAAGAGCTATTTTAAAATGCTTTAGTACATGAAGAGATGTACAAAAATTGACATAGCTGGTAACAGCAAAATTGCTCTTTCTATTGGGTTGCTGTGTGGCATAATGGCCATAACAGCACCTAACCTGCTAGTCAATGGGGCACATCTATGCTGCAGAATTCCCGCCTATAGGCAGCAGAAGAAAATAAAAGCAGTCTTGCTCTGAATCTTCCAAAGTTGAAGGAAAAAAAACAACTACAGACGTGTAGGCTGCAGTCAATTCTTAATTGCCTTTCAGTTCCATTGGTGCCTGGAGGTCTGCAAGCACCTGGGAGTAGAAGGAAATGGAAAGGAGACCCCTCAAACTCCAGCACCTCTTTGCAATGCAAATTGCCATGGGGTGGGGTCCCAGAAAGAGAACTTGGCTCCAGGGACTGTGGTGGGCAGAGGCTTCCAGAAGTTGTAGAAGTTGTAGAAGATTTTATATCTCACTTCTTAGAGCGGAGAACTCACTGAGAGGGGTTTAAGTTTCTGTGCTCCGTGTGCATTCTCTGGGCCTTGTGTTAAACACTGAGAGCAAACCAGCAGCTACCCAACTCTGTTTTCTCCTGCAAATCCTTAGTCTATGAGAGTCACTTTTGTTTTCCTTCTTCTGACTGAACATTTTGTATTGAGTTGTCTCCCATTTTTTACCTCTTACATTCCCCTGATTCTTTCACAGGGCAGCATGTAAGCCTTGCACAGGAATAGCTGAATTACATAAATTGGATGGCACAATTATATTCTAGCTCTTCTACTTATAGGTTATAGAAAAGTAGATTGTCTTCAGCTGAAAACACTCTTCAAAACTCTCATATATTTAAAGGTTTATGGTTTTTTAGCTAGCCTGTTAATTGTTTTGTGGCCAAGGACAAAACTTACTTTAATGTGGATCTCTGCTTAGGCTGTTTCTTGGGCCATGTTAAGTTAGCAGGCATTATCAGTCTCTATTAATAGTGTTAGTTGTTTTTTTTTAAAGAAAATATATCGTAAAAGTGCATTTTTGTATTTCATTTTCATGTCTGTCTCAGGGTTCACTGGTAGCCTTTTTGATTTTGTTGTGAAGTACTAAACTTTATGCTAAACAAAATTTATGCAAAGCCCCCTCCAGAGTCTGAAGGCTGATAGTAATCTCAGAGCTGTAACAGTAGAAACTGAATGAATAAATTTGCTGAATTCTGCAATGGGCTTATTGCATTTGTTTCAGACACTGACCACAAGTAAGGGACACAGCAATTTCTTATCAAAGAGATTTGGGTTCTTTTTTTCCCTAATTATAATAATTAAATGGTATTTAATTACAAGACTTTAAGTGAGTCTTTGCTCACATTAACTGATCCATTTGGATTATCACATATTGTTTCAATCTATGATATCATTCACAGTAGGAGTAGACTTTGTTCCTGAATTTTAGTATGCCGTATATAGCTGCACACACCAGGAAGCTACTGAGTAAATACCAGCTAGCTGGTAAATGCTACTATAAACGGTGTTCCTCAGGGTTCATTACATAACCTGCCACATGGGTAGCATTCTTATACTTTTTATCTTTTCCATTTGTACCTGAGCTACATTTAATAATTTTACAAGTGTCTGTAGTTATAAACATTATTTTAAAATCAGTTTTATATTTAAATATATGTATTTAAGTATATAAATGTCTTTACCCTCAGCTGGATGCTAAGCAATATTACCAACTTTCTTTTTCCTTAGAGGCTTGGTGCCAATGTGTCTTAATGTGTCTTAAGACTTAAGAAATGTTCCATTTATAGCAATAGGCTTCAGACTTTTTGAAAACGCTGCTTCTCCGTGGAATCCTGCAAAAGATTCCTCTGCTTATACAAGGAAGAAATCCAAGTCTCCCTCAGCTGAAAGGATGATTTCTCTAGAGAGCAAAAGCACCACTGGTCTCCTCCCCCCCAGCCCTTCCAAAACCAAAAGACAGACTGTATCTTTGCCTGAAGCCTACTGGTGTTGAAGTCAGTATTTCTGGGTGAATTCCATGTACCATCCCAGGCATGGGATTTTGTTGTAACTGGGAACTAGCTAACTGCATACATTTGTAAATGCAACTAAACTACGACTTTCTCTTCTTTATGAAAAGTGCTAAGATACGTCTTTTAATACCTGTATTTCCAATGAAATCTAAGTGTGTGTGTGCGTAAACACACACACATGAAATCCAATATATTAAACTATAAAAACCTATGGCACATTGGTAATGAATAAAGACTGCTAAGAAAAGGATATACTCTATCCTTTAAGTCTAGTTGTGATTAGAGTTCATAAAAGTGGGAAGGAGATGAATGATAAATATTATAGGAAAAGTATAAATATGATTAGGTTTTTTAATGATCAAAGTGCTCTCTTGAAAAGTCCATTATCAAATTTTGACACTGTGTCACAACTCTTTCTGTATCAGTCCTGAAGTAAAAACAAAATATTGGGGATTTTTTGGAGATACGAACAAAATCATCATGTTTGCTTTGGGCAAATCTAGAATCTAGAAACATGGCTGCTTATTAGGAGCTTTTCCCTTAAAAATATATATTATAACTATATAGATTTGGTGCTCATTACTGCAGTCAAAATGTAATCTGCACATACTGAATTGCCTCTGGCTAGCAAATATACTGGTGGTGTACATAATGTTTAAAACAGGAAGCACGAGAACAAGTCGACAAGTCAATCTGTCTACAACTAGTAAAGTATTCACAGCATACTTCTGGCAAAAGAATTTTAAAGGAAAAGCACCTGTCAGTCACTAACAAACACACAGATATATTGAAAAGAGAGATGTGGTATCTACAACAAAACCGAGAGATTTACAGTGTGATTTCTAATAAAAATCAAAACTAACTTACTAAAAAGATCTCTAGTCCATGCAACTGCTTACTAAGAAATCCATCAATTGAATATGTTTTTAATAAGGCAATAGATCTGACGATTAAGAACTGAAGTTTGTAAAGATTTTTTACTTTCAGCTGAGCGACAGACTTTTCATCCTAATCTGGCTGAGGTAAGCACTTTGTGTCTCATTTTACCACCCGTACTGTGCGTTTTCTTCTGTGAAGTGCTTTGAGATTTTCAGATGAAAAGTGTTAAAAAATACATCTGTATTTATGAGGATACAGCCTTAAATAATGGATAGCTTCATACTTCACAAGGACTTTCTTTGAAACTTACTGCACAACACAAAACAATAGAGGCCAATCTTCCTGTAGTGTGGTCCTTTTAAGAGCGCAAAGCTTCAGCCATTGTTACAAATATATATTTTTTTATTATGTATTAGTCAGCATGACTAGCTGCCAGAAATACATTCGTATGCCCTGATCATTTCAGAACAACCTTTTGTTTTGCTTGTGATATGAACCTGATCAGATCATGTCTAAATATTATTCGTAAGATTGAAGAACAAACCCAATAAATGAGGGTTATTTCTAACCTCATATAGGTTAGAAGATTAACTAGGAGAAAAGGGAGTGAATATATAGTATCTACTGTCACTTATGGAGGTGTCTCTTCATTCTTCAGTGTTCAGATTTGTAAGCTTAACTGATGGTTCCTGTTCTTAGATGATCATGTAGAAGTGTCTAAAAACTTTCTCATAAATGTTTAACATTTAAAAATGATGTGACCTTCATGAATGGTCGTTATATGCAAACTGAGTTATATGCATTCTACAGACTAGCATTTTAATGCTGTTTGAATACAGTATCCACTGCTATTGGATTGAAGGTTAAAGGAGAAAAGTAGATGATGATGGAGTGTTTTCTGCTCTTAATTATGTAAGGTATTCCAGCCACTGATCTGATACAGTAGAATGTGGGGGTGATCATCTTCAGGGTTAGCTGTATAAGGCAACACCTTGGTATTGAAATAACTTTCCTTCACAAACTGTCTGCAAGAAGTTTAGATATATACCGGGTATGACCTCATTTAACTTGTTTTCAAACTGCTAGTGACCAGGTTTATTTTCATGATTCATGTGCAGTAATGGCTTTTTGTCATAATGTAGAGGAGGCAATTGATTACTTCCTGCTGAATATGGGCTGTTTTTGAACGTCTAGACAAAGTTCTCAAGTGGCAAAGAGTGACAGTTTTGTCCTCTAGCAAATTTCTTAGATTCCACAGGGGGCTAACATCCAGAATAAATGAAAATACCTATCACCGTTGATACTGAAAACCATCTCTTCTACTATTCATCCCCTCAAACTTTTGACATCCTTATCCCTTTCTTTTGACTTCTTATCTGTTCCAAATCTAGATGGGGAGGTCCTTAGAGAACTCAACTACATATTTACCTCTGTGATTTTCTTTCACTTTGAACAAGAGAAGAGCTGAAGCTCCTTTAGTTCACCCTACAAACATCACGTCAGAGCTGCACCAAAGGTAGTTCTATCTCCTGTGTGTATTTGCTGAATGTGCCAAGGCACTGAAATAATAGAGCATAAAGGAGCACCCTACAGGTCATCATGCTAGCCAGAGTTATGAACATTTCAAAATACTCAGGCCCTCTTCTCAGACCTGAAAGAAAGCAATTATTGTTACTGTCTGTTATCCAGCTGCATTAAGGCAATTGAAAAATGGGTACATTTCTGTTTGTTTAATAAATATGTACTAAAAAGCTCAGAGGAGAGACAGCTTTAAACTAGAGCAATGCAACAAGCTATGCAGATGGTTTGTTTTTCAAATTTAATTGACGTCTTCCCTTTTGAATGGGTGGACATTAAAAGCATCTTCAGTTATTAAAATTTCTGGTGAATATAAATGCTTTTTTACTTTTATCTTTATAAACACCTAATACGAAGGCAATCTATTTCCTAATGGTCTCTTCACTTCATCTGTTAGTACTCTGTTAAGTACTGATAGCATCAGAGCAAGTAAGGAACTCAGCTTCTGATAGATAATATAGTTTATCATATTGACAAATGCATAGGCTTTATGAACAGGCTTTTGTATTACTGTACAACAGCAAAAACCATCTTGTCAAAGGTGTTCTGAGTTTTATGCCTGACACCCAAAACAGATTAAGTATTAGGGCAATTAGAATGACAGGCTCATTAGTATTTTGAGAGTCCTGGAAATGGAGTAAAGCAGTAACATGGAAACACAGTCAACCTGTTTCAAAGGACATCTTACTCATATGAACAATAACTGAAAACATACGTACTTCAGCTGAAAATGTCTCAGGGATGAAAGAACTGCATTTTACCTTACGTTCAGATCCCCTAAGTCTTGCCAAGTTACATTTGATGGAGGTCTGCACTGCCTTTGCAAACCCTGGATCCTGGGAATAAATTCAACCCTGTTTCAAATTACTTAGTGCAGTGAAGCACTCTGTGTGGCCGTTCTGACAAGCAGCCAGGATCCAAAGGCTTTTCAATGATCCCATACCACCTTTCTCTCAGGATGCCCTGCCGCTTTGGCTGGGAGGCCAAGTACAATACCTTGTTAAGCTAGCTTTCAGCCAGGCAAGCGTTCCTTCTTTCTAAAATGCAGGTAAACTTTCCATCTGCGTTTTTACATGAGAAGGGGGCGTACCTAGGCTATACCCTGCAGCCTGAATTCTCAAAATGCCAACTGAAACCTATTAAACTATTTTACATGCCCGGTTTGTAAATGGCTGTGTATGAACTAAATACATGGCCAGACCATTTTGTCTAAATTGGCCAAGGAATGCACCAGGGTATTTGGATGTTTAAATAGCACTGGAAATGTATTACAGAATCACAGAATGGTTGAGGTTGGAAGGGACCTCTGGAGATCATCTAGTCCAACCTCCCTGCTCAAGCAGCGTCACCTACAGCACATTGCCCAGGATTGCGTCCAGGCGGCTTTTGAATATCTCCAAGGAAGGAGACTCCACAGTCTCTCTGGGTAACCTGTTCCAGTGCTCAGTCACCCTCACAATAAAGAAGTTTTTCTTCATGTTCAGACAGAGCTTCCCCTGTTTCAGTTTGTGCCCGTTGCCTCGCGTCCTGTCACTGGGCACCACTGAAAAGAGTCTGGCCCCGTCCTCTTTACCCCCTCCCTTCAGATACTTACACACATTGATAGATCCCCCCTCAGTCTTCTCTTCTCCAAGCTGAACAGTCCCAGCCCCCTCAGCCTTTCTTCAGATGAGAGATGTAAATACGTTTCTATAATTCTTTAATCATAACCTTTCTCTTTAGAGTAAGCTAAGATGTTAAATTATTGTTAATTACAATTTAAAGACATAATTGCCAATATAAATATGACCTTTCATTCTGTAGACAGTATGTCTCCAAGCAATTACCTTTTTTTCAGTGCATCTAGTATTGATAAGGAGATATGCTTGTTGCCTAGTTGCCTTTCTGAAAGATAGTATTAATGACAAGAAGTCCGTTTTGCAACGCTTCACCTAACACTGAATTGTTGGTCAATAGAGGCCAACAAATTAGATTTGAATTTCATAGAATTAATCTCTAACAGCTAATATTAGCTGTGCTATCAGATCAGTTCCCAGCTATCTTGTTCTGATTGCTCTGATGTTTCCGCTGTGGAAATACATGTGACGGTATTGTGAAGTGATCTTTATTTATTTATTTATCTATCTATTTTTAGTGGTGGAAGAGGTGTTTCTCTCTGTGTTCATTTTCCCCTGTGCAGTTGCAGGACTTGCCCAGATTTCTTTGTATGGCTTCTGCAAAGACTCTCTGCATATTTTACAAAGAAATATGATTACTGCAACATTCCTTAGAGGGGCTTTCCTTGTTACTGCAGTAAGTCTGTTGAAAACATGCAAAATGCAACAAAGCAATTTGCTCAAAGAAGCTAAGATTGTTAACTGTTTGGCGCAACTAGTGAGAGATACCTGTTCAATATGAGACATTTTTAGTATTAGAATTTTGCCTTTTTTTTTTCTGGGAATATTTATAAGTTACTGTGGTCTCTGGATATCCCAGCCCAGCTCTCCCCGGCCCTATTGCCTTGGTAGGGAGAGATGCTTAGGTGTCTTGCATGTCTAAATATACTTTATTCTAGGACTAATGTTTCCTTTTATAATTGCCTAGCCTGGAAATGACATAGCAATTAGAAGAATGCAGTACCTAATCCATTTGAATTAGAGATTGTTATCCATGTTTACCTCCTCAAAATTTTGTGTAGTCTTCTAAAGAAGGAGATTTCAGAAATTTTGATCTAACTATTATCTGTCAGGCAAGTAACGTGTACCTGGCATTGAACAGAGGATATGACCATGTTCCAAACTTTGCTAATCTTTTCAAAAAGGACTCTTTCCAAAAAAAAACCCCACAACTCTGTATCAATTGTTTTCACTTTATTTATTGGATGTCCCTGCAATGAAAATATAATCAATCAAAGTGCTGAATTTAGTATAGTATTGGGATAAATTCCACTATTTTTAGATTTGTTTCATTGGGATACTTGCTGAGTAAGGTGGTACTTAGCATTACTGAAAAGTCACTCTGGATCCTTTCCTAGCTTTTAAAGAAATAATCAAAATCACTGGATCAGATTCTTTATTATAATTTTTTTTTATAAAACATTTTTCCTTGGATAGGTCCTCCAGCATAAAAAAGGAAATCACTTGGCACTTAGCTTATTAAATGGGTCAGTGAAGATGTTGGATTTTATCAATTATTTATGTTTGAAATATATTTTGATGTCACTGATGCCAAAGACCAAAATCTTTCTGGAATTTGAGAAGATCGGTTTTGAAATACAGCTGTCGAGCAACTGGAAAGATCTTGAAGACTTCTGAAAATTCCATTTGATGTTAACCCAAATGGGCACTTGGGAGAGGCAGCAGAAACCCCCACCAACTCCCAGAGGCATTTGGGCACCTCACTTACTGTAGACTTTGAGACCTGTGGGGTTTTATCATGATCATGATATCCAAAGTGCTTTAAAAAAGGATAATCACATACTCATTACATTTCAGGCAGGAAACACATATCTGCTCTGGAATAGTAAACCATTTTCTTGATGTCAGTCTGCAATTAATGAAAGTCAGAAGATAATTATAACAGTAGTTTTTCATATGATTTTTTACTGTTTAGAAACCTTTGGCAAAGATCTCTTGGAAGAATAGAAAGAAGACTGATAGGGTGTAAAGCCTACCAAAAGATAATGTTGGCTGTATGAAAAGAAAGCCTATTCACAGGTTCATAATGTGGCTTAGTTAATTAGGTTACAGGCACAACATATCATTCAGGATCAGAATAAAAATAAACAGATAAAACACCAATCATTTTGGAAGCTGTTAATATACAGCAAATAAAATTGACCAACACAAATCATAATACAGAATTTGTTGAAATTTTGTTTGTACTTGACAAAGTGACATTTAGTGTTTGCAGACCATTGGTGTTATACAGCACAGCGTGTGCAAACTATATTATCTAACCAATACAGTGCACAATCAGCTCTTATCACAACTGTCCAAAATATATTTTTCCTTAGAATTTTTCAAATTGTTAGGGAAAAATGTTATAATTTGAATGAAAATGTCAATTAAAAAAATTTTTTTTCCATTAAAATGCAAACCACCTCCACTGTACGTTGGATGTGCCTGTCTTTCATTTCTGTACCTCATTCCCATTGACTTACCCTATATGCTCTTTGGAACAGTGATTTATTTTGTGTATCTCTGTAACACTGGATCCTAATAACCATTTTTTATTATTTCCTAATCCTAATAACCAATACTTTTTATTATTTCATAAATATATTGCAGGAATTATATTATGCTAAAGGTTAGTTCACAAGTAGGGCACAGGTAGATTTAAATCTTATATCAAATATGCTTTAGATTTTTTCAGCTGAAATGTTAAACAATTTAATTCCTGTTTTTAACTAGAATAATGAGAAAAGTAAGAGGCCCGTGTTTTCTTTGGCCATAAAAATAGATTATAGTTATACTTCTTTTTATTCTTCTGTCACATTGTTTTGGTATTTATATTTTCTTTTTTAAGTAGTACCACAGTTCTCCCTAAATTAAGGGTTGACAGCTTAATTATATGTGATTGATACGCTTATATGAGTGAGTCAGTAGCAGAATGCAAACTATAAATGTTACTCTTGCATTTGCACAGTTTTGCAAGTAGAGGCAGGGGAAAGGACATACTTCAATTTCAGAGAATCTGACAGATTTCTGCAGTAAAGAAATGTAAGTTGGAATCTTCCTGTATTGACGCCAAAAATGTCACAGGTAAAGTGGAATACCAGGAAACTTCTTCACCCAACGAAGCCTTTCCAAATTTGAGTTACTCTGTAGGTTATGCTTCTTGTGAATGAAAGTAAATTGACCCCAAAGAAAAGGGTATGAAATAAGTATGGGTAAGGTAGGGAGGCACAAGCAAATTGCTTCTTTCCCTAGAAATTTTGGTAGTTGCAAATTGCAGTGGACGAAAAAACATGCGCATTACTCCTTTGGCACGCTGTGGAAGCAGCTTGCTAATTTCTGAAACATAAACCAAACTAACCACAGAACTGACTGTAGCATTTCAGAGAAACTGTGAACAACAAATGCAAATAGTCATAGCCTCAAAGAAGAAATTGGCCAATGGGTCTATCTGCCCAAAAAGATATCAGCAAACAACTTCCAACTTTACTGAGCCAGTTCCATTTGAACCTGTTTGGCTCCTACCTTGCCATAAATTCATGCTGTCCACCTATATTTGTTCAGAGGCTCGTAACTTTTTCAGACCAGGTTTGCGAGCAGGAGGGCTTGCCATGAAGATTTTTCTCAAATACGTGGAATGCTGTCAGTGCTAGACAAATAATAGAAACAATAGCAATAAATGAAATGCTATTGCTGAAGGAGAAATGCCACTTCAGAGAAGTGCTGTAACACTTTCTGTAACATGCTTTGTAACATCTTTGTAACATCTACAGATCTTTTCTTAATGTTATAGTTTTAAATGTCTAAGGTATTTTTGGAAATGAGATGTTATGATTTTGAGGGAGTTCCTAATACTTGGTTGTTTTAAATTTCACTCAATTCTACTTTAAAATTAATTAATGTGCCTAATGCAACTAGATCACTGTCACAGTTACAGGGATGAAGTTTAGCAAAAAAGTTGATTTGAATGCTCCGTCCACTCTGTTGAAGGCATGTCACTCCTTATCCATCTGATGTCACAGATTTGATAATGTTCGTGACATGAGCTGTCCTCTCTTTGCAGCAAAGCAGCTAATACCAAAATGTTAGGCATCACTCCTTGTGATAAATGAAGTAGTCTGTAAAAAGTTAAGTAACTGCTCTAAGTTATGAAGATTTTCATGTTTTAAAATCTCTCAAAAGGCCTGGAACAAATTTTGGTACCCCATTTGACCTTTCTCCTGGCCATCACAAACAAAAGAATGAAAGATGTCCCTTTCTCTGCAACCAAAGGGCAAAAATATGTTATTAATGTTTTCTACTAAAGATGAAAAACATCAACATGTAGAGCTGCTACAGTGTAATTGGCTACACAAGTTACAAGACTACTCAAAGTATGTATTTTACAAAAAAGGCTGTGTTAAATAGACTGTCACTGTAGGTGACATAGCTAAAGGCTGCTTTAAAATTTGTATGAAACCCAGTTTTTAAAGAGATTTTTGAACAAAATGACTCTTCCAACAAATAACTACTCAAACATTTGTTAAAAAAAAAATCATTCTCTGACCAAAAATGCTCAGTTGTCAAATGGTGTTTTGGATTTCTTTTTACAAGACTATTTTCTTCTCAGAAATACCATCACCACCACCCACCTACAGTACAAACCGCTGCATGCATAAAATTAATACATCTGTGCTTCAGCCTGTTTTGACTAAAATCAGCAGCAATATTCTGAATTCCAGATGAAAAATATACAGGAAGAAGTTATAGAGTTTACAATTCCTGTGGTTTTATAATGATTGAACTTTCTTTTGGGGAACAGAGGAAAGGGGTTCATTTATCTGATGAAAACCTAATAAAAGGCTAATTCATCAATTTTCCTAATTCTGTATGGTTGCTGTATCTTCTTACTTTCAGTGGGATTAAGGCAGCAAGAAAGGATCCTTTTTTGGGGGGGGGGGAAGTGGGAGGGCATTTTCTGCCCGTTAGCAAGCTGAAGTGAGACGCCCTTTTACTATAATATAGCAAAGGCTACTTTTGTTCCAGGATTAAGTGAATAGAAATTTGTATTTGATTAATTTTCATTCATCACATGACTGGATAGCAGCTGACTATTTGAAAGATGCTATAATAATAAACAAAATTCCTCTTCTTGCTCATCCCTGTCCTTCAATTGTATGCCAAAACCGGAACTATTTTTACATACGCTTCTTAAACTCCCTGTATGGAAGAAACACTCCTTCAACGTGTTTGCTTGCCAGTAGGTTTAAAGCACAGACTGCAGGTAAGGTTTGATTCAATATAAGAAAATACAAAAATATTCTCTCTCTGGTTTTTTTCTCATTCCAAATTTATTTAATTATAAGTTTCAAAAGTAGTTGGAACTGAATTTGAGGAATCAAATTTGAGGGGAAACGTATCTTTTTCTTGAATCAACATACAACTAAATTACTGAAAGTCAGTGCTTTCAATTTCTGGTTGTTTTAAAGTCAGTATTCTTCACCTGACAACTGCCGCTGTAAGTACAAACATACTAAAAGCTTCCTAAAGAGGTCTGCCTAATAGCTTGCTCTCGCTTCTTAAATTTCCACACACAATGCAAATAAACTTTGAAAGTATTTCCTACCAAATAGTAGTTGTATGACTAAGACAGCAGGAATTTAAGAATTAAAATCTTTTCCCAATACATGTGAAAACAAAAGCAGAGGTAAATGTATGCCAGGGAGGAGCGGGGGAGAGAATAATCAGAAAACAGAAGATTTCCCTAAAGACTGACATAAACCCGTTATATGAAAAACGATGGTGTTTAAGAAAAACTCCTGAAACCGTACGAGAGGAATTGTATGTCTGCTGACATTTTCTCAAGCCAGTCTCTAGTAAAGTAGGGCTTATTTATTTTTTCCGATGAACACCAGAAACTTAGTTTGTACGCAGTCATTACAGGAATACGTGTGTAATGCACAACCTGGCAGGGCTTGTGTTATTTCACAGGTGTCTAAATTAGCTCGCCAGCATATTTTTAAGGGGGAAGCGCTTCGCTCTTCCCTTCGCGGTTTAACCCCCAGCTTACCTCGCAGACAGCTCCCAGCGGGAGCGAGGCAGCGCCGGCGCCTTCCCCTGCGGCTCCCCGGCGGGCTGCGGCTCCCGCCGCCTCAGCGGCCCCGGCTCCCCGCGCCGCGGCGGCCCCAGCCGGTTCCAGCCGCTCTGAACCGGTTCCGGCCGGCGCCGACCGCCCCTCTCCCGCCACAACTGCCGCCGCCGGGGCCGGGGCTGCGCCGGGCCGGGCCGGGCCGGGCCAGGGCTGACGCACCCGGCAGGGCGGTAAGAGGCGAAGAGAAACCGGGAGAAGGAAGGCAGTAAGCAAAGGGACTGGCAGAAAGAAGCCGTGAAGTGCGCGGTCGCAGTGCCCTGTGCCGCCGTCCTCGCCAAGGAGTCGGGACAGGCTGCGCGTAACCCGGGGAGAGGCGAGGGAAGCGGGGACTGGGAAGGGCCAGGAAAGCTGCTTCCTTAATTAAGTGCTTGGGTATTTTCTCGTTTTTCTCAATACCTGAATCAGCAACTGGAAGTTTGTGTTAATTGGCAAGAGCTTAAGTAAGAGCTCCTGGACTCAAAACTGTTTTGCCTGCGACACCCGCTCGGGACTGCGAGGAGAAAGGACGGTAAAAGCACAGTATCCAGCAGCACCAGGCCTGGCAGGCCGTGGTGCGGGCGGGATGAGACCTGTGCATGTCCGCAGCGCGGCAGGAGCCGGCGGACGGGGCTTTCGGTCCAATTCCTCCACGGCTTGAGGCGCCCTGTGCTGCGCGACTGGGCAGCGCGCTGACTAGCTGCGCGGGCATCTTCTGTGCTTAATTCGGGACGGTGTCTGGTTACTGTTTAATCTCCAGAAAGCAAATATTTCTCAGAGAAACAAAAGCCTGAGAAAGGGAATGTGCATCACCCTTTAGCTGACGGAAAGGGGCTTGGGCCCTTTTTCGATGGACTTGTAGCTATGTCAAAGAGGAAAAGAACAAGCGAGCTGGTCCTTCCTGATCCTCACGGTGCGGGGTGGAGTGTTATTCTGTGCAGGCTACAGAAGAATATCGAACCTTTTGCCAGATGATCACTGTCTGAGTGACTGGGCAAAACGAACAAAAATGTTCGATCCTAAGACAAAAAGGGAAAGAGCAGTTCCTGGCTCTGGAGCAGCTCCTGTCCACTGTTTCTTATGTTGCCTCATATGAAAGAAGATCACTGTGAGTACAACTGCTGTGCTGGGGTAAGTAGTTTTATTTTACTTCCTTTGAATAAAATATTTCAGTACGTGCAATTATTCCATAGCAGAAAAGGAGTGTTGGCAGTACTTTAATAGACTGCTTTTCTTTCTCTCTCTCTCTCTCTCTCTCTCTCATATATATATATATATATGCTACTCACAGGAAAATCATCAGGATTGTGAGGCTGCTGTAAATCATCATTACTTTATTGAATTTAACTCAGCTCTGCTGAAGTCGGTGGAACTCTGAAAGCTTTAGACCAGCACAGGATTTGATGCTATGGGTTCACAATGATTTATATTATAGACCAGTAGTCTCCTATGAACAGCTTTGTCTTCCATACAGTGCCTTTTGTTTCTGTTAAGGAGTTGCTTCCGCCGTTTGCTACTTTACTGAAAATATACTCTGAAAAAAGGTTGTGTTGGTTTTTGGTAGTCACACAGAATGACGTAACTGAATAATGTGTCTCTCAAAAGAAACAGTCCTTTTCTGTGAGTAGAAATGTGATAATGCGGATATGTAGTAGGCCTTTCCAGTAGAAAAATGAAGTTCATCTCTTAAGACAATCATAGTTTTTTGATTTTGTTTTAAGAAATGGAGGGAAAACAACATGTTTAGCAACAAAGCTGTAAAGAACAAAAAATATGTGGACAATTGCTGTACTTCTGTGGGGTGAATGGTGATTTTTAATGGAATTTTTGCAATTGCAAAATGGGAGTCTGCTTTTTTTTCTAACTAAACTAGGGGTGTGGCAGAAAATTCCAGTCTCAGGTTCTTTGGCTGTAAGCATATGCAAGTCAGGTACACTTATAAGACACCATAACAAACAAGAATTTGTAGATTATTCTATTTCTAAACAAAGAAAATAACTTCCATGGCTTTTTATTTCATGTCTTTTACTTTGTTGTGTGCTGTGGCAGGGGTTTTTGCAACCTCAGTATTTTATTGCTATGTACAGTTAACTTTCTCTCTGCATATTTCTGTTGGTGAAACTTGTTATTTCTTAGGGTTTTTGAGTTAAATCATTTTGATAGCATTATTTAATAGCGTGATATATTTAGTTATTCTGGTATCTAACATTTCATGTTTAGATGCTCTTCACTGTCCTCAAGGTTTTGTATCCCACTTCACTACTATTCTTGCTTTGTCAGTCAGCTAGTGCGTATGAGTATTTTACCTCTAGGTGTTTGATTGTACACTAATGCAGGATGTTTTATCTACTTGAGAGTAATAATTTTGTCTACCAGCTGATTGACTTAATTCATTAATACAGTCACAGATCTACTACCTGCAAATTCGCTGCAATCCTGTTCTTGGTTTTGTTGTGCTGACTTCTTTTGCTCCATCATTTTAAGTGGAAATGAATACCCTGACACCAGCATAGAGTTTTTTTTTTTTTTTTTTTTTTTTTTTTTTTTTTTTTTTTTTTTTTTTTTTTTTTTAAGTCTCTCATTTACCTGTATGTGATGTGGTGAGCTGCAGACAGTTGTCAGTGTGCCTTCTGTACTGGGAAAAGCCAGGCCTGGGCTCATCATCTCTGGCTGTCATGTTTTCCATTGATAGTGCACTAATTTTTCTTCTCCCCCAGTACAATAGCTTGTGGATTTCTCAGTGATATGGTACTTTGTATTTGAATTTCACTAATAAGCATCTTTACACTTCTCTGCTAATACATCAGGATCCATCACTGATTCCTGTGCTTCTAGTATGCCATGACTTCTGGGAATGTTGCATAAATAAACACACTATTACTTTTGTAATGGAGATGTTATTTCAAGCTGTTAAGACTAATTACTAACAAATAATGAAATTAGGACATCAATTCCCAGATTTTGCTCTGGGTGAGCCCACCTTTCATAAATCTTCTGCTTTGTTTACTGGAGAAGATAAAGTACTGCTGGCATTTGTTAGAGCTACTCATTCTTCTGCCTTTCCATTTTCTAGAAGCAGCAACATCAGTTCTAGGACTTTAATTAAAGCCCTGAAATTATGTCCTAGACTATTTCAGATGATGATTATTACATTGATTAAATCAGTTTGTTTCTTGTTAATCCTTCAGTCTCAAACATTTGAACCCTGCACTGTCCTACAGTAAGTAAAATATCTCTTTGCCTATATGCCAAATAATTTTATTACCACTTACAGCTTACCATTTCCATTGTTGTCTCTGAGTTAATCTTGGCTAGATTTAGCTCATCCATTGACATATTAGAGATTACCATTTATGCAGCAAGTTCATCCTCTGTTGTGGCATTTTCCCAAAACACTAGGCATGAAAGTCAGTAATTCCTACTTAGAGCCACACAGGTTAAGTGAATTCTGAATTTGAATATCCCTTTACATTTAACTTCATAAATCTATGAAAAAAAGAAGATATGTCAATACACAAATGAATGCAATGATATACTGATGGTTGGTTACTTTTATAAGTAATCAACATGAAAATGAGGTCCCACTGCTGTTTTTTTACCTGGCAATTCTTTGGATATGTAGGCTGAGAATATGAAGTAGCAGGAGATGATACAGCAGTATTGATACTGCTGCTATAATATAGATTGTTGTGCCATGTTGTGGGTTTCAATAATTTTAAATACATGTTAAAAAATTGAAGATTTAAGAAAAGCATGACAAGGATGATTCAAGGTCTGAAAAAGATGCTTTACAATTACGCATTTAAAGATAAAGGTGAAGAGGTGATGCGATCATTACCAACTGGCAGCTACATGGGAAAGATTTCTAATGGTGTCATTATTCAATCAAAGGCATACCAAGAGCTAATGGCAGAAGCAGACAAAGTTGCCCTAAAAATTTCTGAAAATATTTGACATTTCTCACAGGAATAACCTATCTAAGGGCATCTGATATTGTCATATATGTTTTATTTATTTTTTAAAAATCAAGATCGAATTTCTTTTTAAGCAAGCCTAGTTTCCCATGACTTTGCTTTTCAGAATTGAATTCTTGATTTGTAAGAAAACGATAAGCTCATGTTGCAGTTTTTCAAGTGGAAGCACTAATAGAGTCTCTGGTTACTTAATTTCATGATGCTGGTAGAAACATGTTATCATTTAGACCTTTGTCTTTATGTCAGTGCAATTGAAATAAGCCAACCAGTTTCAAAGCAGTTCATGGTAGATAGACATACAAATAAAAACATTTCTGGTGACATAAGCTCACTTTCTTAAGAAACCAGGTTAAAGAATATGCTGCAGCGTAAACTGGTTTATGCTGGATACGTAACATTTTCAGGAGCTGTGGTCAGGCAAAATTGTTTTACTCACGTTTCAGTCTGAAAAAATAATAATTTAAAAAATTATATGCAAATCAACAGAGATTTTTCACTTTTAGGACAGTAACATCTGACTCATCTTCTAAAGTTTCTCTAATTCTGAATTATTAAAAACTGTGCAAGTGAGTGTTTCATTGGCAGGTTTTATGGCAATGATCTTTCAGTTTTGTTTGAATACGTAGTAATGATTATCTTGAAATGATGTTGAAAAATTTTTGTTCAAAATTTAGCCTTTTGAATAGATTGATGTAGCTATAGCAACTTTAGTAGTAGTCTCCATATACTAGAACAAAATTTGTACCCACACTGTAGAATACCTACATTGTTAGGATATACTTTTTTGATGAAATAACACTTTTTGTAAGTCTACCGTACATTAGCAGATTGTGATTCATTTCTTGAGGTTATTTCAATTTATTTGACAGATACAGCATCTTTTTAGCATGCTGCGCTGGGGATGGAGTGTGAATATTCAAATATGGGCCATGCTGCTTGCTTAGGATTGGTTAGATAAATCATGATTTGTGTGTAGTTGTTTGTTTGTGGCTTTGTTTGTTCTACATTAGTCTCTTCTCATACAAATTCTTTAGTATTCAGAGGGATAGTTGGTCTCCGATTAATGTGACCATGAAATTTCATTTCCTTTCTTGATCATAAGCATGGCCAAAGTTGAGTTTATTTTCGCTGTCTTATTCATGTGTTTTTTTAATAATGTCATAACACTAGTCATCTTATTGAATCCAAATGGAGCAGGTGCATTTTCACTTAACAACGCTGTGAGAAGCAGAAATTGATTTTTCAGAAAAGTGATCAACATTTCTGATGCTTGTTTTATATCCACAGCTCCACAAAAGTTCTGAAACCCCTGTTGTTAGTCAGAAGAAATGTCTGATATGCAAATAGTTTCCTGTAGACTCCAACAGGGTTGTGATTCAAGCATCAGTTATGAATCTGCTATAAGGCATTTCTTTGTACCATCTCTGAGATTTACAAAGTCACTATCCAGAGATTCCTCAGGTTTTTAATCCTAATACCTGGGGAGAAAACACACAATCTGCACAGACTTCCAATGTGATATTTTATTAACAAGATTAAATGAGTAAGATAAATTATACATGTAAATCAAACGGAGAACAAAGTGCGATAGTATGAAATCAGCACATTAATCAGTTTATCAAATTGGTTTATTTGATATGATATGATCAATGATCTTCATGTTCTTTCATGTATTGCATGACAAAAAAATTGCTTCTCCTTTCCCCACTTAAAAACCCAAAACATTTCATATCATATCTCTTTCTGTTGTGAATAAGGCCAGAACATTAGTGGAAACCTACTTGATTTTAGGAAGGTTTGATTTTTCCCAACAAAGCATTTTACAAGAAAGCTATGCCGAAAGCTGGTGAGATAAAGCTAATGTGGAATGTGTTCATGATGGTTCAGAAATTCCTATTCAATGCAGCTACAGATGGTTGCTGTCAAAATGGCATGATCTACCAAGTGCTACGCCTTGGGTAAACCTAGCTTGGATTGGGTGCTAGTCTGAATTTTAGAAACATGGAACAATGTCGGTTGGAAGGAACCTTTGCAGGGCATCTAATCCAACCCGTTGCTCAGAGCAGGGCCAGATTTGAAGTTTGATCAGGTTACTCACTATTATGGAGTTACAGTGGTTTCAGTGATAGAATAAGGTGTGCTCAAATGACACCAAACTGGCAGGAACAATAAGCACTGTAGACCAATTAGAGATCTTCCAAAAGATACCAACAAGAGTGATTGGGGGTGGGTATGAGTATAGTTTGGAAGAACTTGGTTTTGGTTTGATTAGTCTAAATAATTAAGGAATAATGCTTTTAGATGAGCAATTTGGATGTGACAAGGTGTCATATTTGCATACACGACTGATGTGTACTCTTTATGGTGCTTTAAAAAGAAAAACAAGAGATCCCATAATACTACACTGTAGATGATTACTTCCCAAGAAAAGCATGTCATTTATACTCTGGGCAGAAAGAACAATCTTTTTTTGTTCAAAAGGAAGATTCTCTTCCTCAGCAAATAGGGAGTAGTGTTAGTCCCCAAACCTAGGAGACTGCAGTAACTTATGAATGATTATTGCGATACCGATAGCAGCTTTTTGCCCTGCTATCAGGTCCACAACAGGGGTTTTCATCATCAGGCAACAAATGGAGATAGTGTCCTAACTTTTCCGATCCCTCCTGCTTTGCATATGCAATCTCTATCCTTCCATCCTGTGAGGCATATGAGCTTAAAGAGCTTTTCTCCCAAGGTGTAAACATTTCTGTGTGATGTCAGAAAATATGTAGGCAAAATATTCCCTGATGAGTGAAGGAAATCCTAACATGGAAGAATGATCTCAGCTGTTTCACAGATAGTCCAAACTTCTTAAGTTTTGATATATAGCACATCCTGTCTTGTCCAAGTTGCAAACTCTGTAATCGTGAGGGATCCCAATACAAGTTATTGTACAATATGAGTATCTTGGCTAGGAAATGTGATTTTAAAATCTGATGGTTTTGGTAGTGACTATTCTGTACAACTCCAGTCTGAAAGTTAAGTTTGGAATACCATGCATTTATATAATCCATAGGTTTTCAAAACACATCATTGGAGTTAATTACACAGAATGGCCTGATAAGTTACATGTGAAAGCCCCATAATCTTTGTCAGTATCCATCCTTTCTTAGAATAACTTACTGGAGGTCTTAAAGCTACCTTCTATTAACCAGTAAGGAAACTTGAAAGACAAAATATTTTTGCACTTCCCAAATACTAAAAAGTACTTAGCATTACATCATCCTATTAAAGTAAGTGTCTTGACTTATTTTGAGCACAGAGATTTGCAAATTATTGCACCACAAGCTCCAGATTTCCTTCCTCTGCTCCACTTTCACATACAACAATGAAGATACTTACTCCCTAGAGAACAGTAGCCACAAGAAGACATATTTTAGGTAAGGGAGTATGCTTGTGTTTTGTCACTTGCCTTTTTTTCTTAAATGTATTTAAAGTTAACTCTTTGGACAGTGAATTCCATTCTTTACCTTTGTGATTCAAAGAGTTCCAGTGGATTCAAAAAGCTACTTTATATGCTTATTTGGAGTATATTTCTTTTTAGAGTTCTTCAGTATGAAGCTTTTTCTGGATGTTTTCAAACTGCACTCATTTGTATATCTTAAAATAGGAAAATGTAGGCTGATCACAAGTTGACAGTATTATCTATGTATTTGGCATCAATATTAGTGAGCTTCTGTCATTTGGCAATTATTTCCATAGTATACCATATGGTAAAGAAAATGTTTTCATTCACCCACATATGACTAATGTTTTATTGATAGCCTTGTACTGTGTGCAATCTTATCCCACAATGGGTTGGTTAAGCTTGAAAATCGAGAACCCAAAGACGCGTGTGCACTTCTGTCAAGCAGAAGAGTCTAGATTTCAGAATGAATGTCTTGTGTAACTGTAGAATTTCCATGCACCTCTTGGGTTAAGGTAGCTGATTTTACAAGGCGCTAGTTCAGTACTGCTCTTCCTGCTGTCTCTGTGGAGCCTGAAGAAGAAATTGCTCAACCTTTTATTCTGCGCTGCTGAGTCTCCATGCTTGCATGTTGGAAATGACTTATACCTCATGGCTTTCAGTGTATATTACTGCACGTGTAGCATGTCTTTCCTTCCATTGTGATGGGGGGAACACAGCGCAAGTCAAATCTTCTTAGACATGAGAAAACCCAGAGAAGTGATACGAATGCCTCATGTCTGAGAGGGGTATAATTGGAGCTTGCGTTTCAAAACCAGGCAACCATGCATTCATCCTCTCTTTTGAGTATTCACTGTTACATGCATTCTCTGTCTAATGTGGGCTAGGCTTGTTCTGCAGCCGTGTTATGTCAAATCTATGGAAATTAGAGTCCGTATGTTCTGGTGCTCATAGAGCTACTTGTGTTAAAGCTCATAGATGCTAGCTCAGAAGATAGTGCATCAGGATTCTTCTAATTTTTGAAGTACGGGAAATAATTTGTAGAGTATTTCACTAAGCAATTCTGTACATAGTCACTTAATAGATTATGCAGAAAATGGAAAATGCATATTATGGAGATTTCAATGTTCGCTTTCAATCCTTTGTCAAAAACATGCTACTGCCATGGATTCTGAAGTTATCTGTGAAAGAGATGCTCATTTAAAAGGAAATTTGAGTGGATTTCAGTACTTTACAAGATCAATTTTTTGTATTTAATATTTAAAAATATTTTTACATTTTTAATATCAAAATATCAAAATATATATTTGAAAGGAGACATACAAAAATTGTGTTGTGTCAGTGTTTTCTGAGCTTTATCCCTTTTCCCACTTCCTACCCTGTCCCCCAATGAAATTTTTAGGCAATGTATTTTGTGAAGCCTTTTTAACTTCGTAGCTGATGGTCCAGTGGAATCATTCCAGATGAGCTCTTTAACAGCAGTTCTGCAGAAACATCAGAAATCACTTATTCAAAATCTAAAGCTGACGAATTATTTGGGTACCATATGTACCCAAAATTTTAGGCAATCTGAGACCTTTCTTAAGAATGTTGAGCAATGGCTGAATGCTTCTTGGAAGAATTTGCACTATAGCATAATAACATAATGTTGTCCATACTTATGTGATGCTTTACACTGGGAGGAAAAGGGGGGAAGCAGATATATTAGGAATGTCACCTGAGAATAGGACACTGGACTTTTCCTGAGCTAATAGAAATTATTACTGTGTGTTTTTTTTCCTTAAAGATTTTCATTAGAATTTGAAAATTAGTTTTGCATCATGGAATGCCTTATTCATTACTGATAAGTTTTTACTGCTCTTCAGCCATTGTGAAGATGTTTCAAAATTCCAAAACATTTGTGAATTTTGACACAAAATTTGACTCTAACTGAAAAGATAGATATGTGAGGTTTTTTTCCAGTATAAAATGTCTGTCATCTGTTTAAGTGAAAACAAAAATTTTTGTTATTGGGGCAGTGCCACTTCATGACAATACTCAGGTGGGCATTCAGACACTCTGGATGGTGCTAATCTAAGTCTAATCTAAGTGCTAATCTAAGGGTATTTTGGAAGAGACTGAAGCAAAGTAGACATTTCAGTTGGCAACTAGATGGAAATACTTGAACACTTTCAGAAATATGTATCTCAAAAGCAAACAAATGTGTATATGGAAACTACACCCAAAGTCTAAGAATTTCTCCCAAAGTCTAAGAAATAACACTGACGATCACATAAACACATTCATAAACATTCTGTCTCAAGTGCTGGAAAACCTAATTAGTACATGATTTGGCAAATGTTGTCTGACCAGCTGTAATAGAAATATTTTGCATGTCTGTTACATTAGGACCCAAATTTCACTTTAGACTACAAGTTTCCAAGATAAGACACTGATCTGATGGATCTGAACTCTCTCAGTCATTGCAACAAGCATTCTGGGAAAAGAGAGGAAGATGAAATACTCTTCTTAGCAGCTGAATGGAAGTCATGTGAAGGAGATGGCTGTTTAATTGAATGCAACCTTGGAAGGGAGAAGCGTGGGGAAAATTGATAGAAAGGTCTTCAGGACCCATTTAAGTAGGATAGATTTTGGTGTGTTTGTCATTTCTGCATCTGGTATAATAAACCTTTTTAGTGAAAATTTCTGCATGCTTTAATTTTTTGTACTACTGCTGTTGTAACAAGGGTATATTGATGTGTCTATGCATCTAGGTAACTATTTGTGGTCAGGTTGAGCCGACTCATTTTTCAGACCAAATTTCCTGTACGCACAGGATGTGGATCTCAGCTTGGAACTCCAATAACTTGAAAAGGAGGCAGATGGTTTGATGATGCTATCTGAAAAGTAGGAGATCCTTGAATCAAAAATTGGCATTGTTTGAGAATACTTACACTTTTCGTTGAATCCTGAGTGTCCTCTTTCAGCAGTTCTTGAGAGGGGAAAAAAGATGATGGAAATTTGGTAATTGGCTTGGAATCCTGAGGCTGGGCAACAGAAAACATTTGTTCACTGCAGTCCTGTTAAAGAGTTACTTCAGTAAGTTCTGCTGCCCACTTCCTTTTCAGCTTTACAGACAGCATGATTCTGTGCATTAAAACATTAGCCAGAGGAGTAGTGTGCCCAAGGAGTGAATGGGTTGGGTAGCAGAAAGCAAGCCTGACATACCTGAGCATGTGGATTGGGAAAATATAATCCTAGGATCAGGAACAGAGCAATATTTTATGTTTGGCTGTAAGATAAATTGATTGGCTTCCCAGTATTCCAGTTGGCAGAGAATGCACCAGTTGCTCATAATTTCCTAAGGAACTCCTTTGTTAATAATTATGCAGAAGACAGAAAATGTCTGTTGAAGCTGAGATACTGCCACAGGTGAAATATTGGTGAAGAAATTCTGACCAATAACACTGGGCTACTGAGGTACTTCTGGAAAAAAGCACTCTGAGGATATGGTGTTTAGAGGCGTGTTTTGACACTACTGACAAAAGAATTTGGTGCATGATGGTAAAAATGATATCCAAAAGCTACACAGACATGACAAATTTACTGTAAGTGTATTTGGATTGTCAAGTTTTGCAGCTGCTAAGCTTTAATAGCACTAATGGCAGGGAGGATACAGGTCTAGAAAGGTTCTAAAGGAAATTGTTGAATATATTTGAATGTGGGATGGTAATAGTGAGAGATGTGGGATGGCTCCTCTTGCTATAAACAACTGTTTGTTAGTGTAACCAACTGAGACTTACAGTTGGAATCTGTCCTGTTGAGAAATCCATTTCTAAATACATGGTGTTTCCTCAGAAACTAGTTATTTGGAAATATTTCCTGGCAGTATTTCATGATACTAGATATTCAACTTCTGCTTGCAGAAAGTTTCTACAGTCTTGATCCCAGTAGATGGGTATTGCATAGTAAGGACAACTGAAAGTTGCATATATGCTAGCACAAAGAATTGTCTTGCTATGGAGTATGTATTTAACATTTGAAAAGTTGTTACTGTATTATAGTGATAATACTGATAGTGAGTTGTCCATACCCAAAATCTGTAAGCCAATCTCTCTCTGTCTCACAGCTGAGAAACTATAGCATCTTGTCAAGGAAACTGGTATCACGTGCCCCAAGACTAGATAGAAGAAGAATTGCCTTTTGGGTACACTAGAATTTCTTTTGGTGGCTGGGAAGATCTAATGCAATGGGACAGAATAAAGAAGGGTAAAGCATACAGAAGAAAGAATGCTTCCTGTACAGGAAGTGCATACCAGGCATATGGAGAGCAGGAAAAAATGGTGTACCAGAAGATGTACTGTGTAGCAGCTGGTGAAAGCAAAAATCCTGCATGAGAACTAGTACACATTGTATCATGGACTGGCAACTTAGAGCTGCAGAACTCATATGAATAACTAATTAGAGCATCGTGTTGGCCAGATATGCGTGAACTAGTGTGAGAATGTTTCTAAATCATGCAGTTCATGTTATATAACAATGCACTGCTTATGCAATTTCTCGCAAACTGACTAGAGGGATTCCTGTAAGAGATTAGGACTGATCAGAGAGAAGTAAGATTTTTGTGCTATTATGCAAGTTAGACTAGAAATTGTGTGTTAGGGTAAACAAACGAAGCAAACAAAATTCCTAAATTGGTGGCATTTTGTAGCAAGTTGAAAACCAAATATTGGGGTGGCTAATCATGTATCCGGAGATGACTGGATTATTTCTTTGGAAATTCCTCAAGGGAGGAAGAAGCTTCTGTGTGGAGCTGTTAGTGTGAATTTCAGCAATACTGTCTTAAAGCAGTTTTTGGCTAGCTAGCTTTTGACAAAGTGGTAAATTCTTATTAACTCTTAAGGGAGGACGTATCACGGAGGTGTATGAGGGAGCAGTTTCTGGTTAGGTGCGACATACCACTACATTGTGAAAGCAGGAAAAAGGTGGGCTCGACTCTGCGAGGGATCGGGCATGGTGGACAGCTCTGTGCAAGAGGGAGGCAGCGCACTCGGGCTCCAGTTGACAGACAAGGAGGAGCCATGTTTTCTGAATCTGTGTGCTGCAAGCAGGTGTAACTAAAGGCAAAATACTGAAGTTTGCGAGTGCGGTGTGGGGTTGCACTTTGATGCCGTGCATTGCCACTGTCAGAGGGGCTGGGGGGCTGTCGCTGACCCGAGCGAGGGGGATGGCAGCTCTGCGAGGAAACTGGGCCGCTGTCTGGGCCCAGCGTTAGCAGCGGGGTGGGAGGAGGAGAGGCAGCGGTGTACCGCACGCTCCAGGAAGGGCCGTGCCCCGCCGGGCGCTGGCCGACGCCTCCCGTCGGTGGGCGCCAGCGGCGGCCCTCGGCGCCCGGGCTGCGACCGGCGCCTCCGACCCCGCCGCGCGAGCGGCAGGCGCAGCGCCCCCGGCCGCCGGGAGCGCCCCGGCCGTGCCCGCTGCCCGCGCCGCTCGCCGGCCGCGGCCCGGGCCCTGCGGTCCTGCGGAGGCTGCGCGAGGGCGGGCCGCGGCGGCCGCGCTCCCGCCGCCCCGGGGGTCCCTCGGCCCGGCCGCTAGCCCTCGGGGAGGGCGGCGCGGCGGCTCGCGGCGGCGGCCGGGCGGGCGGCGCGGGCCGCGGCTGCCGGGCGGCCTCCGGGCCGCGGCGGGCGCGCGCGCGGAGCGCTCCGCCGGGCGCCGCGGCGGTGCGCGGAGTCCCCTCCTTCCCGCGCCTTCCCCGCTCCGCCGCCAGTCGCCAGGACGAGTTGCTAAGGAAACGGCTGCGTGGCAACGGGCTCCCAGCCTGGGGGCCGTCTGCCGCCGCGGAGCCTGACGCCGCCGCGGCGCGCAGAGCCGGGCGCGCTGCCCTCCTCGCTAGATGGTGCGGCAGCCACCCGAGAGGAGGCACGCTCCGGGCTCGGCCGCCGACCGCGGGCAGCAGCGAGGGCCGCCGCCGGGGGCAGCGCTCGGCCGCCACCGCCGCCGCCGCCTGGCTGAGGGGGAGCGCGGAGCGGGAGCGGGAGCGCAGCGGGCGCGGCATGGACATGATGCTGCTGGTGCAGGGCGCTTGCTGCTCCAACCAGTGGCTGGCGGCGGTGCTCCTCAGCCTGTGCTGCCTGCTGCCCTCCTGCCTGCCCGGCGGGCAGAGCGCCGACTTCCCCGGGGCGGCCGTGGACAACCTGGTCGTCAGGAAGGGGGACACGGCGGTGCTTAGGTAGGAGACCGAGCCGCTTCCGCGCCGGGGCGGGCGGGGGCGCGCACCGCGGGCGGGCGGGCGGCGGGGCCGGGGCGCAGGCGGCCGCGGGGAGGCCGCGGGGTGCCCGGCCCCCGCCGCGTCCCGACCCCCCCGCCGGCTCCCGGCCATCTCCTCTGCCCGCGTTCATTTCCCGTGGAAACAAGTTTGCGGCTCCTGGCGAAGCGCGGTTCCCGCGCGCCGCTCCGCGCCCCGCAGCCCGGCAGTGAGCCGTGCATCCCCGCTGTCCCCGAAGCTAGCGGGGCAGCCGGACAAGTATTTCCCTTCGGAAAAAAAGGGGCAGGTTGATGCTCGTCTGCGCTCAGACTTCAGCAATTCCTCGTAAACTGCCCCTGGCAGATGTGGGAAACATCTATTGCGGTGTTCATAGTCACGGTTCAGGTCAGCAGAGAGAAGTTGGTTCACTTGTATCACCTAAAATATGCTTTATGTCTCTCTCTTTGAACATTAGCGGCAGATATCTTCATATAACGACCGATCAGTGTATCTGTAGTTTAGTTCGCTGGGTGTGGTATGTGTTTAGTTTTTTACTAGGGTAATCTTTAAGGAGTTCTGATATGTGATGGAAGTAATTTCCAATTTTAAGTGGTTTATATTTAGTAAAACATAGTTTAAAACCACAAGCTGATACATTTATAAATTCCATGATAACGATCAGTGGTGAATTTATGTTTGAAGGCAGTAACAGAAAGCAGGCATATTGTTAACAGAGGAATTCTTAACGTTTTGCAATAACAATTATATGGCTGCAAAAGGTATATACTTGTTTTTTGAATAATAACTTTGTTTATAGAAGTTTGGAAATCGGTGTTGCTTGATAAAATGATGTAGTTTTTGGCTTGCAGCACGGGTTACAGCGTCTGTAATCCAAACATCACTGTCAGGATATTGCTCAGCTGCAATATGGTACTAAACATTGCACAGTTATAAATATTTGTGTTGTTATTTTTTGCATATTTATTTTTTGATGATTAACCTTGAAAAGCTAGCTTTACGCCATTAGGAGATTACATGCCTACCAAAGCTCCGTTATTACTTCTCTTAATGAAGCTTGCATTCCGTATGGTTACAGTATCTTTTTCAGTCCAGTTGACTGGAGTGAAATTTGTTTACCAGTAGTAGGACACCGCACTTAATCTACTTGAATCCTTCTTTTTGATTTCAACTCATTAATCCCCTGGCTTGATTTTAATTTTTTCAATTTTAACTTTTTATTCATATACTGCACTTCTGTCATGATACTGGATGTTGCTATAGTTTAAGAAAAATACATTTTCTGCAGTAGGCTGAACCTGCTTTTGTGTGACAAATCTCTAATTTAATAGGGAGTAGTTTTAAGCTACATAGTATCTGGCTGTATTATCTTTCTTTAGAGTGTCACTCACTTAGGTCCACAGATTATAAAGTTTTAGCCATATGCATTTTTAACGATTCTAAAATCTGCTGTAAAATTATTACATAAAGTATTTTCAATAGAAATTTGGAATTGTTTTAGAGCAGGTCAGCTTGCTTCTGGTGTAGTAGCTGTTGCAAATACAGTAGATGTCTATGTAGGGCAGCTGACAAATATTTTTCATGTATACCTTAGTTGTACTCTGTATTTTCACATGTCCTAAAGTCCTCATGCTTTCTGTCTATAGAATTGGAGAATCAAAGGAAATATAATAACAAAATGTATCTCATTTGCAGTGGTTCAGATTTAAAGATTGCACAGAAGGTAACTTGGTGAGTTGGGAGACAGTTCAAGACAGATCTTCAGCCAGTGCTGAGTGTTACAAAGACATGGTGTGTGTGTGTGTGTGTGTGTGTGTGTATTTACATATATACACACATTTAGAACCACCTTAATCAGAAATTATACAAATACTCTAAAGGTTACCTCTTAGTAGATTTCAGCTATAGAGTAGCTAGAATACATTCAGTTTTCTGGGCCTAAAATTATGTTTGGAACTCAGTGTCTCTGCAGCTGGGTAGGTTACATAAAGGAAATTCGAGTTTTAAGATTAAAAGATTACTTTTTGCTCACAACTGAGGAAGTGTATCTGTTTTGGAAAAAGGTGCTGTTAAAGAGAATGTAAACATCATTACTTAACTGCAGAACGAAGCAATTACATGTTGAAATAACGTGTTGTATCTCTTTTCATTCTTCTGTCTCTGTGATGTAAATGATTAACTCTTGTTTTTCATTTTTTTCCACCCTCTTTGTGGGCTTTCTTTCAAATAAGAGTATGTTTTGTTTTCAGCTAATAAAATGATTTGAAAGGGGAAATGTAGGATCACTATAGGAAAACATTTTCAAAAGAGTATACAGAAGATAGGTAGAGCTGTTTATCTTGAATCTCCTGGTGCAAATCTTCACTGCTCCTCCTGAAATTTTCCTCACTTGATATTCCTTTCATATATATTTGAAAATACGTATATCTTAAATATTGTAAGCTGACAATTTTAAGTACAAATTCCAGTGAGCTGGATAAAGCAGTTACTTGGGCATTAGAGAAAGGAGTTCTTTCTTTGAGCTCTGTAGACCTCTATATTTAGATCTTCTCAATCACTGTACATGGCAGCATTCAAAGTTGGCTGTGTACAGTAGCGCCCTGCCTCTTTGTGCAAGATGGCCATCAATTCCTTTCTGTTGGCACACTTTGATTCCCTCCGTAACACCAGACTTCCCCAATTTTCTCTCTTCTCCAGGAATGAGGTTTTCAAAAAGTTTACTCATTACTTTGCTTGTTAAAATCAGAAAACACTGTGCTTAAAGCATTTAGCGTTTTTTAATAATAAAAGATAGATTGTGGGGGTCATTCACATAACTGAATCAGCATTTTCTAGGCTGAAAGAAGATTATGCTGGTTTGTGATGCATGTGCATGTTTACTTGTATGTGAATGACTGGGCATTGAAGGCACTTCACAAGTGCTTACTCTTAACACATCCCTGCTCTAGCTTTTAGGAGCGTGACACTGGTTTTCAGTGGTTTTGCTTAGCTGTTTAGCTTAATTGCACATAGATGAACATTTTGTAGTCTCCAGTGAGTGTGAATAAATGGAATTACCTGTGTTGCAAGTAAAATTTATTCTCAGTTCAAGTCTTCTTTTGAGCCAAGATTTTACTGAAGAAAATGAATAGTATATTTCAATGAACAACATGACAGGCAGAGTACCCGAGTTCCAGTCTCAATTGTCATATTAAGTTTTCACCCTCTTTATTAAAAAATGAGGACTAAAGTCTTCTCTAAGTGCTGAGGTTTTCAAATAAAAGCCTCTTAAGTGTTAACATGATGTAAAATAAATAGTGTGGATTCCTTTTTTCAAATAGTTAATTCATATTAGAGTGTATTTAATCAGTTTTGCATCAAACACACATGTAGTATTTTTCTAATACTATGCTGTGAAGCAAAGCTCTTAATATTACTCCCTGTAGAGTGTGTTTGAATTGGCTGTATGTTTTACAAGGCCTTCCCATTTTGCAGTTACCACATTCTTTTGAGATAAATACATTTCCAGTTTATACAACCTGAAGCATGCTGTGGTTGGGCCTATTCTTGATATTCTTTGGATGACATGGCCTACATAGTATTAAAATACCTCTAATCATAGCCAACAATTGTCAACTTTTACAAAATGAATGGTGCACAGCACTTTTAATCTGTAAATGTACTTGTCTAATAAATAGTTTGAAAAAATGTTAAAGGGTACAAATATATTGTTTAACACACATTTTTTGGAAACAATCTTACACTTTTTTTAAAGAAAAACTCTCATTAACCAAGATGTTCTTTCTGATGATGAGTCATTTCTGGGTTCTCAGTAATTAAAAAATTACTCTTTTTGATTTTCTTCAATCAGTGGTTGATCCATGCTGATCCTACAGTATTTGTATCACTTTTTATTGAAGTTATAAGAAATTATATCACTATTGCAGTTATTTTGTATGAGAAAATTTTAGAAAGAAATGTTTTCTAGAGTATAAAATCTCCTACATTTTTCCTACATTTTTTCTAGATTTTCCCAGGTAATCAGTAAGATTTAATGAGAACTCATGAGGGAGGAGAGAAGAAAATATAAAAGTATTTATTTAAAAAAATAGATTGCTAAATTGCTAAAAATACAGGAAACTCTATTTTCAGAACTGTAGTGCTTTAGTAACTCCTTAAAGACATTGTATAAACAGAGCAATCAGCATAGGTTTGCAATGTACCTGTAACATTTTGACAACAGAAGTGGCACTGCTAGAACACGAACATTTTAAGAAAGGTAACAAATTAAAACCAATTCATTAAGTTAAGATTATCGTAACTGTGGGGAACAAACGTGGATAATCTGTTTCTTTTCTTTCCCGTCTCCTGAGTGGTGCTTATACTCGAGGATTTGTTGTTCTGGGAGTAAGAAAGCCACCCTCCCTGTGGCCAGCTGCTGCTCTCTCCCCTTCCCTCTGCTCGTGCTGTTGGGTGGAGCAAGGAGGGCAGCTGGAGAGCTGATAATCAGGCTGGTAACGAGGCTATTCTACCCAGGAGAAGTAAAAGAGAATTTCTCTTTGAATTTCTATAATGATGGTAGTCTAGTCTATGGCTGTTTTCTTGGATATATAAAGGCAAGAGGGCCACGTACATAAAATAGTTTGTTTCTTAACAGTCCCTACACACCTATTCTGTGATTTGTGAACAAAATCCCCTTGAAATATCTCAATGTACAGATCTGAAGGTGATCAGTATGGCTTTCTCTAGCAAACAGTCTTTTTTCCTGCATGTTACCTTTTTATAGTTTATGAATAACAACAGCTAATATACCTGATAGTATTTTTATATTGTGTGTAATCACAGTAAATTAAGTTTTAGAACTTACCACATTTTAAAAATAAGTGAAAGATTCTTTCCTGCTGTGTGATTATGGAATAATTAATGAAATGTATGCCCTAGAATACATAAAATAACTTGATGTGCAATTTTCACTGCAAAGAGTTAAATATCTAACTGGGATCTTTTGGATCAAGATTCCCAAAGGGTGCGAGTGAGGAGTAGCAGTGATGAAAGCTGTAAAACAGATAATTCACTTCAGTTATGGTTGTAGTTAAGTGCCTGAGCCTTGTTTAGGCTGCAGCCTCTAGCAGTACTTTCTCCTAGCACTACTGCTATAGCACCACTGGGAATTACAGGTGGAAAACTCTTTCTTTCTCAGTGCATGGTGCTAAGTTTGTTGTGCAAGTGAAGTGTTTCTTTGTTTTCCTATCTAATGTGTAGTAGTCAGTTCAAGTGGGCATCAGTTCTTGTCAGACCTGGCTGAGATAAATTCTAGGCCAGTTTTGTTAACAGGTAGATTAAACTCCATCCTCATTGTTTCTGACAACAGTAGTCTCTCTGTGACCATCCCATGTGAATTTTGTCTGAGATGACAGAGCAGCCAACAGTCATCTGAGAAGAATAATTACTGAAGAATTTTTTTTCCTGATCACAGATTGGAGGGTTATGGACATTTTTATTTTGTTTTCTAAATTTGAATTTTTTACATGTAGGCTTCCTTCTTTTTTTGCCACCTTTGAGAGTTTTAGGTCCGTATGGTGTGGGGTCATACTCTCCCCTGCCTAGGAGATTTGAGGTAATCCTTAAACATTTCATATGAGCTAGCAGGTAACACAAAATGGACAACGACTTGGGCTTACATGCATGCCAAATAGTTGCAGATAAATACTGTGTAGGAGTACATTAAACAGGCAGTGTAATAACAAGTTAACACACAATGATTTACTGGATCCAGCAGTGGCACATGGAGGCAATAAATATCCCCTCTGATATTTAACGACATAATCATGTTTGCAGAGGACAAGAAGAGGCACACTGAAGAAGATAACTGGGGAGTTCTAGGCTAACGGGATGACAAGCTTTGCCTTCTAGCCAGAGATTGCTGGTATGAGGATGTGTTTTGTAGTCGTGAGGCAGCAACTGTGTGTCTCAGGCCTGGGTCCTCTGTTTCTCACTCAAAATTTTTCCATTTTCTCCATAACTGGTATCTCTGCATTTCTTGCTGGTATTAAAAGGTTTAGCTACATAGTGGACAAATGATTTGAAACTCTATCAATTTCTTTTGGTGGCTGCTTTTACAGTTAATTAACTTATCTGTTTTCAGAAGTTTTCCCACTGGTGGAACAAGTTGTCAGCCAAGGTATGGGAGGAGCAACTCTTGGCTTCTTTAGTATCTCTCAGTGTCTTTGTTTAGAACAGCTGCTGCTTGAGCCTGAAATCTGCAAATATAAATCCAGCAAGCCTGACTTCCTCCTCCTCCGAGAGGTACCAAGCATTTTCACTGTAATACCTCCTGGGGTGGCACACAATACTTCAAAGCAGGGAATTAGAGGAATGCTATTCCTTGTACAGTACTAATGACTTTTTATTTCACTGTGGCTCCCTTGAGCTTCATAGAGATCACAGTTCTCACCGTTTGTTGCAAAAGACTTTCCTGGATTCTTGTCGTCTTTTTTGCTTGTATCAGAAAGCTAAATGCTCTCTGCTTTTCACTGTTGTTCTCCTTACAGCTCAAGGAGGAAACGTCCAGCTAACATTTTTCTAAACTAGATTCCCTTAGGGATGCCAAATGCAGCTCTTCATGTTAGGTATGGCCTAAGATAACCGAAAGGAGGAGTCCTAATATTTGGTATCACCAAATATCTGGACTAGCTCTTCTTTTCTTACATAAGGTTCAGGTCCTTTACTTAAAGTGAGTTCTTCACGTGTTGGCTCTTCTTTGAGAAATCAATGAGAAATTATGTACTAGACAGGAGTGTGAAGCCCTGTATAAAGAAGTCATCAAAGTAAATGAAATAAATTCTAGCAAAAAGAATTTAATCAATTTACCATCAACACCTCTTAACTCCCTCCTGAAGTTGTGTCCAGGGGTGAAGTGTTGCAGCAATATAGCATAGGCTTTTTAAAACAAGGGGTTTGCAGTTTTCTGTTTGTTAAAATACACTTTTAGGAGTGGTAATCTCTGTCAAGATCACTGGTGTCTGTACTCTTTATCACCTTTATCATGATTTTGACTGCTTCAGGCAGTTGTTACCAGGACACTGTTTTTGTTTTTCCCTTCTTTCTTGTTCTATCAATATTGATCATATTGGCTCTATTGGAAACACTGAGTCCCTGAAATCAGAGTCTAGGAGAGGAACAAATTCTATTTTGGCAAGAGAAGTTTGGCAGTGGCATCTTAATCCATGTCTTCCATTTCTCTGCCTTTGAAAACATGCTGTTTTTCAGATCTGACTTTCCCTTTCCCTGTAAAATACATCATTGCCATATCATTGCTCAGGGGATTTCGGTCCAAGTGAAATCTTGCTGGGACCATTTCTAGTTCCTGCTTTTAATTCTCCTGATTCCAGGCATTCAGGAATGAAATTACAGAATTATGGTTATCATCTTCTCTTTCTTCTGTGGGGCCTCCTTGTTGACACTTCTGGAGCTGTGAAACCATACAGATTCACATATAAATTGCCCTGAGAAACATCCAACTGTTCTTGTCAAAATCAACAGAAGTGCCGAAGTGGATTGAGAGCTTGTCTCATGCTGAATGTCAAGTAGTCTTTGACTCCTAAGCCATTCACATTCAGGTTCTCAAGGGGATTTAGATGCCTAATTCATATTTAAGTTGCTGAGGGGGGCTAGTCACTTTTGAGGTTTGGGACTTAATCACTTGCCACTTTTGCCTTTGTCACAGCTTGTCTTCCAACAAGAACTACACTTTAAGGCTAATAATCTTTGCCAAAGGAGCAAGAATGGTCAGGGAGAGTCACTGACACATCAGCCAACATTCCCAGTCCGTCATCATTCATATTACTGAGAATTCAGCCTTTAGAATGACAGTTTTGCAGTGTGAATAACAGCAGAATTTCAAGTGTATATAATGTATTTAGATTCTATGAGATGATAATATATATTCTAATGTTAGAGTCCCTATGATGCATATCCACAAACCAGTGTTGACTATAGTTGTGTGCATGCATGTATAAATGTAGGTACGTCTATATGGGGGATGAGAGGTGTAATAAATACAAAATATTTTCACTTTCCTTTGCATTACATTTTTAAAAGGTACATTGCTTGATTTTCACACTCTTTTCATATTCTTGTACAGTTCAAGCTCATACATTATTTTGCTATGAAATCTCTCTGATCTCTATGATCTCTGAAATATAATTGTATTATGTATTGACATACATGTGCTCACAACCCTGTAAAATTAAGATGTTGTTTAGGCAGGATTTTCACATTCCAAATCCCTGCCAGTTATTAAATAAGCACATTAGGGCACTTGCCTCTTGTCTGTGCAGTTAAAATAAATAATTTTAGAGTAAATTAAAATAATTTATCATTTTGAATGATCATGAATGTTTCAGATGTTATGTAGAGGAAATGGAACAAAATAAGGAATCGATAAGGAATGTAAAACAGAATTGCTTCCAAACAAGATGTGAGCTGTTCTACTGAGGGAGGGGAAAAGACTTAAATTACTTTCTTCTTGTCATCTTGCATAAGAGTTGATTGTAGCCTATATCCTAGAGAAATAAGTCTCAGAGGGTTCACACTGTCTTATTTCATAGGCCAGAGACATGCAGTATTGGCTTACCACTTTATCTCCTGGCCGAAATTTGACCCAGCAGATTTGCGCTGTGCTTGGAAACTGAAGTCTGTGCTGCAACAGGCTCTTAGAATGAAATTGGAGACATTTCTGCTCTTTTTTGAGACTTGCATAGATCTATGGGTACAGTAAGGTTTGCACTCGACTAATGAATTCAAATATGTACCAGATGTAGACTTACATGTCTACATCTATACTTTATGGCCAGACAGGGTCAGGGAACCCTATCAAGCACTGGCATGTTACAGTCTACGTTGTTTGATTCCCCTCCGCATGGTTTTGGCCCATACCAGCTACAGTTCTCTAAGTGCATTATAGTATTTTAATATTGTGGGTCGTTCTTTCAAAGACAGCATCATCCTCTTTCACCCCCTTCCATAATGAGACTGTCATTCTTCATAATAATGAAACTAGAAGAAAGAAATTTTATATGCAAAATTCTCATTACTGCCTAATAGCTTAGTGAGTCACAGCTCAAACAGTGAAAACTTTGTTTGTCCCTTGAAATACTGCTTTGGTGCAGGGAAAGGAACAGATGGGCCTGAGACTAAACAGCTTCCTCCTCCCCCTTGAACTGGAGAGGTTCAAATCAGCATTTAAGTGAAGGCAGGTATAGATTAATCAGGTTGGTCATAGTTTTGGATAAATTCAGTGAGATTTTGGATTTTGCTGGTGACAGTGGAGGCAATGAACCTCATATTTGATGATTTAAGATTTAAAAATCAATCAGATTACTGATCATAATCATCCACAGACTTTTGCTACCAGAGTTCTGGTCTTCTTTATTTAGCTTCATCTGTAAATCAAAATGATCTGGAAAGATAAGGTTGGAAGACAAACCTTTGACTTCCTTAGAGAATGCTAATCCTGATGAGGAACATGGGGATAAAATTTTGTTAACTAATCCTCTGTTAGGGCGCTGTCTGTTGGCAGAAGTATGGGATAGTCTTCTGAATTCTCTTCAGTTCTGTCTCTCTCTATTAGCCTTTGAAAACAGATGATCAGTACGGGCTCCTTGTACTTGCAAAAAAAGAAAGGCCCCATTTAAAAGCAGAGGAAATAACTTTACAAACTTGTAAAATTTCCATTTTCCCTGAATTCAACCAAGAGAGCAGTTCAAGGTTCATGCTAACTTGGTGGTATGCTTATTTAAGTTTCTAATCAATCAGGACACTCCCTCTTCTGCCTTTTGTCTGTAGTTTTGTCTCCGCCACCCTATTAGTGTGGTGTAGATATCCCAAGCGCTCACTACCAAGCTAGTCCTTGAACAGGAGCTCCATAGTTGGGTTAGTGTGACTCTTCACTGGAGCTCAGTAGCTCAGCTAGATAGCTGGACTGCTTAGTGTGGGTATGTGATCACGCTCACGCGCTATGTTGCTTTCAGAATGGGAGAAAATCTCTGTATGCGGCGTTGCATAGTACTGCATGAACACACTGTCGCTCTTGGAGCTAGCCGAGGTTGCTGTACTCTGTTATATTGTATGGGCATACCAAATACCACTCCGTTTTATTCTACTATATCAGAAACTTGAGCTTTTTTGTTACTATTTTTCAACTTATTATTATTTTTCAGCTCACCAGAAAAAAAATATTTCCTCCTCCTGCTGGATGCACAATTTTTTTCCCAACATTACAGCTGTCAGAGACCCCAAAACAAGCTGGATTCATTAGTGCACCTACATTTGCATGTAGATGGATATGCAAAATAGGCCCAATAAAATGTTCAACAGTCACAGTAGCATTTCTTGATACTTTTTCTATAGTAAGTTGCATGCACTTAACAGCACATGGAGCTAGTAAATGTGTGCAGCAGCTGTAACTGCAACTCTGTTTTTGCATGGTGTATTACTTATTAATCTGGTAGATATTTGATGATGGCTTTATAGTGAGCATGGTCCACCAGTTAGTTCAACATGTAATTAGGCTGGTTTAAGTGCTGGTGACGATTTTGCAGTTTCAGAGACTATACTTAGTTGGAAGAGGCTCATTCTGTGGGCACTTGAGTGGGTGTGGACATACATGCCAGTGTTGAAGGATTATGTCATCATGAACAGATAAAGTTCTGATTTTTACACCTGCAAAACTATTTCAAAAATAAAAGATGAACTGGAATATATCCTATTTTATAACAGAAAAACAGTCAATCTTTTTTAAAAGATTTTCCCTTGGCAACAGCAGACAATCTGGTGGTCAAACAGGCAAACAGCTATCGTTAGTCATGCATAATTAAAACAAAGAGTATCCAACTGCTGGCATTAACAGTTTTGTCTTGGAAAAATCTAATTAACATTCAACATTTCTTGCAGAAATCTCCAGTTGTTTTTGTCAGGCAAATTTCAATGTAAATGAAGGAAATATATACTTTCTGTAAAATATGCTGGATTTTTTCAATATTTATTTAAATATACAGGAATAAGATAGCTATCCAGTTGAGTACACTATCTGTGATATACCTGTTAAATTTACATAATGCAATTCTGTCAAAAATATGCAGGAACTTTATTCCCTCTAGAAAACATAGATATACATAATTTACAGCGCTGTTGTATGCCTTTGATATTTCACTGGGTTCGTGTTTAAAAAAAACATTTTTAAACTGTTGTCAGAGCAGAATATAACTCACCGTCATAGAATAGCACTTGAGAATAAAGTCCTCCCTTTCCAAGCACCTGATTTTTATTCAACTTTTATTCTGACTAAAGTAATCGTAGGGAAGGAAGTCCTTTGACTATAATGAACTTATATGGACTTGTATGGTTTTTGCCAATATGAGTGATCGAATTATCAAACTATTGTAAAATGTGTCTCCTACTGCACTTGAAAGCTTGTCTTTCATTAATAATGAATAAATGAAACTGTTAGGAGAATAAAAACCAAATAATATAAAATAATAAAACTCTAAACAATCCTTTTGAGGGTTGAAGGCTCTTTTTCCTCTAGAGATCTAACATGACCTCAGTTAGTTTATTGCATTCCATAGTGGGCAATGGTCAGTATTATAAAAACACTACATTGAAGAATGAGTTATCATTTTTACATTTAAAAATTGGTGATGTGTATGATGAAGATGCTTCATATGGGGCCAAAATGTAACAAAACATATTATTTTAAAAAGTTATTCTACACAGTCAAGGTAAAGATACAGGAATTACAGTAAAAAATGAGACACTAAAGGGCGTACTGCATAGTGAAAATATCTGTTTGTTTCATACAAGGTTCTCATACATTGAGTTATGGATAAACCAAGTTCTCTCCCACCTCAACACTCGTGTTGAGCAAAGATTCTGTCCCTAAGGTTTCAAGAAGTCCATTGTGCCACAGGAAGGAAATAGGAGAGGAGGAAGAGGTAAAACTAAGATTCTGATTATGTGAATCTTGTGGGAGAAAAATACACTCCCTTTTCAGTTTTACCCTTAACGTTCACTATTATTGATCTCAGTCTCCATTTATCACAAGAAGCTTGTGATTCAGTATGCAAAAAAAAAAATGTTTTACTGAACTGAGGTGAATTATATATTTATTATATTTATCTTAGAAATTTAGTAGTAATTTTTTCAGTAATAATTCTAGTATATAATATTCAAATTTTATTCTAAAATAATTCCAGTAATAATTTTTTTGGTCTTTAGTTCCATGTATGTTTTGCTTGTGCAAGAAAAGCTGAGCTAGTGTGTGTGGAGTGGGACCCTGAGGGGGAAGAGAGTGAGTGCAAGAGAGAAAAAAAGAGCAGGGGTGAGAGACGACTAAGGTCCTCTTTCCTGCTTGCTGCTTTTCTTCTATCTCCATGTTGTTCTTGGTAGATGGGGACACTCTTAAACTTCAAATGTGTTTTCATCTACAGTATAATCTTTTTGTCATGATTTGTTTGTTAAAGTATGTGAAATAATGAAAAGCTGTGCTAGGAGTTTAAGCTTCAAAATAATATGTGTGTGTGTGTGTATATATATATGTATGTGTGTGTGTGTATATATATGCACACACACACACATATGTTATAGAATTAGTGCTGGGTTTTATGTTAAAGCTGTTAATTTTATGTAGATGTTGATAATTTCTCTTACCATTTAAATTAAAATACATTTGTTACTTTAATATATTGACATGCATCACCAGCTGTATCTTCAGTGAATGTTCTGGAAAGTTGCTTCCTTCATTTTTAAAAAAATGTTTACATACTACATGTGGGAAAATGATTCCGATAGCAGCTATAGCTGTAGCAGTCACTAGGTTATGATGAGGGTAGATGTCATGTGAAAACAGGAATGTGTTGTGGAAGGGGTTACTTTGTGCTACTGTGAAACAAAAATTTTGTTAGAATAAATGAAGCCGTATTCTAAACCAGTTTTTCCTTTTTTTTTCCTTTCTCTTTCTTCTTAACTATGCTGTTTGCCTAGAATTTCCCTTCCAATTGTTTTTTCTACCATTATAAAGAAATACTACACATTCCAGTAGACTTTATATGTGGAAGAATCAGATTCATTGATACTGCTAAATATATTTAAAATCTGAGTAATCCAGTACAATGCTTGTGTGAAAGGTCTTTTTTAGCATGTTTTTTTTAGCATGTTGTAGTAACCTACCAGCTGAAATGCTGATAAAGCTAAGGCAGAGGTTTTACATCAGGTTCATTAGTTCCGGGTTTTAACAACACTGGTGAAAATTTGTGCAGAGACAGCATGTTAGATGGGACCAAAAGCACAAGATCCTCTCTAGAAGATGAACAGTCGCACTTATTTTCTGGATTTTGTAATTTGTTTAAGTCAGCAAAGTTTACTCACTTCTTTCAAAATAAAAGATCTGGTAATAAGCAAGAGCACTCTCAGGAAACTCAGGCAGTGTTTGCACTATTCATGTAAACCAGCCTAAAGGATAGTCGATCCAAAATAGTCAGTCCTGTTGCTTCACTTTCACCAGCACAGGTGCTTATCTGAGCTTGTGTTGAGCTAGTTCTGGGAACTGAAGTGGGAGGAACAATCTTCAAAACCAGTTTAAAGCTTTTTTAAACTCTGAACTGGCTCTGACAAAGCTAGACAGGTACCATTGCTCGAGTAAAAGGTGGGAGCATGAATGTTTGGAGGGAGAGGTACACTCCTTCTGATGGATCCGAGTGGTGGCTCGGCTGGGCTTGATGGTCAAACTACAAAAGAGAGCCCAAAAGGCTAACTTCTCAAAGCCATGGTGGTTGTGAGCATGTGCGGGAATATGGCCTAGCATATTGACTTCTAGGCCGTCGCTGAAATACTTCTTAGTTTTGGTGGTCTGGCAGAGTGAGGGTTTTCATTGTTGCGATATTGTACTTAGGTGCTGACATACTGCTACGGGGTACTTGAGTCCATTATTCATTTTGACATATATGCTCAAAATTTTAGCCTGGATTGTAAATGTTCATCAGACATATATTCAAAATGTGCATTGCATAAATTCATGAAACTGTCATTTAACCATTGTAGTTCCCTTTATCTTGGCTAGCCAATGTATTTATTGAATACACAACTTCTATTTGCAGAAGAGAAGACTGCTGGCCAGCTGGCACTGTGCTACGCTGGCTTTAAACAAAAAGTGTAGAGGGAGTTGGGCAGGAGGGGGAAGGGAGAAACAGTCTTGTTTGAGACATTCAGCTCAGTGATTGTTGTGTCAACACTTTATGATATTTCTGCATGCTATCATGCTAGTCTGAAAAGCACTTAGTAGTTATTAATTATCAGCTGGTGGGCACTCCTCTGCTGAAAGGTGAAAACCTATTTAAAATGTTTAGCGTATGCTCAGTGTAATAATTAAATGCAATTGCCAGCTACTAAGATGTACTACTGGGAGTATAGGTGTGAGGAACTAACTGGGACGAAGTATTCTGAGGAAATATGACTTCTGCAACATTTTTTTTGAATTGTGAAATGTCTGTTTACTAGTTTTTAATTATTTGAAAGAATTAATGGGGGAGAGGAGAACTTAACACATTATGTTTGCCAGTTCTTTGTGACTGTGATGCTACCCATTAAAAATGCTCAACGTGACATTGGAGCTCTAGACATAACCTTAGCTTTGGATGAATTATGGTGTCACTTAATTTTAAAATGGAGCTGTAAATGCATGATGGTAAAATGAAAATGTTAAATATTGAAGCCTGTGTTCTTCATAAGTGGTACATTGCAGACTTGGAATAAACACATCTTGTGTTGAATGTGACATGGTTCAAAATAAAGTATATATTATTACTGATGTAATTTATTATCAGATCAGATACTCTGTATTTAGATCAGACCCACATGATTGAAATATAATCTAATATTACATGTTATAGAACAACATGTCCTGTGCTGGTGGTGGGAAACTACTGTAATGCGCTGGTGAGTACTTGGGAGTTCCACTTGTGCCTCTTTAATGTGTATGCAGGGAATAAGGTCTGCATTAAGAAAAATATCGTGCTTGACTATGAGTGGAAATTGTGTTGTCACAGCTGTATACTGGGTTTTTAAGTCAAAGTACTGGGACCAGCCCCTTCCAGTAATAGTTAATGCCTCCACAGTTGATTTTCCTGCTTTTCTAGCTTTGGCTCTATGAACACTGACACTCTTCAGAGAGACTGTGTGTTTCCTCATGCATTTCTTTGCTGGTTGCCTGGCTCAGTGTCCATTACGCTGGTGGTTCCCAGCTAGTGAAATGGACTCGCAGGCTCTTCAGTGAGGCTTTAGAAAGTTACAGATAAAGCACACTGTGAAGCCCAAATTAATGGGCTGTACTGCACTGAAGACTCAGCAAGATGTGAAACTGCTAATTTTCTTCAAACTGGCTGTATAAAGGTCAGAAACTTCTTTCTGACACCAGAGGAGAGGAGGAGAATAACTTCCTTGCTACGACCTGTGGGAGTATGAAGGAGAATAGAGCAGAGGTTCAAAATCAGAATCACAGAATCACAAACAGAATCACAGAATCACAGAATCACTGAGGTTGGAAGGGACCTCTGGAGATCATCTAGTCCAACCCCCCTGCTCAAGCAGGGTCACCTAGAGCACATTGCACAGGATTGCATCCAGGCGCGTTTTGAATATCTCCAGAGAAGGAGACTCCACCACCTCTCGGGGCAACCTGTTCCAGTGCTCTGTCACCCTCACAGTGAAAAAGTTTTTCCTCATGTTCACATGGAAGTGTCTGTGTTTCAGTTTGTGCCCGTTGCCTCGTGTCCTGTCGCTGGGCACCACTGAAAAGAGTCTGGTCCCATCCTCTTGACACTCTCCCTTCAGATACTTGTACACGTTGATAAGATCTCCTCTCAGCCTTCTCTTCTCCAGGCTAAACAGGCCAAGCTCTCTCAGCCTTTCCTCATAAGAGAGATGCTCCAGTCCCCTAATCATCTTTGTGGCCCTTCGCTGGACTTGCTCCAGTAGTACCACATCCCTCTTGTTCTGGGGAGCCCAGAACTGGACGCAGGACTCCAGATGTGGCCTCAGCAGGGCTGAGTAGAGGGGGAGGATCACCTCCCTCGACCTGCTGGCAACACTCTTCCTAATGCAGCCCAGGATACCATTGACCTTCTTGGCCACAAGGGCACATTGCTGCCTCATGCTTAACTTGGTGTCCACCAGCACTCCCAGGTCCTTTCCAGCAGAGCTGCTTTCCAGCAGGTCAACCCCCAACCTGTCCTGGTGCATGGGGTTATTCCTCCCCAGGTGCAGGACCCTGCACTTGCCTTTGTTGAACTTCAGGAGGTTCCTCTCTGCCCACCTCTCCAGCCTGTCCAAGTCTCTTTGAATGGCAGCACAGCCCTCTGGTGTATCAGCCACTCCTCCCAGTTTTGTATTGTCGGCAAACTTGCTGAGGGTGCACTCTGTGCCTTCCTCCAGGTCATTGATGAAGAAGTTGAACAAGACTGGACCCAGTACTGACCCCTGGGGGAAAGGCTGGAGTTATTTCTACAAGATACTTTAAATAAAGCTGGAATAATTTTTAGTTTCAACAGGCATCTGTATCTGGTCTAAAAGCAATTATTTCAATTATTGTATTCCTAACTGTTTTTGGTTTTAATGTCATATTATAGCAGTTTTTAATGAGGGGTTTGGATCAGATTAACTACATCAGTTAAAAAATGAGCACAACTGTATATGGAGGTCTCAGAAGGGACTTGCATTATAAAATTGGCTTATTTTAGGAACAGTGTTTATGAAATACAGAGTTATCTATTAAAGTACGTATTTGAGCTGTGATGAAAAGTCTCATACTAGTGAGAATTAAAAAATGCTGTATGTTAACAGCTGTTTTGTTGCTTACAGAACGCAGAGTGAAGTAAATAATAATGTAATAAATAAAAACATTTATGTGAATTATCATTGATACATTTCCTATGCTATAAATAGTATGGTATAATATTTACAAAATCATGATTTATAATATATTAAAGAGTATGTATGCATTTATCAATGTGTTATCTGTCATAAATTTTATCTTGAATAATATGCATTTTTCATAGAAATTAAATAGGTAAACTTACTTTTAAGATGTGTAATATTTACAGAAATGTTAGTGTTTCACTGTCTAACTACTACTTTAGGTTGCCTTGATAGAAGTTAAATTGTATTGCTGCACTTAAGACGTACTTTTATGATTGGAATCACCAGGCCACTTCTAAATTCAAATCATGCTCCCGCTTCAGCAATTTTATACTGTTATAATTCTCCTTCAACACAGTTATTAAGTAAATCTAAAATGAAATATTAAAAATGTGGTTGAAATGCTAATATAAACAGCAAAAAAATTAGGCTTATTAGTCTCAGGTTTTCTTTCAAGTATTAAGGGCCTCTCATATCAAAGTTCTCATTTTATGATGGGTCCTAGATACTTAAGTATTGTGGGTCAGTGATTATAGCAAGCCATTCTGATCTTCAAAATCTTTACGTATGGTGTGTGATAACATGTGAGAGTTAAACTTGTATTTCTCTGTTATAGAAATGATATTCCTCTCCACAAAGAAAACTTTTACTGTTCAATTTACTTAAGTTGTTCTGGATTTTTTTGTAATGGATTTTAGGGTGTAAATTTGCAATGGCTTGAGAAATATAATATACACTGTCCAAATAATTTTGAAAAAATACTTCAAAAGATGTTGGTGCGCTGAATTACAGCATACCTAGTTAACTCTGAAAATCCTTTAGGGGTGTTTCTGGAGACAGAGGGACCATGAAGTAAACTGTTGAATTGACTATCCAACTAGAAATTAAAATAACGTTCTGTTCCAACTATGCATGTGTCTTGCTGTGTGAGTCCAGGGAGAACGGACAATACCAGTAGTCACTCTCAGCCCTCTAGGATTTTGGAACTCATGTGGCTTGTTAGAAAAAATGAAAACTTATCTCCTAATAAAACAGTTATCTAACATTCATTGAGACTTTTATATAGAAGGGCTATTTGTTCTTTTTTTACTCTTTAAATTCACAGCACAGTATTGTTTTCTAAAACCTTCTTGCTCTTCCACGATTACTACTTTAATTGGAATTCGATGACATACAGAAGACAAAAGATACAGAAAAGGCAGAGATACTGAATGCCACCTTTGTTTCATCTTTACTGATAAGACCAGCCCTCAGGAATCCTAGACCCTGGAGACCAGAGAGAAAGTCTGGAGAAAGGCAGACTTTCCCTTGATGGAGGAGGATCAGGTTAGAGATCATTTAAGCAAACTTGACATCCACAAGTCCATGGGCCCTGATGGGATGCACCCACGAGTGCTGAGGGAGCTGGCAGACTTCACTGCTAGGCCGCTCTCGATCATCTCTGAAAGGTCATGGCAATCAGGAGAGGTGCCTGAGGGCTGGAAGGAAGCAAATGTCACTGCAGCCTTCAAAAAGGGGCAAGAAGGAGGACCCGGGAAACTACAAAGCCAGTCAGCCTCACTTCGATCCCTGGAAAGGTGATGAAACAACTCATCCTGGAGGCCATCTCTGTGCATGTGAAGGCTAAGAAGGTGATCAGGAGTAGTCAGCATGGCTTCACCAAGGGGAAATCATACTTAACCAATCTGATAGCCTTCTATGGTGGAATGACTGGCTGGGTAGATGAGGGGAGAGCAGTGGATGTTGTCTACCTAGACTTCAGCAAGGCTTTTGACATTGTCTCCCATAACATCCTCATAGGGAAGCTCAGGAAGTGCGGGCTAGATGAGGTGGATTGAGAACTGGCTGAATGGCAGAGCTCAGAGGGTTGTGATCAGTGGTGCAGAGTCTAGTTGGAGGCCTGTAACTAGCGGGGTCCACTATTGTTCCACTTACTCATCAATGACCTGGATGAAGGGACAGAGTGCACCCTCAGCAAGTTTGCTGATGATCCAAAACTGGGAGGAGTGGCCGATACCCCAGAGTGCTGTGCTGCCATTCAGAGAGACTTGGACAGGCTGGAGAGGTGGGCAGAGAGGAACCTGCTGACGTTCAACAAAGGCAAGTGCAGGGTCCTGCACCTAGGGAGGAATAACCCCATGCACCAGTACAGGCTGTAGGCTGACCTGCTGGAAAGCAGCTGTGCGGAGAAGGACCTGGGAGTCCTGGTGGATTGCAGGCTGACCACAAGCCAGCAATGTGTCCTTGTGGCCAAGAAGGCCAATGGTATGCTGGGGTGCATCAGGAAGAGTGTTGCCAGCAGGTCGAGGGAGGTGACCCTTCCCCTCTAATCAGCCCTGGTGAGGCTGCATCTGGAGTCCTGCATCCAGTTCTGGGCTCCCCAATACAAGAGAGACATGGAGCTCCTGGAGTGAGTCCAGTGTAGGGCTGCTAAGTTGATTAGGGGTCTGGAGCATTTCTCTTCTCCAAGCTGAACAGTCCCAGCCCTCTCAGCCTTTCCTGAGATGAGAAGACTGAGGGGGGATCTTATCAATGTGTGTAAGTATCTGAAGGGAGGGGGTAAAGAGGACGGGGCCAGACTCTTTTCGGTGGTGCCCAGTGACAGGACGCGAGGCAACGGGCACAAACTGAAACAGGGGAAGCTCTGTCTGAACATGAAGAAAAACTTCTTTACTGTGAGGGTGACTGAGCACTGGAACAGGTTGCCCAGAGAGGCTGTGGAGTCTCCTTCCTTGGAGATATTCAAAAGCCGCCTGGACGCAATCCTGGGCAATGTGCTGTAGGTGACACTGCTTGAGCAGGGAGGTTGGACTAGATGATCTCCAGAGGTCCCTTCCAACCTCAACCATTCTGTGATTCTGTGTCAAAGCCCATTCCTTTTTTATGACACGTGCTTTATCTTATGAATTCTATCCTGATGCTACTTTTTGCAGCATTCAAGAGCAAATGCCTGAATCCCATTATCTATCCTAGTTAGGGAGAGGGGGAGAAGCAAGAGAAAGAATTGGAGAAGCTTCTCTTTAAGAATCATATTTTAGCTCCAGAGAAAAACTCTCCGTGTTATATCACCCCTGCAGAGATCTGCCAGCCATGTTACCTGAGTCAAGGCAAACACCGCTTTTCCTGACATAACTTAGAAGTCGGTCATGAATTCACTTCTTGCTGTTGAGAGATTCGGGTGTTCTCTCAGTTTATTCTGTCTTGGAATATGGAGAGTCACTTAGTTCTCTCCAAGAAATACCAAATATTTGTTTCGTGCTACTACTAAGATTTGTAGGAGTGCTATCTGTACAAAAAATTATTGTATTTAATCAAATTGTATAGTGCTACTTGTGTTGTTTAATAAGTTCGCTCAAAAATTTTACTCGTTTCTGGGTAATTACTTTAACATCAAATATTTCACATCCTCTGTATAAAACAATGTCTATAATTCTTATCACAAAGATCATCTATTATTGGAGATATCTGTTTACCTTCTACGGTATTTGTATGTAGGACAAATTTGTGTATGTATTTATATTTTTTCTAAATAAGAAATTTGCGTTACTTCAGAAGGATTAAAACAATAGCTTACAATTTGCAGCTGTGGTCCAGCTGCTCCTGGCTGTACAATCAAGAATAGATTGCGACTTCTGTTTTCAGCAGAACTTTTCTGTAGAACTTTGATTATCTACCTGACAAATTTCCTCTTAGAGGTTTTCCTGAAATGTTCTGGAACTCAGATTTCGTGAACCGTATGGGTCAAGAAGGTTGCATTACGTTGTCAGCTTTTATCCATAGAACTAACAGGATCCCTTTTGTTCAGAAGATGTGAGCAGAATATGGAGGGACCACTTTTTGATGTTTCTGGGTTGTCAGTTGCATGTGTCCTGTGAAGTCACATGTTAACAACCCATCAAACAATTTTCCAAGCTAAATAATGAAATAAACTCACAAGCTTTGTTTACCTTCAATATGACTTGTTTACATAGTAATTATTTAATAAACATCATCATAGGATGTTCAGACTGGAAGGGTTCAGTCTTTTCAGAGTACAGATGGTCTCTCCTATGCTTCTGTAGTCAAAAGCAATGTTATCAGTTGGGACTCTTGTTTCCCTTCTGAAGTACAAAGAATAAATCCAGAAAGCAATAACAGAAAGTAAAATCATAATAGCTGCTTCTCTGTGAGAAATTGAAGGGAACCATATAAGTTTTATGGTATTTTTTTTCTTGGTGTCTGTTCACTCTGCAAATTTTTCATGTAGTTTTGGACCACCTAAGCTCTGAAGCTTTAAAAAGAGAGCAAGTCCCATGGTTTCACAACCAGATCCAAGGCGTCCAATATCACCCAGTATATATCAAGAAAGCCCAGACAGGCAAACTACACAAAAATGCCAAGATCAAAAAAACCGAACAACCTCTGAAAAGCAAAGTTGCTGAACTTTACTTTCTTCCTGAGCAGATGGTCTGTGACCTTTGAACAAGTACATAGCAAGATTAAAATTAGATGAGAAGATTATGGGGAGAATAACCAATCATTAAGAATACATCAGTTCATGAGTGCTGTGCTTTGGTCACATTGAGTAAATACGTTATGAAAATAGCCTAATTATGATAAGCAATTTTTCCCTTGGTTGAAACAATTGATCTAGAAAATTATACTTGTCTTTTCCTTTTGAAGACCATTAAGTAGCAGAAGATGGGAGAAAGAAATATATCGTTTGTCACAGTTACAGTTTTTTAGTATAGTGTCTTAAACAGTTAGAATTTAATTTTAAATTAATCTAATCAATTATGTTTAATTTTGACTTTTTTTACTTGCATAAACCTTCTGTATTTTACATTTCTAGTAGTATGAAGATGTAGGTGCTAAAAATAAAAAATGGTCTGCAAATTAAATTCTCATAACATAATCTTTTATAGTTGATTCCAGCCTTTCCGTTTAGTACTGCCATAGGCTTTGAAATATGATTCATTAGGCTAAACTTCTTATGGTATCTTCTGTAGGAAATTCTGTCAAGTGTATTGCATTCAGATTTTTACTTTATATAGCACAGCATCAGACCCTGTATGTTTTAAATGGGTGGCAGTTCATTTGGACTCCAAGAGATTTGTTTTATAGAAGGGAAGACCCCTGCATATCTGTCCGTAAAGTACAGAACACAAAATATGCATAGGTCCAGTTCTACCCTCTGAGGCAGGACTCTGAGCACAATGGAGGATGCATGCATGTGCTGTATATGAGGGCAGAACTGGACACTGCAGTGTTCGCTGAAAAGCTGCTTTCATTCAGAGCAAGAGTAATCTCTCTTTAGTTACTGGAGCAGGACTTACTGAAAAGCTGCCAAAGAACAGCCTCTTTAAACTGCAGCAAAAGCATTTTTCAGCTGCTCATAGCAGTAGAGTCGCACAATGAGTTAAATAGGTGTTTCTCTGTTACATTCTGATAAATTATTGATGTGCATAACTTCAGTAAACCTCTTTGCTCTGTAATTTACTTAATAAATAGAACAATAATCTGTTTCTTAATGCAACCTAATTTAGAATATCCATTAATAAAATCTGCTTAATTTTTGCAATTGAAAGATGAAGCAGACAATTTCCATCCTAAACGGAATTACTAGTAGTAGTTGCAGTGCTTGCAGTGGTGGTAATGTGGGTGGTTTTATAGGTACTACTGCAAAATGTAGCCACTTTATCTGAAGAAAGGGGACTCTCATTTTACAAGGTACTCATTTTCTGCATGTGAGTAATAAGTGAGAATATCTGCTCTGAATTTGCTAAACCTAAAAAGGAAATAGGGGGTCATGGTACAGTATTGTTTGTAGCTGCAGGTAGGAAATGGCACAGAACATTGCATAGGTGGCAGGAAGATTTGAGAGTGCTTGGGGACAAACATTTTTTGTCCACTGTAGTAGGTACGGTTGTGTTCTCTCAAACAATCTGTGGCATGTATATGAGTTAAATGGTAAATGAGGCAGCTTGGCTGCTGCTCAAATGCATTTAGTTATTCATTTATGCCTTAAACATCCATATTTCCTGAAGGGGTTTCTGTAGTCTATGTGATGTCTTTATTGGTCTAAATGGTGAGAAAGCGAGGTCTTGCTCACATCTTCTACTAGCTTTTGGAGGGTTTTCTTTTGTGCCAGACTTTATTATGTGATATATGCAACAGTAAAAAATACATCTCTTATGCAGTATTTCTCATTTACTGAATGAACTAACAGCTGCACCATTATCTCTGAGGTATTTTGGCTGGATAGTTTCGGAATCATGTTTTTGTGCCCATCTTTCAGGTCAGTAGATGAACTTGTACTTTGTGGACTTGCGCCAGCTTCCAGTATAAAGGACAGCTTGTGGAGTCATGGATTTGACTGGAAGTGGATTTAGGATATGGATAATGAAGATTGTTTTTATGGGCCATTTTGCAGGGAAAACTAACTTCTCAAAACTGATTGAAAGAGCCAAGGAGATGGACCATGTGGACTTTTAAAGTGGAAATAAGCTGTTTATGTTGGTGTGATACATGAGAGGAGGCTGTAAAGGGATATATTTTGAGTAGCAGCCACCTCAATGAGACAAGTCATGATCTTTGCAGTGGTGTTGTGGATGGGAGCAATTAGCGCAAAACAGTGAGAAGTTTTGTTCATAATCCTGAATAACGGGCAGAATGATTGAGGCTGTCTGCAATGACTGAGGAGGCATGAAGGAGTGAGGGCAGAAGGGGAGAAGAAAATTTGAGAGCACCTCTGAGCCAGTAAGTGAATGTCTATGCAACGTCAAATACTGTTCAAAATTTTAAATTAGACTTAGGATACAAGAGTGGAGTGGAGGAGATCTAAGAGTCCTTAGCATAGATATGGTAGTTTTTTCTGTGAAATCTTTTTATACACAACTGCACGCTCTTATCAGGAGATTATATAAAATGCAGTTTTCACACAGACTACTTTAGTCAAAGGGAGTTTGGTTTAAGTTATGACTAATAGTACTGGTATATCTGAATTATGCAGTCTGATGTGCGCTAGCAAAAAGGTACAGATGTGAAAGTCTAGTGACTTGAGTTAAATTCTGAATGATGATATGATTCCCTGCAAATTAAATTGCAGGATTGTTTTGTGTAGTATTTCCATCTTTCATGTTTTATACTGAAATATTTGATCACTTTTTTCTTGTTGTTTCTGTATAACACATTTGTGACTGATAAAATCATTATGAATGAATGAGTGGTGGATTTAAAATCAGTCTTGGTTTTGGAGGTGTAAAGAGCACTTTCTGTGATAAAGTACACGTAATTCATCTGACTGAGTGCAGTAGTTTAAATATTTCAAGTGAACATGCATTCCTTGACAAATACCAATATGACTTAAGTGGTAATATAAATAATTATTATCAATGGATGCCTGATATTTCCAAATATAGGTAGTTGACATACCAGCGTAATTTTACTAACTAGCATGTTAATGTTTTCTGTATCTACTGCCCTTTCTCCCCACAGGCAGTTCACCCTTCCCTCCCCATCATCTATTATAGCATTAATGTTTACTCTAAAGAAACTGTTTATGGCCAGGGAACACATTACTCTGTTTATGGAAACAGTCATAGCCTTGAATATTGCATATATATTTGGAACTTAATTCAAATAACTCTTGAAACATCACATTTCCAATGGGTTATGCTGATTCCTGCTTTTTTTATATTAGCTAGGTAAAGTGAACAGAGAAGGAGGAATTTTATATAACAAAGTTTATTTCTTAATGAAATAAGATCTTTCTAGAAATACTGCATTGAAAGGCATACTTTTTAATGTTTTAGACACATCAGAATAAATTTTCTTTTTACAAGATTTAGTAAATGCTTTTTTATGCGGATTAGAAAATATATCTTTTATAAGCACACAAAAAAAGTTCTGTCTTGCTAGAACCTTTCTGAGCAAGTAACCAAGTGAAGGATCACAGGGAATATTGTTTTGAAATGTTCATGAAAATGTTACTAATGTAAAAAGATGGACTATAAAGTTAAGGATGGTTAGTGCATTTATTTCTGTGAATTAAGGAAGTCGTAAGTCACAGAAGAGCCAAGTCAAAACAGTGTAGGAGCCAAGGGTTGAGTGCTGACTAAGTGGGAGGAGACACTTAGATAGTCCCTCTCAAGTTCTGAACGGCAATTTGGTGTTCACTGAACGCGTGGATAGTCAACCTCCTCATTACAGTCACAGTAAATCAGAGAGCAGAGCCACCATCTCACTAAGATTGCAGTCCACGATAGAATACTTCTGGGGCGCAATACTCAGTAATTGTGAGTGCAGAGGAAAGAACAACCACCAGACAAAACAGGCGTAAAGCTTCTGGTATTTAGTAAATGAGAGTATGTTTGCAACTTCTTGGGATTTTTTGTAGTGCAGGGGGAGGTGTGAGGGGGAGGATAGATTTAGGTTCTTAAAATGCTTTGTAAACCTTCTATATCTCTGGATGAAAGGTAATACACTGTAACAGTACAAAGTAATATTATGCTATATAGTAGCAAATAATGTACTACATTTACTGTGGGTGAAAGTTTATGTTGCCTGGAACGCTTTTATTTTAGAAATTAGGAATATATATATATTCCATTAATATGAAATATGTTTCATAGGTTGAGACATGTATGTTGATTTTCATAATAAATAACATGTTAAAGACATTCAGTAGCTTAAGAAAATGTTAATAACTCCCAGAAATAGTCAGTAGAAAATAATGCTACGTCCTGTAGGATTATTAAAAATGAGGCAGAAGAGTATTAAACCTCAGATGCTAGAAAAATGTTGATGGGTGTTTGGTCAGACAGGAGAGCAAGTTCTTTTTCATATATTCAGGAACTAGAAAGATTTCAAATTTTGTGCCTTATTGGTCAATACTTTGACAATTTGAGGTTACAGTTTCTGTGCAAAAGTTTGCTATCTTTGGAGATGACTTGACACATTATTCCCAATTCCCCCAAAACATCTACTAGCCAGAAATTTGACTGAGTGCAGAAGATCAACACAAATATTTTCATAGCAGGGATAACGGAATTTATTTAAGAAAATTATTTTTTCTGTCTCTCTGTGTATATATATGCTGTTTAATAATATACATCTATAGATTTGTGATAGCAGATTCAAAAAATGTTCTTTCTTATGGTTTATCTGGATAAGAATCAGTAATTTTCATCTAAAATAACGGGAAATTCATCACACTGCTTACTGAAGATGTCAACCAATTTATAAAGTTATGCCATCTTGTACATTAATTAATCAGTTGATAATAAGGAGAACCACTCAAACAATTAACAAATAAGTGCCTTTGGCAGTATTGAAGTATAATTTTGGCCATTTTTAATAGGTGATGCAGTGTAATAAAATTCTGCCTATGCAGTGTTGGTTTTAGTTATTGGAAGATGATAGGTATTGAGAAGGAAACGTGCAGCTTGAGTGTGTGCTACTGATGATTCGTGGCTAGCCTTGGTCAAGCATCTGGTGCGGATGCCACTGAAAGGCCTCAGGTAGCTTTGAGTCAAGCCCAGGAAAGCTGCAGCTTGAGCAGGGTTTCAAGGGCTGGTATATAGAGTGGTATTGATGTGGGGAGTTTTCCTTTTTATATCTTTATTTCCTACAGAAGGGAACATTGCCTATATTTCTATTCCTATAAGAATATTATGCTTAAACCTTTTTATTTTGTTTTTTGTTTTTTTTTTCTCTCAGTGGTACATAAAATTGCATATAGGGAGCTATTTTTGGAAAATACTGCAGCTGGCACCTCTCCCCACCCCAGCAAACTGATAGGGAGTTTCCCTAGCTAGCAAAGATTTATGATTATATGATTATGATCATTATACTGGGGGAGTGTACTTTTTAGCATTCACCTGTCTTTAACAAAAAGTAGACAGTTCCTATAATTATTCCAAAAACATTTTCACTAGCTAAGAAGTGCTTTAAATAGTAGTCAATCACTGAAACTGCTAATTTGCATGACGGCTTTATTAAATGTAGCCTGACTCCATACTTGATTTATTTTGAAACTATCCAACAATTTTATTTGAACTGATATATTTTAAATTAGTAAACTAGTTCAATTAGATAACTTAGGAAAAGAGGTAATTTTTATTATTTTAATCCGTGTAAATTCAAATTCATACTGTAAAGTAGTCTTCGAGTGGGTATTCAAAAAACATTTGCAATAGCATAAAGATACTGTACTTGTTAGTGTGATGTTGCAGGGGATCCATAATGAAATGAAGAATTTTTTTTATTAATATTTAACTTCAAGAGAAGTTTGGTTGCAAATTTGTTTCCATATTTAAATATATATTCATGATTATATGGTTTCTGAGAGAAAAGAACCTGAAAACAATTCACAATACTGATAGCCTCTCTCTGTTTTTTTCTTTTCTGACACACTGTTAGTTCAAAGAAACCCTTTTTAAAGATTTCAAAATTCTTAAAACATAGATTTAGCATACCAGGAAAACAAGCTATACCAAGTTTTGTATTTGTATTCTAGGTACGTGAGAGTTCAAAATGTATTTGCAACTATTTATGTAGAAAAAAAATCATTATCTTCTTTGAGGCTAAACAAGAACACAATTTAATGCCTTTTTTGTTAGGTGATAGTTGAAATAATTGCTGGCCAATGACAGGATTTTCCAGAGAGAATGTATCAAATACAACAGTGAGAGATCAGTTTGCTTCCAGCTGCGAGACAGGTATCAGAAAGAAAGGGGAGAAGCCCCAGAGAAGCAGGGAGGAGGAGGAGGAGAATATGGCAAGGGGTGAGGGTGGGGGGGGAGAAACGCTCTCTGTGACTTCAAGCTTCATTGCGACCAGCTTTGCTTAGTGAAACTTGTTTTGTCCTGTCACATCTTGCTGTCTTCAGATAATCAGATGTTCTTGGTCAAGTCAAGGGGAGAAACAATATTTACAATGCAGAAAAATGATTTTATCATCCATTCTAATACTTTTTCAAGTTAGAGTGTCTATGTAAGACTACATGAAGAGCAAAACTGAAACACACTAAGAAAAAACAGTATAGCATTAGTATTTGTTATTCCATTTACTGGTTTCTGAATAACTAGTTTTATGAAGTCAAAACAGTTTATTTGCATCTGTTCTACCTGAAGACTAGCACAAGACTTTTTTTAACCTATTTTTTCTAACTTCAGGTATATCCTCTTCTTTGCTACTATGTCCTATTTGTGGATGAAGACTACACAGATGCTAAATAGAGAGTTGTAGCTATTCCTTTGGAAGTATTTATATACTGTGTATGTATTGGAATATCTACTTTTTGTAGTGGATCTATTTTAAAAATTGGCATAGAAGTTTGTTTTCCATCACACTGGAGATGGGATGCATCATATTAATACTTACTTCTGCAGGAAAGGTTCCATGCAAGATCTTTATAAATTTCTTTCGAGATTCATTTAATTAGCCTCTCTTTCTAGGACAAAACTTGTACAGCAGTTAAAAGAATATTTCAGATTTGTTACGAAAATGAAACCAATAGTTTAGGTTACCTACCATCTGTTCCAAAAGGATATCTAATGAATATGGCTATTAATACTTTTCCTAGATAAAGATATATTAAACATCTCAAAATATATTCATATCACTGATTAGTGCACTATTGTCATTAGTGTCTCATCACAAGAACAAATAATTAGTATTTATTATAAATTACACTTTCAGAGTATTGGAAACATTAGAGAAGTTTGCAGTATGGCTAAGGATCTATGCACAGCACAACCTATTTCTTTTGTATTTCTTTCCTTAGGCCTGTACTAAGTTTGCTTTGATTATTCATTGAGTATTTCAGTTAATGTTAAAGTGTTTTTAAAAGTTGTCTTTGGGTAAAAGAACAAATGAGGATCCTTGAAAAGGATCTAAGTGACTTGAGGGCCTACAACTTATTTTCCAAAGTCATTTTAGCAGTTAGGAGCCTAAATACTTTTCATTTGTGTGTGTCTGAGTCATTTCTGAAAACAGGGAGAGGGACTTTTGAAACCTGCTTATCAGTCAAACATAGTGAGACTCTGACATTTACTATGGAGCCATAGACTGAGCAGGCAGGAAGAACATCTGTCATAAACCAAGTGACCTGCAGCGATGACACAAGAAAAAAGTTACTTCAATCTCTCTCTTTGTCCAAATCATGTCAGTAGCAGTAACGAGTTTAATTTCCAATATGCACTACATTTTTCCTAGAAGTATTCATAAGCATACATGTAGTTACTTTTCAAACAGATCCTGGGAATTTTTAGTTATACAAAACATCTAAAAGATGTTGCAGTTCTTCAAAGCAGTGATGATTTTTGGATTGGTTAAAGCAAACTTGCTATTTCAAACTGCTGGGCTTTTTTTCCCTTGTATAGTAATTTTCTGTCGGAAATAGTAAAAGAAACAACAAGATGTAAAGGCCAGAGGTGCTTTGAAATACAATTAATATTCAGGCTAATGATCAGGGTGAAATCACCTTGCTTCATTGTTGGAGGTTGATTAAGGTTCCTAGATTAGGACTCTAGTTACTGTAATCATCAAGAGAGAAATAAACACATTCAGAGAGTGATCCAGCTACCTGAAATCTGAATATAAAAATCTTAGGTGGGATGGGTCCGTATCTTTAAATTTAAGTAATTTGTAGCTCAAGAAACTCTGTTAATTGGTAGCTTCTGAAACTGATGCTGTAAACAAGATGAACCAATCCTAACCCATAAAAATACATTAGCGAAGATCGTATCCTTCTGGAGGCAGACATGAGTATTTCAGAGCCGCTGAATATTGTCAGGACAAATAATATATTCATGGTGGGATTAAATCTGAACATGTAGAGGAGAGGCAAAGTTTTGTCAAAACATGGTTTTCATTTTTTATGATCTGTCATCCACCTTTAACATCACAAGCTGTACTCTTCAAATCATCTTTTGGCTTGTCTCTGTCCTCTTTTGATTCTTTATTTATTTATTTTTTTATTATTTTGTTCCTTAAGTATATCTTTTGAAGGATTCTCTTCCATGCTTTTGGTATGTGGGAGTGACACAGGCTTTGTATCCCCTTTATAACTTACTCTCTCATTTCCTATTTCTCTGCTCTTGAAAATTTAACTTGATAGCTCCTTGAAGGTGACACACAGATTCATTTTTATTTCAGATGGGTATCCTGGATTTGCAAGCTAAAATTTCCATTTATTCCTATGAAATCTCCTTGTAGATGTCTACCAAGGGGCTCAAGTTTTACGTTTTTTAAAAAAGAGCGTTTTTCTTTCATTCCTGCCCATCTCCCATAAATGTTTTTTCAGCTGTCCTGCTTGTACAAACCTGTAACGTGGTTGTCTTCTTGTATCCCTCTCTTAGTTCTCATACCCATGCTATCTCTAATCTTGCTGATTCTTTTTGCATAACATCTCTGAAATTTAACTTTTGACTTGCAAAGTTAAAACTCTTACTCAGGCTTTTTCAACTTGATTAATGAATTACTTTTCCTTCTGGTTTAAAAAAAAAAAAAAATCTTGCTGCGTTACCTGTCTTCAGAATGCTGCTACAAATGTTGTTTTCAGACTTTCCTCTTGGTCTCCTGCTTCTGTTTCCTCTGGTTCCAGCTTCTTCTTCTTATCAAGGATAATCTAATTGTCTTAACCTTCAGGTTATCAGTTAGTAATAACCAGCCGTGAAGATGAATGTCTTTAAATATTTCTAGATGTGAAATTATTTTTATGTTTTCTCTGATGTCTACAAATTTGGCCACTGCCTTGGATGAGACAGTGACAAAGATGACCTGTTGTCTGTGTTGGACTGTATAGCACTTCACTATGGGTTTAACTGCTGAGTTTACAATTACTGAATGGAAGACAATGAAGATAGAAAGGAGAACATTTTATTATTTGAATGAGTGGGCCCAGACATGTGATATTAAATGTATTTCTAAAAGATAATTAATTTACTAAATTACTTTCATTTTTGAATTTCAGTAGGAGTTACAGATGAAAAACACCTGCATTTAGTCAGGAAATGAATGAGTATTGAAGAAAATACTATGGGTGTGCTAGTAAATATTTATTTGTGATAGATGGGCATAAGTGAAAGATAGCATTCAGCATTCACTAAAGCCAAATCAATCTCATGATGTAATTTATGAATGCTGAATTTATGAATATATGTATGAACGGCTGAATATAGATTCTTCTTTGAATAGCAGGAGTTGAAGGTCATGCCATATTTCATTGGAAAGCTTATTTTCCTGATGGATATAAGATTTTACATTTGATCTTAATGTATTGATTACTGGAGCATTTTAATATTCTATTATTGTATAAATAAATACAAATATGTAAATGTTTTTCTTATACTTGATGAAGCAAATACTACTTTTATGTAACTAAATGTAGAAAACGTAACTGATCCCAACTATGTTCATGTCTTAATAGGATAAGCTCATTAACAGAAAGAAACAGTGAAGTGACTGTCTTTCTACATCATTGTTAACATTTTCAATAAATAAGTGTTCTGCTTTTGGAAAGAAGCAGACTGATGTTGCTTGGGAATTATTAAATGCTTTCTGAGGCAAATGTTAAACAGCATTTATGAAAGATAAACATTTGTAAGCCACCAGAACTGGATGCTCTAAACCTCGAAGTGCTACAAGACTTGGTTGAGAAGATCACCAATCTGTAGCTGTTATTCCATAGTAACCTACCATCTAAAAGACTTCAATGAAAAAATCTAAAAAAAGATTTAATCAGTTAACAAAAGATGAACAATATTTTTTTTTGTATTGTTTTATGAGGAAATAACTTTTTCAAATCTATCAGGGTTTTTTGAGATTTGTTTGAAAGGCTACATATAATAGGCACCAGCTATTGCCGGTATTTGATTTAGTACTGTACCAATTCTGGTTTATTTAAAAAACAAAACAAAACTTTGTGCCATGTCAGTAAGGCTATGCTAAGTGAATTAAGATCTGGATAACTAACGTTTGAAAAAGATCTTCAACGTAGAATCAACACTAAGGGTGGGAGGAGAAGATATTTCTGTTGGGACTCTTAAGAGTGCAGAACTGGTGCAGTTGTTTGTCATTTTCATGAGTATTCTGAAAGCTGATACAAAATCAGTGATGATAATATTTGAAAGTGACACAGCAGTGGACGGGATAGGATGTAATGAGGAGGAAAAGAACTCAAAGGGAACCTCTCGGTAACCTGGATCCATTCTAACCAGATATAGGCTTTACATTCTGGCAATGCATACACAATACGGAAATGTTTACTAGGAAGAAGTGACTTTAAAAGATTGGGGAATAGCAGCAAACGAGCAACATTGAGTCCTAATGTAACACTAAGGCAAAAAAACCCACTAATGTGATCCTGCGATTGTGCAAATTTGGAGTAATGAATAGGAATACAAATAGCTTTCTGAGACAGATACTGAAATATCATGTATAGTTCTGGTGCGTGTTTTCTCAAAGAATGCAATACCGTAAAGATGGCAGAAGAGAGAAACAAATATTATACAGGAAATGAAAAATTTTTACGGGGAGAAGCTTGAAGAACTCAGTCCAATTAGTTTAGCAAAAAAAAAAAGAGGACCTCACTGTGCTGAAGAGTGTTTTTATGTCAAAAAAATCAGAAAAATCAGTCTTGACAAGAAAGGCATAATGAAAACTGATGACTGAAAGTTTAAACTGGACAATTTTGACATAAATAGAAAGCTAGTGTTTTACAGGGCAATTAACCATTGGAATAAGTTATCAAAGGAAGTAGAGGACTTCTGATCTGTTGATGTGCCTATGTCATGGCTAGCTGCCTTTCCAGAAGATATGCTTTGGCTTGGCTACTTACTGGGCTCAATGACAGGATGTCTAGGAGCAGCTGAATGGCTTCTGATGTAGAACAAGTGCAAACAGTTACCTAAGCATACTTCCTGGCCCCAAGCATTAAGCAGTATGAAGTCTTATGCTCAATCTGATACATTATTCTGATAGCCATTTGACCTTTTGTTACTACCTTTGTTGATAAATTTTGTTAATAGATATTCCTCACAATCTCATTCTTTCTACTCAATTTTAATTTTATGTAAATTGCTATGTAAAAATAAGATTCAACCCATAGCTGCTCTCCTGACATACTTGAATTTACCAAAGATATTCCTACTCCAAATAGCTATATAACAGCGCCATAGAAAGAACTTTCTCAAGAGTAGTGTCCATGCTCTGAAATTCCAATATATATGATCGATTCTTATAATTTCTTCAAAATGAAGTTATCATTGCATTTCATATTTGAGCTAATGAAATTGAAATAAAATGAAAAATTAGTACTTTGGATATTTTATTTAATATTATCTTTTATAAAATATTTATCTTATAAAATTAGTATTTTGGATACTTAAGAAACTTTGTCAGAAAGATGATTGTTTTCTTTGACCTAGTTATATGAAGCATTCCATTTACTGAAGTGGAAAGGGGCTGTAGCATTCTGTTGAACTTAAACTTCCCTAACTAGTCCCATTACGTATGAATCAGATCAGAGATTTACCATTTGCTATCTTGAAAACTTGTGCACCTAAACCTTTTTTCAGAGAGTGTTGAGAGTCTCTGTCTGTGAAATTAATTCAGTTCTTCAAGATATACTAAATTAGCATCTAATTATTATGTTAAAACTAATTTCTTTAATGACCTAAATAAAAGTTGTTATATTGTGTAAATGTGAGTTTGAGAATATTTTAATATAGTTTGTAACTATGGAAAAAATACAAAACTTGTTCAAAAGATTCCTGCCATTTATCTTGTCCTAGCTGCACCTGTGGCCAAGAGCTGCAAAGTATGACTGTTCAGATTAGAGCTGCCCAGGAACTCAACCTAGCAAACTCAAAACATTTTTGTGCCTTTTTTCCCCACAGTTATTTAGCAAACAATGTATTCCTGTGTCCTCTGTTCATACATCCATACATCTTTTCTTATACATAAGCAGTTCAATTTGTCTTCAATGTTCAGTTTTATCTTTAGATTGTGGAAGGCAGTGCTTTTTAGAACCTGTGGTTTCTTTCAGCAACAAAACGATGCCTTTGTGTTACAGTTTGATGGTTCCTATTTCATTCAGGAAAATCTGGCAATGTGTATATTTATCCTACTCTATTCATACAGTATTCTTGAAGAGTGTTTATATAAATTATTTCACTGACAGCTTTCAATTCTGTAAGCATATTAAAATATTGCAAGTGAAAATATTGCCTGGATCAGTAACCACTGCCCTGTTTTGATATTCTTTTGGGGCTCTTTTTTGTTTGCTCTTAAGGGAGCCTTGACTAAGGGTTTGTTTGTTTACTTTTAGTTGTGTTTCTAGCATATAAGGTACATGTGCTGCCCTCTATATCCAGAAAGGTTAGTTAGGCTTTGACTTTGTCACCGATCTAGATAATGAATATTCAGACTGTGTAGACTACTGCTGCTGGTTAGCGGAGCTGGCTAATTGCAGGGAACTGCATTGCTGCATTGGTAACAACTAGGAGAAAGAATGAGGGAGCAAATCAGTGTCTTTGAGAGTACTTTCTACCCTTTGGGAATCTATGCCGTAACAGAGCTGTCATGTTACAGGGAGACTAGAATTTAGCTGATTTCTTTTGGTAATTTATTTGCTTTAACTTACGTACCTATCAAGAATCAAAAAATATTTCATATAATGAACTGCATTAAAGTTTCAAGTACTAAATTTTGACTGATAATCTGCTAATGGTTTCAAAATTTTACAATTATTATGTGTTTATAACGTTCTTCTCTGTAAGAATCTAAGGCAGTGATATGTCTGCTTTCTTCGTTTTAAGGATAAGCACTATTGCAATGCGAGGCAGCGTCTTCCTGTTTCACGAACTTGTTGCCAGAACCTCCACGTTCCATGGCTGCTCAGTTCTGGTCTAAGTTACGCTGACCATAGGGGCACCGGGATGTTTGAGGGCGCTCTCCCGCACAGGAGAAGATATGCTTTGTTTTCCCTTTGGCCCTTTCCACCACGAAGCACTCGTCAGTGCCGAGTGTGCTCTTGCGCACCAAAGCGCAGTCGTGGCTGTGGGGTTGTACCACCTGACTTGCATCAGGGTGTAGGCTGCAAGCAGGGTAGACTTGGGAAGAGCTGGCTGGAAATGCTGTAGCCGATGAAGTGTACAGATCCCCGCTCTTGACTGCGGGCTTGACTAGCCGTCGCAGCTCCAAGCTGTATTAATCTCCATCTGGTGTCTGCAGTCCTTAGGTTTGTTAAGTTCTGTGCAACCAAGTGGGAGAGACTCGGGGTGATGCAGCTAACTGCTCTCACTGAAATAACTCCTTCCTCTAACTCAAGGCTATTTCTTATGATACAAAAGAATTCAAACTGGTATGTTCAGTTAAGGAGGAGCAAATTTTGAATAAAGATTCAGAGAATACTGAATAGAAAAGCTGAATTAACTGAATAGAAAGCAAGCAGCATATTCCATACAACTGTTTTGATATGGGACCAAATGTGGAATATATAAAAGCCCAAAGACTTTAAAAGATTCCTGTTTTATCTTATAAAGATGGAGCCTTTTGGCTTCTACATGAGCAAGTATTTATGTGTTTTCCCCAATTACATGGAGCTAGCTCAGTTAGTACCTGTTTTTCCCAGTGATATTATCTTAAACTAGCAAATTGCAGTCCTTCATTATGCTCTGGTTTCAGCTCACCAAGGTGTCTATTATGTAAAAGTAATTATTTTGTATAGAAACATTCACATAGTGTTTTTAGGCAAAGACTGCAGAAAAAAATCACCTTTTTGCTAGTTTCACTGTGATGAATTTTCTGTCTAAGTTTGTCAGAGGTTTGTATGAAGTTCTGTTTTACTGATCAGATCTTATTAAAATGCTGGTTAAGAAAGGGTTTTCATGGCTAGCAAATAGCTACTATGAGGACTAATTTGTTGAACTAATGTAGACTTTCACATAGTGGTGACACAGGATGAATTAGGTAAAACAAACTTGAAGCTTTCTTTGTATTTTCTGTGTTAAAAATGATGTTAAAGTCATCAGAAAGTATAAGCTAATATACTAAGCCTGTAGTATTAGTGATAAATCAGACTGTTGGAATACTGACAAGTAACACTGCAGTATTTTGAGAGTGATACAAATGGTCCTTATCTGTTCCTAAAATTATCCATGTTTAATAAAGATATACGGTAATCCTGAGGATTCAATTTACTAACTGTCAGCGTTAATGTAATTTCTATAGAAATAAAACTCAAGGTTTGACATTAACATGGACATAGGCAGAATCCATTTCAGGTGAGCATAAAAATCTACTCTGTGAGGTACCTGTGACTGTCACAGGTGAAAATATTTGCTAATGAAGTGTGTATTAGTCTTAGACAGGTAGAGAACTCCCTCAGTCTCTTAATTTACTTTGAATAATTCATTAGCTAGCACTTTTCACCCATGACAGTCATAGGTAAATCCCAGACTGGAGTTGCTAATTAAAGTTGGAAAGTGAAGGGAAGCTACTAATGAGATGCTAGACAAGCTCTAGAACAATACAGAGATAATTTTAAGCACATAAAATTTTATTGTTGGTTTTCACATATGGGTAGGGAAATGCTGAAGAATTTACACTTCTTATAACAAATAATTAGAAATGTGTGTGAACATAAATGTGAAACAGAATGAGGGAAAGCATGTCTCTCTTGGGCCAGTAGACTATATGGAGAATTTTTGATAAGTGTTTAGGGATCACTCAAAATATGGTTACGAAAAGTTGTTGAGTATTTCACATTTGGCTTTTCAAAAAAAGGTTAAACAATGAATCTATGTGGCTTTTATCAGACACATTTATACATAAATATAAAGCTAAAATATTATGAACCTATGTCTGCTTAATAAAAACCATATTACCCATGTGATGGTCTGTAATACATGCGCTGTTGTCAAGTGAGACTAAGTAGTGAGCTTATGGAATACAAACATAGAGATACAGTTTTTGGATAGTGGAAATTAAGTTTTCGTAGTTTCTACTGCATGTGAAAATTAGAAGCTTCCAAATTAATGTTTTGTTGAAGAGTACAGATGATTACATCTGTTGCTCATATTGTCTCTGGCTGGTTCAATACACAGAAATATTTAATGTTGCAATACATTTAAGTACGTTTTATGGAGGAATGAGATCTAGAAATATGTATGGGGATATGGAGGACGATAAAAGCACATTTTTCATGATTTAGTTCAACTTACAAAATACAGCAAACTATTTAGAAGAAATCAAATATGTTAAAGCAGTTTATCTTGTTTAAAAAAGCTCTAATAGGAAAGCCTGTGCAGCAGAGCTTCCCCCAATATGGGAAAAGTGTGAAGAATGACTTCCAAAGCCCTAACTAGCCAGGTCTGTTCAGTCCAGCTGTAGCATCTCAAGTTGGGAATGGGAAGGTAGGAAACAGTTATGCATTCACACATGCACATTAACATGGGGAAAAGAGCATTGTACACAAGTCAGCTTGGTCTTAATTCTCCCCCCAATTTAAAAAAAAATAATTATTTTTGCAAGAGGTAGCGGACAACGTGGAGTTGTCAGGAACAAATTGTGGCAAACCAGTTTAATATAATTTGTTACAGTATAGCATGGTGTGCTGGTAGAGGTGAAGCCATGGATGTATGATAGATGTCATGTATCTTGACTTCTAATGCAGCCTATTTTCATATAAGACATTTTCATCAGCAATCTCGGTATTTTTCAATTTAAACCTTTTTTTTTTCCTAAACATATGGTATTCTTCCTTAATAAGAATAGAAAATGGTAAAAGACCTGACATTAGGGCACAAAACTATTATATATATTCACTAAGAGAAAATCTTGTCTTGGATTTTTTGCAGTGCTTTGCAGCTGCACTGATTGACTGGAAATGATACAGTATCGGATACAGGCAGAACGCTACTGAGGCTGCAGCTCTGTGATCATTCTAAGCTGATCTAAATACGGGTTTCTGAAGAAAAGAGCATTGCCATCTTTCCAGGGCTCACAGCTGCACTTTACTACTAAAGGAGAAAATAGATGAATTTGCTAATCCTGCCCACTGCGTTGCCCTATGAGTAGCACTGCAAGACATGGGGCAGGAATCTGCAACTGGAAGGAGTTGCTCTGCAGTTGGGCTGGTTTATAGTCATTGTGGAACCAAGTATGGGGTCGCATTTGGGCTGTAGTTTCATGAGACTGTCTTTGACAGCAAAACTCCAACTTAAAACAATCCCAGTCCCTGCTATTCATTCTTCCCTACACAGCGTGTGCGGCCATATCGTGATTTGAATTGGGAACCTTTGAGCTTTAAAGAAGAACAAAGTATGACACCTTTTTGCTAGATTATTCCTTAATTGGTCTTTTTTCTAATTCAGTTGACAGTTCAGCCATCCCAGAAGCGATGGCTGGCTTGCCATAATACAAGAACAGAGGCAAATAGTTTGTGGAAAGGAAAGGACGACCCTGAGGTGTTATCATGGCTAAAAACTTCATTTCAAAATACCATGTCCATATATAAGGTTAGGTTCCAAAAGGAACTTGCTAGAAGAGCAGAACATAAAGTACTTGAGGTAGAAAATGTGCAGTGGCAGTGGCAAGCATGCTAAGGTTATAGAAAATGAGTATTGTGTCGGTGAAATAGTTGGTAAAGCAAGCAATTCTAAAATACTTCAACTTAGCACTCGCAGCAAACTGTGTTAGGGAAAAAGAAACACGAACGACCATAAAAACACATGTAGTTCATATGCATCAAGAGTGAAGCTCCCAACTAAATTCCTCTGTCATTTAGTGCATTCTTGGTTTTCTGAAGAGATTCTAGCTAATTCTTTTCAACTCCTCACTGAATATGCATGTGTCATGTACTGTCCCAAGCAATTACAGCTGATGAACAAATACCTTCCTAAAATGTTTAATCATCATCAAAAATAGCCGGCCAGTTGTCGCTTTCCTCCAGTTGCTAATGAAGCTTGGAGTTTGGAGGACTTGAGCAGACACTATATTTTCATCATTTTTCTGTGTGATACCAGCAAATATAGAAACTATATTATAAAAATCAGCATGTTGATTCTATATAAACTTTCAGTTTGGAGCTGTCTGCAAATTAGTGTTCTGATAAATTTACAAGTTGGTCCAGGAAAGCTTCATGTTCATTAACAGTGTTCTAGTGATCTGTATGCAGATGTTTGCTAAAGCTCGAATTCACAGTATCCTCTGTAGTTGAACTGAATTTCTGATTTCATTCATGAAGCAGGTGATTTTGCACTGACTGAAAGTGATTTTGACTAAAGCTAAATTATGATTCATTTTGCATCTATATTCACATAATATCTATCTTTATGCTTACATAGAGAATGGAGTGACTACAAAGAATTTGCATACTCTCCTTAGAGTGTTTCCAATTGCAGTTTACTGAGATGAAACAACACAGTTTCTACACAATAAATAAGATAATATCAATTTCCCTGTATCAGAAGAATCAACAGCACATCTAAAAAGGTGAACAAACTATAGCCTCTGCTGAAGGAAGACAAAAATAAATCAAGAGCCTGATTTTATACAAAATGTTATTCAGGTATTTTAGAGTGTTTGTGTGTGAGGGAATTAAAAATGAGTTTGTTTTCCAGTGAAGTTTTTGCAATGTGGAAAGTTAAGAGAGAACTGCAATAACTCAAAGTGAAAATGAACAGTTATTTCCTGTATCAGGAACGCATGATATATTCATGATCTGGATCTGTACTATCCACGAGTGCTGAGCATCCATTCAGTTCGTTTTGGATAGTTCAGGACAAAGGATAAATTCAGCTGTCTTAGAATGTCCTCAAACAGTTGAAGGTGGTTTACTTTCAACAAGCTATTATGTTCAGTGTAGAAAACTTCAAAAAAAAAAAAAAAAAAAAGCTCCTTATAGTCAGAAAGATGGTGCAACATCTGACCGTTCTAATTCTAATAAAGGTTAAAGAGTTAAAAGCAATGAATTAAATTTATTATTTTGAAGTTTGTTTGTTTGTACTTGCAGCTGTGGTAGATCATCGATGTATTAATATCCCACTACTCATTTGTAAAGAGATCTCCGAGACCACAGAACAGCTTCCTCAGTCATGGAGATATATCTACTTTTCATATATCCTCCTACTATTCCCTCCTACTTCCTCTACCGAAAATACAGGTTTTAAGCTATTTTATGTTTTTCAGATTCAAATCACTCAGCCACACACATTATTTTAATAGAAACACCAAAAAGTTCAATGGTATATATTTATGCCTATGAAGAAGAAACTTAGAAAACTATTTAGTTCTAATTATGAAATGGTTACAAAAGAAAAGGGAGCCAGATAACTCACTGGCCTATATAGAGGCTTACCTGTGCAAAGTTTTGAAAGCAGAACTATAAAATGAAAACCATTTATTTTGCCCAAGTTTCCATGCCTACGGCATAAGAAGTAAGGAAGCAGTCATCTTATTTGAAACCCTTTGGGTTGATGACTAAATTCCCATTCAATAGAAAGACATGTTGTGGAAATGTTTAAATCACAGAATTGATACCAATTTGTTCAGGGTTTTTACGCCTTTCTTGGATCTCCTGAAAGATGCTGAAATGTTTTCCTTCATTTCAAACTTACTTTGACTTTGAAGAGGATGAAATGTAGCTATAAACTTAGTAGTGATGCTGTTTAAAAAACCCTTCATATCTACAATACCTACTATAGAGGGAATAGAGGAAGCAGTAAAAGGTTTACAATTGTTTGATTGCTTGATGCAGCGTGCTCTTCTGAGTCAGTATCTCACCTATTTGGAAGCAGCGTTTAGGAGAATTTCTAGTCTATATGCAATTCTCAGTAAAGCAGTGCACAAAAGGGAGCACAGAAATATTAAGTCACTTAGCAGCCTCTTCCCCATGCAGCTCCACCCCACAAGAATAAAACCCAAACAGTCAAATAAATCTATATGGAGGTTCACTTCCATAACTTGTTTATCAGTTGTGAGAGTGCAGTGTCTGGTTTTCAGCATTGCAAGGCTACTGTGAGACAAAACTTTCAAGTTCAAATGCATATGATATATGTACCACGTGTTTTACTTTATAAGCTCAAAACATATTAATGTTAAATACAGTGATGAATGATGCATCATAGCATCCCCTTGATGTTGATAGAAAAGCTATTAATTTTCTTTTATAAATGAACATGTTGACACAGTCCTGGTGAATGAGTGGTTTTACTCTATTTCTAACCTCTGGATCACTTAATTTCCAAAGGTGGTATACAGAAGACATATAAAGTCAGTGACTTTTCACCCTACAGTCCTACTTTCCATTTAAACTATCTCATCTACTGAACCCCAGTGTTTAATGTCTAGTTCCACTTCAGCTGGACAAATTATGTTCGTAAACAATGAAGTAATTTAGACAAGTGTTCAGTGCAGTGATTCCTTATGGTATGGCCTGCTGTTACAAACCTACTTTAACCATGCCCATGGTTTTTAGAAGTCAGTTACAAACTTATCAATTTAAACCATACTTGTTCAGTAGCCCGCAGGGCCCAGGGCTAGCAAACTTTGAAAAGATCTTGTGTGGTAAGTTATTTTCTGTTAAAATGAGAAAATATTAACATTGCACCATCATAATAAGGTACATTGTTTGAATTGTAAATGAAAACCACATAGTTGTGATTTAAAATGCAAGCAGCTCTTCCAAATCAATACTAGCTATATAAAAAGAAATCAAAATGGTAATAAAAATTAATCCTAGAGAGAAATATTCATAGTAGTCATGATACACTGATTTCTGCCAATCACAGCTTGATTGCATATACAGTTATATTTGTGGCACTCTTGATAAATCCATGATTGGAAGGTAATGCTCACATTTGAACTAAATATATCTTTGAAAAACTCTAAGACAATGAAATATGAAGCAAAACCCATGCTTCATCTCTTCTCTCAACTCCAGGTTGGGTTTTTTTTCTGCCTTTGGCCCAGTGGTGACTTTGCACTTTAACAGCATGTGTGAGCTAGCATGCAAATCAATCCCTGATCCGTCCCTGCAGAGGGAGGGTTGGACCTACAGCTTATTCTCCCCCAAGCCTTACAGCCTCTTGACCTCAGCTATTCATAACAATTGTCTCTTCCAGTTTCATAGAGGTATATATAAAATAATAAACTGAATAGTTCGAGCTGTTCATACAAAGGCACTCAAACGAAGAGAGCACAGAGAATTCTTCTGTTAGACATTCCCAACTTCACTCGTGCAAAGAAATGTTATTTCTTTAAAAGACTGTATTGGTAGGAGATAAAGGCGCACAGAACAGCAGAAGGGAAACAGTTTCTTCAGAGGAAGAGTAGTTAGGTGAATGTGTTAAAAATCAGGACTGTGAAAATAGTTCTGAAATAGTTGTGAAAAGACTTGTAACAAGCACTTAGGTTTTACGTCTCAGGAGTTTCAGAAGTAGTTTTTCACTGAGATTCTGTAATGGCAATTTCTTTGTCTGGGGCTGATCTGAAGTTTTCGTTGGAGAGAGGATCTTTGCCTTAGAGTTCCTAAATCTAATGCACAGGAGAAGAGCGAGAGGGTATATGTTCCTTTTCAGTGCCAAAATATTATAAGGCAGCATTTTGACATATGGGTAATTTATGAGACTGTCTTGGCAGTTTAAAAGAAACACGACTTCTTATTTTAGTCAGACTGTTGCATTAAATTGTCACCCTTAAGAGCTTTTTAAAGACTATACTATCATTCTCATTTCTCCTTTACTCAAACTGATTTGGTTCATGATCTGATGCTCTCGCGTATCACAGGAATAGATCTCTGTCCCAAGTTTCCCAAGGAGATACAGTTTGCTTTAATCTGAAATTACATGTGCTGGTACATGATCTTTGATAGTGTACTTTTCATTCTCTGTTTGCTGAGAGTCTCCTATTTTTTTTGTCATATGATCTAGAAAAAAATTGCCTTAATCTGCGATTAACATCTACTGGCACATGATCTTTGAGAGTGTGCTTTTCACTTTCCGTTAGCTGCCTCCCCTATTTTTTGTAATATAATCTAGAAAACAGGTTTTCTGTTGGTGCTTATGCATCAAGGTCCTATGTTTTATACAGGTCACTTCAGGAGCATACCCTTTCAATTTTTATACTACACACTGTTTTCTTTTGTTTTGTTTTTTAAGAATAAAGGCAGAAAGTCAAGCTTGGCGGAGCTGGTGTGTTGCCATTCTGCATACTGTGTGCTATTGGCTAAAACTGGTGAAGCAAGAAGCAGATGCACCGTCCTGCTTTCTTGGGTTGCAAACTTCCTTGGGTTGAAAGAATCACTGAGGTCACTGTCCATCTGCCAGGATATAAAAATAGAAAACTAAATTTATGTGTTTTACAGAGATCTTCCAATCCAGGGGAATTTAAATAAAAACAAACCACCATAATTATTCAAAGCTGTGTATTCAAATAGAATTTGATTTTTTGGAATGCATTATGAATAGTATATCTATTTCCCTTAAGGTCTATTTTGTTACAATTTTGATCAGATTTCGAGATAATAGAATGCTTTGCTTTCTAAACCACAAACAGTTATATTGCTACAGCTTTTTTTTTTTGCTTTTTTTTTTTTTTGCTTTTTTTGACAGCTCAATATTATGCAATTCCTTCTTCTTCTCACATTTATTTCATGTTGGCTTTAGAAATTTAAATGCATGTGGAAGCTATTCTCGTCCCGAAGATCCATTAAAGTTGTCCATGTACACATGAAGGGGCTGAGTTAGTCTTTACGATTTCAAAATTGCCTTTAAAGCATAGAATAGATTTTAGACTGTAAACTTTGTTCCTGGTTCATATATAAAGCAAAAAAATGATGTTTGGACTATGAATTAAATAATTGCAGAAACCTTAGAAAAGGGTATGACAATTTGGTAGAAGTTTTCACTTTCTGATACAGTGGCATGTTATTAAATTTATGCAGCAATCTTAAGTGATTTCTAAATCCAGACTTCATTGCAAAAACCTGTACCTACTCTATTTCCTCTACAAAAGTGAATCTCTAGTGAATGTTTTTTATCTTGTCTACTTTTGTGGGACAGGAAAAGTTACTTTAACTTATATTTTACTATGATCTACATGTAAACCTGCTGTAACATCTTTTTATTGTGGGTGTTTTCCTGTTAGGTGTATTTAGCTGTTTTTCTGAAGATCAAAATGTGGATCCATCAAATCTTAGTGTTTGGGTAAACTCTAAAACTTGTATATTCCAGTGAAACACCAGAATGCCAACACTACCCAAATGGTTGGTTGAGGAAATAATGTCTCTCATTAAAAAGCTGAATGTGTGTGCTCTGGTTTTCTAAGGACAGCTGCCTGAATCACGTTGATTCCTCAAGTACATGAAGATAGTTGGAATTAGCAAGTCTTTGCCAGTCAGTAACAAGCTCTTCCATAAGAATTCTTTTTAAGTCCTGTGATGGAAGAATGTGTGTCCCACATCTGATTTTTGCACTAAATACCACATTCTTAAAGTTTCTGTAAGAGAATAATTAATGTAGTAGAATTAACACAACTATCTGAATGAATGAAAAAGTAGAACACACATTGAGTCTTCAGAACCGGTTGTCAGAAAAAGCTTACTTTTGGGGTGTCTTTCTTTAACTCGCCTCCTTTGCTTCCAGACACAGTGGAATGCTGTAAACTTTCTCTAGTTGTTCTTTATGTTTCCAGAAATATTAACTTGTGTAGGGTTTTTAATTGCTTCATTCTTACACTCAGGGTCTGGTAAATTCATCTTACTTCTAGCTAATTGATCATAAATATTTATGGAAGGGAGGTTTACAGGGCACTGTGTGACTCAAAGCTGTATTTTGACATCTCAGCTAAAGATAATCATGAGGCTCCATGAAATGTGCCTATCTTCAGCAGGCCTATTTCAGAACCACTTTAAGGTAGTATGTTTTGCAAAGTAAAAGCATTTTTACAGATATCCTAGTGCTGTGTCTGTACTCAGGATGAAGCAATAATACTTTTGCCTTGACCAGTTGTGTGTGTCTGTGTTTCTGTGCACGGTGTATGTGCCATTTCAAGAACATAAATGACTAAGATTCTATTAGAATTCAGCAGTGTTGGGCAGTTTAAACAACAGGGCATGTTAGGGTTTTGTTTCCATATAAAAGGAAAGTCAGAAAACAGCTTCTTATATGTATTGATAATGATTTTTAAAATTCATGAAATCAGTATCTTCTTCTCTGCTTTCTATTCATATTCTTAACATCAGGAGTTTTATTTTGTTAATTTAAACTGTTTTCTAAATATAAATAGGGTCTCATCAGTCAACACTGCTAGTACCATAAAATGAATATAACTATTTTGTTTGGTACTTTCTTAAAAAAAAAAAAAAGTCTGAAATGTAAATCCACATTCTGCAGTCTTTTCTAATTATTCCTTGAAGCCTAAGCCTTCAGAATTTTCTTGAAAATGTGAGGTGATTGGTTTGGATGAGGAACATCAGAGTAAATAGTAAGAGCAGATTCTGTTGAGGCAACTTGATATAGCTTCATGACAATTTAGGTGATTTAGAGGCAGAAAAACTCTAAAACATAAAATGATGATATGGAAGTACCCACAAATATGAGCAAATGTCATTTCCATTAGGAGGAGTCCTGCCTAACTGTATAACTGCAACTGAAGTCAATAAAGGACTCAGATGTCTACAAGTTAAGTGTTGTAACGTGAAACTTTGTGCATGTCAGTTCCTGAGCAAACTCAAAAACATTATTCAGGCACTCAGGCTACCTGTGTAGTAAATAGGAGGACCAGGTGGTTGAGATGCAATACAAAAATTTGATGTGCAGAGTGAGTTATCACTCACTCAGCCATCTTCTGACAGCTTGCTGAAAGGGTGAAGGAAGAGATACATGTTACATTGCAGTTTTGGATTTTGGCATCCCAAATTCACCACTTACAAACTCATTTATTTTTGTATAATATGTTTTTAAATACTGCCATTTTAATTTGTTCCTTGCTCCAATATAATTTTAAAATCATATTATCTGCATATAAACATACAGGTTGCAACTAAGACAAAAAGCTCTTCTGACACATTCACAGGTTTGAAAAAAGATGTTCTTTTTTATTGCCTGTTAATGTTTTACATATATGTAAAAACAAGATATTGCGTGTTTGCTTAGCTTTAATGATAACATGAGGGCAAAGATTCATTTGGACATATTAATATGTTTCTTTGAGAAACTGTAAGACTAATTTGGTTTGCAGTCTTTTGGTAATCAAACTATTTCTCTAATCATTTGAGCAATATCGTACTCTGCCTTCTATTCTTCAAAAGATCCCTGTGATAGTGAACAAGTGTAATGGACTTGTAAACTGCACACTTAACACTCCATATATACTACATTATACCACTTATATCCTAGGTATATAGACACTGCGTTAGCAGCTATTTTTGTTTATTAAAGCATGCACTTAATATTTGAGAAAATAATCATTTTGCTGTGATGAACTATAACAGAGCATGTCGTTACAATCTTTAAAATGTCATTGTTTGTTTAAAACTGAGGTCAGCTGTTACTCTTCAAAGTTACTCAATGGAAATTGAGCTGATTCCTTTTCAGTCTCATTACAAAACATTTGAAAAAAGCAATTGGTACTGTTGCAGTCTGTTGATAGCTCTTACCTTGGCCTTTAACAAAGTCATTCTTTGGAAGAAGTACCCTGTGGAACTGCATTTTTCCCAGAAAGCACAGAGAGTCAGCCTGGGAGTGCATCCCCAAGATTTTGAGCATGGAGACTTCTTCCTGACTGTTCCAAGAAACGCCTTGGCATGTCACTGGCTGATGATCCAACCTGCTGAACTGGTAACATGGATCAATTAAAAAAAAAAATCTTTTGACTCCTCCACATCCCCTCCGCTGTGTTACCCCAAGGGGTCAGTGAAAATCATGAAGACGGGTCTGCTGGCTCTCGATCCCCATTTCTCTTATGTTTTCTAAGCAGTAAGATGAGCTTTTCATGAAGAAAGGAAAGGAAGATACTGCTACATAGGGCAATGTCTTTTTTGTAAAGATACAGTTAGGCCTTGCGCAGTATCTAATGTAGCAGTGTCCAAGTGTGTAACATAGAGGTTTGAAGTGTGTTCCAGAGTCTGTTTCGAAAAAATGAATGCTAGCGTGCCTGACTTTTAGGCATTTCAGCCCTTAACTGGTTCTTGAAATTTATCAATAATGGATCACCAGAGACATTTTTATAATCTTTTGTATCTGTTTCTCAACTGAATCCTAATAGGAAATTTGTTTTACTAAATCATTCCTCATGAGACGCTAGGTTTATCAAGTAACAGATAAAAATGTAGTATATTTGAGAAACTTTGGTCATTTTTCTGTAATCAGATCTCCACTGTAAAATGCTGCAATTTTGTTCAACTACTGCTTGCCTTCTTCCTTTATATAGCATCTCCCTTAGCTTTGGATACCTATAATTGATAGGGACTTTTGTAAAGATTTTCCATTGGCCACTCATTTGATGGGAATGTCAAACCTTCCTACATTGTTGAACCAGCTCCTTTCCGAAGCATCAGTAGAGTTTGCTTAGGAAAATGCTGTCATGTTTTGCTGTAGCATAAAGGCTGCGATGACTGTCACTTACAAAACAGCTAAGTGACTAGTAACTGTTCCTTCTGGGTGACTAACCATACTTGCATAACGTGGTGAACACACTAGGAAAACAAACCTCTCAGTAAATGAATGATCATTGGATTCTGTAGTTAATGCTTGCAAAGCTTGCCATACATATTTTGTGAGGTCTTGCATTCGTTTTCTTTTTTTTTTCCCCACTCAAACACAAATAAGGAGAGCAAGTGATGGAAGACTGTTAATGAGAAAAAAAAAGTCTTTCTATAACTAATAGAAAGGATGACTGAAACCAAGCCAGCAGTGAATTTCAGTCCAAGTATTTTTCTCTTTTGCCATTTGTTGCTTACAAGTCATAAAACTCCAAAAAAAAATATGCAAGACAATATCTATCTTACTTGCATTGCAGTCAGTGAAACTGCATGAGTTTAAAGACATCGTTTTGCCTGTGTGGCTGGATTTTACTTAAACAAAACACAAAGGGGTGGCCAGGGCAGACTACCCATTTCCTGGGCAGATCTAGAGTTTTCACCACATCCATTTATCTGTCAGGACTTAAAAGAAAAAAAAAATCTAGTAACACGTACATCTTTGTGAAAGGCATGCACTGTGAAGCTTGGAATATGTATTTCCCTGATGAATGAATGGTATTCCTAGTTATAGGAAATACTGTTTTTCCTTCCTCCATCTTGGCTCTCACTCCTTCTTGAAACTTTTGTCTTTTCCCCTCACGTACTATTTGCAGTAAGGTTGAATTCAGATGGTAAAATGTGCTGTGAAACAGTGATAGTCTTTGCTTTTTCAGCTAGCTGGAATATGGAGCAGGCTTTGAGAACTATTTATGTTAAAAGTTTTCCTGATTTTTTTAAAATATTTTTTGTATTTTCAAAAATCTTCGCCCATCTGATCCTTTTGAATTTGCGTCTGTGCCTGTTTTGAGTGTCTGACTAGGATCCTGTTAGCACTTTTGCAGAAGGGTGCCGGCTGGGAAATATTGAATACTGCTGGCAAAATAACAGAGAGTGGAGATGGAGAGCATGCCAGCCAGGAAACTCTGAAAGAAGAGACGAGGAAAGATGCCAGCTAGAAAGCAGAATGCAGCCAGCAGATCTAACAAATGGAGAACATTTTAGTGTAGGGAAGGTGGCTGCCTGCCGCAAAGGACGGAGGGAGACTGAGAGAACAGATAAATACAACATAGTGAGGAAAGTCAGCAAGAAGGCTAAAGATTTGGTGTCGTTTGCCCCTTCGTGCACTGTGAGGTGCCAAGGTGCTAGGTGAGAGGGTTGAGCGCAGTGGCCCTGCCGAGATGCCAGAGAGAGGAGCTGACTGGAGGTTCTGTAAGAGCAGTGGGATACAGTGGGTGCAGAAGATATAATTTGGTGGGAGCTGTATGTTCCTGAAAGATTGAATGAATATTTGTAGAGCACTGAGGTGAGGAAATGACAAAAACAGTCTTATATTGGAAGGCAGCAAGTGTGATCCTGCACCCGTTGACTTAAGAACTAGGAACTTCTAGGTAGACATGATATGGACTCTGAGATAGTGGTTTTTGGCTGGCACAGTTTTTCTTTTAGTATATCATTGCATTATTTGCCTTTTCTTCATAAGCACAGTTAATATACTTCCCAAATTAAAATCAGTTGGATCAGTTTTCCTTTTCTGATTGTCAGTCTTATTTTTCATACCTCCCATTTTGATCCAGGTTTTCACTTATTGCCTGGTCATCATTAAGAGATGACAACAGAAATATCTTGTGTTATCTTCCTTTTATTTTATCAGTGTGAGCTCTCATTAGCTTTGAAGTATTATATCAAAAATAAGATAAATTTGTACCTGGGCATCTTTGCTTCATGCAAGACAAATTTTTTTCTTCACAAGATTTGCTGTGCAGTTGCTAGGCATTTCTAGATCCTTTCTGGTTGAACTGGTGATGTTTTCTTATAGTATCCTCTGAATACCAAAGTTTTTGCTTCTTATAGCATCATTTTTACAGCCAAGATGAAGAACAGAAATTTAGTATCTGATAACTTGCCAATATTCCTATATTTTTTGTAACTTTCTGAAGTTGTGTTATCTTACATCAGCATTGCATTATTGGCCTGGGACTGTAAACTTCCATAAGAAACAGTGGAACTAAAGCCCCTGGAAATGTTTAGGTCAGGGTTTGATGGGCTGCAGATGGAGATGACCTAATAATATGCAAAATTAGAATTGAAAATTAGGACTTCTTGTCCTAAGGGAAATGTAAACAAATGGTAAGACAGAGTCCTTGTCCAAGGAAGTTTACAATCCAAAGAAGCAGACCTGGATGACAAAGGTGAGAAGGAAAAGAGAGGCACATCAATTGTTCAAGGTCAGAAGAAGATCAGAGGGAGAAACACGATGAACCCAGTTAGCAAGCAGAGGGTCTGTTCTGTTGCTGTGGGCTTCGTTCGGAGCAGCACGATGCGGAAATGGAACGGGGGCCTGTGGGGCAGAAAGTGTTGGTCTTTTACAGGTGGTTATGGTTAAATAATAGCTACCAAATAATGGACTGAGCTGTTCATTTGATTAACTGACAGCTTGAGCTGTCTGAGGCTGGATGACAATATAAGGGTAGTTTGGGTTTCTTTTCTTGTTTGTCTTTATGTTCTTTAATTCAAACAGATACAGTGATGCTTCTGAGCTGATTATTCAATAAGAATACAGCAGGCAGATTTATGTAAGCCTAAGCAAGGGACCTGGATCCTTGTGGGCAGGAGTCTTTCTGGAAGGAGAAGGGGTAGAACCTCAGAAATGGCCCTGCATGGGACCCTGCCTGAATGGTATGTAACAGAGGCATTGACTTATATGTAAATATGTACATTTAGCTGCAATTTACAGCTGCCTTCAGTGGTGGAATCTGGGGGAAGAAAGGATTGCCAACATTATTTGCTTTCCACAGGGTAAATACCTTTTGTATTGCAGCTGATGGTGAAAAGTTTGTGAGCAAATTGCACTTCGCCAATGAGTACTTAAATCATGAGTGTTGTTAGATTGCTTCTAATTGCCTCTGAGATGCCATGACTAGTCTCGTTATTGTGAGCTAGTGTTTCCATGGGAGACAGTGACTTCTGATCCTGAGAACTTGAGCTTAGACATATTAATGGTGTTTGGTTATCGGGTGATAGCAGCTCCATTAACGTGTGTCATTGCTGTTCTCACACTGGGTGGGGGGGTACCCTGCCTGTCTGGTAACCTGCTTGAGGAGGCGTGGAGCTGTGCGCTTCCTCTCTATCCTGTAGATACGGAATTGTGAACTCAGTAGTAGGAAAAAGAATATGTGTAATACGAGAGTTAGGTTTTAGCATTTGTTGAAAAAAAATGCTATTTTCACCACAAAGAAACACAAATAGTTTTAAATTATCCAACCCTTTCCATAACCCTTTCCATAATTACGTTTGGGTAATCTGTCTTTTTGTGATAGCTCCCAGCATCACAAGCTTTCCTATATTAGTTAGCTTTGTTTTGTTTCCACCTCACTGATAAATAAGCTTTTTCTCTGAAAATAATGGCCTAAGAAAGGAGATCTCCAGCCATCTGTCTGTAAAGGTGTGGATTTATAGATTTTTAATGTACTGAAATTCAGAATTAAAAGGCACTCTGTAGCCCAGCTTTTGGTAAGGGATTTTTTCTTAAGTAACAAATATTTTTATAAGAAATTGAAGTATATCTTTTCTCCATATTTTCTTCTTCTTTTATTTTCTCCTTTTATTAAAGTATGGTTGTTTTTAATAAGAAAATCCTTTTTCTAGTGTGTGTGTATATATATATATCTAATAAATTAATATCTAATAAAGTTTGAACTTTTCAAGCAATCCTGAAGACAGCTAAAAATTAATTAAGGCAACTGATGGTTTTATATTTAAATCTGGTATAACATTGGGTGCATCATGGTGAGCTTGACTGAGTTCCATTTTGTGTGTCATAATTTGATTGAATCTGAATCTTGGTTTTAAATTGTAAGTGATAAAAAATCCTATGCAATTTGAAACCAGATATCTACACAACCTCCTCTGAAGCAACAGCAGAGAGACAAATACATCTGTTGAGCTTTATTCTGCAACCAGTTATGCACCTAAAGCTACTATCAAGACCAGCTGACAGCCTTAATCAGATGAAGTCTGCACAAGAAAGAATGTAAATATCTAATGAACAAAAACTAATTATCTAAAAACTTAGTATCTGAGAAATTATATCCCTAAGCTTTTCCACCTGGTTGTTTTCTCGGATAAATCTGCTGTTTAATTCAAGAGCAGGCGTGCTAGTTACACGTGTGTGACTGCCTCTTGCCCTCGAGGTGCACCATGCCCAGCTCCGCGGCATTCTGCCTTTCTGCCGCTACCTGACTGGTCGGGACAGGTTCCCTGGAGAGCCGATGTTGGAGCCAGCAGCAGCGCCATTCCTTGAAGTCACGAGTAAGACATACAGTGCTACTATAACAGATCATGTTCTTTTTGTCTTCAGCACCAGTCTAACAGTTTGGATAGTAATGCTGATTGACTGGAATTATCTTGTTTGTTTTTCTCAACTCTAAAAATCAGCCTTAAGTTTATCATTTTGTGTGCACATGAGCCACGGCACCTTCTGTGAATTTTTCTGTATTAACATTTGTTCTGAGGTAAACTATTGTACCAAACCTGTTGTTGTCAGAGTGCTCACAGCTTCGCCACGAGACAAAACACTGCAGTATTTCCTCTCCTGTAGTGATTTCTGAGTCTTTTTAACATGCCATCTCATCTCTAAAAATATTTCCAAATCTGTTACTGAATCAAACAAAAATGAAGTAACAACAATCCATCAAAGCCTTATTTGCCTTTGGATTTCAAGATGGCATAGGTAACTTTCTGGGAGCTTACCTCCAAAATGCTCCTATGTATAGTTTGGTGCTAGAGTGATTTTGAGAAGTTTAGTACATTTGAAGCAACACCTACATGGAGGCCATCTCTCTGCAGCTGATGAGAAGCAGACAGAGAGCTCTGGCCTGAACGCTCGCTGAGCTCCCCCAGCATTGCCGGTGGCGCTGTTGGCTTGAGACACCCTGCCGGGCCTGAGCATCGTGGCAGATGGATCCGGCCTGTGAGGACGCTCGGAAAGGTCAAGCCTGCTGGAGTGCTACGGCTTCCTTCAGTTTGGTTCACTACTGGGTGGAGCCGGCTGTCCGGCTGTGGAGCCAGGCAGTCCGAGAGACCTGCCATACAGTCGTTGTCCAACCTAGTGTTAAATAAAAAAAATCTCCTCTTCTCAAATGCACCCCCAATTAATTACAGCTTTGGGGAAAAAAATAGTGGAATGAAGGTGAGTAATAAAAACAATTCTCTCTCCTCTTCTCTCTCAAAATACACTTTTGAAGTTTAATTTCCTTTCCCAGCTGAACACTTTAGGGAATTTAAAAGTCTTTTTGATATAATATTCTAGTGAGAAAAGTTATCACCAAATAGTCTGTTCTTTTTAGTAGTAATACTGTTCATGCATCAGCACCTGCCCCTTCATCAATGGTAGCAGCTGTTTGAGTTGAAAGAAGGAATGAAACCTTGATAGTTTCATACTCCGTACTATTGTGCATTACACTAAAACAGCTTCTGTAAGTCTGACCTATCTCTTGGAGGAAGCTTATGGTTTTAGAAACTTTCTAAAGATCAGGATACTATATTTTTGTGAGAACTTTGAGCATCTTTTGCTTAGCAAAAGCAAAGCAGGCTCTTTTTATTATAAAGATTTCAGTGTGGAACTACTCTAAAATGAATGAACTGTTAAGTTTGGGTTTTGTTATACATGATATCATAGTGCTAGAGTCTGTTAATGAAGCAAAGGAAATGCTTATAGTAGACAAAGTAAATTTCTAGGTCATTCTGGAGTCAATTATCATTTTATATTCACAGTAAATGTGAAATCTGTTAAATAATAAAGACTACAAAGACTATAAAATTTAAAGAGAATTTTGTAGTTTTTTTAATTACTCTAATATTTTCAATGATAAGGATTCAAAAACTATGTCAAAATAAGGATTACTATAACATGATTATGGCATAAATATTTTAAGATGATGTAGTGAAGATAAATGGAATCGTGCTATGCAGCAATCTAGTTTTTGGATTTACTAAAGGAAAATATAGTGAATTGCAGCCAGCAGGGTATTCTATCACACTTTCCTTGAGTATGAGTGAGTGCACTGAAAAGAAATAAAAGTATCGCTGCTCTGCTCGGCAGAGAAAAACCCCACAGAAGATAGGTGCTGTTGACTTACTACAAATCTTTTTGTTCTGCTCCATAGCAGGATGCTAAATGCATCTCTGGATGTTAGCTTGCAGGGCAATGTAGAGATAAAACTTCTAAGACTGAGATCACTTCTGCGGTAGTGAATACTGCCAAATACCCAAGTCAAGGGGAATTAGCAGATTTCCTGTCCTAGAAATTACGGACTTGTTGCACTGGCGTTGTCTCGTGCTAGCTGGGGATTCAGGATTTTTGGCTACTGTAGAAATCTCCTACAGACAGAAGTCAACAATCAACTTTACGTTAATTTTATACAGGGGTAAAAACTAATCTACAGTTGTAACAATTATAAAATTATAATGTGATGAGCCCAAAGCTTTATCGGGGAAATGTAGTGTAGTATGGGATATGGGAAAAGGCAATACTTCATTTTCTCTTGGTTTTATTTTTCACTAATTTTATATTAGTCAGCATTGTAAATTAATAGCTACCTAATTCAGGGGTAAGTTATCTGTCAGAGCAACTACATTATAGCTAAGTCAACGCAAAATCAGCTTGTTCCTAAAAAGAAAGAAACATGTACTGGATTTTTTAGAAGTGCCTGAGGTACTTGATGATACAGAGGTGCAATTAAAATAACTTTTGAATAGATTTGTTACTTTGCCTTTTGTCCTAAAATGACAAGAATTCTTAATTATAAGAATTAAAATATTAAACATTTTCATATTTTATATATTAAAATATACATGCATACCTATAGTTGTAAATATATTAGAGGAAAACTCTAAATACTTACCACAATATGCTGAACACTAGATGAAGTTTTGGCTCGTCGGTTAGCCATAATGAAATAATGTAGTAGAGGGTTTCACTCTGAGCTCTCAGTCTCGTGGTGGGGACACAGCACATGCACTGTGTAGTGTAGATTTTTTTCTTGCATCCCATGTAAGATGAGTTACTCCCACAAATCCCGTAGCAGCAGTGCAGGTCAAAAATCATTACATCCACATACTTAATAGGTAGTGGTTAGTGCTACCAAAGTGCAATTAAATACTCCTTTGAATGGCTTTGCAGCTTCGGTTTTCCTCTTAAAAAATCAGAATGTTGTTCTCAAAGAACTGTAATATACACAGATTTTCCTGCATTTACATACTGCACAGCCCTGTAAAGATTATATCTCTACACACATGCTCAAATATGCATGTAATTTTGGAAAAAGAATGAAATCTGCAAAATGTTATTTGCACTTTGATACTATTAAAGGCAGCTCCGGCTTGGTGTGTGCTGAATCGTGCCGGAGGCTGTGATTTCAGCTGGTAAAGGGCTCTCAGCAGTGTCACTTCAAAGTGTTTCCCTGTTCCCCGCTTCCCGCCACTGCTTGTTCGCACCTCCCTGCGGCTGCCTGTCAGCTGTGCTGCCGTTAGCGTCTACAGGGCTCTTCTGCGAACTTAAATGTGAGCAAAAAGACAATTTTTGTTCTCCGAACGTATTTTTTTTAACGAAATGAAGTGAACAAGGTGGCTTATTTTTGTTGCTGGTGTCCCAGTGAGTGAGAATATTTTTGTCATTTTTAGGCCTTTCCCCACTGGTGCCAGTGCCGCGTACCGCAGCACGGTCACAAATATCCCCAACAGGGCAAAGCTTTCCTACCGTGGGGATCACGACATTTACGCAGTCTGTTTATAAAAGTAACCCAGACGCTTTTGCACCGCTGAGTTCCTTGGGCAGTCAGGCTTCCAAGCTAAGGAAGTTTTTAGACACTGAGAGAGATGAGGGGAGCGTGGCGCAGCTGGCAGCTCGCAGCAGGGGGTGGCCGCCAGCACCCGCCGCGGCAGCTCTGCATGACGCGGGGCCCCGGGCCGCCGTCCCTCACACCCTGCACCCGCCAGGCCTCAGCCTCTGGGTTGGCCGTCCCCAGGCTGCGAAGGGCTCGGCCGGGCGCGGGACGGAGCCGGGCCAGAGTCAGGAGGGAAGCAGAAAATGCTGAGGAGAACACCTGAGTGAGCGTAGCTGAGAAGGCCAGTAAAGTTTCCAGTACTCACTTTTAATTCTATGCATTTAAAAACTGGCCAATTTTTAAATCTAAATGTTGTGTAGTAGCTACATTTTAGGTGTGTGTAAAGAGTATTTTATAACGTTGTTTTAACAATTAACATGGGGTCGTCTAGCTGCCGTTAGCTGTGGTTCTGAACAATCCTGCTAGCATGTGACAGCTAGATTTCACTGATATAGCCAATGTGAAAGCACAGGAAAAGTATGAATTTGGCTGGCAAACCAGATGGTTTTCAAACTGATTACCCTAGTATGAATAAAAAGGATAGCTGAAGTGATTTTTCTTTGTTAGGGTACGAATATCATTCCTTTTCTGCTGCTTTTCCATGTTAACTTTGATAGTTATCATTGAGAAAAGTCAATTATTTTTCTTCTTACTCTATTAAAAAATGAAGCAATTGCTTAAGCAAAATATTATTTTGAAAAATAAAGCCTGAGGAATTGACTGTGATTGCAGAATGGTAAAAAAATATATATATATGTAATCTATTGGAAAAATGGTAAGTATGGATTGTTTCTGCTGGATGGAGCAAGCCAATCTTGTTAAAGCAATCTAAGTACATATATAAAAAGGGCAAATAATTGTTAAAATGCTGCAAAGAGGAACTGCACTTGCACATTGTCCATCACTGGCAAAATGTAATTTTTATGCTTAATCTAGGTTCTCTTTCTCTCTTTCTTGAAATTATATAGTATTCCTTGGAAGCTTTATTGATTAAGGAATTCTATTTAGTGTTGCAAAACCGTCTGAGCTTTTTTGTATGAGTAGCTGTTGTAAAGGATAGTTGAAACAGTGTGGTACAGAGGTTATAGACGGTCGGGATTAGAACCAGCGGCCCTAGTGTAAAGAGCAGCCATGAGAACTGTTACCAAGATAATATAGGCATATGTTATAATTTCATCACAGGAAATGGGATATTAGTCTCCTGTCAAAGTCTCAATTTTAGTCCAATGGTACCTTTATAGATTTTCCTTCACTTTCTGTATTTGCTCTCTTACTTATCTAGTGCTACGGTAGGGCAATGAACAAAATAAATAATAGTAATCAGTATGGTAAAAAATTGTTCTATGAGCAGCAAAGAATTAAAACTGCTTTGATGACAATGATTTTTTTTTTGACAAAGGTTTTGTCCTACTGCTGTATGTGTCATGCAACAAACCCTGTTCTCCTTGCCCCCTCTCTCATGACGTTAAAATGCCCCATCGTTCTTCCCTTCTCCTCTCAGCCCTCCTCTTTAGCTCCTCCAGGTTCTTTCATGTCCCATTTCCTTCTTTGAAGTTGCAACTTGCCGTCATGCTCTCAGCATCCCACACTGCGTCATCCACCACACCTCCCTGCGTTCCTACTGGTTTGGGTTGGTGAAGGAAAGGTGTGTTGTGGCTGGGGGAAGCGGTGAGTGTGCTGAGTGAGTGCCAGCTGCCTCTGCGCCGAGTAAAGGCAGAGCCCTCCTGCTTTCCCATGGCGGGATCTCCCCCGTCTAGTCTCGTCCGGTCTCGTCTGGTCTCGTCTTGTCTCATCTCATCTCATCTCACAGGAGAAGGCAGCTTTTATGACACTGGTGTCAATTTTGTGTCTTTGAGATAGCCATCCTTCTGTTAATTAGGACTGAAAATGAACAACTGGCTTAGAAAGTATGGGGGACAAATGGAAAAACTGACATTATTTCAAATGCATCATTTATTTAGACTAAAAATAATAATAAAAGGCCTGATTTTAACACATCATCATGCTGCATGGTCAGTATGTAGCGTGTCAAAGCATTGCCTAAGTATTGCAATGAATTTTAATGATCTCTTTTGCCAAAAGAAGGTATATTTTTAAACGATACAATGTTATTAAATTATAGGGGAGTTGTCATTAAGAAAAATAAATGCCATTTAATATATAGTAAGTTTTAGAACTGGCTTACTCTCCTTGAATGTGGAAGAGTTCAGTTAAATTTCTTGGACACTCTGATCTAGAACATGGGTTTCCAGACACATTGTTGATTAAATTGGTTGAAAAGTGCATGGTTGCAATTAAGTCATCATATTCAAATAACTTTTTGTTTTCAGCATATGAAGTATGTTAAGATTGACAATCGAGTTGAAAATGAACGGACGTAATTTTGAAGTGAGTCATGCAAAGACTTAATCAATTAGATAACTTTGTATTACCTGCAAATAGCCCTAAATGAGTTACAGTTTTATGAGTTATGAGTTTTACAATTGAATAAAAAACAGCCTACATGCATCAACCTTGCCTGGCATTATTTGGCACATCAGTCTACTGTTTTGAATGCAAAGTCAAGCAATCTCTGCACAAATTGGTGCAATCAGACCTGAGTATACGCAGTTTGTAAGTGGTGCCAGTAAAAGGTAATTGTCCTACTTAGGCCACCTTCACGGAACAACTCATTAGATGGGGGTTGTGTTATCTGCACACGCTACTAAATATGACAGTGCACATCACTCTTCGTATACCATGCTAATATTTATAATAAAAATGTATCTATGAATTAGAAATATAGATTTTCTGGCAATTTGCCTAATTGCCCAGTATAAAATACAAGTTTTTAAAATCTAGCATATTTGCCAAATGTTAATTATTAAAAAATGGAAATCTGACTGTCTTTGGATTAACTAAGCCGCTTAAATGAGTGATTTGGTTGCTCTTGAAACAGTGTCCTTTAAATAAATAATGATTTGGAAGTATTCAATAAATAATGGCTTTTTATTGAAAAGTATGATTAGTCTCCATCAACATTTAAATATTAGAATTTGCAGTTAGTCATTCTTGCTATTCACTTAGCTGAATCTTAAAGCAAGATTTTCCATTGTGAATATCTAATGTATATATTTATTGATATTTCAATAGCACTTGGCACCAAAGAACAAAAGCTTATTGCTGCATGCCCTCCATGTATCTTCCACAGATCCATGTTTTGCTATCTTTTTGGAATTAAGTTATTAGCAAATTTCAAATTTGAGAGAAACAGAAAAGAAAATCAGACCTTGATAACAATCATACCTTGAGAATTTATGAAAGGACAAAGAGAAGCTTGACAGTGAGGACTCAACAATAGGCAGATATTAAAAGAAATTAAGATATCCTTCCTGACACAGAAAGGTATCTGACGTGTGAAATAGATTATCAGACATTATGACTAAATCTGTCAGACATTGATGATGGAGTTAAGATACTGTCCATCTGAAAGTGGAAACACTACATGATAAAAAACCTAGATAGCTACAAGTTTAAATTTCTATTTCAGACTTATGCTGAATCTCTCTAAATGGTATTCAGTGTTTAGATTTGTCTTAATGTGCAGTACTTTGCCCTTCTAAATTCTAATGTCTGCTTTTCTAAGGAATGCAAACTTTTCTTCTGTCTTTAAAATACTGTCTACTCTATTTGACAATGCAAAAAATTAATAAACTACTCTCTTTATCTATATACCTGTGTAAAGACATAACAGCTGTTACTATAATATAGACTGGTCTTCAGTTCAGAAATGCTATTGTATTGCCAAAAATGGGGAAGAATCCTGCAAAGTGAGAGTGCACTATAGTTGCACTGAAAATATAGTGCATATAGTTGCACTATAATTAGGAATGTTTTTTTGGTTTCTGCATAGCAGATAACTGTGATTTCACTGGAGTCACTGATGTACTGTATTTGAAGATTTGGCCCTATATAAGTTTAATTATGGCACTAAGATAATGACAATTAAAATATTATGGCATATTCATATAATGTCACATATTAAAGAGATTTAAAAATGACAATAACTTTTTTAAAAGACTGTGTTGTTTCATGCAGTCAATATAAATTTGCTAATGATATTTTTTATGTTTTCATGCTATATATTTTTAATGATTGGATCCCTGAAGTGAAAGTTAAATTCCAGTGTTGATCTTGTGATAAAATACTTAATGGTATCTCTTTCATTTCAGTTACATTGCAAGAGATGCTCTGAATGTAACAACCGTAGCATTGTCTCAGTGCCAATTTTTGCTGTGTAGTAGCTTCTTGACCATAGTTGTATGCTGTTCATATTTGCATGTGCTCTCATGAAAGTGAATTTAGAACTACCCAATATATAATCCAGATAATTCCAAAGGTCCACTAAATTTCTCATATAAGAAGGAAAAAAATATATATGTGCTTTGAACTATTATATTTAACAACATAAAAAAATTTTAGACTGGGAAATCTGCAATGATCAAGCAGTACACTCAGATGAGAAGTAGAATTTTCCTCATATATTCTCACAAAATTCTGTCCTTTTAATCCATTTCCCTTTCTCTGCAATTATTTTTAAACCTGGTTAGTGCAAAGATTTTCTATTCCAACCACTTAAACCTCCACCATTAATGGAGAAAGCTCAGGCAGGGTTCTTTTTTCATTATACATTCCTTTAAAAAAATGATAAATTGCTTTTTTCTTCCCAAGTCAAAGTGTGTCAGTTACAAATTCATGGTCTCTTTCTAGGTTGAAAGGCTTGTTCTTCATGACAGGTGTCAGGATCACTGCTGATTCAAATTAATATTAAAGGACAATAAATGAATGGCAGAGGAAATCTTCAAAATCTTCGCAGTCTAAGACACTCAGCTTTGGACCTTTAATGCCTATAAAAAAATGAATTGCTTCTAGGCAGATTATTGCAGGATTCAGAGCATTGATATGTGAAGAGCACAACAAGATACAGCTGACAGGCTCTTAGAATATAGACCAAAATATTCTAGATGCCATCTGGACATATAAATAGCTTCCATGCAAGAGTGGTACTTAGGGAGTTTGATGTAAGAATCAAAATTTTAGTCATTATTACTCAGTTATTACTTATGACTCTTAATTCATAGCTAAATTATTTTACAAATACATATCTCTAAATACTACTGTTTGAAAATACAACTTTTAGTAAGTGTTTCTCCACTGTGTGTATTATAATAAAAAAACATGGATGCATACTTAGGACTGAAATTAAGCAGAGAAAACTGTGCTAATTAGCTAGGGAAATCTAGCCTTTTGAGAATGTTTCTATTGCCCAAATAATTTCTAGCATTATTTTTAATGTTTAAAATTTCTTTTTCACTTTTTTTTTTTTTTTTGCTGAATGGTTTCCTTTACTGTGCTGAGATAATTTTAAAAGACATCTTTTGTGGTTTTGTGAGCCCACACCGATCTCAGAAGTGGAGTGATAGCCAAACCTTACCTTCAATATTAAGACACTGGATCAACTGAGGGTCTACCCCAACACTTCTGAATACTTTTGTTCTGCAATTACTCTGTGCATTGTTTGGAGAAATAGTTTTGAGAATGCATTGGTAAGAAATAACAAGTAATTAATGACCAACATGAGTGTGCACAGAAGAAAAAGGCTTTAAATGTTTGGAAATTAGTTGGGCCGCATCTATATGGAGAACAAAACAAAATACAGGATACTCCTTTCCCACCCTACACTCCCAAACAGACTTGGCTTTGTGGGGCATTTGAATCCCAGATGTAGTCTGCTGAATGAGCAGGCAGCTGCCCATATGGCTAGAAACTACCATATACATGTAGAAGGTTTAAACTGTTGCGTGGTTATGAATATATCATAGCATAAGAAAAAAAAGTCTAAGGGTGCTTTTAATTCAAGTATGAGGAGCACTAGAGTGTTCCTGTTTCAGTCCCATGAATTCTGTATTAAGAGGTAGCATCATAAACCTGTTTCTTTTCACTGTAGATTCAAATATTTTGTTGGCCACAAAAAAGTTTCTCCCTTTTCTAGGTAGGTTTGCCAGAACAAAAAAAGAGTTTCCTGTATACAGTACCTATACAGGCATACCTCGGAGATATTGCGGGTTCGGTTCCAGACCACCACAATAAAATGAATATTGCAATAAAGTGAGTCACACAAATTTTTTGGTTTCCCAGTGCATATAAAAGTTATGTTTACACTATACTGTAGTCTATTAAATGTGCAATAGCATTATGTCAAAAAAAACAATGTACATACCTTAATTAAAAAATAGTTTATTGCTAAAAATGCTAACCATCATCTCAGCCTTCAGCGAGTCGTAATCTTTTTGCTGATGGAGGGTCTTGCCTCGATGTTGTTGGCTGCTGACCGATCAGGGTGGTGATTGCTGAAGGCTGGGGTGGCTGTGGCAATTTCTTAAAATAAGACAGCAATGAAGTTTGCCTCATAGATTGACTCTTTCTTTCACGAAGGATTTCTGTGCAGCATACCATGCTGTTGATAGCATTTTACCCACAAGAGAACTTCTTTCAAAATTGGAGTCAACCCTCTCAAACCCTGCCGCTGCTTTATCAACTAAGAGTATGTAATATTCTAAATCCTCTGCTGTCATTTCAACAATGTTCACAGCATCTTCATGAGGAGTAGAGTCCATCTCAAGAAACCACTTTCTTTGCTCATCCATGAGAAGCAACTCCTCATCCGTTACAGTTTAATCATAAGATTGCAGCAATTCAGTCACATCTTCAGGCTCCACTTCTAATTCTAGTTCTCTTGCTGTTTCCACCACATCTGCAGTTACTTCCTCCACTGAAATCTTGAACCCCTCAGTCATCCATGAGAGTTGGAATCAACTTCTTCCAAACTCCTGTTAATGCTGATATTTTGACCTCCTCCCATGAATCACGAATGTTCTTAATGACATCTAGAATGGTGAATCCTTTCCAGAAGGTTTTCAATTTACTTTGCCCGGATCCATCAGAGGAATCACTATCTATGGCAGCTATAGCCTTACAAAATGTATTTATTAAATAGTAAGACTTGAAAGTCGAAATTACTCCTTGATCCATGGGCTGTAGAATGGATGTTGTGTTAACAGGCATGAAAACAGCATTAATCTCATTGTACATCTCCGTCAGAGCTCTTGGGTGACCAGGTGCATTGTCAATGAGCAGTAATATTTTGAAAGGAATCTTTTTTTCTGAGCAGTAGGTCTCAACAGTGGACTTACAATATTCAGTAAACCATGTTGTAAACAGATGTGCTGTCATCCAGGCTTTGCTGTTTCATTTATAGAGCACAGGCAGAGTAGATTTAGCTTAATTCTGAAGGATGCTAGGATTTTCAGAATGGTAAATGAGCAGTGGCTTCAACTTAAAGTCACCAGCTGCGTTAGCCCCTAACAAGAGAGTCAGCCTGTCCTTTGAAGCTTTGAAGCCAGGCATTGACTTCTCCTCTCTAGCTATGAAAGTCCTAGATGGCATCTTCCAATATAAGACTGTTTCGTCTACATTGAACATCTGTTGTTTAGTGTAGCCACCTTCCTCAATTCTCTTAGCTAGATCTTCTGGATAACTTGCTGCAGCTTCTACATCAGCACTTGCTGCTTCACTTTGCACTTTTATCTTAGGGAGACAGCTTCTTTCCTTAAACCTCATGAACCAACCTCTGCTAGCTTCAAACTTTTCTCCTGCAGCTTCCTCACCTCTCTCAGCCTTTGTAGAATTGAAGAGAGTTCAGGCCTTGCTCTGGATGAGGCTTTGGCTTAAGGGAATGTTGTGGCTGGTTTGCTCTTCCATCCAGGCTACTAAAACTTTCTCCATATCAACACTAAGGCTGTTTTGCTTTCTCATCATTTGTGTGTTCACTGGAGTAGCGCTTTTCATTTCCTTCAAGAACTTTCCCTTTGCATTCACAGCTTGGCTAACTGATGCAAGAGGCTGAGCTTTCGGCCTGTCTCAGCTTTTGACATGCCTTCCTCACTAAGCTTCATCATTTTTAGCTTTTGATTTCAAGTGAGAGACGTGCGACTCTTCCTTTCCCTCAAACACTTAGAGGCCATTGTAGGATTATAATTGCCCTAATTTCAATATTGTTGTGTCTCAGGGAATAGGGAGGCCTGAGGAGAGGGAGAGAGATGGGGGAACGGCTGGTTGGTGGAGCAGTCAGAACACACAACATTTATTGATTAAGTTTGCCGTCTTGTATGGGCGCTGTTCGTGGCACCCCAAAGCAATTACAATAGTAACATCAAAGATACTGATCGCAGATCACCATAACAGATAAAATAATAATGAAAAAGTTTGAAATATTGCGAGAATTACCAAAATGTGACACAGAGACACGAAGTGAGCACATGCCATTGGAAAAATGGCGCTGATAGACTTGCTTGATGCAGGGTTGCCACAAACCTTCAATTTGTAGAAAATGCAGTATCTGCGAAGCTCAATGAAGCAAAGCGCAATAAATTGAGGTATGCCTGTATATGATATGTCAAACACTGAGGAAGCTGCACAGAGTTTTTTTCTTAAATAAGTTGTAATTCTTTGAATGCTTGACATAGTATCAGTACAGCTTCAATTATCCAAACCTTTTCCTATTTGAAATAAGGTAATTACCATACACTGAAAAGTCCATCTATTATCTTTAATTTATTCCATATCTCTTGTGATTTTCACATAACTGAAGATGTACTATATTAATAAACTTTCCTACAAAATTAATGTAGTACCTTTTGTGCAGTCCTGTAGGCTTAAAATTCCATCTTGACCTGCACTAGGATTCTCTGCTATTTAGTCTCAGCTCCTCTGGGAGCTGAGTTTCTGTGAAGGAAATGTTTCCTTCGTGTAAGACGACTAGTACATTATTGCTCCAATAATGTAATAAATAAACAGGTTGAATCAGGCTATATATATATGCAGACTGTAAATGTGGCAGTAAATGACTCTCCATAATAACTGAATGATAACACAGAAGAAAGTGCGAATTATTGACAGTTATTGTCCATTTTGAATTGTAGAGCTTTTGTTTATATTTTCTGATTTTTTTTTTTTTCCACAGCACATTTCTAAAGGCAGAGACTGTTCACCATTTGGGCATATGTGTGTGTGCGTGCATGCATGCATGCTTGAAATGCAAAAGCAAGTTTCTTAAGGTTCCCAGTTTTCTCCATGGGAAATCATACAGAGAAACATAGGAGCAAATTGAGCACTATATGCATAAGAAGTCTGATGCATTCAGGGCATGTATTGCAAAGCAGAAGTTTGCATGCTCTGCCTGAAGCAGTCTGGGGGTGTTGGACTCACTGCACATGCGTAGTTTATTCGATCAAAACATTCATTTCTTTAGGACTTCCATACATCTCATCTTCTGCCTGACATCTGAAACTTCTAGACATGTGTATGACCAAATTCTGCTTTTTTATTCTTCCCAGGCAGATTTTTCCAAGTGCGAAAGAGAGATATGTCCCTGGAAGTTCTGATTTATGGTGGCTTTAAGACATGCTCAAATACTCCCTCTTCAGCAATTTCTTTTTTTTACAAGTTTATAACAAGGAGAGGTATTATGGAGATAAATCCTCATTCTGACCATAGAGTTTGGAGACTATCAGTCTAGACTGTTGTTGGTATTATTCATGTAATGTCCATAACTGCAGACTGAGCTTTCAGTTTAGTTTAGACAACAAAGGTAATATACTGTATTATATAATGTTGGTTCTATTTTTTTTGTGCTCTTATCTAAATGCCTACAACTAAGACACCTTAAAAATTAACATATATTGTAATATATTTCCTCCTATTTCCTCTCAGAAAAAACAAGTGCATTCAGGTATTATGTGCAGAAAACAGTTGGAAGTATACTAAGGAAGTGAACATGATAACTCATACAAAATCATGTATAATGATAGTAAATCAGAACAGCGTTTCATAATCATCTGTATTATATTTTAAGAGTGTCATGGTCAACAGACGGAAGTATGTCACAAGTTATCTGAGTTACTGCAGCGATAACGGGGTTAAATTTTGTGGCCTGGCATGTAGGTCTTAAAATATTTCCTAGAACTGTTTTTATGTAGTACCTTAATTCACAGGCAGCTATGCATACTGTAGTGCTGGTATTCTATATATAGTGATAATGATGTTCTAATAGTTATATTCTCATCTTTAGTTTTGTTTAACATTGAACGTAGGTGTGGCAGAAGACTGAAGATCTCTGCCCAAGGTAAAGTTGGAAGGACAAAGAGGTACCAACCGCTCTGTTCCACTTTGGTATGAACTCTTTCATAATGGCCCGCAAGAGACCTCAGCTCTTTCAGGAGCTGTCTTTGGTGTGTCTATGTATTTAGAGTCAGTTCTGATCCTGTCTTTACCTAGCTGGCACCACATGCATCACCCATTCTCCTTGCTGGTGCCGCGTGTAGCCCAAACCAAAGCCGTACACATTGCTGCAGGAATAGTCGATACCTGCCTGGAAGTCTAGAGGATTTCTGCAGCTGCGTAAGCTGCCTTCATGCCTGAGGCATGTAGCATTTTCCAGAACTGGCAGGTGACCTAAAGGCCGACCCTGTAGGGTTCGTGGAGCTTGTTCCCTGTACACACATTCAAGCATTTTCCTTCACTTACCCATTTCACCAGACCTGCTGATTTCATTATACCAATAAAGAAATTAGTTTAGGCCCTGTGTGCTACAGCAAAGCCATGAAAACAGTGCAGGGAGCAGAAGTAAAGACTTGTATTTAATCATTTACTGTAGTTCACTCCCAGTATTAGACTTAATTGTTCTTTGATTCTTTAATGTGCAGATGATTTAAAAAGATGGCTATACATCTTTTAAAAATATGGCTATACAAAACATATTTATGAGGATAGTTGTTATAGAGTCTTAAAATTAGTTCATCCTTTTTATGAGTTACTGGCTTTTTTATGGTCCCATTCACCCTTTTTTGCTGTGAATTGTTAATTATTACCTCAGTGTCACTAGGAAAAGCTTCTATTAATGTAATTGTCTGAGTATGGGTTATAGAGATTTACTTTGGCTGAAGTCCTATGATACTTTACTGATATAAAATTCAATATTATAAAATAGCATAGCAAAATTTTGGTTGAGTGATTTTTTAGAATCAAGAAATGTATACATGACAGCAGCTACAAATATGTTTGAGTGCTTACATACCGTATCCATCATTTATACTGAAATTCCCTTACATACACAGAACATTGTTTTCTCAGTTCTTGTTATGGGTACAGAACTGCTCTTGCTTACAGAGAATAAATTAATGGACATCTTTGTTTTGATTAAAGCACAGCTCTTCTTTTGGCATACATTTTCCTTTATTTTAACAACAAAATACTACGATAGTAACTTGAAACAGTGTTTTAAATATCAGTGTTAGGCACCTTCCCATTCAGAGGTCCATAGTTAGCATGTTTGTAGATCTTTGTTAACTCACATTATATGGACTTAAGTCAATATCTAGTAAGTAAAGGGAAAGGTCCGTGTTTGCTGACATACTCTATAACTTATCCATGGCTATTCCCATACGCTTTTTATTAGCTTCATTTTGCAGTGAGGCCTGTTAGATATTATTAAACAGAATATTAGATTGGTGCATAAATTTTTGTGGTTTTTTTTTTTCCAAAAAGTAAATTAAGTCAATATTCAAGAATTTATGCACAGTAAACATGTAATTGTTCTGTTTATTTTTTCCTTATATATTTTTAATGGCATAACTCTTGAATTGGTTCTGATTGATAAGTCCCTTTTAATTGTTGGCTGTTATTTCTATATATGAAAATTAGGAGCGTGGTAACTCCTCGATATAATAAGTACAATGAATTAATCATGATGAGGAGACAAATCATTTGAAATACAGTTCCCATATGTGCTTCTCAAACATATCTGTTTAGTGAGACAAAACAAAATAAGAAAATAGGATAAAATACAATGCAATACAGTAAAATCTCCCTGAAGGAAGTGCTTTGTTTCCCCAGAAGTTCAACATAAATATATACACAACTAATCCCAAACATTAAGAAATAAACAAAAATAAAATTTATTCCTGTCACTCACTGTCGTAACTCTACTTTATTGGGAACATCAACTTTTTAGCACCTTCTTTTATTTCATAACTGTTTCACCAGATATCCATAAATATTAGTGGTAGGAAAAATAATATTCTTGGCAAGCATTTTAGATAAGAAAAAAAGATAAGGTTGGACTGTGTTTTGTTCTGGGCACAGTAAAGACTGTACTTATGAACTAAGAGGTACTGTTGTGTTGGCTATCTTCTCATTCTTCTGTTTTGGTAGATCTGTGTTAAGTTCTTGTTAAATAGAGAGTACTTCTAGGTATTCTTCTGGAAGTACAAGGTGTAATGTGTATTTAGCACACGTAAAGGAAACAATTGTTTGGTCCAGAAGGGCTTCCAAAGTACATTGTAGGCATATCTGTTTATCATAGCTCCTGGTACAAAAATAAAGTATTTTCTCATCCTTACGTATTAATTACACCCTATTAAATGAGCTTGAGATCTCGGCTGTAAGAGATCAGAAAGCAGAAAATTTTATGAGCTACTTTGTTTCTGAAGTAAACCTGTATTCTGGGACAGGATGGTAAATATGTCACTGGGAAGCTTGTACAGCTCCTGTCCGTAATTTCAGATAAATGAAGAGATGTTTGGTCTCCACAGCTTTCTTTTGGGGTCCTTTTCTGAGCACTACGTTTATGTTAAATTTTGAGGAGAACCTAACATTCATTCCCTTCCTGCACTGGACAGACTCTACATTCAAAATGACTCTGAAATTTTTACTGAAGGGTTGTCCTTACATTTCATTACATATGCAAATTGAGTAATTACTTGGTGGTATGCAATTGCATGCACATTTTTGTATGGGTAATTCAGAAAATTGTGCCTCAGGTGTTAAATGTTAAACTTCTTCCACACGTGCCACTTAATTATTTATTTTAGTGCCATTTTATCACATATAAATCTATGTATGCCTTCACACGACCAAAAATTACATCAGTTGAAAATCTGACAGTATGTTAGATGATAATTGTAATTTCCCATAGGAGAGAAGAATAGCTCTTTTTATTTTTATTTTTCATCCACAGTTTGTTTTGTAATAGTTATAAGCTCTTGTTTTTTAGAATAGTTGCAATAAAAAGCTTTGAGATTGATTAAATGCCTTAGGTTCCTCTTGGTCATTAATCAAACTTGGCAGTCATTTATTGCTTTGAAAAGTGGAAAGCAGTAGAGATAATCCTTTAAATATAATAAATCTCTTCAATATAATAAAATATATATACTAGCATAGTGATATAAAAGTTGTATCTTCTAGTAATGATGTAGTAATAATGCATTGCTAGTAACTGATGTTCCTAGTTTCTAAATTTTTGGTAAGCATAGATTATTTATAATTTATGTGTGAACAGTTGTCGCTCAGAAAAGATCTATCTTTTTAATTCTAGATAGTAAAATAAATTTTAAAAATAGCCAAAATGTAAAAAGGAAAAAGGATCTGTCAGTATGTGTTTTCCTTCGCCACACTCCCTGCTCAGTGCTTTTCTTCTGCATCTGCATTGAAACAGTCTCTTTTTATCACTGCAAATCTTATGACGTCTCACTCACCAATTTCAGAAAACAGCCCGCTTTTACGATGCTGCGGGGCCTTTGGGACTGGCCATTGTCATTCCCTTTCTGAGTGCAGGCTCGCAGCACAACAGCCCTTAGTAGCTGACTGGATTTTGATTCTTTGGCAAGGGCTGTGATTTATAGTCCAACAATCAAAAGATGCCAACGAACACTGAACAATGAAGATGAAATAATGAATAAAGCATTGTAATTCAGTAAAATGCATACTGTTTTGCATTAGATTATATTACATAATCGTAAAATGCTCCAAAATATTTAGAAATATGTCTGAGACTGCACAACAAACAAATTTAAATAAAAAGTATCCCCCAAAGTATCCTCATTACAACATAAAAGTAGAACACTTTCGAGGCTCCTCAGATATTTGTCTGGGGATCTTGGCTTCCTGATATAAACTCCCCTGAACTTCTTCGGTTTCTTTTTGATTGCAGCCAGCAAAAGATCTTTCTGGAAGATGTACTGGACTTTATTTTGCTAGTGCTTTGGATTTTTTCTAGGACACTTGCTTACCCTAAATATTTTTCCTTTCTAGTCTCCCCCTGTTCACTGATAGTCCCAATTAGTCAGTTTTCAATCAGTGCTGAGCTTTCAGTCTCGGGTTTTAGCGATGGCTTTCTTTGAAGCCTGAATTGTTACATCTGAGACTCAGGCTCACTGTTGCCTGCTCATGAAAGCTATACAAATTGCTTAATGAGGTTTTTTTTTTTGACTGCATTTTATTTGGTATCTGAAGGGACCAATTTCTTGCCTAAGACATTGCTAGAAAAGCTGAGGCCTTGGTGTTGGAGATTGGACTCAGAGCAGAGACATCACGCTACCACGCTTTCTCATGGAGTCAGAAAAACAAAGGCGTCAGAATGAGGGGTAATTCATACTGCTATAACGCAGAAGTCATCCACAAGGACAATCTAACCTGCTTCTGAATGCCAAAATTACACTTTATTTCCAAATTCAAGACTCTAGTATATTTAGAGTTTGGTGGTTGGAGTCTGAGCTCCAGCTCTCTGGGAAGACATAACCGATGCCAAAGCCTGGAGACCTGACATGGTACCTCAGGCCATGTGTGTTTAAGTAGTAGCAAGGACTCCAGTTTTGAATAGAAGTGTTTTCCTAGTCATGGCATATGCTCTTAAAAGTCAGTTTTGGAAACCACAATGATGTCAGCAAATGCTCTACAAGGACCTCGTCTTACTTTATAAATACAGTTCTTCAGAATTCATTCCTGGAGTTCTGCTGATTTTGTTTATTTTTGGCCTACTTATCTTGACATGCACTTCAATTAATAACTTTTTTTTCATCTTCCTACTCTAAGTAGCACCTAAACATACAAAATTTACCCACTTCCCAAATATCCTTTTATGTAGGGACATAGGAGATCTCTGAGAACAAAGAGCACTTTGCTATTGGATTTTATTATTGACATGTACATTCCCTTTTTCTGATTAGGGAAATTGTTGTTCTCATAATATTCCTCGAGAGCCTGCAACAGGGATACTGTGCTCTCTAATACCTGTACTTAATCACTGAAGAAGATCTGATCCCTGAAAGTGCAAGTAAAGAAAATGTAACAAGAAGGAGGATGCAGTGATCCAATCTATGTAAATTTAGTCAAAAAGTTCACAGAGCTAATTGCTTGAAATGCTTAGCAATACCGACAGTGTAACAACCAAAGAGACTTTTCTTCTGCTTCTCGGCGGAAGAAACGCTGCTTGGCTGTCACTTGTTAATGCTGGAACAGCTCTTGCTGTGTAGATGGGCTGGTCGCAGGATAAAGTGAATAGCACGAACACAAATTCAGCATGCTCAAAAACTGAAAGGAAGCACAAGAGCTGTGTCTGAAGGGAGAAATGCACAACCCCAAAGAGGCAAAAATGCAAACAATTTACTCATTTTAATATACTTAGGTTGTTCTTAGAAAACATATTATGACTTAAAATATTCAGACTGAAGAATCAAAATAAAAAAAGTAAACAATATTCTTCTTATCTAGTTGCATATTATGTAAATATTACAAACTGAGTATTAACAAGCTATCTGGTTTATATGATTACCCTTTGTTCTGCAGAAATTCTGCATTTAGAGTTAATCAGATTAACAGTGACTTGTTTCACTGGAACTTGTAACCCTGCTTGTGATTCCTCACCTCTAACTGACAGTACTAGAAACAAAATTATAGTTTTGGAGACAAGTGATATGCAATTTGTCTTAAACTCCAGGTTAAGGTCGTTCATTCTAGATACTGTGTAAAATGCTTAATGTCATATTTAGAAAGATAATCTGAACAATAAGAGGGATTAACTCTCTATTTAACTGCCTCTTTCCATCAAATAAGTGGTTCCTTAAGAACTTCTGCTTATGTCCATAAGTCTAGAGGCAAGAAAAGGTCTATACCTCTCAGCTTGTTTCTCATTGACTTGTGATTTTGTTTTGTCATCTTGCTGCCTCCTCAACTGTAGATTGTGAATACCTTGCTGATGCCACTTCCCAGAGCAAGGATGATCTGCTGCCGCTGCTGTGGTGTCCGTTCAGCACCTTTGATGAGCAGAGTGCCTCCCACCGGAAGAATGCTCCATTTCCATGTGTCTGCAATCACGTAGCTCCCCCTTTACTACATGCCACTCACAGTGCTTTGTGTAATAGTTCATTTTCTTTTCATATTATGTGTAATTTTATGCTGACCTTTAAGGACTGTAACAATCTTGCTTATTTATGGTAGCAGACAAACTACTGGAGTTGAACATTCAAGATGTGCAACAATTTCAGTGCTGATATATTCCTGTTTATACAGAGATAATTTTGCAATTTTAACATAAAACTTTATTTAAATATTTATAACATTACTAGCAAAATTAAAATATGAGTATATAATAATTAGAATGGAAGAAATCATAGCTGTGTGGCATGGATAAACTTATCTGTATTTAAATAAGCTTGAAGAGCAGGATGTATTAAAGCAATATTTTATGTCTTTGCAACTATATATTGGCAATGGTAAAAAATATGGATAGAATTTTAAATGTTGCAGCTTTGTTTCACATATGGCAGTCTGGACTCTCCAGTATAAGCTGACTGATTTAATTTAAGACAAATATCAACTTCAGTAGGAACAATAACAAGCTTTTTGTTTTCTGAAGATATTGTGTTCAAGTTTCCTTTATTTTGTGTAATTATATCAGCATTTTTGTCAGATTTCAGAACGCACAGGCCTCTTAAAAGATCTGTCAAATTTTGAAGATGATACATATTCCCCCTCCTTCCCTAAAACTGGAGAATTCTGCTCAGTATGAAAGTCAGATGTGGTCCAAGGAGATGAAGGGGTTCAACCGCTAGGATGGCATTGCTTCATCCTCCTGCAAAGGTGCAGAGTGTTGTGTGGATCTGAGATCTATTCAGCAGCAGCAGACAGTTGGTGGGATAGCACAAACTGGGCTTCTTTCATGAAACCGAGAACCGTGTCTTTACAGTTTCTGGTTTCTGACTTCCAAGTGTGTAGGCAGTCCCACAGCCTGCCCAGCTTAGCCGGGGAGAAAGCTACCTGGGTTCTGTGGAGGGCTTCCTCCTGAGATTTCTTTTTCCTCTAAGTTTTAACATGGGAGTAAGCAATCCTTTTTACGTGGCAAATTTTCGTAATTCATTTTTTATTCATTATTTCAATCTCAAATACATTATTTCCTTCAGAACTTTGGGGGTGGAGGGGGAAGAGATTTTAGAGGATACCATTGACTGGAAGTGTCCTTAGTATTTTGAAACTGAAGGTATAGAAAAAATATTGGTTCCAAGTCCAGAAAAACGTAAGGGAAACCGTAAAAGTTATTTGTCTCAGAAATTAAAGTCATCATGTTGAATGGATAATATTTATAGTATCTCTCTAGTTTTATTTCATAGCTTCAGTGTAAATCTTTACTTCCACATAAATGTATTATTTATCTTTGTGTCTGGAAACCTTGTCTCACGTTATTTATCATGTACATTGTGTACGATTATATTTTGACTTCAGATTATTACTGGCAGGTATGACTGGTTTTGGCACCTCTCTTTATTATTCTTTGTGCTTGGGATAGTGCAATTCATTTTTCCTGATCAAGTCAGTGTGTCAGACATACAGGCTTCATGATTTATTACTGTACTTGAATACTTCATCTTGACTATCCAGCTGTTCTCCAGCTGTTTTAGCATGTGTCTTACTTTTAGAGGATTTCAACTTTACTGTAATACCTCTAATGTAATTTATCACCATAATGCAATGGGATTATATTATACACTATTATCATTACTGCTTATCTTTTTGCTCTTCTTTTTGCTTTTAAATGTCTATATCCTATAGCAAATGAGAAATATTTCTGGCTTTACTTAGTTGGAACATCAAAGGAAATTCTCATTTTAATTCAGGTAGTTCTGAGTTCAGGATAATACATAAATATATAGTAAATAGCAAGCAATAAAATTATTTCTGTCATAAAGGAAATAATGTTCATACATGCTGGTTATTCTGTTACCGTGTAGCATTGGTGCCTACAGAAGTTTAAAAACAGCTGTTTAAGGAAATGTCAGTTGTTATAAGCATTATGAGATATGTTTATTTAAGTATGCGTATTTAACTTGGGATATAATTTTAAAATTTGACTGTATCTTTAACAGGTCACTTTAATTCAACCTGTGATATATTCAAGGAAATTCTTCCATAAGAGGAAGGATATTTCTCCCCTATCACAGTGTTTAATGCTTCTGATTACGTTATTTTATATGCAGTCAGAAGGTGACAAGGAAATGAAGTCTGTCACATAGTCCTAGGTCTTGTCACTGGCCGGTGCCATGGTGCGTTCGGTGTAGCAGGGGCCTGTGTAGCCGTGACTTTTCCTCTCGCACAGTCCCCGTGATGACCACTGAGTCGGTGGGAGGCAAGGTGAGAAGAAAGCTGCGTGAGCCTGCTGCCGGCTTGCTTTGCCCTTCTTCCTGGCATTTGTCTTTCAACTGTGTATGGTTGCTTCACTTACATTTTGCAAAATAAGGTCAAATGCAAATTTCTTACATATTCTATTAGGCAGTGAGTGGCGATCATGTTCTTTTTTTTCTTGTCGTACCTAATATTGCATATTTAATAAGGGTATTTTCTATAAACTATCTCATGTAAGGTTCCCATTGTTCTTTTGAAATATTTTCTTTAAAACAGTTACTACTGAAAAGATTTATTTCTGCAGCTTCCAGCCAGTCAAACACTTATGAATCTCTCCTTTGTGGAAAAAAATTCAACCTGTACTTGATCCTTGCAGGTCTGTAGAGGCATGGAGAGCAATGAACTGGTGCCTGGCAACTGCTGATTCACTGCTACCTCCGCCTTTTTAGGGATCACTTATTTACTGCTTGGTTAACCCACAAAACCAAACCCTGGAGGGGTGGTATTTGGGGTGAAAATACAGATTAGGTGAATTACATCTGTTTGCACTGTCTTGAGGATCTGATCCCTGTAGTCTATTCTCAGAAGAGTTAGAGCTCCCTCTGCTTGCAGGCAATTTATATTATTATATATTTTGTTAATTATATTTATATTAATATGTAAAGACATATTCATATTAAATATAGTTATATGTTTATCTATCTTAAAGACAGTAACTCTGAATAAGAGTAAAAATAGTGAGAAAACAGGATGCATATGATCTTTGGAACTATAAATTTGGAAAAAAAAAGAGGAAGGTACATATCTTCATTTGCATTTTGAATTAAAACAAATTTCTAGTTTGTAGAAAAAGCAACATATTTCATTAATCAAGTCAAATCAGTATTAGGTGGGCCAAATTCTCATCTAATGTGAATTAATGACTTTGGTGCCATGATGCTTTACAGGAGCTGAGCATACTGCCCAAAATTTCTCAAGTTAGTTTTTTCTTTATCTCAAAGCATATGAGAAAAAATTTTTGTGGCAATACTATAGTGGTACCAGACTGGAAGTGACTTTTATATTAAACTTGTAGCAGGAATCTTTCTTATGCTTTAATTATAGAAAGACAATATTTCCGTGCACTACTGTCACATTCTGTTCACCGGAATAACTTGTATCGAGTGCTATTTCAGTAAATCGGAAGTAATGGAGCAGGGATTATCCATTGCGGTGAAAGCCTGGCGGTTCCCTTTGCTAAACTAGCTCTACAAAGACTTCTTTTGTGAATAAACAAAGTTTTTTAAAGGAGCTGAGGCTTAAATCCACAACGTCTTTGCCAAGCGTTCCGGCTGCAGATTTTTGCATGTGCAGGCAGAGGCCGTTTCTTTACAAAGAGGGTCCTACGGGATTGTTAACAGTAGGTGAAGGTTTGTGTATATTCACTGGCTCTGGGACTTCCCATTTGCCAACACTACAAGAGCATTGTATTATAAATGAGAACAGCTTGCCGAGAGCTGTTGTTTAATGTTGTTTGGAAATAGATGAAGTCAACATGTTCTGATAAATTTGTAGTGGAATCTAAGAGCCGGTTTCTTTCAAATGCAATGCTTCTTCCACGTGTAGAGGGGATTTCTTAGTTACTGCTTTCTTACTGAAGTAAAATGATTTGTAAATATGTTCTCAGGAGATTCTCTGTAGCAACTTGTAGACATTTTAGAAGGAATTTTGAAACAGTTTCCTGGGTGTGTGTTACAGTATCAGCAAATTACTTTAAAAAAAGTGCTTATGTTTATAATAGCCAGCCAGTTTTTCTGTTTCTAGAAACAGATTCTTTCTGTTTAGAAACAAAATCACTCTGTACTTCCCCCATGCAAGGCCTGTTTGGGGTTGCAGCCTCTCCAAAGATACAGGTCTGTAGAACACAGTCATTTCCTGGGAGAAAAAAACATGTCTCTATTATTAAAAAAAAGAAAGAAAGGTATTCTGAGCAGGGTTTAGGGGCATCCATGGAGGGATGCAGCACATTTCTGGTCTCTCCTACTGATGCTGCATTGCCTTGACCTGTCTCCAAGAGGGTAGTTTGGATCTATGATGGGACGGGCTACGTCAGATCAGCATTGGCTGAATCCTCCGTTCACAGCATTACAGTTTCCAAAAAAGTCTTTCAAACAGAACGTGGCACATCATTTAAATGATACACAGGGAATTTGAAAGCAACATAGGGTGTAAAATTTAGGTAGACTGTTGTCCACCAGGTCAATCTGCTGGATTGTGTCAGTTTGTTAGGATTTTTTATTTAGTAAGTAGGGAATGAAACTGCAATAAACAAATGAAATTTTTACATAACAAGGAAATTCGGAGTAAATTCCTATTCTGAGTTTTAAGAAATAAAGACTGTTTAGTTAAATATATCCTTTATTCTCAAAATACACAGTAAGAATATAAAGTATTGGTGTACAGTTATGTAAAAGATTTGTTTAAACTGAATATATATTTTTCATAAAATGATGATCCCTTAGAATAATTAACAGCCAGCATACAGGTAGCCAATGAAAGAACACACCATAAGTTAAAGCTAGGCAGTGTTTTTATTTTCTATCAGAATTCATTTCAGAAAAAGAAAATGAAAAAAAAGATGGGGATGTCACATGGTTGAGAAAGCTTTTATTACACAAATATGTCTGGGTAAATCCTCAGTAATATTTAGTCTGTAGAGCTGAGAAGTATATTTCAGCCTAGGCGGTAAGGTCTGAAAAACAGCAGCATTTGTCTCAGAAAATTACTGTGTCCTGGTGTCCAGAGAGGAGCCTGGACATGATCCTTCCGCAGGCGGGGCGGGAAGGGAACGCTGCCGCCTCCGCAGCGGGCTCCCCGGCACCTGCGCGGGCAGGGCCGGCAGCCGCCCCGTGCCGGTGGGATGATGCCCGGCAGGCACAGCGGGCAGCAGAGACACACTGCGTACACTTTGTACCGAAGTGCGTGCTCGTGGCTAGGGTACAGCACCAATTTATATTGCTGTTTGCAATGGTTATTAATTGCCCGGTTTATAACCCAATTTGCAAGATCTCAGTAGAATGGTCAGCTTGCTTAATCGGGTTAGAAATGCTGTGTGCTGAGGAAGGAGAGAGACACACAGAGGAAAATAAAAGAAAATGGAGAAAAAGATATCTCTTTCAAGTATGCTGTCCGTAGATATTTGAATATTTGTGATAATAGTGTTGTGCAGCTATGATGATCTGAATTGATAAGAGGAAGTTCATAGGAAGTGGCAGTATCTTATCGCTAGACCAGACAAAAAATTTGCAAAGAAAGACAAGCTTTTGGAATCATCAGCAATCCCAGTTAGAAACAGATACTTGTATTTGTAAAACTAATTAATTAAATAAGAGTATTTGGGGAAAAATATTACCTCTCATTGTATCTCTGAATATTTGAAAGTTAGATCTCTGCAGGTGTGGTGTGCTCTAACCAAAGGGCTTCTCCAGTGCATATGATTCAGTTTCAAAAAACATTTCTGAAAATTCATCTTTGTTTTTTACACGCGACTGCTGCATCTGTGACTGCTCAGCCACCTGAGACTACTAGCAGCCCTGCGTGTTTATGTACAGATTTCCCAAGCATGTTTAAGATGTTTTTAGTTTAGAGTCCAGAATAACCTTTGTTATGGTCCAGGGTGTTTAAAACAGCCTGATCTTGTTTCGCTTCTATTACATGTAGTTTTACAACCAATCAAATGACTTGCTGCCAGTTAATGAATCTTTAATGCATTCTGCATTTCTCATTCGTCAGAGATCCCTGGTAAGTGAGGAAAGGTACCTGCTGGAGGGCAGCTTCAAACAGAGGCCTCCTAAGACGTGAGCTGTGCTTCAGTTGCCATTACGTTGGGTTTAGGCCAAACTAGTTGTGTCTCCTGTTACTAATGGTGCTATTACTGTATGCGTTCCAATTTCTGTAGTCTGTGTACCTGAGAGCTGCACCCTCTTTCTATATCTGTTTCTTCAATCTAAAATACTTTTGCATCCTAGTAGAAACAGGTTATTAAGTTTATCATTGGCTTTTCACAATAACTTTAGAAGTGACAAACCTAATAGTGAAAAACCTAAGTCTTTTGAAAATGCTATTTAATTTCCAGCCACTCTATTCTGACTTCTAAGTATTGCTTATATGATTATGCAGTATGAGTGAGTATTGTTGTTGTTTCTTCACATTAAGGTATGAGATTATAAATAAATGAGAGATGAATAAGGTAAATAAGTATGAGACAAAAATAAATAGTATTAATAATACATGGTAAACATTATGCTGAACAGCAAGAGCAGCTATTAATTCTTCTACCTTGGGGCAAATTCTGAAAGAAACAATAATCTAAATATTTTCTGCTGAAGTAACAAAAATGCAAGTTTTGAAGAAGAAAAGAGCTCAGCAAAACCATTTTCTGTGCTAGATTAGAAGAGGACTTTCCAAAGGCTTGCTTACCCAGAATATGCAGAATAGTCCTTCAGTGCAAAGCGCTTCTCCTTTGAGAACGTCATCATGTTTCATCACTGAGTCCTAGTGTAAGAAAATCATATAATAAAATGTAAGTGTCTGTAGCCTTTTGTAGATATTGTGGCTTCTGGCCCCAAAAGCCTTTCTCCTTGTCATATAAGGTTGCTGTATTTTAAGGAGGACTCTAAGATATGCATACGGCAAATCTTAGGAAAGACCATAGATTTATAGTATATGGTACTAATCTCCCAATGCATGACCTTAAGGGCATAGTGCATCATCTGTATTTCCTCAGTAGACTAACAGATGTCTTTTCTATAATCATGAAGACTATCTGATAGAGATTGTTCTCCCGCTGTTTCTCTGTACGTCTCTCAAGCGTTGGGTTTACGTGCCTCAGGCAGGCCCTGAGGAGGTTTCAGAGCTGGCTGTAGCTGCTGCCGGAGTGCGGGGCAGGCATGCGTGGTGGCAAACACACTCAGGTTCTGGTAACGTAACCTAACTAGCAAGTTTTGCTAGTCTTAGTTTGCAAAGTGAAAATTGCTGATAAATGTCAGTACATTATAAGAGCAGGAGTTAAGAGAAATACATTGCCTGTGCTTTCAGACTTTTTCTGACGACTCACTTTGCAGACATTTCTGATGAGCTCCACGGTTGCCGGTTGGCCCAGTCGGTCCATGAGACGGCTCCCGTGCCCGCTTCTGCCAGGACGTCGGGAGCGGGGCTGCAGCTCAGCCAGGGGAAAGCAACCGGTGTCCTCTCTCCAGGGAAAGAAGGAGAGGAAATCTAATCTGAATGGCTGTTGCTGAGCTCATAAAAAAAACATGATTCAGGAAGCAGGAGAGTGCCATACTATAGCATTCGCATTTTTAATCTTCATAGAAGAACGTAGAAAATGTGTTTCCTGTTGTGGACTAAGAAATATACAACTGTTGAAATAGCTCTGCAGTGGCTCCTTAGGTTTTTACAGTTGAAACTGTAATGAAAAATGGAAACTGAGAATAAAACAACCAGAAAAGGAACTTTGAAGTTGACCATTTCCTTACTATTAACAGAAGTGTGGTATTACACAAAAAGCAAAAAAAGTATTAAATTTATTTATTATTACATAATATAATTTTCATTATTATTTATTTTATTATTTAATATAATGAATATCCTGTTTATTATTTATCATGACTTAAAGTTTATTATATAAATATCCTATGTACTTAAACCCACTCCTGCTAATGTTCGTTCAAGTCAGTGAATAAATCCAGTTTGAACTGCAGTTGCAGTTACAACTGTCCCGACAATGACGGTTGCCAGTAACGTGGATGAGTTCGCTGGCGGCGCGCGAAGCCCCGGCGAGCGCCTGCACGGTGTGGCTGCGGGAGCCGGCCCGGCGGCCACAGGCCAGGGGCACGCAGGGAAGCCGCTTTGGCCACGGCACTGATCAGTGCATGAAAACGTAAGGAAAAGAAGAGATTTTCCTGCTGTCCCTCATTCGTTTTGTGCGTTTGCAGTGCGGCACCCTTGGCCGTAGCCTGCCCCGGGGCTTGGCGGCCGCTCCGCAGCGGAGCCAGCCTGTCCTCCGCCCCGGCGCCGGTCCTGCCCTGCAGGGAGGCAGGGGCAGAGGAGTCACTTCCCCAACGCCGTGCGCCGTCCCCCAAACCCGGCGCGATGCTGGTGGGCCAGCTACAGGCATTCCCGTCTCCTGGGGAGTCTGAGATTTTGTTACTTCGTTTGCTTTAACATTTTTTGCTTCCCGTGGCCGCAGACAACATGGAAAGCATGTTCAGAGAACCCGGAGCTAGGATGCTGTGATGGATGATCACCTGTAGTCTCCGTATACATATTATAAATTAATATATGCTGTTCAAAGATCCTGTCACTCTAATTGGCTTCTGAAATGACTTTCCAAATGACAGGCAAACCGGTGGGCAGCTCAGGGCACAACTGCGGTGCCGGGTAGCAGGGCTCGCTGGCACTGACCTGCTCCGTGACCTGCGGGAGATCTCCTCAATCAGTCAGCCTTTCCGCTTTCCATGTTCCTCATTTGTTAAATACAGTTTTCCAAGCATATGAGAGTGAGGAGAAATATTAATTGAGTGATATTTCTAAAATAAAAAGAGTTTTGGAAGGTAAAAATCTTACAATCTTTTCCATTATACAATCTTTTTTTAGTGACTTACCTAAATATTTTTTCTACTGTCAATTCTCATATAAGTCTGGGTAGATTATTTGGGTTTTAACCATACTTTATTAAAAGACATGATCTTTATGTTTATGATCCTTTTATAGTTTAGCTTCATTTTTCAATGGTAAAAATAGTAAATCCAGGATGTTCAGTACGTGTCCGATTTACACATGGTTTGTGTCCTCTGCAGCTTCAGCCTGGTGAGTCCAGTGAGTCCGTCCTAACAGCTGCTAAGTTTTTGGTTTCCACGTCACACTGCACAAATTTAGATGTATGGAACTGAAAGGAAGCAGATGTCATTTGTGATTTACAAGCTTAGCTACATTTATGAGAGGCAAATGAAATTACATTAGGACCAAAAGTTAGAAAGGTTCAGGAGATCCTGAGGACTGACTGACTCTGGGTGAAATGAGATACAGTTTCTTCCAATATTGTACAAATTTTGAAGGAAATGGGATTGAACCATGAAAACCAGCAACACCAAAGTCAAAGTGTATTGTATCTATTACCTGCATAGAAGTGAAAGCTTTGCTTGCATAAGAGCAATATATTCTGGATCTAAATAGTACTTCCTGACAGTGATACCAGTATCTACACAAATGTAGGAAATGTTTGATTATAGCAAAATTTGTTGTTCTTGATCTATAAAAGGTCTCCCTGCATGAATGCAGGGGCGATAAAAAATCTGTTTTCAATATATGTTTTAAATTCTGTTAGAATATAAATTTGCCCTAAGCATGTTTTTGTCAAAGCGGACAGATTTCTTTGTTTTTATAGCAGTATCGTAGTGAATGCCTTGAAGAAGAAAGGTCCCTGATAAAGTTGGATGCCCTTGCCTTTGGGCAGCGCTGGCACGGGCAGCCCAGGGAGCCGCGGTGCACATCCCCCGGGCTGTGGTGTCACTGCTGCCCGCCAGCCCCTTGCTGCGGCACCCCCGAGCGCTCGCGCGGGCTCTGCGCCCCTGGCACGGCCGCGCTGGCCACCTCTGCTCTCCTCTGCTGTCGGCCGCGCGGGGAAGGGGCGAAGGCGGTCCATGCCTGGCCTGCCCCGGCCCACAGCGGCTGGGCAGGGGCACGATCCCGCACCCCCGTGCGAGGGGAGCAGTGGGGATCTCGCTGCTCCTGCTGCCTGAGCTGCAGCTCCGATCCAGGCCCGACGGCTCAGGTCCCTTGCATGGCGATTAGATCGGCAGGGACAGCATGTCTGTGATGGAGAAACCTCCCGGCCGTAAGCTCCTGCAGTCCCCCTGGCCTCCTCTCCCGTCTCCTTGGGGATCCTTTTTCTCCCGTGTCAGTGCTGTGCGACATTCAGCCCACGCCACTTGCTGCGTGCTGCCCTCGGGGGAGGTGCCACGCGCGCCTCTGGGCAGCGGAGGCATGGCGATTTTTGGCTGACTTTTCAGGAAGTGTTTAGTTTCTGTCTGATTGGTTGGAAGCATTACACAAAATACTATGGAGTGAAGATTTTCTAACTTTTTTTTTTAATTTCATAAGAAAAAATACAGTTCGGAGCAAACTCCTGAGCCATTGTATTAAAAAAGTTTCTTAGTATTCAGTTTACCAGCGTCCTTTTCTTTGCTTTGCAATAAATGAGGGAAATTCTACGTCTAGAAGATTTAACTTTTAAACACCAGTGTAGCAGTTCTGTGAAAAAGCCGATAACGGAGCTCTGTTTCTGTGCCCGGAGGGCGGTCTGGGTTGGCATCCCTCTTCTTGTGCCTGCCAAGCCGGCCTGCCACCCTGTGTTTCCCTGTGCCCTTATTGAAGTGGTCGCCACTCCTGTACCTAGTACTGTTTTTCCTTCTGTTATTGGACGTAATTTTAATAAAAAACAGTTTTGTGTGAGTAGTTTTGACTCCTGGTATTTGCTGCAAATAAGCAAAGAGAAGATTCCTATTAAAGGTCAAAAAATATCTTTAACATGCCATATTCTAAAGCTTTATGAGGAGAAAAATCCCATTTTTATGATAGTTTAATTGTTCACAAACTGGTTGTTTGTGAAAAGGTAATTCGATATCAAGAATGACTAATGCTAGTGAATTGCTGTTCAGAGTACAAAGTAGTTATTTACCATGGTTACAGTGGTAAATGAAGAAAAGGTACAATTATACTGAGAGGTACTGTAGATCCTGTTTACTTTTTATTCTTAACATGTTTCAAATGTGCTTTTTTCTATCTTTGTACAAACAAACAAAACCTAATTAAGCATATTTATCCAATTTTGGTGAATAGGCACCTGTAATTAAAAAGATTACTCATGTCTATGGGGTGTCAGCAGAGATGTGTGTTCAATCTCTTAGGGACTAGAAGGTGAAATCTCGTGTGTATGGTGTAATGGACTGTACGTGAAATCCTGTTCCCCTTAACCTAAGTCCGGAGTGAAAATCTTTCTGGTTTAGTTCGATATGTTTTATTAAATTGAGGAGGAGATAAGTTCTGCTCTATTATGACAGTCTTTAACTGTGTTTATTCTCTTATTATTTTGCTTAGGTTAGTCCTCCCCCAAACACACTGTATTTCAATAGCTAGATGAACCTTTAGTGAGCTTTGGCTCAAAGCACGCTTGGAAAAATAACAGACATCTGGTATTTGGAAGGAAACATGTCTTAGCACATCTTAACACAGTAATACAGAAAAATAACATAACTAAACCCATTCCTAATTGCTGTCCTAAATGATAATAATAAGTATTTTTGCTTGGACATTTTCTCAAATAATTCTGAGGTTAGGGGCCTCTAGCATCAGTTCTTATGTTTCCACATCTTCCTTTTTGTGCCCAGTTCTTGACATGGAGGCTTCTTCTGGAAAGGGTGGCGTTTCTCTTCCTCATCAATTCTTTACATAAGAGCTTAGCGCTTCTCCTGTCTTTTGTCTGCCACCCTTTTCCTCTTTCCCTTTTGCCTTTTGCCTTTCCCTCTCCTTCTCCCTCGCTATCCTATGCTATTCAATGCTATTAAAATCTATGGAGAGCTGCCTTTTGCTTCTCTTCAGTCTGTCAGCTTTGGGGTGTTCACAGCTGCTATGACGGAAGCATGTGAGAATGCAATAATGTAATAAAAGTTTTCTTGCCCGGTAACACACAGCTTGGACATTAGTGCCTGTGTGCTCCTTGCCTTTAAATGTAAAGGCCTCGTTTTGGGTGGAGGGTGCATAGACTTTAGCCTTCTTTTTCTTGCACCCTCTTTTAGCAGACATAGGTTTGCTGGGATAAATATGATACAGATACCAGTTGATGTGTTTTAGGGAAAATTAGTTTCTGATGGGTTGCCTGCTACCTGTCTGGTGTGTTGAAAGGTCTCTCAAATACAACGTAAAATGTTTCAGTGAAACATTTTATTGTCAAATGCAACACTTTTTGTTAAAAATTTTCCTAGGACTGAACTCCAGAACTTACATACTCATAGAGTCAGTCTTTCTCATTTCCCCCAAATAAGATTTGTTTGTGTTTATAACTGAACGCTTGCTGGATGAAAGCAAGTGAGATGGTCCCGGTGGTCTGCTGAGCAAAGCCCTCCCTCCCGGGGTGTTTGGAGCCCAGCTCACACCCTTCTTCTGAGGCGGATCCAGTTGTACGTTCCAGGGGAACAGAGCTACTTCAGGTCTTTTCTCTGCACGAGGCAGAGCAAGGCTCTCTTGCCTAAATCACTGCTGGTCCTCACTTGATCACTTGCTCTTATTTTTGTGCAGAGTAAATTATTTCCATTTTGAAAACAAATCAAATTTCAGAACTGTAACTTTTTTAATGCACTAGTATGCTCTTCCCCCCTCTGATCAGTCTCACAAAACATACTGAAAAAAGGACATTTTTCTCTTTGAAAAAGATATTCTTCACTGCATAGGAGCAGATTAGTGGTAGAATTTCAATTGAGTTGCCCTCTTTGGTGTCACTCACCAAAGAAATATTTGTCTTGAACATATTACTGTCAACAGAACAAAGAAAAAAATAAATGATGAATTTGTTAAGCTAATAAAAATCCTTAAGTATTGTCTTTTCTTCAGTCAACAGGAGGTTGATGGTTAACACTGTAATTAAGTGCCAGTTACTATCCTTTCCTTTTTAATAAGTTCCTGGGCCATTCCTGTTACAAAAAGTTCTGAGACAGAATGAAATAAAGTAACAGAATGAGTTGTGACTTTTGTTTCCCTTTTATCTTTCAGAGGTTTTGTTTTAATATTTATCATTATTTTAATATTTAATACAGCTAGAACTTTTATATAGGCTTGTTATTCTAGACTCTCCAGCGTGACGTTAAGAAGCTGCCCAGCTCATGGGATTATTAAAATACTTGATATATTATTGTTTGACCGGTTGATAATTTACTTGTCTGTGAAAAAAGACAAGTTACAGTTAGACGTCTGCTCTTGCTTTGCAAAGCTCCTTTGACAGCAACGCTTAGAAAAAAGTTTGTGTTTTTGACAAGAGTTGTTTAGTCAATTATTGTAAACTGCAGAACTAGAGAGGTGATATTACTTGCTCTGTCATCAGAGGCCAGTGGTGAAATACACTTCCAGTCACCCTGTAAAGACTGTAAATACTTGTGGTTACCTGCTCTCTCAGTGATGAAATACATTTCCAGTCTTCCTGTAAAATTATGAGGACTTGTACTTTCAAGTATTTCCTGAGCTGTATTTCTTCCTATGCAAAGCTCAGACCTGGATACAGAATTTGCCACCTTTCCCTCCTTCAGCCCCCCACAGCCCCCCCTCCGAACAGCCCCAGTGTGGGACAAGGGTGAGCTGCTGCGTTGCCCTGATTCTGTCACCTGCTGCTTGCAGGAGCACTGGTAGAGCCGCGTTAGTCTGGACGTTCTCCAGAGTCATGGAATACAGCTCCCTGTTGCAGTTACAAACCACAAGTTTAAGCTAATCTTCTCCAGACTCTGTTTCTTTGTGGTGGTAAAAGTATGGATAAAAATAACTACTCATCGAAAAAATGAAATTTAATCAAAAGCTTCTTAGCTTTGTCTCTGCGATGTCTTCTATCAGATTAGGTTTACACTGGTACACCGTGTTTTAGGATTTTGGTTTTGGTAGATTTTGTGGGTTTTTTGCAAACTGAGAATTCGTGCTCATACTGACCACGTCTCTCCTTCCTAGTGACACTACATTTTGTAAGCCTATGCAGGCTCAGCAAGAAAGGAAAATTTCTCAAATAAAAATAAATAACAAACTTCAGCACAGATTTCATGAAGGATCTATGTATTCCACATTTCAAGTTCTCACATTCGCATTTTCTTGCTGTGCTTAGTTCACTGAGGTGTTGAATATTTCTTCAGCTATACATTTGTGAGACAATATATGTTGGTGGGAACTAAATTTTAGTATCCCTGTTCTCTTCTTTTACCACTGATACTATATGCCACGCAAAATTTTGAATATCCTTCATCCACATTAATGGAAGCAGACTTCGCAAGATGCAGAACGTGAAGAAGGAACTTTATTTTTCTCATTCAATACAGCTCCAGGCTATTTCTGTCTTTCTTCACACAGAGGATCTTCATGAGTTTTTTGTTCTAGCTGCTCCACTGACTTCCTGATTCCCATTTTTCTATTTTGTTTTCAAAGGCTACACGGAGAAGTGATTAATCATTACTTCTAAAAAACAGTCTAAAAAAGTTCACCTTCAGTATTTAGAGTAAAATTTTTGGTCTTACTACTTCATGTTTGGTCAAAACAAAAGGTATCTAAGAGCCAGTGTGAGCATATGTTAAAGCAGCACGTCTAGGAATACTTCCCAAGTTTTCCTCAGAACTTGTCCCATACTTATCAATAGAGCGTTCTGAAGAGTTAGAGTGAAATTTTCACGTTGTAGGTATATGGATCACTGCTTACTAAAATTGAATTTGAGTGGCTGAGTACATTTCTGCTTTTTACTGTGATAGAGAACAGCATTTGAAAAAAGTGATATAAAAGTCTTCAGGCCTGTTACAGTATATAAAAGATACGTTTTTCTCCTATGCCAGATCATCTGTGTTTTTTCATAGCCTTTCTAAGAAGTATTATTTTTGTTTTCTTTGCCTTGATTTATAGTTCCTCATTTGCTAGTTGAATTCATTGTTTCAGGTGGTGCTGAGCCTAACACAGCCTTGCCTCTAGTATCATTAACAAAGTTATGGTCCATTTAAATATGATTTACTATGAGAAACTCCAGGATAGACCGCTATCTTTTTAGGTTTAACTAATTTCAGACAGTTTAACCATATATTTTATTCTCCAAGAAATTAGAGAAAACTACAAATAGCTGTTATTTGAAATACAACTACAACTGCTGTAATTCAAAAGTAAATAGAGAAAAAAATAAAGCAGAGTATTTACTGCTATGCTTCATTGTTTGTAGAAGATACTTATATAGTATCAAAATAAATTACTTCTGTGCTAGCTAGTTGATTCTTGTTTTCTGAATTGATATTATTGATACTTTCTTGGAATACTTATACATGCAGATGCACACTAATATATACATAGTGTAATACACATGCATATATATGCATACACACATATAAATATATATAATGTTATATATATATGTATGTATGCATGTATAATATAGCATATGATAGCATTTTTACAAAAGAAATAATCAATCTGTTTAAGCAGCAGGAATGCATTACAACATACACGTGCTCGGGCTGTCTCTACTGAAGAATACGCTACACATATGTCTTAGCTGAAGTTGATCTAGCCCAGATACTGGAATTAGAGTTCAGCACAGGCTAATTTTATTTTCCATGATGCAGTAACTGGGTTGCTTCTAATAGCAACGCTTGTGCATTCTCAGAAGGGGCTATATACTCTGCAGTATATCGTACCCTGTATTGCGGACATACTGTCACAATATAAATGAATATCTGGGTGAGTAGTAAGAAGGCTGAAGTCTACTGACGATCTTAAGGCAACAAAAAGTATCAGGTCTCAAAAAAAGAATTACATCTCTTCTTCTCAGTGATTTTGGAAAAACAACCTAAAGACCAAGCAGATCCTCTGACAGAGGATCCTGGGTCGCTGGAGATCACCTTATCTTCTCATGAGTTTCCAGTGGCTGAGTATGCTAGCTTCACGGGTGCTTGGGACTTTGATGTAAAGCTGCTCTTCTTATTTGAGGAACTTAATGTCTTTTGAATTAATTGCAACAATTTGCACAACACTCTAAATACATAGCGTTCCAAGATTTGAAAAGTTCTTTAGAAACCCTTTCAGTTTTGCCAGATTTCCTCTTATTTTGCATGTCTTACCAGTTTTAATTTTGATAACCTATTCTTTGCAAGAATTACAGTTCTTAATGACTCTCCTATATCTTCTCAGTTTTTGGCAACAGATACAGCCTGATGATGGCTCCTCCCTGTTGTTTTCCCAAGCCATTGCACAGTCTCTTTGCTTCTCCTCTCCCAAATATTAAATTGTTTTCCTGCTTTGCTTGTAGGAAGCAGTTCTTAAATCAACCTTCCAATCAATTAAATTCATTAATTAAAGGAAGACAAAGATCAGTGAGTAAAGGCTGAGTTAATATATGCTTAATGCATTGTTATATCATGCTTTATCAAACATAGTAGTAATTGCTCATTTAATTTTTTCATTTCAACATTACTGATTTAAATATCTGTCTAGACTTTCTGGACTCCTCTGTCTATATTTATGTTTGCTGGTGGCATATCAAAATGTCAGTTTCTTATGTTAAATACATTATCTATAACTTCAGTTTCCTTAAAACCTCTAATTGAGATGACAGTTCTCACACAAGTATAGTCCTACTTTGAGAATTATTTCAGCCTTAATATGAAAAGGCATCTCTTTTTACCTAGAGGTTTTATTTATAAATCACCTTTGCATAATGACAATGTCATGGTGACTCTTCCTCTTTCAGCTACTTCACTTTTCAAAGCGTTGTTGAAGATAACCTCAGCCTTTAAATACAAGGTCAAGTTGTGAAGTACTGTAGATGACTTCTTCTGGCATGTCGTATCAAGTCATTTGCTTCTTCTGCTCATTATTTGCATGGAAAGAAACATGAATCTACCATATTGCAAAGTAACCTGGAAGTCTTCAACAGCTCCTGCTGGATCCAAAGAGGCGAATAAATTTTAAGGGCTATATGTGTTTGGCTATGGGAGAGAGAAAAAGAAAGTTTAGGAAATGAAATCTTCTTGAAACCTGAAAGCAAATAGAATTGCTTTGTAAACCAAATTTCCCTGTAAAGAAGTATCTAAGCAAAAATTTTAGTCTATTTGCATTATGATCATAAATCCAGAGCAGGTAAGAGCAATTGCACTTATTGATAGAAATTTAGAAAAGTGCTGTCTTATCTTTTATTTGTCAGACGATCTGAGTTTATCTTTCTCTCCTTTACTTTTCCTTGAAATACTAATTTTAACTAAAAATCCCAATTAAAAGTTCTTATTCCAATTATAATGACTCTAATACAATGTTAGAAGTGACAGTTGTTAGAAGAAACATAGCTTGTTCCTTGCCGTTAGCTGGCGCCCGATAGCACTGCAGCAGCGCGCAGCGGGGGCGGCAGAAGGCAGCGGGGGTGCAGGGGCGCCCCGCCAAGCCACCCGCTCCTTGCCCTGCTCGCCCGCTGCTGACCCCGCCGAGGTTTGCTTCCCCCGCAGCTGGCGCGCGGGGCGCGGAAGCGATCGGCTCACCCCATCCCACGGGAACAAACCGGACTTTTCGCTGGTAAACGCTGGGGGGGCAGGACAAGGGCAACCTGAGCTCTTCACAAAATTGTATCTGTTAGAGGCTTCTGTTCTCCTTACGGGGAAAACGAAAGGGGGGAAAGCAAAGGATTGGAAGACCGTTAATACAGCGGTTAGGCAGAGAAAGATCTGCCCTGAGGAAGAGCTAGGCATTGATGAGCCGGTAGCCTTCAGTATTAGCAAAGCCCTAACTACTCAGTTTGTCAGAACACTGCGTCTTCTGATCGGCCGCTTAAATACGTTCTGCTCTGTCTTCTCTAGTTTGTTCACCCTAATCAATCTATCCTTTTCTACTGTGTTTTCATTTCAGGGAAAAAGGTGTCTCTGGTCTGCTGGGTAGTTTGCTAAAGTCACTTATTGGCCTTTAGCAAGCTCAAAGTTTTGTGGAAATCTAGGCTTAAACTTATATTTCATTTTAGAAATAAGTATTTAGATACTGATAACTCGACAGTAGAGCTATAACATGCAACAAACTCGAGTTCTAGATTCAGGAATTGAAGTATAAAAGAGCAATGGCAATCACTGAATAGTAATAATCTGAAAATTTTTAAATAAAAATATATAAATTGAAGAAATGTCTGCTGAACGATGGAAGAACAACGTAGGCTACTGAATATATTGTTAGTTCAAATGTAAAATCTGATCCCATCTTCAGAAAATGTCTAGCATTTAGTTCACAATAAAAGAATTTCCATAAAATGTAAAACAATTATTTTTACATGAGAGAAAAAACAGATATGAAATATTGGATAAAATGTCAGTTTCTTAAAGGTCTGGGGACAAATCGGTCGCTGGAGGCCATGAGTTCAATCCATGCTGGGATTTCCAAGGAGAACTCCGTACGGAGCCCCAAACAAATCTTACCGGAGCTCCCCCACTTTCTTCACGTAATTTTGGATTTGTGTGAACAGATACCAGCTCCCTCCCTATGTCAACCTGGGAAGGGTGCGATGAGAAAAGAGCGCTGAGTTTGGAAAATGTAGTTCAGACAGCTAGAACAAGTTAAAGGAAGTGAATTATGAGAGTGCTAAGTGGAGGAATAAACATAAACGTAGTTAAATGACAGTCAAAACGACAATATTTGTATCTCATCTTCATTTCTGTTAATCTACTGTATTTTTCTTCTGTAGTTTATTTATTCTGTATCCATAGCCTTACATTATTTTCCAGATACTGCTTTTAGCCTATATACTTACCTGCCTTAGGTTTTTGTATAGTGGTATTAAGCTTTGAATCAAATTTCAAGATATCTGATATTCAGGCATAGGCTTGGCTGAATATTTTAATATTGGGGACTAGTTAACAGCTGATCAAGGGCTTTTTTTTAATAGCAAACTTTGGTGGTTTGTGCCTTTTTTTTTTTTTAATTACATACCAAAGTACAAAGCAATTTGTACCAAAAAGTACCAAGCAATTCCAGATAAAATTCCAGATTTTTACTAATAAAGGTATGCATGAAATATTTTAGAAGACTGGCAATTTTGCTAAAATGCCATATCTGCTTGCCTTGTCTACTGATTCTGTACAAGCTTCTAAAGCTTCAATCAATCAATCAATCATCTGTTTTTTTCAGGAAACCAGGTAAAAATGATTTCTACAGTCAGTTTCTGTGAAGACTGTGAAAAAATTCAGGTTTTTTGAAAATCAGGAAAGTGACTTTCTTGTAGAAAGCTCTTAATTTGTGTTACCAGTTCATCTGCTTGCAGGCCCGTGCTCTTCTGCGGTCAGTGTCTGCTCACACTAGTGTTTGTGCCTGTTCATGGTGAGTAGAAACATCAGTCTGACAGTCAGTAGATTTGACTTTTATTTTATCTGTAACACAAACTCTGGCCAAGCCACGTGGTCCTCCATTTTTATTCCTTAAAACAGAGAAAATTTAGGTTTCTAATCTGAATGCTAAACACTTGAAGAAAGAGGCTTCATTAAATGGAGCAATAACATTTCTGCCTCTGCAGAGGTGTGGCAAAGCCTAACCCATTAGTGTGGTGCTTCAGCGCTGAGATGCTCTGCTGACCCACACCACTCGTTAGTAATTACTGCTCTTCTGATTCATTTACTGATATTGGATTTATAAGACAGTCTGTCTTTGATCCCTACAATGAATTGTAGTGCCTATGCCTATGCCTGTTGAACAAGAGGTGAGGTTACTAATTATACTTAGCTGGTGAATTGAAATGGCTACAGTGTCTGGGCCCTTTTTGTTGACAAGTTCCTTATTTGTAACTAATGAGAAATATGTGTATTACTAGGTTTTTGTGTTTTTGGGGTTTTTTTTGAATTGCTTATTATAAAGAGAATTTGTTTTAGGATAAGGTTGTTGTTATGTAGGAAAAAAATAAACATGACAGCAGTATTGCAAGTTTAGTGATTGGCATAGATTAGAGGAAATGAAAAATGATAGGATGCAGAGTAGCAATTCAAACATTTGACAGTTTTTATAATAAAAAAGCAGTTCATCTTATGCTGAAAGACTTTGGTAAATGTTTTAAAGCTCTGGAAACAGGCCAAGTGGCGTCCTTACAAAGGAGTGAAATATCCAATCCATTCAGACAAGCACAACAATGAAATAAAAGGAGGAGGCAGAAAGTTTTGTAAGACCACCTGCTATAGATGTCATTTTTGTTATGCAAGCAAAGATAGAATTGAGTGCGATAGAGCTAGACGTAGATTGATGGGGAAGTGGGCTCAGTGTTCAGAACTGTGGACAAAGGGCTAAGGTAAGAGCTATTTTAATCCTTACTGAAATTAATGAGTGCAGGTTTGCGTCTGTGCCCTGCTGCAGAGGCCGTGACTATGCAATCCTCTATGGCTCGGGGTAGCGCAGATTCTGGGCCTAGTCTTGGTTGTCCACGTGCCTTAGAAAGCACTGTTTGCTGGAGCTTTGAGCTCTGAATAAGATGGCCATCTGTCACTGGCTTCTCCCTTCAGGGAGTTTCACCATCAGCCATAAAACTCTGACGTGGACTAGAGGAAACTGAGTTTTTAAGTGGAGTATGGCGCATCTAAGACACCAAAAGCCGCTGAATATGGGTCTCTAAGGAGTCTCTAGAAGCAACTGCAGCAATCTAGAAGCAATAGCAGCTGCATCGGACTGCCTAGACCCCCGAGAGGCAGACACATTATTTCCTTATAGTTTGGATGTAGCTCACCCCCCATCCGACTCAGGGAACGTGTGACAAAGGCAGTAAGAACCACAGGTACTGTTGGTATTGCAAAGGGAAGTTTGGATACTGGGTAAGACACGTGTGGTTAACGAGATAGAAACAGGGAATGAAAAGGCTACATGTGGATTAAGTCTCATTCTGATTTTCTGGGTAAGTGAATTTTTAGTAGCATGATAAAATTACACTGTCAATATGTTTTGTTATTGTTTCTATACTAGGAGGAAAATATTATATAAGTGCAAAACCACACATCTATAAGTCATAGCATGATTTGCATAGATATTTTACAAGATTTGTGTCAATTAGGCCGTTCAGTCCTGTTCAAATAAAATCTGAAGCAGTTTAGGTGAAATATATAGATTATGACTAGGGAGTAACATCAATATCTTACATGCTGTCTTGGGACAATTCATATATAATCCATGGATTTAAATTATTAGTACTAAAAAGTTAAATAGACTGCAAATTTTTAGACATTACAGCTTGCTCATAGATCATTCCTAAACCGAGAATAATTGTTAAATACGTACTCTAGTGTGAAAAATTTGTCAAGCTATCCACATAGTAACTGAAGTTTAGCATTTTAGATTAAATCATATTGAGAAATTAATGACTTAATCCAAAGCACTGTAAGAAATCACATTTAGTTTGCTAGATTAATTTTGAGTGTAGTTAGTTAATTGGCTTTCCTTCAGTGTTAACAGGTGGTCAAATACTGCACTGAGTGTTTCAAACTACTCATTTTAAATGAGTTATTGCTGGCTGAAAGTGTGTCCTTTTTGCTTAGCACACAACAAACAAGTTGACTAGCAGGTGTGTTCGCTAAAACAGCCAAACTTCGCAAACATAGTTAATGGAAAGCAAACTTTGGCTTCAGCATAGCTGTTCCCGCTGGAATTCGTAATTATCACATTACAGTTATCTTGTCAGGGAGCATAAACATTCATGTGACCATAGTATCCAGTCCAAACAACCTGAAAATTGGAATGTTGAGATAAATAGTGATAACCTTCAAGTTCCGAGGTTCTGGAGAGGGGATCACTGTATGTCAGCCCTTCCTGAAAGCTTTTTCTTTATCTCTGTATTGCATTTAAATAGATCTGATAGTTCAAAAATATCTGAAATTATTTTTTTTCTTACAAGGCACAAGAATTTTAGATTTTTTCTGTTCTTAAAAGATTCCTTTAGAAATGCGATTTTCACTTTCAAAAGATGCAACTAATGACATATTATCTCAATTTAGGAGATAATCTTCAAAAAAGGAGAAGGCCAGACTGAAAAATAAGCTCATCATGAACTTCTTTCTTGCAAAAGAAAATGTCTGGTTTAATTTTGTATCAAATGTGCAGTCAGTCTCGTAGTTTGGAATGTGCAAATGGCTTGTTGGCAAAGGAAGGGCAGAAACCTAAGTGACTGTGACATTCCCGTTTTTAAAAGTAAACTGATAAAAATGTGATAGCCCAGGCCTCAGCAGACATTTCCAGTGCTTTATTGGCAATATGTAGTGTAGTCTAGACATTATCAGAATCGTAACAGACATGTTCTGACCACACTTCCTTCATTAAAACTCTCGCAGCTGCTCTGTGCAGGCTCAGTCGCAGCCTGTTCTGCCTGGCAGGAGTCTGCACGGGGGGCCAGGTGCGTTACAGGAAACATTACCGGTCCCAGGTCCCAGGCAGGAATTGAGACGGGCACTTCAGTGGGCCGGCAGCCCCCGGAGAAGGAGTGGGGGAGCAGGGCTGGAAGAGTTCGGAGACGTGGGACGGAGCTGCCTGCTCAGGGGTGGCTGGGTGGCCACCGTGGGGGGTTAGTGCTGGGAGAGGGCGGTGTGCACGGTGAAGACTGAGAGGGGAAGGGGCATGGGCTGAAGAACTGGGAGCAGGTTTAGGGAAAGTTTAGTCGGAAAGCAGGCTTGGAACCCTCAGTGGAGGAAGCTGTTCCTTTCCGCATCTCTCTAATTTTGTGGGTGGGTTAGAAGCATAATGAGAAAGAAGCCCTCCACTAGGTTGGAAATAACTAAGGAAAGAAAATAACCCACATTACAGACCATTTGTTGGTAACGTCATAAGCCGTCAGGGTAACAAAAGTTTATGTCCTCCTGCGAGGTGCCGTCTGGCCTGCCAGGAGCAACGCCCACCAAATCCAGCCTGTGGTTGCTGCAGCTCTTCATAAACCTTTTCTTGTTGGGACAGTGAGTTCATGAAAATTGAAATTCCTGTTTTCCTTTGCCATGATGTATAGATGTCTGAGGTCTACTTGAGTTCATGTTGTTCAAACTGTCCACAGGAGATTCCTCAGGTGTTTATTTTTAATGCTCATTTTCCATTGACTTTTCCAGTGATAGAGGCTTTATATTTCTTGTAGATGATTGTAGATTGTTTACTCCTGGTAAGATCTCAGTGATTGGAAATGTAATTACATTTTTTAAAATACACTCTTTAAGATACAATGTTCCTCACGCAAAACCAAATCTGAGTTTTACAAATCCATCAGAATTAAACTCCAGCTGGAGATGAAATCTGGAACATACTGACCACTAGCAAAATGACATGAAGGACCACTGTTTAAAACTCCTGGGGAGCTTGCATTATCCTCTGGTTAGCATTTACAACTGTGACTTCTGCAGGTTGCCAGGATTAGAGAATACCACTAGTCAGACATAGGCCTAGGTCTTCTTGTCAGTGATTAAAGCTCCAGTCGTTTCGTGTCAATGGTTAAAGCTCTGATAAATGCCGCATGGCCTGGTGCTCGGGAGCCGATTCTAAGAGCGTGTGTGAGTGCGTGAACCAGCAGCTGGGTCGAACGGGAGTGCGCGTCACCTCACCGGAGTTTCACCTCTTTACACAGGCCTTGTATTTGCCCAATACAATAATTTCCTTTGACGTTGCGCTGTACTGTTACAAAAAACCAAAGTCCTAGAAATAGCCTTGGTAGTATTACATATACTGTATAAAATGTATATAGAAACTTACTATATCCTTTGTTGTCTGGATAATAGATGTACCAGATTATGTATGGCAGGACAGTTTCTGGCAGGCCAGTTTCACGCTAATAAATACAGCTATACGCACCATACCATTGCAGGAGGACTTCATCATTGCAAGCAGACCATCAATCTTAGACTTGTATTCTCAGTGAGGTCTTAGGGTGAAATAGAAGAATCTAGGAAAACCTGAAAGAATTTATATGAACACGCACTCGTGCAGTGACAGTTGGCATTCTCAATAGCCTGGAAGGAGTTTGCTTCGTGCTATTTTGCTTGCTGGTTTCAAGCTATAACAGGGGAAACCTGAGAAAAATTAATAAGTGATGTTTACCTTTACATGCTTGAGTTATTAATTGCTCGCTGATTTTTCCAGGAAACAAACAAAAAACAACCCCCAAACTAGTGACTGGCTACATCCACTAATGGGAGCATGGCCAGAAATGAGTGTCTTTTTCTTTCATTCAGAAGTCCTCAGTCCAGCCTTTCAGTGAGACTGGCAGGGGCAGCAAATTCCCTGCTTTTGAGACGGAGCTGGACAAAGGACTGTGAGAGGAATGACATGATGCGCTGTGGTGGGGCGGAGGGCCTTGCTGCTCGCGATGGTCCTTCCAGGCCCTTGCTCCAAAATACGCAACAGCCGGTGGGTGGCTCATTAAGCATTAGGGGAGTTCTTCCTGATTCTGGTCATCCTGATTTCAGTTTACGGAATTTACCCTGGAATGCATCAGAAGACTCTACTGTCTGCTTCTGGTGTATGAAAAATCAAGTTACTACAGTCTTATTACAGTCTGTTACAGTGTACTTAAAAATTGCTTAAATTTTGTTCTGGCAGTGTGTTCTTTGACACCCTTAGTACAGTAACTTTGCTTCTATTTACTGTAGGGGTACTGATAGTTTTAAGCTTACTCTGAATAATAAGTAGAACTGAAGAACAACTGGCTCAAACCGGAAATCGAATTCACCTGCCTGGAATTGTGTCTCTGTACGTGGTGGCTGTCCTGTCCCACGTAGATGTTAACCCTGCGTCTGCACTGTGCTGTTACAGCCCCCCAAATCCTGCAAATAACAGTGTGCAGTACTTCAGCAGCTGTGCAAATTTAGTGGGATTGCTTTTGTTTAATTTCCCTGAGAGCAGCTGCTTAGATCAGGCCCAAGCAGAGGGCAATTATGCTAATGACATACATTAGAAATTAATTAGTAACATAAATAATATATTATTGACCATAAGATTACTTGAGCACCTCTACCTTCATTCAAGCCAAGATTTAATTAGTTCTTCATCATTTTGCTGCGGGGCAAATCAGCCTTGTGGGAGGTTTAATTTGGGGGATCTTATGTAACAGCCCTGAAAGCAAAGCCCCCCTGGAGGATCCCGCTCTGTGCCACGGCCTCCGAGGAAAGGGGGATCGGCTGGATGCAGCACTGCTCTTTCGCTGCCTGTGGGTTCCTCTCCATGGGATCCTTGGACTCTGCCGACAGAAATCGCCCAGGCCCCCAAATGCAGCTGTCCAATGCAATTGCACGTTGTGCTTCGTCTGACACTAAGTCGTAGTCAAATGTCTTCTTACCTTCTCAGTCGCTGTCTTCAACAGTGAAATAGCTGCACAGTGCTGTGGATCTCTGATTCCACTGCAGTGCGTCCACGTGCTTATGCACCGACGTGCCTATTTGTTGTGCAGCACGTGCTCCTGACCGAGGCTCAGAAGCATCCTAGATGGGTGTCCGGTCATTCTTTGCCCCCCGGGAATGTGATTGGCAGAATAGATATTGCAATTCTCTGTGATAATATGGCTGATATAAAACTTGTGTGTGTCGGCATGATAAGCAAATGTTTAGACTTTGGTGTAGCCAAGTGATAAATCTGGCATTTGGAGGTGGGAATTCTGAATTTAGAATTGATTTAATATGAAGTCTTGTGAGAATAGGCAGTCTCAAGGTAAATACCAGGAGTTTATAGATGTAGATTTCCTAACAGCCTTGTTGTAAAATTGATTTCATCTTTATTATTGGAGGCTCTGTCATTGCAGGTGCTTGGGCGCAGCGTTGACGTTTCAGTACTCAAAGGCCTGAATCAAGGGAAATACTTGGTGTGTTCTAGGCATTACTTGTTAACGAAAGTTCAGCAGACTTGCAGACAACATCACTGTCCCACACTCCCTAGCACTGCCCACGTAATGCAGCTGCTGAACGTGAACCTTGTCACTAGGCAGAGGCTGGTGGCCCGCGGGGCAGTGGTGGCTGCAAGGGCGGCAGCCCCGGGGCCGTGGGCTCTGCAACACCGTGCACGGAGGAGCCCAAGCAGGGCCTGACCTCCCGCTTCCCTCCCGTGGACCCACGGCCTCAGCAGTCTGTCCCCAGCTTAGGAGGACAGCGCAAGGCTTTGGTTCCGCTTTCTTCTGTCCTCCTCTTGGTAACAAGACCAAATTCCCTACCATGGGTTCGTTTAGAAGTATTTGGCTAATTTTGAAACTCTTATTTTTACTGCATTTTTCAACAAGAACTGGAAGTCTCTCTTCTTTACCTTGCGTGTTGATATGAAGAGAATCTGTTGATTTTTTCTCTTATTTTGGTGTCTGCATGCCAGTAAAATTAGAAAGCAGTGCAATAACCTCATAGGTGGCATGTGCTTAGCAGCTGGCAACTGGAAGTTGTTTGTTCTGGAACATGCAAAACTATTTTTCTGTGTAGTTTTTTTTTTTTTTTTTTTTTAATAACCGTTAGGGACATGTATCACCATTTGGTTTTATATAAAAATATTTATTGGGTTATATTTCAGTGTTTTCTGCAGTAAGAACAGCATACCTGCAGTGAATTATCTCATGATATAAAACTAATGTTACTTTCTCACTTAACATTTACTTATTACTATCGACTGCTTGACGTAAAAGAGATGATTGATTTGTCCATTCTTGCCCTGCTGCACAATGTCAGAAATGCTGATGAGGTGTTTTACTATGACAAGAAAGTTAAGTGTGCATTATGCAGAGTCAAAAGTTAAAAAAAAAAAAAAAAAAGAAGACTTGTGTTCCCTGAGTTTTCAGGGAACCCTTACTAAAATATAGTATTAAAATGTGTATGCGGCTATGTTTAACTTTTATTGCTTTCTCACATTTTAGTGTCTGCATGCCAACAATTTTTATATTCAACAACTGTACAGTATGTAGTTCTGGATAATTATTTTAGTTAAATTAAAGAATAATAAATTAGTCTTTATGCTTGATCTCAGGAGAGAGAAGCAACTGATTAATGGACAGGATTGGAAGCGTAATCCTCCCAAGAACCAGTGCCTTGTTGGTTCCAAGCTAATGAACACAGAAAGTACATCCCTGCTGCATTGTATTTATTATTAGAAACTTGATCTTTTTTTGGCTAATAATTATTTATCATAGCTATTCACTTGTGCTATATAGAAATTCACAGACATTGGACTAATCACTTCAAACTGGCAGCCAGGGAAAAAGACAGTGCTCAGGGCCGTTGGTTCCCTTCTCAGTACCGCGTGTAATGCTGTTTCATTTCCCCAGACTGGGATGCCTGGGTGTACCATGCCAGAGGTATAGCCGTGTGATGGGCTCCAACCGCTGAGGGGGTTTTCTCAGTCCTGTTTTAGGGACCATTACTTCTAGGGTCTTTTTAAGATGAAAGATCGTTGTTAGCTAATTCAGCATCACATGTTTTACAGGTTTTCTCTAAGTCCCCGATATCAGGAGGGTTCTCGGCTGACACTGATCAGGTTGTCACATTTGCATTGCTAAACCCATCGTGACACCGAATTCTCACTTACGCCGCTGAATGTTCTGCCGAGGAAATCAGAACTATAAATTGGAAAATCATGCCTGAAGCACAGAATAAATCCATTATTCTATGGAATCGTTGTCCATTTCCAGCATGGTGACTTCAGAACAAAATTCAAGTGATTTCTCTCAAAGAATTTATTGAAATAAGAATTCAGTTTTATGTGTTACATTTTTGCACCTGAGTAGATTCAGCTTTTTTAACTTTCTGAAATTTATGTCAATAATCTGAAAATATTTGCCAGTCTTTTAAAATAATTATTTTGATAATTGTTTCCCTACTAAATAGCTAGCTAACATTGTGATCAATTGAAAGAAAAAGATTAAATTGAAAAAAGGTAGTTTTTAAAGACAGTGGTAATTTAGCTGTGTCTTCCAGCTCTGGCTGAAAGTTAGATTGTCTCTGACTTCAACAGGTAAAGCTGTAAGGCTGTAGAGCTCATGTACTGGAATTTGTGCATTTAAAATCAAAGTTTTGCAGTACTAGAAATGTCACTTTAACTCCTCTTTTCTGGTATTTTCTTTTGGAAGAATTCCATTCAAACAGAAATGTTCCAGAGAACAAAAATGAAATGTCATCTTTTTAATCTCTTAAAGCCTTATTTTCTGAGGAGGTACCGCAGTCGGTAAAACTCTTCAGACTGAGAAGGTTTCCGCGTGTCAAGAGTTTTGCCATAGCATATAGTGTATTGTCTCCTGTAAATGTCATTCTTTGTGCATTCCTGCAGAAGTCTGGACCGAAAGCGAAAATATGAACTTGCATAAAAATGCCTGCATATTAATATTTCATTTAGTGTTCACAGTAATTTTAATCACAATTAATTCATTCAGTCTGCGAGTGGGTACTATGCACTGTGGGAACGCTAAATTATTAATTTCTGAGTGTGAGAATGAACGTAGCCATGCCGTACTGCTTCAGTAAAACCCAGGAAGGGCGCAGAGGCTTTCCTGAAGGACGAGGAAGGAACTCTGCCGCCAGGACCAGGGGAACTCGCAGCCACACCTCGCTCGTGCCGCTTGCCGCCAAAGGCTGCCGTCGTCCCCTCCCTTTCTGCCCCAGGTGAGGACACATGTCCCTGAGTGCCTGCAGCTACGGGGCAAGGGGGAGCGAGGGGCAGGTGGGGACCCTGCCCCAGTGCAGAGTCCCCCCGCGGGGCTGCGTGACGGCTGCCCGCACCGCTCCTGCCCTGTGCGGGGCCCTCGCCACCGTGTTTCCCAGCCACTCTCCCGGCTTCCACAATTCCCCTGCACAGGGCCCTCGCTGCCGGCTCTCCCAGCCACTCTCCCAACTTCCACAATTCCCCTGCGCGGGGGCCCTCACCGCCGTGTTTCCCAGCCGCTCTCCCGACTTCCACAATTTCCCCGTGCTTCATGCAGCGCTTTGCACCCCACTGACCTCCCAGCCCCCCCGGCCCCTGGAAACTGCCCTTGCATGGCTGCAAAACTAAACGTCTCTGGCCCCAAAGAAGAAGAGAAAGAAAATTAAAATACTGTAGTCACCTCCACAGGTGGGACAGGAGCCTGTGCAAATGCTTTGTCTCAGCCAGGAAATTCGCTTTTCCATTAACTAAACAACAGAAACTGGACTCCTGGTTTGGACACACGAATGTAGACGTCTAGAGTGAGCTGTAAGAACATTTTCTTAGTGGGTCTGCGCTCTGGAAACAAACCGGGAAAATTTCCTGTTTCAAGAAGCAGTATTTCTGCCTGAACCACTGCTGATAGGTGGCGACTTCAAAGCTTTCTGTGAGTGTCCTGGGAAAAGAGAGACTGAATATGAAATGTAGCCTTTACAAGAGAAATTTCAATTTTGCAAGGGCTAGAAAGCAGCATTATGCTATAATTAAAAAGTTACTGGAGACCTCCACAAGGCTCCAAGTCGCTTTAATTAACGTAGCCCCCCCGCATCAGAAGAGCAGTAATCATTGCAGTGGCATTTCAGAGGTTGCACAAATCTGAATTTTACCTATTTTGAATGCTAGAAGTAATTACAATTTTCTTGTATCTAACCCTCTTTTCTCAGCAGAAGTTAAAATTCTGCAAAGCTGGACTTTACAGTGGCGTTTAGTATTACTAATTACTGCCCTAGTCTAATGACATCAGGGAAGAAGGTTTTAGAGTATTCTGCACAGTAGTTCTACTAAAAAGAGGAGACTACGAAACTTGTGTTGATCTGCATATTAATAAAAAAGGAAAATGGGCTGTTGAGGGCAAGAAATAAAAACTACTGTTGATTAGCTTCATCATCAGCAATCAGTGCATGTTATTCTTCTGTCAGGCCTCTTTCCTCTGGAGACTTTCAGAGACATTTTTAATAATTTGGAGAGCAAAAACGAAGAGTTTGAAAGACTGCAGATAGAAGCACTGTAATTTTCATATCGCCTGGCCTAACTGCCGTACTTACCTTTGGGCTGGGATTCTCCGAGTGGTCCTTAGAACAAACTTAGCAGCTTCTTTAATAATGGTTAAGTAAAAGAGTTTTTGTGTAGGAGCACATGGTGATCCGTAAGAAGTTCTGAGGCATCAGAATAGCCAGTCCAGGTGGCTCGGCAGCCACGCAATTAAGCAATTAAGACTTATAGCTCTCTTATAAAGACACAAAGGTGAATTCGTACCATACTACAGGCTGAAGATTAAAAATGACATTTAAAAAAAAATGCATGCAGGGGTAGTCGTTACACAGAGACGTAAGACTTAGACTTTGAGCACTTCGTTTGTACAAGTACATTTCACTCAGCAGATAAAACCCCACGTTGATTTGTCATTAGATCCCAGTTTTTCCAGATATTAATATCAGGAATCTCTTTGTCTAAGCCAGGTTCCTTCTGTATAATTGCCCAAGGCAGGACAAGCTCATGCCATGAAGTCCACGTATGCAGAGCTGTGTTTATTCCCTTGTTCCTCTTATATGTGAAGAAGGTCACAGTATGAAAGCATTGTATATGATATCCTGTGGACTTCTAATATAAACATCTTCGTGCTTGTGGCTCTGCTGTACTGGTTCTCTTTGTCCTGTGTTTGCATTCAGACGTAAATACGAGCTCCTTGCTCAACCGACACAACAGACCTGTTTCATTAAACTTAAAGGCAACAGGTCCACAATCAATTTTTTATTCCTGCTAGATAGCGTAATATAAAAACAGTATAGAAACCTTTCATGAAAAGGTTAGTTCTGCATTGGTTAAAACACCTTTCCAATAAGAATAAACTGTAAAATATTCTTTATTACTTTTTTTCTTTCAAAAATACTTGCTTTTTGATCTTTTCTGTGAAGGGAACCAAATCAATACTTTTAATAAGGACTTTTGGACTAATTAGGACTTTTGTTTGGTGTTTGGCATAATTTTCATGGTAGATTATTAGTAAAATGTTTCAAAAATGCCAGTTATGATTGTTCTTGCGGTGTTTTAATCTCTTTAGCAAAGCAATTGATTTCAATTGAGTTCATCTCGACTATAGTAAAGTTAGTCAGATTTGCATGTTAAACTGTTTGTGGTGTTCCATATTTTTAAATCAATAATACAGGCAAATCAAAGGTGGCAACTTTTTCAATTGTTAGGTGCCTTTTTAGTAGAATGAATATTACTGAAGACCAGAAAATTGATTAAATGGATTCACTCTCAGCCTTGGAATGATTTACCTTACTAGGGAAATGTGGTCTCATCCCATATACACTGAATTTAATGGGAGCATTTTTATTTATTTCTAATCAGCATTACATTGATGTTAGAAAAAACTATCTAAAATTTTTATGTGCCAGATCTGTGCAAAAGTCATATTCATAACTGTTTAGAAAATCAAAGACATCATATTGTAAAACCAAAGAAACCTACACAGAAATTTAAACTTGTGTTAAATTCAGACTGTCAGGAAATCTTAGAGAATAATGTTGTTGGATTTCTTTTTGCATTTATATCTTTTTTATAAACTCAAAAGACTCTGGCAAATAGAAAACCTTTTTGTTCTGCTGGAAAACTGATCATAACTTACAGAGGGAGTATCTGCTGTGATAGGTTTAGCCAAGCAATAGGTTTGCACAAGTGGCACGTAGTTTGGACTTCACATCTTCATTTTTTAGCTTAGTACATGTCTAAGAGTCATATCTTGTTGCTGGAATTTGTAACTTAAGATATAAGTATCCAATACTCAATATGTTTGGATAGAAAATACTCCACTTACACAGAGGAGAATTTCCGGGAACTGTAGCTTTCCTTCCCCTATGCTATTCCTCTTCAGATTTTGTTTTAAAATGCATCCAGGTAGAATAGTTTGTGTTCAGCTTGCCTAACCTTGGTGTAACATAGAGTGTCGGTAATCCAGGACTGATACTTGCTGTCATTTTATTCCTGTCCAGATTCTAAATTACAAGCACAGTTTTCACTTCAGTATGATTTTTAAAGTCTTCCAAAATAACCATAGCTGTGATTTTTTTCTCCTAAATCAAAACATAGCAGCATAATAAGAATTTGCAGAATTTTGAGTCTGAACTAAATAGGTTGGTATATCTCATCAATACAGTCAGGAGATTTAAACCTTTGCAAAGTAATATTCTATCACCAGCTAAAAGAAATAAAGCATAACTGTCTTCTTGAGCTCATTGCATGTGCAGTCCCATTCCCTCTCAGTACTCAGCACTAACAGAACAGGAACAGAACTAACCGTGCTGTTGTGTGAACAGAAATTATGATACCTGGTCTTGAAGGACCAGTCTTCAATTTTTTATCATCAAAGCAAATTAAACTTAAGCTCTTGAAAGTGCCAACTACATAGTATCTTCTTATTGCAATACCGTACAGAAATTCCTTTCTTTAATAAGAAAAGACAAGCAACATTTATTGTTGCTGCAAAAGCCATCAATGATGAGCCCTCAAACTACATTTCCCAACATAATAAAGAAAGACAACCATATATTGCCGGCCTCCAGGTACTGATACAGCCTTTCCTCATTGGCGTACCTCAGCTTCAGGAAACGTAGCTGAGGTTAGTAACAGTTAGTAAAGGTTTCCACTTCGTTTGGCCCTAAGCAGAAATAGCTGTGATGTTCTCTCAACCTAGCCTTCCTGATATTTTCAGTATTTTTCTTTCTTGTGTAATTAATTTGTAAGCTTTTGGGGCTTGAGGAAAGCTTTTATTTTTTTTGTATTAAAACCCTCTATATTAGCAAGCTCAGGGTCTACATATATGTAGTTTCTCTGTAGTGACTCAGAGAGCAAAAGAAGCAAAGCAAGCTCAATTCCCTATGTTTGTCTTAACGCATGCCTTGTCGTTACTGTCCTGAGATTTCTACTACTAGAGATAGTGTTCTGTCTTAATAGTCAGGATTTGAAAATGACATTTTCAAAATAAACACAGTAGCATAGAAGTACTGCAGGACTGATGATGAATGTTGTGTCAACAGTTGTATACATCTTTGTGTTTAATAGGGGTTGATTGTCTTTTCTTCCGTTAATTTGTCTAATTGCTTTTTGAATCATTTGTATGTTTGGCTTACACAACATCCTGTGGTAATGAGTTCCACAGTTTAATTACCTCTTGTGTGAAAAAGTACTTTCTTTTGTTTGTTTTACATCTACTATCTAATCCTTTTTTGACAACCCTTTGTTCTTGCATTCTGAGAAACAACAAATAATTGTTTGGCATCTCTCGCTTTTGCTGCCATACATGATTTTGTACGTGTCCGTTATGTGTTCTCTCTTCCCCAAACTGATTACTGCTTTATTTTATCTTCTTTGAATAGAACTTTTTCCAATTAGTTAACCATTCTTGTCACATTTTCCATACTTTTTCTAGTTCTTCTAAATCCTTTTTGAGATAAGTTGCCAGATATGCAAATTGTGGCTCTCCTATGGATTTTTTATTGGCATAATGGCTTTTTCCATTGTTGTCAATGCCTCTCCAAATAATTCCAGTCGATACCTTATGCTGAGCATTAAGCTAGTATTTAAAAGTGTCCATAAAGACTCCATCATCTGGGGTAGTTTTCTGGGTAGTGCTGGCTAATTTAGTCACCTTTCATTTTGTACGTATCATTAAGGCTGCTTTGCTCAACTTGCACTTCTTTGTATTTATCTATACTCAGTTTCCATCTGCCATTTTATCAGTGACTCAGTACTATAAGATTGTTCTGTAGCTTTTCACAGCCAGCTTATATTATTCTAAATAGTTATGCATCATCAATAAATTTTTTCTTCTTATTCTTTAGTCCTTTTCGGATTATGAAAATGTCGACTACATCCCAGCAGAGACCTCACTGGGACTTCACAGATAATCATCATCTTTTTTAAAAATGACCGTTTTCCTACCCCTTGTCTCCTACCTTTTAGTTGCCTCTTAATCTCCCAGAAGGTCTTCCCTCCTGTGTTAGGCAACTTACTTTTGTAGTTTTTTGTGAAGAATCATGTCAGAAGCTCTCTAGAAACCCAGGAACACTGTGTCGGATAGATCATCCTTACAGACACTGCCTCCTTCCAAGGTTTCTGACAGATTCGTGAGGCATTGCTTCCCTGAGTGAAAGGTATCCTGATTCTGTTAACGCCATTTTTTAGTATGTCTCCTAATTCTCTACTTCATCAGTGCCCACCTATTTGCCCAGTGTGGAAGTCATGCTCAGTGGTCTATATGATTGCTGCTGGAGCCTTTCTTAAAAATTTGTATTATGTTCTCTGTCTCCCATTTCCCTAATATTGAAGCCAATTTAAGCGCTAGGTAATACATCAACAATTTCATATTTGACTTCTTTTAGAAACCTTTGTTTAAATGTTTCTGTAATACAGCAGATGAAGACCTGAGGCTTTCACTTGAATAGCCTGGTTTTTTTTTTCCAAAAAAATCCATTTCATGCTGCTGGACATGCATGTATGTTAGCATTGCATATGACATTCTCTAGGAACACACTAGCCCTGGTACTGGGAGACCTCCTCTCCCTCCGAGCTCCACCGGCACAGCACGCACCGATGAGCCTCAGCATAGGCAGCCTCCTGATTTCCATACTACTGTCTCTTTACTATACTGTGGTCTTACTAGCTAAATTAATCGAGCCTCCTGATTGCAGTGCAGCTTTGCTGGAGGTATTTGGCTGTCTGAATTTAGGCATATAACTAAATTAGACACATGTATTTAAATAAAGGGTGCTGTGACCTGTGATAAGCAACATCCAGAGCACAGAGAAATATGATCAAAATACGTGCAATCTTCCCCTTCTCCAATGTTATATAGATACAGCGTGTTGATAATAGGAAACTAAGGGACCTTAGCCCCTGTCGAAGATATAAAGTAGACTGTAGGTGACTGTAGGTTACAAGGTGGATGGCTGCATCCCCCCGTCTCGTAAGATTAAACGTTCAAAGGCCAGTTATGAGTCAGAGATCTTTGTATGGCGCGTGTGAAGTGACAGTGCGAAACACGAGGAACTGCCGCTAGGTACGGTCTTGACCAGGATGGGAAGTACAGTCACAACCACTTCATTTGAATGTCCGTAGAAACTGGTTTTGCTTAATTTTACCGTAATACTTGCATGGGATTTCAAACCAATAATGGAAAAAAGTATTTGCAGTATGTGTGTGTAAGAAAAATACTGGGACTGTGATAACAGAAGAGATGTTTCCCGGTGCATTACCACAGAAGGGAGACTCTCTCCTTGCTTTGTCGCTGGGTTTTCCCAAACGCTGCTTTCCCGGTCTCTCTGCGGCTGTGTAAGCAGCACAGCTACTCACCGCGTGGGCTGCAGCTCCTCTCCTCGTCAGCCCCGACGGGTCTGGCTTTGCTCTGCTTTGTGACCACGCTTACTGGTGATTTAGGCGCGACTGTCGCTCGCGACTGTTTCCTGACGAGCTCCTTTGCCGTACAGCTTCGCTTGGTGGCCGCAACTAAGCAAAGCACAGGAAACAACATTCTCCTCATTTCCTGTGTGCCTCGATTACGAGATTCAGCTATGCACGTGTATGCGCTACAGCCATGCTTTTTTCTAGACAGATGTAAAACTGCGTGTTTTTCGGTACAAAACTGCCGCTCATCCTGTGTTTATTAGGTGAGTTGCTTCCTGCCAGTATCATCAACAGAACAGGTCTTAAGGAGACCAAGAAACAAAGAACTCGTAGCAGCTGTGTGGGTCAGTTTAGGGGTGCTGAAAGCCGCAGGCAGGGACACGCAGCCGAGTGGCACCAGGCGGAGCCGAGCCCCTCCGCGTGCCGGAGCTCCCGTGTGCCAGCCCTGCCCAGGTGGAGGCAAGCGGCCGGCCGGCCGGCGCAGAGGGGTGACCTGCTCGCGCGGAGCTGGCGCGAGGGGCAGTGGTGCCAGCACGGAGCCGCAGCAGCCGCCGAGGCAGCTAGCAGCGAGGGGGCACTGTGCCGTGTTACGTCTCCTCTGGGTCAGGCGCCAGGCCCCAGCTGCTCCTCGGCTCCTGCCCTGGTCGGTGCCTCCGTACAGCCCTGCGCAGCCAGGCTTGCCCGTGGCGTTAGCTGCCCTCTCCGTCGGGTTACGTCCTTCTGGAAGAAAGGAGAAGATTACTCTGAAACCCGCCCTTGCTTGATGAGGTTGTAAGCCTTTAGTTACACACTTCTTCAGCAGGCACTCCTTTAAGTGTCTCAGCTTTTTGTTTACAAAATACCACCTGTGTCACAGGAAGCAAATCATGAAAATGGTTTTTGCTAACAAAATAAACATTCTGGGTGTTTATATACGTATCTATTTTTTTATATATCATATATGTATGTATGTATTATATGTGTGTTGTGTATAATATATATAAAAAAATAGATACGTATATAAACACACACAACATTTATTTTGTTAGCAAAAATCATTTGAAGAAGATACCCACCACAGTGAAAGATTTTCCTTTCTGTGGTAATGCACTGGGAAACATCTTTTCTATCATCATAGTCCCAGTATTTTTCTTAACATACACATACTGCAAATCATGTACACAAATATAAATAATAGCTTTTTTAATTATAACAGATACAAGTAGCACAGAATCTTTAGCAAAAAAATTATCATTTCAGATGACAAAGAAATTAAAATTAAGTTGCCTAAAATGATCAGAATTCTACCAAAGCCCTTTAAATGCATTGCGTTGTCCCTAATATGCAGGCAGGGTGAGTACATGGCTCTTAGACAGTAAGTGCTAAGAGGCAAGAGATACATCTTCAGACTGCTAAATATTGAAATTTTTGTAATGAGATTCATAACGAAGTAATTGGCAGTTTTCTTCTCTGCTGACACAGCCTAGGTGAAAGCTGTTTTGGAGATTCTCTTGTGAGCTTTCTAAGGTCAATTGGTAGAGTAGAAAAACAGAAGTCGCAAAGAATGGGCTCTTAGGCTCAGTGTCCTTTTAAAATATGTCACCCTGATGAAGGTCAGAGTCTTTATGTTTTTCAAGAAGTGCCAACATTTCTATATATTCTGTAACTAAGATTTTTTTTAATTCGATGAACTTTCATCAGAATTTAAATTCCAACTTTGGTTGAAAATTCTAATCAATTTAATGGCTCACCAAAAAGTTCATATTTATCATAAGCCACCAGGTAATCTGTTATTTTAACCTCAGTATGTCTTTTTTATATTTGTTCTTATACCTGTTTTCTCTAACCATCTATTACATGTTTATACATTGCTTGAGTTTGTGTATCGCGCGGCCAATCTAAAACAAAGCCATCAAGGTGATTAAGATTTCTATATGTGCTTTGAATACAGAAGGAAATAGGGGTAAAAGCAATTGCATGTGGGCTGTGTTTGGCTTTTTGTGCAGGCAGAGAGTCAGGGCTTCCCAGAAGGTGCACTGGTGACGGCAGGTACACCCCAAACCCTGCGGCCACGACTAGTCTGCGTGCTTGCTGCTTGCCTAGAGATACGGTGCCCACCACGGTCAGTGCGTAGAGTTGGCAAGCGTTGCAGAGGCCCTAGCTGAACATGAAGCGGAAAGAGGTTGTGCCTGTTCCCCAGCGCAAGTGCTCCACGTGCGTGCCTTCTCCCTGCCGTTTGACAGTGCAGGCAAGTCAGCAGGCTAGCCGTAAGTGCTCTGCTCAGCACGGGGGGACTGCCGAGGGACATCTCCTTTCACCCTTGCTCTGGAGGCCGGGCTGAACTCTTTCTGAGCAGCTACATAAACGCTGTCGTCAGTTCATTGGTGGCTTTTCCTCCTTTGTTCCTGGTGGATCTGGTGGATCCGAAGGAGCGATTCTGAGGATCATTCATACCCCCCTTTCTGTTTTTTCTCTTGTTTTTTAATTCTTTTTATTACCTGGAGCATCTCTTTGTTACCATGATACAACTGTATTTATCTCCGGTTCTGAAGAACTTCTGTAAGCTGTTAACTGTATTAACTCTTATTCTTAACTAGACAAAATATAAATAAAAAGTTTATTAAAATTGACTGTAAATGATGCAGATCTTTCATTACATGTTTCTAGGCAAACAGAAATATATAGGGTTACCTCATAAAGATTAGAGACTTAAGAGGGTAATTCTGTTTTGCATCCAGAATGTAATAATCTTCTACCATCCAGGGGGGTACAGAGCACTAAGGTTCATCAGTTTTCACCATCTTCTTCATACAAATTGTAGAAAGCCAAGCAAACCCAATGCTAGTTAAGATAGATTGATATCTAATTAAACAAGTAGTGTTATCTTTTTCAGAAAGAAATGTTTCATGCATACTCTGAAATATGAATGTAATCTTGCTCGTGTTAGTGTAAAAACAATGCAACTCTAAAAAAATCAACAGATTTTCTTATTCCAGTGTCATTTTAAAGTACAATTTGGTCCATAATGAAAATTGAGATGTATTATTCAGAGAATTATTACAAAAATAGCATATCCATTCTCACTGAGGGTGTTAGATGTTTGGTATCATTTCTCAGGACAAACAGTATGCAGAGATGCGCTCAACTGTGGAAGTGTTTTCACTACGCATAAGTCTTGACTAGCAAGTATAAATGAGGTGCAGGAATATGACTTTGTCATGCTAATGATCAGAGTGTTAACTTTCTACAGAGAGATCCCTGGGCTCGTTTCTGTGAACATTTCCTATTTTCTGCTTTGAGATCTCTCTCAGAAGATGTGAAAGAAGATGTTATCCAATACAAAGGTATCATAATCTATTCTTCAGTGATTAAAGTAGTTTACAATGCAAATAAGTAAGTTTAACCTAGGATTGGAAGGCAAGCAGAAGCACATAAAAGTGAAGGATAACATTTTCCAAAGGTCCCATTGACTTAAAAGGTAAATGCATTAATGCAAGAAAAACGTTTATCTCAAAGCCAGGAATAGAACCGAGATCCACTGACTTGCAGCCTGGGACTTTATACACCAGACTTCCTGCTCCTGATCAAGCTTCCTATTCAGCTAACATTCTCGTTGAAATTAATGTGATTATAGCTTTTGTAGGGAGTTAGTATTTTGCTCTTCATCTTTAATTCTGCTGCATTTACAGAATTGCCAGTTTCACATTATTTAATGTGTATTTTTACTGCCAGAAGAGCTGTTGTTTCGGAATAGCTTTTTTTTGCTTTATTACTACAGAGAAGAAAAACTTTGCAACTTATTTCCATTCTAAATTTAAGATCAAGTCATACTGAAATTGTATTTTCTATTGTTTTTAGTTTACGTACGGTGCGTATAAGATAACATAATACCCTGTACCCACTGGGGAAGCAAGAGAGGGAACAGAGAGCACATTCATCTTACAGAACTTAGACCTGCAAACTGAAGGAACTATTTCAGCCACATGGCAGAAGATTTAAGAACACTGCAGAAGACAGGCAAGCAATTATTTTCCAGTACAGGTAAAAGAACTTCATCCCATCAGATTATATGAAACAAGCAGAAATTGCCATGTGCTTGTAAAAGCTTAGCTAAGCTTGTTAAGGACAAGGATAGCACCTTTGGCAAAATCTTAAGTAAACATGGCTGGAACCTGCACGACTCTACACAGCTCGGTGAAGGCAGAGCTGAGGGAAAGCTCCTTAGCTGCTGTGCAAACAAAGGAGCCCTAACGCTGTGAACCGGAGAAGGCTGGGTAAAACATGCGTTTCCAAAAGATAATTCTGTATGATATGTGAAGTGCCCATTTGATTTGCATTATTCTGATAACTGAGTTTTAAGATGTGAATTTATGAATTCACATATTAAGAAGATGAAAAAACATATTTTTTCTTTATTGGAGCAATCTTTAATGGTGGCTGCCTGTGGATGATAATAGATCATTAACTCAAACTTGGATGATTCCCTTCATATTCCAGGAGACGTAGAGCTTCAGACGCACCAGCCTGAGTTGGAGCCTGCTCTAACAATAACAAGTATGGCTGATTTCAAAGAGATCTGTAATCTCGACATTTGCAATTAATGAAAGAAATACTAGTTAAAATCACAACAGTTCAATTACAATATGTTCTATTTGTAAGTTTAGGCTGGAAAATCAACAAATGTTAAGTGAAGTAGAATGAAGAATCCCCAAAGGAAACAAAAATGGAAGAAAAGGGCATTTATGAGGGAGCTGGTTATCTTATGACCGTGTAATAATGCTGAGCCAGTGCCCGCACAGTGCCATGTTACACAGTGCTGCTAGAGCTGCCAGTTTACTCAGGACATGAATATCCAAACTCTTGATCTATCTGATCACTGTTATATCTAGGCCACTTCTAGGACATGTGTAAGCTCAACAAGGAGTTGGGACTGTTGCCTCCACGGAAACCAACACTGGAATTCTGCTGGGATTTGGACACATTTACTTATTGTAGCAGTACTTTTCGAATGTGACTAATGACTTGTTCCTGATTCTTTTCATTTTTTTTTACTTACTGAGGGAAGTTTAAATCAAAAATAGATGCACATGAACATAAAACTGAAGCCAACCAAAATATTTTTCCTGTGAAGGAACTCTAGCAAATATTCACCTCATAGGATTAACAGCAAAACCACAGCTGGGGTGCACAGAGCAGAGCATAATATCTAATAATTCTGGTAATGAAGCCAGGGAGATGGTATGCCTTAGTGTTGCTTTTAAGGCGTTTGATTTTAATCTTGTGGAATTTCCATTTTACTGCACCGGTATTTTCAGTACAATGGCATCGCTGGTTCCGAGGAGCTCTAGCGTTGGTGCTCGGAAGGAGGTGCACAAAGTCTGTTCAGCTCTTCAGCTTTTCCAAGCGCTGGTCTCCGAACGATACTGTTTCTGATGTAGTTAGTCCTTACATTAATTCACACAGTTTTAGACAATTAAAATGACCTTATATTTAGCTTTTTTAACCCCCTCCAAGTTAGGGTGAGTCACTTAGTACCAGTGGAGGCCTCATCTCGGTTTCCCTGGCATGGATCATTCCTCATCTGCGTTCTCCTTTCCAGTCGGTCGCCCGTGCAGCCGTAGCAAGCTGCCGGTGCGCTGCTCTTGCGGGCGCAGAAATGGGCCCCCGACTAGGAGAGGAAGGGTGCTGCTCCCCTCCCTCTCGTCCCTCTCGCCGGGACCGAGCGGGCCCTGCCCTCGCCGCCCCCTCGGGCTGGCTCCAGAGGCCCAGACTGAAGCACTGCTTTCTTCCTCCCTCTTTCTTCTTGAGTAAGTTTAGGTGAAGAGAAAGGCTCGTCTCCACCAAAATGTAGTATAATATCCTAGTGCTCTTGCCCCTGCCCTCCGTGCCCGGCTTTGAAAGCAGTGGTTAGGGTCGCCAGGGTCACTGGGGGTTTAGGCCTCCCAGCTCTTATCTTTACTCTCCTTTTGAGGATCATCCTGTAGGATTCAGACAAGTACATCTGGGGTGTTACTTTCTAACCTGTGACGGAAAGAAACATTTTTCAAATCAAATGTCAAGAGGCATTGGTTTTTTGCCCCTTATTAAACGAAGAGTTTACATGTTACAGTTGGTACCTTGGGAAATTTTAAAAGATTTACTTGTCCATTCGCTGATTTTCTGTACTGCTCCCCTTTCATTTTTTCTCTAGGAAAAAAAAATCACTTGGCTAAGCTAAAACACCCTTTCTTATCTGGGCTGTTGGCATATGATGGCTGGATATCACTTTTCACTTAGATTCTTGCTTCCCTTTAGAGGGCTTTTGAAATCACTTTTTAGTCTCCAGCAGTTACACTTAAAAGCTATGAGGGACTAATCTCCCTGGAGATTTCAGGACTCCCAATTCCTATTGGCTTGTGAATATTTACATGACATGTTTATTTCTTTGTAGTACAGCCTTATTTAAGAAAAAACACATATTCTGAAATATTTACTTGTAGACATTTTCTGAAGATGAAAATGTGTAACAAAGACTGATCATCCCCATATCTGACCATTTTCTATTCTTAAAGCATATATTAGAATAAGAGAAGACTGTAGATCTGGCCAGAGCTGTCAGATGCTGTAGTCTTTGTTAATGAATTTTTTATCATTGACATGTCAAACAAACAAACAAGAGGGATTTGTGAAATAATTAGTTGCAGGAACTCTCGCGCACATGGAGATGTTTCACTGTCATTCACCTGGCTCCTCTGCGATTCTGTCCATGCTCGTTCCTCAGAGCTCACGCCACTCCCGTGCCCGTCACAGTTTTCCCGTACCCTGCCCTGCTCTTGCCCGGCAGGCCCCCGCACGACCAAGGATTGTCAAAGGCTGTGTCCGCATTAGCAAGTACCGTGGCTCCGGAGGAGAGGATCTGTAGAGCAGGACAGCTGACGCAGAGGGACAGCTGTCCACATTATGCTGAAATTAGCTGAATATGAGCTGAAATAGTCAGCTCTTTGATTTTGGGTGGCTGCTGTATAGTCTCATCCATGTTCTCCCATTAGTTGGCGGAGTTCATTGCATGCCTTCCTTGAGCGCATTGTCCAGTTTAGTTTCTCCTGAAAGGAATCCAGTTCAAGTGCTCCACGACCTTTCTGTGCTGCAAAGCAAAACTTGATTAGGAGGAAGTGTCCAGGAGATCCTCTTAAAAAGTTCACGCCTGAGTTGAACTAGAACGCTAATGTAGACATACAGAAAATGTACAGTGTGCTATTGTCATTAAATTGATTTATAGATTTTAAAGCTTGAAAAAATCATTAATGGTCATTTAATCTGATGACCCACATAACCTCACTGAGTGATTTTTGTCTCCAGCCCACAATTTCTTTTTCAGCTAAAACATATCTTTTAGTAAAGAAATCCAGCATTACTTGAAGCTTTACACAAATGTGATACAGGAAACCTGTATTCTCCTAGGATAAACTGTCCCAGTGTTAAATTAAACTGACTTCAAAATCTGTCCTCAAATGTCAGTCACTGGATCACAATACGTTTTGATAGTTTAAAGAGTCATCTCCTTTCAAAAATAGTTTCCCTCAGGTGAATACTTTTCTAGATCATCAAGTTATTTCAGCCCAATGACCATGATATTCTTATCTGTATATCAATAGAGGAAACATGGATAAACTGAAGAAAAGTTAGCACAGAGAAAAAAGAAATAATAACCTAGAAGACTTAAAGCTGTTGAACTTATTCTTTGTCCTGAAAAAATATGTCTTGGTGAATTGACAGTTACACATGGAAGACCTAGACCTCTAAATATTTGCCTGGGACAGTCACACGGAAGAGAGAAGAACTAGCGGAGAAGTAGGGTCCATTCCTATTAGAAGGCTGCCTGGCACAGCCTAGGCAGTTGTCTGGCACAGTTTTTTCTCACACTCAAAATACTAAATGACAAATAACATTCTTGTAATAAAGGCTGTAGGATGCATGAATGGAAAAAGTAGAATAACGTGTAGTGCGTTTGAGTTTCTGGAAGCAAGGGGCTAAAAGCAGGCAGTTTCATGCAGACTGCTCATGTTCTCAGACTGTCGAGGAGAGGCCAAGCTGGGGTCGGAGGCTTGTGTGAGAAAAGCAAGTCGAGCTTCTGCGGCTGCGTTATGTGAGCTGCTCCCGCAGTTGTTTAGGCTCCTTGAAGAACACGGTCTCTAGTGCAAGGGATTGTAACGTGTCATGCAGTAAGTAAAAGCAGAGCGTATGCAATGAAGGGTCATGTGTGTTGATCTTTATTAAGAATTAGTGGTTATGAAGTGGTTCTAGTTATTGCGAAATTTTCAGTAGAGTTGGAAACAGAAATGAGTGTGCTGTATGGTATAGAGGACATATATTGATGGTGAAGAATTTTATTACCTAACGTAATCAAATTGTTTGCTTACATACCTATCTTGTATTACTCTGTTAGCATTAGAAAAGGAGAAAAAATATGCAGAAATCAAAAATTATGTTCAAATAAAATGAAGCCACCAACTATTCTTTTCCACTCATCAAAACCAATTAACAAGTTGCAATCACATATATTGCTGTTTCTCTATACAAGAACTATCTAAAATACCTTTAAAATCTAATTCAATTCCAGTTCATGTATTATATTAATTAATTTATCAAGCCTTTCAGTTAATTCACTTTATCCTTTAAAGACTTATGACTTTACAATTTTAATTAAATTTTATTTCATATACTACATTCATTAATGTATTCATTTAAAAGCATTTGTAATTTATTGTCCGTATCCATTTTACAGTTAAAACTGTTACTGTAGTTTGTATCTCAATAATAAGCAGCAGATGCCTCTCCAAAAAATGTCCCTTTTTTTCCAACCTTATGACAGTTTTTTTTTCCTTCTCTTATCCTAATCCATGCTTCCAGAGTTGTCAGGGACTCAACAAGAGTCTCTTCGTGGAAGGCAGCATCCCTGACCCTGCTAATTCTTCACATTACCATCAGCTCAAGTACATTTGGGAAAGCCATCAGTAATCATGCAGCAGTGGGAGGTTCATGTTTTTCCAAGTAAAGAATTTATTTAGAGGATTATTTCAAAAGTCTGCTTTCTTTTCTGAAGCAGTAGTGAATATTTTCCAACTAGATACATTCCACAGGAAACTGTGTTATGTTTGGGGTGGCTATACATTTGCTTAGGCACTGTATTTGCATTATTAATGCTTTGTTTTTTAACAACTGTGATATAAAGAGCAAACTGAGAATATTTAGAACAATTACCATTCAAATGAGAGTTATAAAATTTCAGCATCTGGTAGCCTATTGCTTATTGCCAGCTAAAGACCTCCTACTAATGCAAATCTGTGCCGACAACCAGAATTCTTTAGGATGAAAATTAAATAGTACAGAAAGAGAAGTTGTGTAAGAAGTCTTGTGTTAGGTACAGAAACAAATACTAACATTTCATAGGTAAACTTAAATATAGAGGACTCTGTGGCAAGATAAAAATACTGTGTTTTTAATTCAGAATTTCAATTGCAAAAAAACCCCCAGAAAACCAATACATCTATTCTAATTTGTCTAAAAGGTTTATAAAATCTATGTACACGTGTTCCCTGTAGATTAGTTATGCCAAGATGGAAAGGCTGATTGAAGTCTTTGGCAAATAAAAAAGTATGAACTACAAAATACAATTAATGCCTCTAAATCCCGCTGGAGACTTCCTCTCTATATCAGCTTGGCTGAGGGCGTGCGGATTAAGAGCTGCTGACTTATGCCTGGGTCGTGGTGCCACATTACGGTTCCCTGTTCGCGCGGGTTGGGGCATGCTGGTACGCAGAGCCCACGGCCAAGGCACCGCTGCGCAGGGTCAGTACCCGAGGCACGAACAGTCCGGACTTGCTCATTTGCCTTCCCTTACTTGTGGCATATCTAGATAAAAACTGCGGTGACACGCAATAAATACTGAAACTTTTTTTTTTTTTTGGAATGCATTGAAGTAGCACATTTTTTTCTGCCTAAATAGAAAAGAATAAAAAACAACTTTGAGCACTTCCATATCTTCAGCTGGCACCAGTGCCAAGCAGGCAAGCTGGCGTCCCCGAGCCTGTGCAAAAGCAGCTCTGCTCTGTAGCCTCCTTCGCTGCCAGCCTCCTCTTCATCGTTCTCCCCCAAAGCTCGGATGACAGCCAAGATCTTTCAGTGCAGGCCAGCACTGCGTGAGTTTCTGCCTGCGTTCGGTTTTTCTGCCCCTCCTGGAACCACGTTTGGGAGCAAGGGATCTTTTCGCTACCTTTGGAAGAAAACTTGCTTTGTTATTCTTCATCCAGGAGACTTCGTTGCCACTGTAGGATTTTCACTTAGCCTTTTTTTTACTGCACTTACTTTGTTTCTGAAAGTCTGGAGAGTGTTTTGATATTGACATTTGGGCATTAATCTTTATATCTCTCATTACATTTAAAATCCCACAATCCCACTCCCTGCACTGCTGTGAAAATCTAAAGCTGGATGTTTTGGTGAATCGCGGTGGCATTCATCAGCTTGTGTTCAGTGCCGCGCTCAGACACAAGGGCTCATTGTGCGTTGCCCTGCCGAAGGAGGCAGACACTAATCTTCGTGACAGGAAACTGGGGCAGAGGAGCGCGGGGTTCCAAAACATCCCTGAGAAACTACCTTCAATAAAAGGAATCATTTCAAGCTAGTACTTTTTAAAAAAGCTTCCCTTTTTTGTGATTTCTGGTTACCTAGACTCATAGACAAACATCGGTGTCCTGTGTTAGACACGTATATTGCCTTAGGTTGCAATGCCGAAACCCTAAAAAAGATAATTTAATTCCAGCAGTGGCATGGATTTGATCAGTGCTCTAAATGGACGTTCACATTAGCATCTTTTCTAACATAGAATAATTATGCCAGAAACTAGAGATGAGATGTTAGCAAATATTTGCATCATATTTTCAGCAGGAAAATTATGTGCAAATCTGTTCATTAGAAATTCAGGATAAAAACATTTTGTTCCCATTGCCTAATAAAATGTACAAGTGTATATATAATTTTCCCTGGGGTGTGTATTTTATAGCTTAAACCATTGTGGTAGCTTTGTGGCACAGCTTGCTGAAAGATGTTTTTATGTCACGATATTTATTTCAAAAACTGCTCAGTATCATTTATTATCCCATGCATGTGCTTAGAGTCCTGGATGTTCCTTGAAAAATGGGTTAAATATTAATTTTGAAGTTTACATGCCTGAACAAACTTACCGCATTTCTTTTGGGACACATGCACACACACATACATATAGCCTGTATTTAGGGTTTTGCCCAGTAAGATTTGAAGACAGACCTTAACAATTGAAATGTATGTATTTAAATGCAGCACTAAGGAAAGAGTGGTCAGTCTTTATTCCCAGGACTACTGCTGATTTCTTATGTAACCTTGGGCAAATCATTTTACCTCTCTTTTGCTATTGGTAAAAGGATGATAGGAGAAGCCGTGAAGTGAAGCTACATTACCATATGTTAAATTTCTCAGTAAATCTCTTAACATCCACTAACCACTTCACGGGCCTTATATAAATTCTGCAGTGTAGAGAATAATACTGTGTTATAATTTTTATTTTCATATGAAGCATTTTTAAGAAAATAATGAGCTGAACTATCCCAGTGTATCTGTAGGTTTTTGAAACTCTTTCAACCAAATGTCTCAGGATTGCTTCCGTGGAGCGAAATGCGGTGGTATAATGCCTAAAAGCACTGCCTTTCCCACAGAGGCTTTCGGGAGGAGTGTTTCTGATTTAGCATTGTGCTAATATGCGTATGAGCAGGATTAAGTCACATAAGAAAGGAAAAACTGCTAAGGCAGATTATATCAGAGCCCTTTCTTACGGTGTCCTCTAATAGGCAGGTTTCTTCTCAACCTCTTGGAGCTGGTTTATCCATTGGAAGAGGAGAGTCTGTGTCCCTTCTCTGGTAAGAGAGTGTGAGACAGTCCTCTTACCGGCTGATCATATTTAAGGCAGTATGCTCTTGGTCTCAGTACTGTATTTTGGGAACTGTATTTTAGGTTAGTATGTTTTATGGCATTTTAGTTTCTAGTTCACGGTGTTGTCTGGTGGTGACGAGCTGGGTGGACAAAAACCTTCTCATCCGTTTAGCTGTTGCCTTGCTCAGAGACCATGAACAAGATTTTTCCTGTATGAGTTTCTCTGTAAAGTGGACTTGGTGACGCTAACCTCCTATGTAAGCTGCTGTGCTCTCCCTGTGAAAAATTCTGTTGGAGATTATTGCTAACAAAAACTAGAGAGAGGCTAGAAATAGTGTTCCTGCATATTCGGCATACCTGTACTTGTTCTGTTAGCTTGACCAGGAGCTGCCTTCACTATCCCTCTTAACAGAAACAATTCCAGTATCTTTAATCCTTTTGTTTCCAAGTTTGTATAGTTTTCCACTTCCGCTGTCTCTATTCTCCCTGCGTACATGTGGTCAGCTGGTGAGCAGAACTCAGTGTGGGCTTCTGGGCTGGGGAGCAGGAGTTGTTCCTGCAAGAGAGGTTCTGGCATCTGTGAAAACTCGGCCTTTATCGAGTACCGCGTCACCGTTCAATAGCTAATAAGTGGAAGGCAAGACGCAGGCCAGTTGGGCTCCTGCTTCAGGTTCAAGTCTGTCTGGCGTTTTTCTATTTTTGTCTTTGTCATCTCTGTGCTAATCTTCCCAGATGCTCTGAAGAAGTGCAGCTGGTGCAGCTACAGTCCCTCTTTAGCCCACTGAGCCACGTTGCTGTTTGAAGCCCCCCGAACATGATACTAGCTATAGGTGTTTTCTGTAAGCTCAGCGCTTTCCTCCCCTCCCTCCTTTCTCAGTGAATATCAGCACACCCACTAACTTCCCTCTGCCTTGATATCTAGCATCTCAGGCAGGGCTCGCTGGCAATAAACTTCACAGGCGTACTGCGCACGCTAATATTTCCTTCAGCTCGTGTATCATCTCTTGTCCCCCTTTTCTGTGTGCAGTCTGAATTCTCATCAGCACCTGCTGAGCTAAGATTGATATTCCCTGAGTTTAGCCAGATCACCTGGAACGCAGTTTATGATATAGCAGTAAAACTTACTGATAGGAAATTGAGTCTTTTTACATCCTTTGTTTTCCTTTTTAAATTGATTATTTTACAAGATGCGTAACACGTCTTTCATTGTTCTATCTATCTGCTGTTAGTGTATTTAGGAAAACCCTATTATAACTGCTATCCCAAATTTGGAATCGAAGTACAGGCATACCTCGGAGATATTGCAGGTTCGGGTCCAGACCACCGCCATAGAGCAAATAGTGCAATAAAGTGAGTCACACAAATTTTTTGCTTTCCCAGTGCATATAAAAGTTATGTTTACACTATACTGTAGTCTATTAAGTGTGCAATAGCATTATGTCTATAAAAACCATGTACGAAATGCGACACAGAGACACGAAGTGAGCACATGCTGTTGGAAGAATGGCGCCAATAGACTTGCTTGACGCAGGGTTGCCACAAACCTTCAATATGTAAAAAAAAGCAATATCTGTGAAGTGCAATACAGCGAAGTTCAGTAAAATGAGGTATGCCTATAATCAGACTCAAGCAATCTCTACCAGATTCCCCTTTCCCTAAATAAAGAAGACATTGCATCAAGGGATGCAAAGCAACAAGAGTGAAAGAGAAAAATGAAATAGGAGATTTCATCGGTGCAAAAATTGTCCCATGACAGAATGCCAGTAGCGATGGGTCTTTGCAGGAAGCTCGTCCTGAGGTCTCAGTGCTGTGTGTACGGGTCTCTAATAACAAACACATCTCTGTAGGAAAAATTGTTGAGGGTAAAGCTAGTGTCCGAGCTCTTTTAGGTAACAGTCTACTTACAAGAGAGCTTTTGGCTTTAGAAAGATGCTCTGACCAGAAATGAATCAGAATTAATTATTGAAGGAGTGGTGTAATGATCTCTTGTCTCTCTGTACATCATGACAGATATGATATGTACCAAGAGTCTTCAAGTCCAGGAGCAGAGCAGCTTGCAGTAGACTGTCTTTTGAAGTGACAAGCTTGTTGCTGACTTTGAGCAAGTCCAGATGTCAAAGAAAAGCACCCAGTCTCTTGATTACTTGAACATGCAAAAATATACTTGTGCCAACTGCTGCTACATGCAGTTCCAGAATTAGAGACTAATCTTAAAGAACTCTGGGGCTAAAATTAATATAAATACTTCCCTGTTTATTTTTGCCATCATCCCTGGGGACAAGTACGCCAGGCAGCTGAGGTGCTGCCGATTAGTACGTTCATGATGGGTGGTTCGTCCGTTGCTGAGGAGACTGGGTACAGGAACAAACACATTTCACGTGGTTGAATTTAGTATCTTGCTGTCAAAGCTAACCACATTCGATAATCCTTTTCCAAAACTGATCCACTTTGCATTTTTCTCCTGTTTGCAGGCAGATGCAGAACTTTATGCTTCCTGCTGGCTAGATATATTTCACCTAAATTTGTGAAAGTCTTCATTACTGAGCTGTGCTGTTGTTATTTGTTCTGATTTGTTTTTATGAACCTAACCGAGCTCTGTATCCTTGGTTTTTGGTGCACTGGATTTTCCAAAAACTGACTTGCCTCACATGGCTCTCTTTTTGTCCAAAATAATTATTTTATCCTTTCTGTGGAAATCTGTAATACTACAGCATTTAGGAGAAATTTTCACAACAAACTGTGGACAAAGTAGAACAGCTAGCAGTAATGTGATTTTTCTTAACGTAGTGATTTTATATATGGTGCAGATAGTATTTGGGCTGTAGCTGTGCAGTGAGCCCCATGCAGTGCTCCCCATGCAAGTCATGGGCATGTTGCCTGAATAAGGAACACAGATTTTGGAAATCTTACCTACATTCGTTTGCAGCCTGGTATTTATGAGTGATTCAGTGTCTGTAGGTTTTTTCATTTTGTTTCAGGTTTATGGGGGTTTTTAACCATCATCACAACCTCAGTTTTATAACACTCCTCTCCAGACTTTTCTGTTATTTTCTTCTCTGGTGCATTAAGATGCAATTATGTGCTTTGCCTAATTTGTGGTTGCTTAATGTCAAAACGCATAATGTGTCTGAAATGTCCTCTATTTTTCTCTTTCAAAGTCATATGTAGCACAGAAAAAAATGTAAGCTATTAAGGTTATATTTGTCAGAAATTTACCTAAAAAGCTAATTTTTTTCCTGATGGAACATATATTACATTTTTGGGTACAGAGTTATGATTATAGGCATCTAAATTGCATAAACTGTTTCTGTTACATAGTCTTAGTTCTTGAGGGACTTTATGTGTTGACTTATTTACACAGAATTACAAATTCACCCTTCTATTTGGCACATTCTCAGGGGCTGATAAAGCTGGAAACATTTTTACAGACTGATGTACCTGGACAGAGGGAGATGCCAAAATGCATTAGAAAAATGGAAATTATTCTGCTTCACAGATGAACTTACCCTTCTTTAGACACTGAATTTATTTGCATATTTTATCTCAAATCCATGTCATGTACATAGAAAGAGGTTAAAGTTAATATCATAATGGCAAGTAGAGTAATGGCACACCTGGTTGCCTACTATAAATAGGTTTTCTTCTAAAAAAATGAGTTTTTCTCAGTTCTCATTGGAAGAATCTGCGGTATTTTATTTAAGAGCTCTTAAAACACATCATATTTGGCACATAACAAATTATTTGTAAAGAAAGTTATGCAAGTTGTAAAGGCAGCACTGGAGTTGGGGAGTACTGGAAGCGGCAGTCCTGCGGCAGGCTGGCTCGGCCCGTGGCGCCGGGAACGCGTGAAGAGGAGCATCAGGCTTGGCTGGAAAAATACGGAGGCAGCGGAAGGCATCTGCTGCCCTCGTGCTCGTGCCGCGGAAGCTGCCTCGGGCTTCGGCGCTTGGCCTGGCAGCGGGAGCCACCCGCGTTTGGCGAGGACGAGGCCCGGGGACGGCGGAGCTCGTTGCGCTGACGTGGCCCGAGGTGCCTCGTTCAGGGCTCGTTGGGTGTTCCCGAAGGCTCCCTGCGGCCGTGAGCTGCCTTGGGGGGCGCGAGGGGGCCCGGCGGGCGCTCGGCCTCGCGCGGGGCGGCTTCGGAGGCGGCACGCCGCGGTCGCTCCCTGCGCGCCGGTGCCCTTTGACAGCAGCAGGGAAACCTGGGGGCAGGAGAGTCCCGTTCTGCTGGGTCGCTTCTTAGCGGCTGTAAAATCGGGCTCTCATAAAGCCACTAAGGCCAGTGACGGTTTCTCTTATTTTATTTGACATGGTTTCTCTGTAGAAAGAACAAGCCCTCCGAGAAGATATGTTTAATTCTATGGCTTAATGAGAAATTACAGAAAACCTCCGGTTTTGGCATTCCTCAACTTTTTCCATTTGAATGACTGGCTTATGAGCCATCATTCCATCCAGCTGCACAAGATTTGCTGATTTGATAATGCTTGCAGTCAAAAAATAATAATAAAATGTAGTTTTATCTATAGCTTTCTGTTATAGCCACTATGTAAGGAAGTTATTGAAACTACAGCTAAGCAGTACTATGAGAAAAAATCCTAAAAACATTCACAGATCTTGCAGTTTCCTTACTGCCCTTAGCTTGCCCTCGGTGAACGTGCCAAGGGGATTGCTTCCATACTGTCTTTAGCTCCGTGGTCTCCGGCAGTACCCGGAGGAATCCCACTGCGAGAGTCCGCTCCGGTCTTGAGCTGCAGGGCAAGGCTCCCGGGCGGCGTGGCACGGCACGGCACGGCGTGGCGCTCAGGCTGAAGGCGCTCGCGCCGCCCGTCGCTGCTGCCCACAGGCCCACAGCTGCTGGGGGCCGTGTTGAGCCCCTGCAAGGACCCGGGGAAGCCCGGCGGCTGCGGGAGGAACCATGTCCTGAAGTGTCCTGCCCTGCGTTAATTGCCCTAGAGTAAGACATTAGCCGGGTAACATCCACTCGAGCCCACAGCTGAGCCCATTTTAAGAAGATAATGACTCCATGTCGATTAGAATAAATGGCAGCTAAGAACCATGAAATAAAACATAACCCAGAATTCTTCAGTGGTATCGACAAAAACTGAAAACGTTATTAAATGAGACCAACATATCCACTTTGTCAGAGACAGCTGAGTAGGAATTAGTTTTAAAAAAAACAAACGGAAAAGAAGGAAGCATCACGTGCTGTTTCTCTTCCTGCAGTCCTTCGCGCTGAGGGTCCTTGCTGGGCTGTTGCCCCCACCTTCCCTGGTCCCTCGCAGGCCTGGCGCTCCCCACGCGGGTGGTCGGCGTCTCTGCCCACCTTTCCTCTGGCTCACTGAATGCTCGTGTCGTCTTGCAGTACTGATTTTCTATTTCCGAATCTGTTTCCTCCTGCCTTGCTTTCTCATTACGCTTGTCCTGGGTTTCTCCATTCTGACCCTGCGTGTTTGGTTGGCAGGGTACACTTCACTATGTTGCTTTTCAGCGGCTTGAAGTACAAAAATATTGATATTTACAGAGCTTGTTGCGGAAATCAATATTGCACTAGGCAGAGCAGAGCAGCTGCTGTGTTGTAAAGCCAGTCTTGATAGCATTTTAAGAAATCAGGAAAAGAGGGAGCAAACCTATGTTTAAGATAGTTTGGTCTGAAAGCATTGCTATAGCATGACGATGATATTTCTTTTCCTACTTGCAAAGATAGAAGTTTATTATCAAAAAATGCATTCTCCAAGCAACATTTTTGCCTAATACAGTAGCACTAGTACATATACGTTCAGCTTCAAAATCCCTCAGTATATTCCCTTGAAATTGTGGATATTACCCTTTAGGTAATTCATCCAAGAGAAGACATTATTGAATTAGTTTGTAGATAATGTTGGTAGTAGCAGCTTCTTTGCTTCAGAGACTAGGTCTGTCGCTTGTATTATGCTGAAAGCAGAAGTGTTAGCTCCTACCGAGTACAACCAGAGCGCAGAGGCATCTGACTTTGGACTGTCTTTTTCATTGGCTGTGTCGTATATCTAAAAAGTGCTAATCAGAAAATCTCTATGATCCTCTATCACAGTCAGGGAAACTTGTCCTTTTTTAATAGTTACCAATAAATGTTGCTTTGCCTTTTACTGAAATTGATCTGTCATTGATTGTGTGAAACTTATATACAATATTTGACTAATGATGTATAGGCACTAACTATAATTATCATGTTGCCCTTGTATATCAAGCACTATTTAAATACTATGCACCATTTAACTAATTTAACAAATTAAGACTTGCAAGGAAATTATGAAGTTAGAGCAAAAGCAATTAGGTATAAAGTCATATATGTGTTTGTTCATTTATTCATATTGTTTGTATTCCTTTGCTTTTTCTTTACATTTGTTTACATTTCTTTGTTCAGGCAGTTCAAAAATATCAATATAAGCAGCCTGAGCCATACCAACTTTCACCTACAGTACAGCTTCTTTCCTGGAGCTAAATGATTCACCAGGTTTTACCTCTTCTCTAGGTTAGTATGGGAAGACCATTAAAAAATGAATTGAAATGGACATTCTTTAAAAAAGAATTCCCCCCGAAGGATAGGAGGATTCAATAGTTTGAAAACAACTAGCTGAAAAAATTCAAAGTGATTTTTGGCGAAGCAGAGCAAGCTAACTGTTGGGAGCTGCTGGTCTGTTCTTCGGTAGCGCCAGGCTCTTTCCCAAGCCGACGTGCTCCTCGCTGTGACTTGTCTCCTGTGCGTCGCAGAGGACCTGGGGAGGATGCAGAGCTGCATCGGCGGGATCCAGTTTCAACTGATCAGCCTCAATTCAGCTGCTTCTGTTTTTCATCTCTTTTGGGGGACATCTATATCTCCCTCAGAAAATTTGCTTTTGGGTTAAAATGGCTTCTCTTAAAGGGGCTGTTCCCTAGTGCTAGGAAATGATCTAATTGTAGTCTATATTTTAAAGAATCATGTAGGTTTGATTAAAATATTAACAGCAAAACATCTTCAGTTGTAAAGAAAACTCATGTGCAGAATCCCATAATGTCTAGGCAATAATTACAATTCTGGTTCACAAACATTTCAAGAAATTTTCTAATATTTTCTGTCCTTGGAAGACATTTATAGTATTGAGTATTAACATACACAGGAATATCAGAAATGTCTATACAGGCACAACAAATAAGCTTAAGTTCTCTGAGTTCAAAGAAATTCTCTTTTCGATGTGGAAGAAAAGATACAAATCCTTTTTGCAAGGGTTATCATCCAGTTAAGACAGGAATTTAAGCGTGTGCTTGGCCCTAAGCAGCTAAGTAGTCTCTGAACCAAACTACATGTAATTAAGAATCTGTTGAAATACCTTACTGAAACATAATATTAATGAGACTATTTCACATGCTTCTCAAATATTCAATAGTTAAAAAATAATCTTTGTGGGTTTTTTTAATCTAAGCAGCCTTTTTAAAGCAGTTTTCTAACAATTTAAGGACTCCATTTTCAAAAATGTTGTTTTTACATGCCAGAGAAAAAACGCCACCAGTAAGCAAATCCATGGTTTGATACTAATGCAAATTCCTCATGAATTTCACAGCTTCATGAACCTCTTAAAAGCTTTTGGAAACCTCTTGATCCTGCTTATATTTGGCAAATTGTAGCCAGTATCTCATGAATTTCTGTTTTTCTTAGCACTAGCTTGCTGTTCACAAATGTAATTATATTGATTTCCTTTCCTCTGGAATCTGAAAACTTTTATCCATCATTTCTGTACTTGGAAAAAAATGTTTTGGCACTCTCAACAGAATATGGGTTTTGGTCTTGAAGTGATCAAAACAACAAAAAAAAGTATTCCACTAAAAGTAACTTCTTCTGTATTATTAAGAATAATCTAATTTTCTGTTTGCTCTAGTAGCTTTTTTGTTATTTAGTGGGAAAATAGGGTTAGACTTTATTTCTAAATACCATTTAATAAAGCTTAGGATGTCAGCTTGGATCAATTATCGAATAGGCAATGCCAAACTTCTTTACAAGATTTTTAGCTCTAGCAGGTATCAACCATGGATGAGATAAGAGTCCCGCTGAAGTAAGTAGGAACTTGATTACTAACTTTATTTATGACAATTTATCAATTTATTTTAACAAAGGACTTCATGGCAAGAGCTAAGAATTACACCTGAATGTAGCACTTTAATATTTGAGTACTTCCTAAATGGGATACGTTAAAATATTTTCTTCTTTCCTCACTCTCTGAAAACTGTGATCAAGGAAGCCCCATTATCTCTCCAGGGATTTAACTTTTGCTTAAGCCTCAGAGGTTTCTGAAGATTTATTTTTCAGGTCATTTCACTTGCACAATTATTCATTAGTTTTTCAACCTTGTGGGAAAGGGTTAATTGTTGATGAAACATGTTTTTTTTTCATTCGTATCCTAGGATTTGTAAAGGGAGTAAGAGCCTTCCTCTGAGCAAATCCTTAATAGCTACTAGTATTGCCATATGTGTAAAATTCAACCTTGATAATTTGTTAAATAAGTGCACGTTTCTCCAGTTCAAGCTGCCTTAGGGAAGCTTTAATTGAGACATCAAACTTTTCTTAATTTTCTCTAAAATCTATATTCAGGAATAGATACTTCTTGCTTGCTTGGGACAGTTTATGAAAACTAGATGGAAGTGCTCTAGCCGCACTTTCCAGTCTACATTATGAAAATATGATTTATATAGAAGCCTTCCTGTAGGAATCAAGTCTTTAAAATAACAGAAACTTTAGCATTTTACCTTTCTAGACTTTGGGTTGGATTTTGTTAACGCAGGAGCCTCTCTGAGATATTTCAATAATTCCCGTGGTTAATCTCTATAAAATTTGTTTCCAAATGTAAGATATTTACTGCAAATTGTGAGTGCTTTAAAAATCTGAAATATTCACCAGCATGTTCTACCCTAGTCTCCATGAAGCCTCCACAACTGAGGTTTTAAATCCTGAAGCAATCTGAATGTTTGAAGTCTGATGCATTTCTCTATCCCAGGGACACAGCAGGTACCTGGAGTGTTACCGCCACGGAGCTCTGTGCGCGGTGCTGACGAGCGAGATTCGTTACCCGCCCAGCCAGAGTCCCCCCAGTCCGTGCTGAGGGTGGATCCTGCTAGCTCACGCGCGCTGTAGGAATTACAAGCTCAAGCAGTGCAGTGTAAGAGCGTATGAGGTGCGGCTCGGCATGCTACAAAGATTTTTGTTTAATTGGATATATGAAGGACCAAGGCAAAACTATTTTTGGAATATGATCAGAAAGACTTTTTTTTTAATTTGTACCTTAATTGCTACTTTGGAGTACATATGTTTGGTATCAGAGTGAATTCCTAGTGGACTACTATCCACATTGGAGAACTTCCCAATTAGAATCATACTAGTTAAAAGAAACAGAGGATGGAATGGATATGAGACCTGAGCTATTTCCTCAAGTTCAACACTTGGCTTTTCTAGATCAGGATTAAGGTAAAGATTCTTGTTGAACTCTTGTGTGACATTTCTGGAGCACATAATTTGAATAATAATTATGAATTCTAAATGTCCAATCTAAAAAAAGAGTGGTTAAAATGTAGATAATGGTTAAGCAGTATAAAAAGACTACTCTATGTCTGGAAATGCTTCTCTGATTTAGTCACGTTTTCTCCTTTCCATTTGGGCCTACCCTATCCTATCCTATTTTATTCTTTTTGCTGATAAATGACTGTAATGTATATGATGGAGATAGCTTTTGTCTTATAACTAGAGGACAATTCTTCCATTCATTTTCAGTCAATTCACTGGATGAAGGGTTGTTTGGATTTTGTTGACGAAGGATGGTTTGGATTTTTATAGTCCTAAGTAATTGCTAGGATTAGAGTCACTCTGAGACTATCACGGTGTTACAACTCCTGTGCAGTGAGTAGTACAGGATAGATATGAGACAACACAGTGAAGCCATCTATATCAAAGGGAATTTAAAGGGTTGTGTTTTAGTTTTTATTTTCCCTTTTCCTCTGTGGCTCTTTGAGTCTTCAAAGAGAAGAGGAATAAATGGAAGAGTCATCTCTTTGTGTCAACTAATATGACCCTTTGGCCATTAGCCATGATCTGATATCTGCCTATAAATGATGTAGGAATCCATGTAACATAACGTGAGAATGGAAGGGCACTGAAATTATCATCTCTCCTGTTTCAAAAAATATGTGCTCTAAGAAGTCTGGTAGCAAAAATGCTTGTTGGATGCTGAGCAATACATTAAATAGACTGTGGGCATATGTCACTAAAGCTTTTTTGGTAATTCAATGGACACAGAACTCTGGGTGTACTTTAGAAAAACAAGATTTTGAGAATTCGACTAGACAAAGTCCAGAGCAACCTGATCCAGTTTTGAAGTTAACCCTGCTGTGAGCAAGAGGTTGTTCTGGAGACCTCCAGAGGTCCCTCGCAGCCTGCGTTGCCCTATGGCTCTGTGATTGCTGTGATTCCATGAAACAGCAGCTCTCAGGCGTTACTTACTTACGTCTTCTAAATGCTTTTCGTAGGGCTGCTGCAGAGAGACGTCTGTAACGAGAGGAGGTTACCAATATATGCAAAGTTCGGTTTTATCCCTCTCACTTCCAGTTGCCTGCCCCCCCTCCTGTCGCAGGTTGTGTAGCGTGAATGCTTGTTTCAGTCGGCTCTGCAGCAACAACTGACAGCGTCCACGATCATGATCTTGGCTCATTACCCTTTTCACCACCTCCTATTTAACTTTAAAAATGACGTCTATCCATCGTTCCTTAAATCTCTCTGCAGCCATCCTTCCCGTCTGCCCCCCGTCTTTCCTGTAAGCTTCCAGTGCTGCAAAAGTCACCATCCTCTCCCTTTGCAGAGTCGTTTCAGGCAGCTGGTGTGAGAAGCTGTTGTGCAATGAATGAATCTTAGCTGACAGGTCCATCAGCTGCCCTGGTTAAGGGAGCTAAAGGGGGCTTGCTTGCAAAAACAGCTTAAACCGCACGCTGGCGGAGCTGTCTGCGGAAAACTCTGGGAAATTGGGAATACGTTGCCCCCTTTGGCTTGAAAGGGCTTTCAGTTTGTCAGAAAGGCAGGTGAATGCTTGTTATTTTAGTGGAAAGGGGTGACAGGAGGCAATACAGTTTGTGAGAGTTCAAGTAGAGAAGTTTTACTTTTGTAGAGTTTTATGGAGAGAAAGTCTTTGATTTGCTAGTGTTATTTGAGAATTTGTGGAATTGCATTTTTAATTATTTGTCAAGGGCACTTAGAGTCTGGGAAAGGTAGTATTTTATGTTTTGTAGGTTGTAATGTAAATAAATAAATGTTCTTGAGAGCTCAAATGACTGTCTGCACAGTATGCAAGAGCAGTTAAAATGCTTTGGTGCATTACAGGTATAGACTGTGTTACAGCAACATACTGAACAACGGTGCGTCTCATCTGCAGTGGAGCATTCAATTTTGTTTCCTAGCCTAAGCTATAATTAAGATTGACAAGGTTCATCTAGAGAAGGAGAATAACTATTACGGCAATTATAGATATGTTCACATATAACTACCTAACTGTAAGAAGTTAAACCTCTGGACAACAAATAGGGACACAATTAAGTAAAGGCTGCTTTAGAAAACGTGGGGAATGTTACTGACGTGCTACCCTGGTAATGTTTGGTAAGCTCGGCAGTGGGGTTTTGTGTCCGTTTGGTGGGGTCTCCGGCCGCTGGTTCAGAGCTGGGGTCTTCGGGTGCTGCTCTGGTCCAGACAACGACAGCAGTAACCACCGCCGTACCAGTGGGAACGTGCTGCCGCCGGGACCGGCAATAACGGCCGCGAGCGCGGTGCGGGCTGCCGCGCACGGCCGTGGGGTCAAGTGCTGGGGCTAGCCCTCGACCGGGAGGGTTTTTCTGTTTGCTTGTTGTTCTCAGCTGTGGGAAATGTTTGTACCTATTTTAGTTTGATAAATGTAATCAGAGATCTTCCTTCTACATAACCCCTGGGGAGGAACTCATTCCTCCCCAGCCAGCGTTGCTAAATGGACTTCCGAGGAACATCACGTTCCACCGGGGCCCGGCGGGCAGATGCTGCCGGAGGGAGCGTGGCCGGCGGCGGAGGACCAGCGCTTGCCGGTGCCCCGGCCAACCTCCTCTTGGCCTGTGCTTAAGGGCTCGGGCAGCAGGAAGCCCTTCCTGGGCTAGATGACTCCGTAAGTCTGGGGGGATCTGTGAGGAGATACCTTCAGATAAGGGGGGGGGCCGAGCCGCTCTCCTGAGGGTGTCCCAGCCCGGCCTCGCGGCGGGACGTGGCGGCCCGTGCAGGCGCCTCCCCGCCGCCCGCTGTCGCTCCGGCCGCGCCGCTGCCCTGGCCTCCGGCTCGTCTCTCTAACCCACCTGGTGCCTCTTTTTCTGACCATAGCGTAAATCTGTTCGCCTGGGGCTCGCTATCGACATCCTATTTTAAGAGATATTTTCAGTTAATTCTAGTAATTGACATGTGATATTGGAATAAGCATGGCCAGCAAAATGATTGGGTCATTGCACCGAAATGCCTGTTATAGATAAATACGCAACCAGGCATCTGTGGCAGCGCAGAGTCAGCCCCCTGTTATCCTCCAGTACCTCGATACCCATAAACACACGTTAATACCTACAAACATAATTTGCTTTAAAAATATTGGAAATGAATAAGTCAAATTCTTCCCTAGATATAAACACAGAGCTTTTACTGCATTTAATGTGAGTTGAATATGTGCAACAGATCAAAGCTAGGTAATAATTTTTTACAATAGTGTGCAAAGATGTTATTTAAATGGAATTATATAGGTAAAAACAAATTAAGAAACAAAAGTTGAACATGTTTATTTTAAAAACTAAGAGAACCCAGTGCTCCATTCTTTTAGCAAGCAATATCCTCTTTAGAAAGTGGTAATGTAAGACTTCATAATTAGGTCCACTAATTTTATTCCAGCAACATATGTAAATTTATTGTCAACATGTGTAAGTGTCCTGTCAACACTTAAATTCTGCTCATATCCAACATACTATATGGATTTGGAGCCATTGCTACTTGGCTAACAAAAGCAGAAAGATGTGAGGTGAAGCCCGATGCTTTTCCACGTCGTCCCTGCGTTGGCCTGACGATCTTCCAGCGCTTTCTGCCGGCTTGGCAGCACTGTTAGCCAGTTCTCCTTTACTGTATGGACTTGTCTGCCTCAAAAGCTGGAGCACAGGAACCCCTACAGTCTGATTATTCTGACAGAGTTGTAGTGTGGCTTCCCTGACCCACAGTTCTGCCATCCTTCAGTTTCATGTTTTGAGTCTCTGGGTTTTTTATTCATGCCTTTTCTCACAAGGGACATAAAGCCACAGTCCTCCCTTTAACCGAACCAGTGACTTTGGGAAATGAAACATACATTTTTGCTTGGATAAGTCAGGTGAGCTCTGAAATTTGCAGGATAACAATCTCTTTTGATCAGTCAGATTTTATGTAACATTTTTGACTTTTGACTTAAATATCTCAAAACAGAAAATTTATTGCAGGTGCCTATGCCTCATGACAACGACTATGAGGAAAGATTTAGTATCTGAAAAACTCCGACTGCCTCATTCTGATGCTATTTTTGGTATAGCACAAATGTATATTTTTAAAAATACTGAAAAGATGTAGGGTACATTTTTTCCAAGTATACCAACTCAACCCAACTCACCATCCTCGAATGACTATATCCCAACTCTTGTTAAATTATTTACTGAAAAACGTGCAGTTGATTTCTAGTGCATTTAGCAACAGGTTTTCCAATTAATTGTGCATAGGAAGATGTGCAGTTGCCTGAAGGGATCTTTTTTTCCCCCTTGCTTGTTTTTATGCTCTCCCTAGAGTAATTTCTTTTCTTATATAAAATTTTTTTGGAATATTGCCGATAAGTGGGTGAAATCCTTGCTCCTATTGAGCACTTGTTCAAGCAAAACGGTTAGGTGATGAGAGTCTCCCTGAGTTGCAGTCGCTGTAATAAGTGAATAATGTTAGTGCTTCTCCCACTTTCATGTGTACCTGAAACAACCATTCCTTAATTGCTCTGGGTCTATTTTTGAGTATTTTTATGTTAGCTGAGTGTGCCTGCTGCATTAATAACACCAACGAAAAAAGGCAAACCAGAATTATAAAAATGGCTCAAAGTAGGGGAGGAGTTGGAAATGTTCTAAGCTCCCTGGCAGGCAGCATTTAAAGTATTTGTCTGGGAAGGACTAGGAATGGGTGATCAGCAATCGCAGGGAATGTAGTTATTTTTAGTGAAGTCACTCTTTACAAATGTCATGGTGAGGTTCCACACATACTTTTAATTATTTCTGTCCAAAATGTGGTCAGATTTGGGGGGCTAATTTCCAGCACTCAGAATTCAGCTTAGCTCTGAAAGTCAAGCTGAATTCTTTCCAGTTTTATTTAATCAAAAAAATAAAGAAACTCTTTTGCATGCTCAAAGACTCCCAAGATTTGCAGGACTATAACCCACTGAAATTCAGGAAGCAATTCCAGTAATGCTCAAGATGCAACAGAACTGAGTTTGCTGACTCTTGCCTGGCTCAGGGCATTAAAGAGTGAAGCATATTTTTGGCGTTAGTTTAAAAATACATTAATAAATAGATGTGTTTGTACATGTGGGAAGAAATATTAAGGAGGATAGTGTTGCTGCATAGTTCTTTCCAGGCAAGTATTCCCTTTTGTGATCCAAGATATTTAAACTCACCAAGAGCAGATCAGGATCTGTGCATGGTGGTTTAGTAGACAGCAGGACTTGGAAATTCTGATTACGAATTGCCTTTCCCTCTGTTTCAACCCTTACCTGATTTTACTGGCCGCTCCTTACAGGCTGCAAGATGCAAGTCTGTGCAGCGTGCTGCTACGCTAGCTCTAGCTGGGTTGCAAATGAAGCCTAGCATTCCCGGGGCCAGACTCTTCTCCGCGGTGCCCAGCGACAAGACGAGAGGCGACGCTGGCAATTCCTTCCGAGCCCAAGAAAACACTTTTTCACTGTGAGAGTGACTGAGCACTGGGATGAGTTGCCCAGAGAGGCGGCAGCGTCTCCATCCTCGGAGGTGCTCAAACCTGCCTGGACACGGTCCGGGCAGCTGCTCCCGGAGACACTGCCAGAGCAGGGGTAGGACCAGGCGATCTCCAGAGGGCCCTGCCGACCTCAGCTCCTCCGGGATGCTGTGATCCGCTGCCCTCCCACCCAGCAGATTCCCCGGTGCCGTTGAGATATATAGTGTCCCCACAGCGCCTTCCCAGAGGTTTTGAGTTAAAAACAAGCAGCTCGGGGGCTGGCACTCGCGCTCACCAGCGGTGAGCCAAAGGGTGATGTGGGAGTTTTTTCTGTTTTCTTGCATGGGAGCAGTGCCGTTCCTAAACCATAGCTGCTTGTGGAGTATTTTCAAAGATCATCCCTTCCACATGCAGAAGAGAAAGAAACATCTGCAAGTGTGGAAACGACTGAAGTGAGGAATGCACAGGGCAATCTGCATTACAATATGTAATCCTTTGGATCAGGTATTCTGCAGGGGGAGAGGCATTTCTCAAAGCAGATTCATTTGCCAGTTTGTATGAGGTATGCGCTTTTCAATTAAAGCGTCTCAGTCAAGTTCATTAGGGCTAAAAATGACTGAGGATTAAAATGAGAGGACTGAAGGTAAAGACTGCTGTAACACGCTCTTTTCTCCTCCCTTCCCTTCTTTGGGTTAGAGCAGTTCAGGTGAACAGTTGCAGGTGTAAAAGCAGTTGTCATTCACATATACTAATATTATTTGCTATAAATTGCGTCCTCATTTCAAAGACAGCATTTGAGTCCTGTCAGTGCAGTCTGATTAGCCGCTGAGTGTATCATCAGCTACAGGTATCTCACAGACCAGACCTATGAGGGATGTGAAGAGAGACGAGTCTGGCGTGTTGTCGCTTCCCTCAACGTTACAGTATAGGTAGCTTCCACCTGATTCATTTTATCTTATTGATAGGACTCCGGAGTAACAATTAGGAGCAGACGAAACTTGGCTAAGCGCTCACTTAACAGACGTATTCCAAGACCAGCTCCGTAACGTGGTAGAAGATAGAGATTTTGCAGAAAAACAAGCCTGTCAGAATCACTAGCTGTGATTATCCTGCACTAACTGTGCTTAATGTTCACGGGCCACGTTCTGCAGACTGGATTACTGAGGCAGCCGTGTGAGTATCTGCTGCGGGAAGATAAAGAGCACCAGCTGAGTGGAGATGACGGGTTTGCTAAGTAATCTACTTCCTTGACTGCTTTCTGTGAAAAGCTAAATTCTTCCGGTAAAATTTCTTTTCACAATGAATGAATCAAATGGAAATACAGCATGAAAAATGAGAATGTGCTGCTAAGGTGCTCAGAAAATGTTCATGCTATTAGCAGTATGGGCACACAGAATTAAAAGTTTAGGCACAACATTTGAAGTTGTTTAAAATCTTTAATGCATCTTCTTTGATTTATAATAACCCATTCATATCATAAACTCGCTCCATTTTAAGACATGCCTAGGCTAGTTCCTGTTGTCGTATTTGTGACAGCGGACTAGACAGTTTGCATTGCTGTTGGTCTTCCTGGCTGTCCATGTTGTTCAGGCTTGGAATACTGCATGTGTATATGGCAACAGGTTTCAATCTCACCACAAGGATACAGAAAATGCTGCTTTTCCTAGGCTAACTAAAGCACCCAGTATTCTCCATATATTTTGCACCACTAAGCTAAAGATAGGAAGGTACTGTGTCATAGTGTACATGATTTTTTTCTATAAAAACTATGAAACAAGAACTCAAATTTATTATCTTCGAGTGAGTTCAAAACCTTAGTGTTGTAATTTGCCATTTTAAAAACAAACATTTTTTTTCTGAATCTTTTCCATTATCTTGCACAGATCCTCATTTAAATCTTAAATGTGAGTAATATTGAAGGGATTGGATCCAGGATATCCTTCAAATGACAGAAGTTCAAATTCAGTCTGAGACTACAGAATATCTGAAATTCATTGGAACGCTGTCCATGTAAAGTATGTCTTTTATCTGCCTTTTCCAGGCTTTGCCATTAGTACTGGAACATACACAGAGAGACCAGGATCACCTAGAGGGATTTGTCAAACGCAGGACACCTTTGCGTAATTATCGGAAGTTATTCCGTTATATGCTATTACAAAATACTTGAGACATGAACGTGGTACGTAAGATTCAAAGTTTTCACCAAACGGCTGTGTGTACAAGGAGTTCACTCTCAGCTTCCTTCCATGTGAGGGATTTGAGGGAACGTGGCGACATTTTTCATTCAGCCGTAGCCTCTCTTACTACCGCAGCCTTCCTGAGGGCGCGCGTGCAGCTTGTGTGGCTCCGCGAAGGCCCGGCCGCCGTCGGTGGCCCCGTGCACGTTCCTGCATGACCTGCGCTGCCAGGGCGCGCCAGGACGGGACGGGAGGAGGCGAGCAAGAGGAGGAAGGGAGACTTCCCCTAACACGCAGCTCTGCAAACTCGTGGCCGTGCTCGGCTGCAGAGGAGCCCATACACCTCCCAGGAAAAGAACTGCTCCCTACTCTGTCCTGGCAGCATCGCTGGGTTGCAGAGCTGCGGGAAGGGAACGGCGGTGAAGGTGGTCTACGAGGAGCACAGTCCAGAAACACAGGTCACCTCGTCTGATGTTTCCTGCTGTTTAGACTTGTTGTGAATGAAGTTAATGTAAATTCACAGAAATCCTCAAAAGAGGGCTCTCACTGTGAGCTGCTCAACAATTTTAATGTACTGTAACACCATCAGAAACACACAAAGAGGAGAAATCACTGTATTTGTCACTCATGCACAGACATTGGCAAAAGCCATCTGCGTGTTTCTCTAAAGAAAATGAGAAAATACTTGATCTGCATCATTGTAATAATTTCAACACTATCCAGAAACTGGAAGAAATAAAGGTGGATTTGAAATGAAAAATGGTTAAGTACATTGCCTGGATTCTCAGGGTGAAGCAGTTTCATTTTCAGCCTGCAATGAGCAGCTCCTGAACCAGGAGGAGGGTTACTCAGCTAAAGCTCATCATTATACCCTGTAAGGGTGTCTTAGCATAGTCCCAACTGTCAAAAATAAGCTTGATATTTACTAGCAGGAAGTCCTGGTAAGTAGAGTACCGAATTCTCTCATATATCCCAAAAGATGAGAATTTGTATTCTAAGATTAAAAAAAAAAAGAGGGGGAAGTTAACACATGTGGTTGAAACCTCTGCAGGTTTAGTTCTGACTCTGTGGTCATTCCCTAGTGCCAGTCATCACGACAACAGATGCCCTGTCAAGGCAAATCTAAAGGCATTAAGATAAAAACAGCATTGGAATCAGGGACCAAGTGGATTTTTCCGACTGACCAAAGGAAGAGGAAAGCGGCGCAACCAGGGCCCGAATAGCCAAGCAAAGTCGGCTGCAGCAGCCTGAGCAAGACCCTGGTGGCAACAGTAACTGTCTGTGCTGAGAGAGCAGCACGAGTTGTTAGTGTGTCAGGCTTAGACGCCAAATGGTGCAAAAAAGGATCGTGGAGGACAGAAAAGTCAAAGATCTCCTGAAGCTGAGGGCCACCGTGGAGCTTCCCCTTTGAATTTGAGATTTGCGGATCTTGTTCCTGGAGAGCTGCACCAGGGGTTGAGTGGATTATATAATCCAGTCGAGCAAAAACCACAGCCCAAGATCAGCAGAAGCATTTCCTAGTTAGAGCTCCAAGTCGCAGCTCATTTTCTTGCTGCGCCAGCCTAAGGAGAAGTTACAGCACGAAGAAGACCAGTTCAGCCTTGTGCTGCCTCTCTGACACTGGGCCCTTACTGGTCTGCTTTACAGGCGTTGCACTGGTAGCGTGGCAGAAAGCAGCTGCATCATGCCGAGTTCGGGCCCAGCGCTTCCCTGGGGAGATGTTTAATAATACTATTAATAATGTATTAGTAGTGATACTACTGAACAAGCAGCTAGGAGGTTCATCCAAAAGTCTGGCTATTGCTGGCGACTACAGCCTGAGGCATCTGTGTGCCAAGTTTGTGTGCTTACCTGAGCCGGTGCAGTTCCAGCTAAAACCCTTTCTTCCTCTTTTAAATAGAGAGGTCACTTTTCTTTCTTTTTAAAGCTTCATTGTAGTGGAGGATTATAGCACAATTACATTTTCCCTTTATTTATTTATTTATTTATTATTCCAAATAGTAGTATATCAGCAAACTAAATGTTCCAAGATAGAAGTACAGATGAAATCTTGTACCAGCCCTAGTAAAAGACATATGAATTGAGTTACTTAGTTATTAGCTGAGTGGAAAATCATATTTCACAAAAACTTTTGAGATTTTAAATTTTGTTTTCATTCTGCAGAGGGATGCAAGTAAATTTCAAATGTTTTCACACAAATGGAATTGTTGAAATGCCCTTTTTTTCCTGCTAGCTGCACTTTCCTAATTGTATTGGATACTGGCCTGAAATGTGATACACCTTCATGTAAGTCACTTTTCTGCCTGACAAAGAGCAAAGATTTTAGTCATAGAACATTCTAAATTAGGAGCAGGAGCTCAAACCCGGGCCGAAGCTAATGTCAGAAACTTTAGAGAAATCGCATGCTTCTCTTCCTCTGTCTTTTGAGTTATTTTCATCTTGACATATAGAATTTCATCCAACATATTCTTATTAATTCTAGGCATTAGATAATTTAACTCAACTGGAGAGAAAGAGAGTGAGCCTGCAGGCCACGTAGCATCTCTTACCCGTTCTGCTCGTTGATGTCTTTATCATCAGCAATGTGGAAGGAATCAACAATTGTGTAAACGAATTTTATTTATCAATCAGCTGTGCAATTTTAAAACAAAAGAAATATTCTGTTGCCTTTACCCCCTAAAAATTATTATGGCTTCAGAATCAGAATTGCAACATAACACTTTTTAAAAAGCAGCAGTGGCTGGTCACACACGACACACTGCCAGGCTGCAGGGACGCGGACAAAATGTGTTATGTGCACAGAATGGCAAGATACAATTCAGAATGCCGGAATATTTTCATTCTGAGAGATTTTATTAAAGTTTTAATATATTTTCACAATTTGCTTTCTTAAAAAAAAACCAGCAGAGCACCCAAATTCTTCAAAATACAGAAGCGCTCACGGTTGCACCAAACAGACGGCCTAGGCAGAACGCGAGTTAGCGGCTCGGGGACCGAAGCGGGAAGACGCGGACATGCAGATGTGCAGAGCCCTCGGCGGTGCCGGTGGGGCGGGAGAGCGGCAGGCCAGCGTGGCCCCGGGGCCCGGCGGCAGCGCTGCGGGGGCAGAGCCCGCTCCGGCGCCCGCCCGGCCTCCTGCCCGCACCTCCTTGCTGGCTGCGCTGGTATCCGCCGCTCCGCGGCTGCTTTGTGCTCCCGGGTCGCACAGACACTGGCTGCAAGGTCCCTCGGCGCACGCCGGGAGATGCCCGAACAGAAGCGGCCCAGACAGGGAGGGTTGCAGTAGTGTCACACTCTGCCTTTTGGGGCAACCTCCCTTGTTTGCAGTTCCTGTTGTAACACCTGGGCTTTGCTTTTTACTTGTTTTTGTGCATGCATTTTCTTTCTGTGGAATTCTGGTGTTTATTTCTGTCTTTAATGTGCAAGGAAACACAAAACACATCAGTGATGCGTATGGGGCTCTAGGAAGTAGCTACACTGGCAGAAGTACCTGAAGCTGTGCTCAGGAAATACCGCTCCATAGAAAATAGTAGGTTGGGCCGAGTTTGCCTATACTGAAGTCAGTGAAAAAAACCATTTACAGGAGCAAATGTAAGTTTGATCTTTATCCATCCGTTTTTTCATCTTCAGTATTTACTTGTTTGGACGCGTGCTGCGGCCGTTGCTGGAGGACGTCAGCCCGAAGGAACAGCGCTTCCTGAGCCTCCGCCGGCTGCGCGGGGTGAGGCGCTCGCTCCTTCTGCCCGTGGCGCTTCTCTCCCGGAGGAGGGAGGCGCCCCAAAGAGCAATTGCTATTTTTTGTTGTCGAACCAAATAAACACGCTTTCTGGCTGTGGGAGTTTGTGGAGGAAGAGGAGATTCAAAATCCGCGTTATCGGCTGGGTTTTGTGACTAGCGCAGCCTAACCCTTAGGCAGGGCCGGGAGCGGCGGCTTCGCGGGGGATTTTGTGGTGCGCGTGTGTCGCGTTTCCCTTCCCAGGCCCAGGTGATGTGCAGAGCTTTCGCTGTACTCGAGGCTAATCATAGGCCAATGGCAGAGAAAGAGGTCTGCGCTCTGAACAGCGCCTTATTTATACCGTTAAGGAGCATTGCTGCTGGGGGGGGGGGGGATGTTTTTCCATTAAAAATGATGTAAAATATTGGGTTTTTTTCTTGAGAGCACTCTAACGTGTATCTTTTGCAAGTGGTGGGCAAAACTGTGTGTGTATACAGCTGGATGCAGATGTTTTGGTTGGGCTTTCGGAGGTTTTTGATTTTTTTTGATATTTTGGTGTTTCGATATTTTTTGTATAACAGGCTGGTTAAACTGCAGTCTAATAACTTTATCTGTCTCTGTTAGATATGCAGCTACCTCTGTGGCTGGTTATTTATTTATACACTTGCCATATCTCTACTATAAAAAGATTTGTAATACCCCAATAATAAATGCATTCATCACCACATCTTCTGTAATCACCACAGTTCCTGAGCTGCTATTTGGCACTCATTAGCTGAAACTCCCATTCACCTATAATTTATGAGAAGCATACAATTATGTGTTATCACTACTTCAAGTGATTACTACACTGTATGTTTTTAAGATAATGGCATGAAACACTCCACGATGAATTATACCTCTCTGGGTAGCTTTGCTCCTGTCATTAACTCTATTATTTTACTTAAACCAACCTGGAGGGAATTGTGTTGCAGGGTTAGTGTTGCCTCCCCCCGCAAGAGCCCCAAGTCAGTAAGGACCCAGTAAAGGACACGGCACAGTACACAGTTGTGTCCTGCCTTGCGGAAGGACGGTGTGGATATGCATATGCTTATAAGGAAATCCAAAAACCTGGATTGCTTTTGCTCTGGAAAGAATTTTTTTCATTAGCCTTGCTAGTGGAAAAACCTATTCAAGAAAAACTTGTGAAACGAGACCTAAATTTTAAGAAATCAGAAGGCAGAGGAAAACAGTCCAGTCATGGTACGCTTTTTTGTAGCGACATGATTTTTAAGCCATTCTCAGATTTACTGATATGCCAGGAATTTGTAATCCTCCATGGAAAAGACAATGAAAAGATACACACTTCTGGTTTTCCCTTAATTTTGCTGTGTTTTGTATGTCAGCCGGAATATTTTCTGCAAGAGCTCAGCACAGGTACGCACAGACACCGTCGCCCCCTGCGGCCCCTCTTAGGAGAGCGGGGGGGGCCTGACGGAGCAGGGATCTCTCTGTTCTCCTACGGTTCTCCTTTGCGGAGAAAGTTTAAATGCCTGGTGGATAGCGTCTGCTCTTCCTCGCTGTCGTATCTGCCTCCCAGTTCAGTCTCCTGAGCCATCGCACCGGAAGGTACGGCCGCAGGAGCAGAAGAGGGGCGTGAGAGGCCCTCGCTGCCTGGCCGGCACCGTGCCGCCAGGGCCCTGCCGCTCGGCCAGCCGGCGCCTCCGAGCGCTCCCGGGGCCGGACGCGCGCCTCCTTCGGCCTTCGCTTGTCTGCTGCTCTAACGCACGCGTGAGATGAAAAGCTCAGGCCGGTGCTTGCGCTCGCTATGGTAAGTGTCCAGATCAAGCTCTCAGTGGCTTCCGTCTGCTCTCGGGCACTCGAGGTAATGTGAAACGTCCCCACGAACGTCCTAAAGTTGCGCCGTTACCAGCAAGGCTTTTTGACGTCTTTTTTCTCTTATTCGTTGAAGTTGGTGCAGGCCTGCCATTGCTGTGATACTGTATTTATTATCGAGTTACGGCATTTATTTGAACGTTGAGAGTATAAATAGCAATGCTGCCCTCATTGCTTTCTCCTGAGTGCGTTTTACTGTAATGATCTTCTGTTCGAAGCCCTCGTTTTCTGTCAGAACTTACTGCATCAGGGAAGAAAACTTTGATTCTCTTGATACAGACTACCGTAACTGTTTTGAAGCTGAAATAGATGCAGTTATTATGTTACCAGTATCATGTCTGGTTTAATTCAGATACATATTTTTGAATGCTAAAATCCTTTATTAAAAGCTTGTGATACTGAAAGTTTTGAATGTAACACAGTATTTTCAAAGGCCTGATGTTTCCTCATCCTCTAGGCGTGATCCTTCTGCTTTGCCGTGGTCTCAGAGCTTATGTTGCTTTTTATTCCTCTAATTTGTGTTTCAGTGTCATGTGGCAAAAAATCAGGGGGATAAATTACCATCTGGATTGGCTTTCGCCATCAGAAGAAACAGCTGACTTATCTATTTCTATAAAATAAACATGATTGGGTCTCAAATTTTCAAAGACTCCTCTCCCTTTAGAAATAGTGCAAAACAACAGAAACAAAACTGTGCAGTGAATTGTTTACTTATTTTTCTGCACTGGTAAATTCTTTTTCATAATTTGTGACGGTCAATGTTTCTATATTGTAAATCTTGAGGAGTTAATAAGTATCAAATGCAGCATCTACTACCCTTTAAATAATGAGTATGTTTTAGATTTTGTGCTATTTCAAATAATATGATTAAGCTGGAAATTACTCACTAAAAATGAAACAGACACTGTCAGAACTAATAATGATATTGTTTGATATTGTCTTCAAAGAGAAAATGTTACATGCTTCCATGAAATAATAATTAATTAATAACTAATCACTCTTAGTTTTACACTATACTTTTTTGCTCATTTTAGATATGAAAACATTTCTGCAACTCTTTTTGGAAAGGGGGGAAATATTTTCATATAAATAAAAATGACAACTTTATCGCAGTCGTGATGCTTACACTTTCTGTGTCCTTGTCCCTGACAAAAGCCATGACTTGTATGTGGCAGTCGGGAAATACATGGTATTGTCATCACAGCTCATTTCTGGCTATGCCGAATGTTAGAGGCCAGGAAAGCTCTGTGAAAATGGTCTTTTCTTTGGACTGGATAGATTGGCAGTTATTGAGGTTGAAACCCATTCCAATGTAAATACAAATAACATCAGCGATAGAGCAAATTACAAATGTCGCAGAAGTAGAAGATGAAAAGCGTTTGCTACCTACATCTTATTGTCAGTAGTTTTGTCTCACCCCTGGTTGCTCTGGAGGCAACGCGGTGAACTGGGTGAGACTGTCAAAGAAAGTCGCCGAAACCGAGCCGGAGGCAGCGTGCAGCCAGGCTTCGGTGGCGGCTGTTGAGCCGGGAACGGGAGCTCCGACCTGGCCGCGAGCGAGCGCCCTCGCCGCTGCTCTGCTGCGGTGCTGGTGCTGGTGCTGGTGCTGCTGGCGCTGGCGCTGGCGGTGCCCCAGGCGCCTTTGCAGGTGCCCCCGCGCTGCCCCGAGAGGGGGGCGGCAGCCGCCCCGCTGCACTAGGCAGTCGTGTTCCCTCCGCCCGAGCTGCGCGGCCTCGCCGAGCCGGACCCCCGTCTGCAGGGACACTGCAGAGCCCCTTCGAGAGGAGCCACGTTATCAAACATCTCGTTCTGAAAATTTAGCCTTTGAGTCAAATACTTCCCAGAGTTATCACGCCTAAAACCACTTCATGTGTTTAACACCAATATAGCTGAGCACAGAATTAGGCTAATGTCTGTTTAAATTAAACCGAATATTCTCTTGCTTGATTTGGAAAATATTCTTCTTAGAGAATGGTTAAAACAAGGTATTTTTCACAGAAAAAAAAAAACACCAAATCATACTTTTAGTTAAGAGAAAAAGAAGAAAGTCATATTGCACTATTGATTACTAATATGGTACCAATTTTCCATAAAAAAGTTTCAGATTTAGAGATTAATCCATTATTTGCCTGAGGACAAGTTTTCTATAATAACTTCATGCATCTCAAGGCAGCAGAACTTATGAAAAGAGCAGATATATGAAAATCAGGGAGGAATCATGTCCACCAACAAGCATCTAGGAAGAAAAAGGTCATGATATGACTAACCTGTAGAAGTCTCATTTCTTTAATACAAGTAGTGATCAGAAACAATATGCAATATGTAATGAAATATGTGAATTAAAGTGAAATTATTGCAATGAATAACAATAATTCCATGTGGTTTGGTCACTTCTTTATACCATAGAAGAAGGCTTGGAAAATCCATTTACTACTAGTGAGATAGAAGCATTCATTAGTTAATGTAATGGGGTAAATTATCAGTTTCTAAAACATTTAAACTTTAATTAAAGAAATGAGCTGTCTCTTCAGCATACCTGTTCCAGGTGCAAATAACATTGAGACATTTACGAGTTTCACTGCTGCTATTGAGAAATCTGACTGCCAAGGATGTTTCTCTCTGTGGTTTCTTGGAAAAAAATCAAGAGGCTGCAGATGTGTAGTGAAAAAGTTTAATGCTGCTTTCTCTCAGTCTTGTCTTGGGTGTCACTGGCAGGTTGATAGGTACCTGGCAGCTTCGTCGTGCCCAGCTATAGAGCGGACTATGTGTGTGACATATTTCCGCATTTAATAAACTATACATTGATTCCCAAGAGCAGTGGAAGGGACATAGGAGGAGAGCAGGGAGGTTAATTACACTAATTGCTCATGAAGATTCAGGTAGCTCAAACCCCATTTATTTCAGGCAGTTTGCCAGGCAAGAAGCTCATACTCTTAGCAGTTCTTTTTGAAGAAGTCCTTGGGTTAGCAAATATTTAAAGATGTATCTCAGTTCCTCCCTAAACTTGCAGTTCTCCAGTTCTAAACTCCTATTTTAGAAAGCAGCGTAATGTACTGCTGAGAATCACAGAAAATAGAGACTAGTAAACTTGGAAAAAGGTCTTTATTTAAAGGAGGTAATTATGAATAAGTATATTGATATGGTGCTAAATGAATTATTTGAATGCAAACATTGGGTAAAAAAAATCCCAGCTGTGTCAAGTCTGTTCAGCCGAAAAGGGGGAAAGATGCTATGACAATGTTAGCTCATTTGGCAGCATTGTAAATGGAGCAGATTAATCTGTTATTTGCCTGAAGACAAGTTAGAGAAGAGGCTGTGGGAGGGACAACAGGGAGAGCCTGGAGACGCGTGCCGTGCTCTCCCACACCGTGCTTAACAGCAACGGAGACGGGATTCCCCTGGGAAGGTCACAGGTGGGTTCCCCCCACCGGGCAGGCGCCTGGGAACCCTTCTGCTGCGGCCGGGAGGAGCGTTTCTCCCGCGGCCAGACTCTCTTTCGTAATGCTTGGAAGCAGACTGGTGGGAATTCACGTTGTTCCCCTCTCCTTTTGCTTGTTATTTTGCTGTTAGTTATGCGCGATGGTGTTAGGCACGTTTCTGGGCCTTGGGGGTGTCATAGCTCTAGTCCACCCAAGGGCCCTGTTGGCTTCTCTGTGCCAGAGCCCCACAGTTTTGGATGTGCTCATATTTGACGTACGCCAGGGAGGTACTGATTGCTGTGACCTGCTCCTCTTTCAGATGGGAAATCGAGGCAGAGATGGGCTCCGTGAGGCCCACGATGGAGCGGGGCTGGTGGTGACCGCCTGCGGCCCGGTGAGCGGCCCGAGAGCGGCAGCGTTCTCCCTGCCCAGCGGCACCGCGTCCCCCTGCCCGCCGGCTCGCGCCGCGCCGTGCCGAGGCCTCGGGGGCTGTCTGGGCCCTGCCTGCTGTGCAGAGGAGACGCTGCGACTCCTCGTCCTGTAAAAACTGACTTTAAAAAGCGTTTGGTTTAAGGTGCTTAGCAAGCAGAATGCCTGCAAAGCCGAGATCAAAGGAAAAGGCTCATTTGTGCGTGTTAACACCCAAATGTACAATCAGAGCTGCTGCCACCACTGACAGGAAAAGAAAAGGAACAATGGAAGTATTGGGACTTGCTGATTATGTAGAAGGAAAATTGGTACCAAGCCCAAGGAAGGAGTGAGGACTTGGCAATCAGAGAGAGAACGGCGGCGGGAGAAGGAGCAGAGGCGATGTGACGCAGCCCGTGGCCTGTGCTCAGGGGAACTGGGTGCGAACGGTTTTGCAGGGAAGCAAAGCAGGGTTTGCGTTGCTTTCAGCCTCTGGAAATTAAACTGCAGAGTTCACCAACACGTGCCGTGAACTGGTGGCTGCACAGAGGCGAGAAAGCACCTGGAACGTGCGTGCGACCCGCTGGCACCGCTGGCTTCCGATCCGGCTCGCCGGTGCCGTTGCGGAAGCGCAGCGTGCGGCTCGCCGTGGGCCTCCCAGCGGTTCAGCAGCTCGGGGTGTGCCGGGACGGCACAGACTTACGCAAAGCGGCCTCCTCATACCCAGCTGCACGCTGCTGTTCCTTTTTTAAGTAGATTTAAGGAAATCAACAGATAATTATACTGGGATGAATTGAAAAGTCAACAGGGACTGGCATTAGGTTAGCAGGGTTTAGTGCGGGTTATGAGGAAGGTGGCAGGCCGGGTAAAGCAGGTTCCCTCCTTTGGGTCTGGTGAGACTGCCAGGAGAGAAGTTCCGTGGTTCTGACTTTAAACTCTGTTCGAAAACAACTGCTCATTTGTTTTATTTGACTCCTTTTTATCCAGCTTTCTAGAATTGTCTGTGCAGATTTCTTTTCCATTCATGAAACAATAGTCTCCCTCTGCAGGATAATTTCACATGTGCATGTTTCATAAATAAACAATGTTGCTTTTCGAAAAAAATCTTCTTCCTAAGACAATGCTTAGGAATTTTTCTACTATTTTTTTTAGGTGTCTTTCAAACTCTAAGTCTTTCTTTTCATTAATATTCTGTACGTCTTGGTTCCTGGCTACAGTTCCTCTGTAATATTTTGGTGCTTGTTATGCTTTAGAAATAATTATCCCCAACATTTGCAGCTGATTCCTGGACACATTTTCCACCAGATCATGCTCCATGGTCGGAGTTTTCATTCTTCCAGGCACAGCAGTGGTTAGTACAGATTAATTCGGTGAGAAAAAGGCGCTCATGTGGCTACAGCATTTTTCTACTTTGGATACACTGATCCTGTGCAGACACACTTTCTGTCTGAAACAGCCTTCAGCAGATCTTGAGCTTGCAGCAGTGGCTGCAGCAGTGCAAGCTGGGGGGGTGCTGCAGGGAGGCCACGGGGGCTTGGAGGATATAACCTGCTTGCTGGCCAAGGACGACTTCTCTCTATCAAGGCATCAGCTGCCTTAAGGTGTGAGATTTTTTAATGAATAAATTATTTAAACAAAAAGCTATAAAGAGCAGCTGAGCAATTTTTTACGCAGAATTGCCAGGCTTCCAGCTATAATCAGTAGGCATGAGCAACCTGATTTTGATTACAAAAGGCTATGGAAAAGGATCACTTATAATTGCACCAGAGTAATTTTTATTGTTCGGAGAAGTCTACTTAGTTTAACAAATTTTTAAGGTGTTAGTCTCCAGGTCCCAGGTGGAATCTTAAGGAGACATTGAGAAGGTCAGTGGTAGACGGACTTCCCAAAAGCTCTTAACAGGTTTCTGGTGTGATTTCCATATTCCTGAGTTCCAGTATGTTAAACAATGCTCTGAACTTTTGTGAGCTTGTCTCGACTGACCCCGACCCTGTTGTGGTCCTGTCTTCCCTTGCTGCTTAGCTCAAAAGCAATCTCCTCCTAAAGCAGAAAAACTTTAGCAAAACTGTTTGTTACAAAGGGTTTCTGTGTTCTGAGGAAAGGTTTTCTTCTGGACAAAAAGCAGCTATATCTCGTAACAAAAAAAATATGTTGACTTAAAAAAGATGTTGTAAACCATACCAGCTCCATTAAGTGCCTCACACCTGCTTTCTCCTGCGTGGTGACCACGCAGGGTGCCGGAAGAGAGGCCTGCTGCCGTGTGCTGCGGGAGTTAGGTCGGCTCCTTCAGCACCGCTTGAAGAAAGCTTCAAAAAGAAAAAAGGCAAGTCAAATTCTTCCAGGTTTTCGGGGAATAAAGGGAATTCAGGACTTTCTGTAAATGAGATGGAGGTTTTCACAGAAATGCCGACAGGTGCCTTGTTTTGGAGGAGGGCCTGGGTGCTGCTCCGAGGAGGGACATGCCGCCGGGGAGCAGGGGAGGCGGAGGCCCCTGGGGCACATGGGACAGGGCCAGGCTCAGAAAGGCGTTTGCTGCCTTTGGAGATAAGGTCTTCGACGTGTCTACAAGGTTGCTTGGGTTGCATTTACCCACCTATCTGTAAGGAAGTTTTTCACCTCATCTGCCCCGTTAGCCTTGCAGTCCAAGGCAAGTAAGCAGTGGCACAAGAACTGAGCAACAAGTTAGCTTTTGATCTTAATTTAATGAAGGTGTGTTTTTGGTTTTGTTTTAAATACCAGCCAAGTACTGTCCAGGTTTAAGCCCAGGCAGTGTATCTAAGGCTACGCGGAGCTGAGCGTATGTCACGCGTTCATGTGCCACGTGCTGCGTGACAAAGGTTTGTGTCAGATCTCTGCGTGGTGTGTCCCAGGACGGGCGAGGGGGGAGCTCCGGCGCCGGCTGCGCTATGAGTGCTTTTGTAAAGAGACCGCGTGCAGCTTCCATTAAGCAACTCGGAAGAACTCTTTTCACAAAGATTAATAAGCCTGTGTTTTCATTATGGGGGGGAAGAATAGACTAGAGAGCTAGGAAAGTGGGAGGTATCAAAAAGAGAGGATTAAAAACTGAAAGGAATTTGGGCAAGACTATATGTTTTATGCTTACAAATTACAGAAGATCATCCTCGTTAATAATGGCTGGAAAAATAATAAAATGCTTTCATCCATATGTGGCAGCTAACATTAAAATCTATTTTTTATTCGTGTGGAGTAGAGTGTTTCTGATTACAATCATCAGTTAAAAAATAAATTAGTCTTTTTCCAATCATCTCTCTGAGTTTAAAATTAGAAGAAATATCTTCCATGTTCAACTACAGTTTAATCAAAACTTTCCCAAGAGATGTAAGGGTAAAAAGAGCAAATGCATCTTTTATTTTGTGATTGCTATGCTTTCTTTAATATTACTGCAGTGTTATTATTAACGTATAAAAAATAATTGGTACTATGTATGCATTTTAAAAATTACTTTATGTTATGAAAAATGCGGCCATGATGAGCCAGAGGTTTAAAAATAAACAAAAGTTAAGAGGGGACAGAGAGGGAAGGCCTGTAGTATTTTCATTTTATGCTGGTTATCATCTTTTCAATCAATTATTGCTCCTAAGCTATTGTAAGAAATGGTTTTTTTATTAGACTTCGGTGAACATGAACCTACTTTGGTTTGAATAATTCCGAAGCGCTCAAGCAGGACGTAAGGTGGGCGATGAGCGGCACAGGTTGCCGCCGCTCGCTGCCGTGAGCGTGCCGGAGCACCGCGCCCTTACCGGACCCGCCGGCACCGCCGCCGCTGGGAAGCCTCTGCCGGTTCTGGAACGCGCTCCCGCGGGCCCGTGCCTGCCCGCACTCGGAGCGTGGGGTCGGTCTGCTTCGTTAGCCGGCGTATCTGCGGCACTGCGCGCTAACAGAAGCTGGAGAGGACTTGGGCTTTAGCCCGAGCGTCAGACTAATCCTGGCCGAATGGCGCTGGGAGGCTTCGCGCTCCTCGTCGGCTTGCGAGAGGTAAAGCCTCTGGTGGAGCTCGCTTGAAAGCTTTCCCAGCTCTGCTGCAAACTTGGGCTTAAGCTGCCTGAAGCCTTTGCAAGCCTTAAGGGCAAATAGTTCAGTGCTAAACCAAGTTTTAAGTTGTAATAAAGCTCAGCTTAGCAAGCCTCGTGTTTTAGGGTTTGTAACTTATGTTGCCCAAGCGCACTGCTGCCGTCCGGCAGGGAATGCCCATCCGCAGCTTTCGTACAAACTCAAACCGTGATGGCGTTTCAGGCAAAAGCAAATGGAAAACACCTTTATGTTTCCAGAGGTTTTTATCTTCATGCAATGAACGTAACACAGCATTATCACGTACTATGTGAGGCTTAACAGCTAATGCTAAAATGCCATTCGTAAACAAAAAGAGGGAGTACATCTTGAGGTGAAGTGCGCGAGAACGGGATGCTACGGGAGGAATGGAAGCGGTTATATACTAGCTCAGCTGTGGTGCCCAGGATGAATCCACGGGCGCTGGCCCACGCCATGGGCTCTCTCCATGTCAATACTTCTGTTGTTCTTAGTGCTGAGTCTTTGCAAACATTCCTGCCTACCCTGCTGGTTGTTGGGTCACACAAATATTTGTGGAAAGACTGCTGTTTGGTCAGAAAATTATAAACGTTTGGGAAAAATAGACAGCAGTCTCTCATGAGAAAAGGAAGAAATCCTTATTTGTCATTCTCACTCCTGTGAAGGCATTGCCACAGTGCAGAGCTGTTGCCGTCGCAGGCCGTCGCACACGTTAAACGAGCGTGCGGCTCGGGCCGTCTGCAGAACGCTTCCCTACAATAACTGCACTTCCAGAAGTGAGAAGTGGTTTGTAAGCAGAAAGGGATTAAATTTGTTAGATTAGAAAATGTATCTGAAATGAGTCGTTTGATTGCTTCTTGTGTGGAGTACATATACACTTTAGCCTTTGTATTTTGCTTGCATTCTGGGAAAACACAACGTGTTGGCTGCTCTTTGATTTAAAGGCTATCCCGTGAAAAATAGTTCAGCCAAATACTTCATCAGTCAAGCCAGTCACTCCCACTGTACTTGGGAATTTGCACAGGTTTTGAGCAAATGTGGAGAAAAGGTTGGTACTGGGCCACTGAAAGGAGCTGCCCGAGGACGACATAAAGACTATTTCCCGGGTAAAATATTGAACCTGTCTCCAGGAACCTTATTCGGAATATTATTTTTACTTTGAACCCTGTGTGCTTCCAAAAAACAACCGTGTTTAGACAGAGTAATGAACAAAAACTTGGAATGTTTTCTCCTAGTTACATTGCCAGAAATACTCTTTCATGATTTTTTTCATCAAACTTGAAAATGTCCCTCAATGACTGAAATCTATTCCATTTTTATTCCTGTTTTCGTATTTTCTACTGCAATTGTGTACAGTATTCTTTTTGTTAACCAGTGGCATGTAAATGAAACTTGGCTTTAGCAGACTTTCATCTCTATCAATGATAGAGGATTAATAAAGCAAAATTTATTTGTTTTAGGTTTTTTTTTTTTTTTTTTACAAAAACCTTTGTACACTGAGTGAAACGGCAGGAGGTCTCCTGGTGCCTCGCGCACTGTTTTATCGCGGCCTTTCTCAGCACGAAGGTGGTGCTGTCAGGCGAGCGTGTCCGTAGGAGGGTCTGGGGAAGCTCTGCTGCTCCAGGAGCGTGCGGTGGCGGTGGTGGCCGGCTGCGTCGCGGCTCGGGGGCTCCCAGGACGGCCGCAGAGCCGCTACGGCTCTCTGACACCACCCTTTGCACCATAGCTTTCTTGTGATTTAACTCCAAATACGATGAAAATTCTGCTTTCATCTTTAATTAATACCCTTAAATTCTAAACTTCATTTTTTCTAAGCAGGGCTAATTTTTTTTTTTCTTCCAAGCTACACAAGCACCAGGGAGTTTGGAAAGTGGGGCTGGTCTTATGTGCTGGGAGAGAAGCCAGGCCTGTTGCTCTCTCTCGTGGGAGGAAAGCACGGTGATAATGCTTTCGTGTTGTGGATGGGCCTATAAACAGTGAAGATTTAGTGTAGTTCTAAATGGTCGCTGAAACGGCAGGCTACCTTCACAAACACTCGTTTGTAAGAGGATGTATCCAGCTGCTCTAGAAAGGTGTTGTAAAAATACCAGTGAGCATCTGAGGTTTTCCTGCTTCCTCCCCAGTCGTCTGTTCGTTAGAATTAATTAAAGTTTCCAGAAGACCTGCAGAACGCTTCCTTGCGCTCTCCGAGCGAGTCCGGATCCCCCACAGCGCCTCCTGCACAGACTCCTGCTGAGCTCTCCATCCTTCACGTAGCATTTCTGTGACATCCCCAGTCTGTGCTGTATAAACAGTGATTTCCTATCTTGTATTGTGAGCAGCTTCTATCAGAACCCTTCAGATTTCATGTGGAGATCATTAATTAAATGATTAAATAGCTACTTTCATGATCCATTCCAAAGAATTTCAGCCCAACGCATCCAGTTTCTTCTTCCAGATGGGAATGTCATCTTTTCCCCTTTAAGCAATACCATATGCTTCATCTACAAAATCGTCGTTATCTTCCACCTAACAGTTTCCATACTTGCACTATTTTAATGTTTTATCAGAGAGGTGACATCTATCATATTTTTTCATATAAGAAAACTCTTACTTTATCAAATAAAAATATCCCGTTATTCTGGGAGGACTCTTGTTGCGCTTTGTATGATCTTCCATCGACCTTACAGTTGTTTTAAAGCTAGAAATTCTATTGAGGTCCCAGTGAGGGACAACCTAAAATTTGCTTGGTTCAGTTTACCCATTTTCTTAAATATACAGTTTCTTAAATATGCACTCCTTAAAAATACATTTATTGTTTTCCAGGCAGATAGTATCACTTTCAGTTTGTTTAAAAAAAGTCAAGCTCCTGGATTTGTAGCTTCATCTGCGAGTTATTTCCGAACGCTGACACAGATCCCGCTCTCAAGGTGGCTGCGTTAAGGTTTGGGAGTTCTCTTCCGCCTCCGGCGCAGTCACTTCTATCGCCTCCCATCGGCCGCTGTGTCTTTCCCCACGTGCTCTATGTCGCTGTCCTTATGGAGAACTGGAAAGCAGGACTCGCGTCGTTGATGCTTAGATAGCCTTAACCTCGCTGCATACTGCCTCAACGTCTTCTGAATCAACTCATAAATCAAGACGCTTTTGCGTACTCCATGCCCTCGCTGCCCAGCTTCGGGAGCGAGCGTTGCCTGCTGCCCGTTCCTTCCAGGCAGCGTCCTCCCCGTCCTGCTTGCTCACGTTCTCTAAGTTATTGCCATTTTCCTTTACTCTAGTCTCATTTCTGTCCTCCTTTCTTGTGACAGATGTTTCCTTGTCTGTGCCAAGGTGGTACTTAAGTATTTTCCGCGTTTGTGTATTCTTTATATTGGTGGTACTTAAGTATTTTCCGTGTTTGTATATTCCTTATATTCTCACACTTCATTCGGTCCCACGTTCGGTTAGTCCTTACTGTTGCTCTTCCCATGATTCTGGTTTCCTCCCTCCTTTGCGGCTCCTTCATCCATCTTTCCTTGCTGCTCACAAAACTCATCTTTGTGGCTGAGGTACAAGAGAGCCTCCCCCGTCAAGTCAGCTTTCCCCGTCTCTCTTCCTGGCAGACACCAGCATGGAGAATATGGCTGGTGTTGTCCAAGCACCGGTTTAACAGGCTGCCCCCCCGTGCCTGCGGGAGGCTGAGGGATGCTCCTCAGTCATCCCCTCTGTCCCCGGCTCCCACACCTCTCCCCAGTATCGCTAACCGCTCTCCAGATGACGGAAGAATTGAACCCTGCGAGGCCCTTCGCCCCGCAGAGCGCCGGCTCCTCGCCGCGGCGCCTGGCCCGGAGCACGGGAGGCCCAGGCGGCGGCGGAGGCGGCGGCGGCAGGAGGGTCCCCGGCGGGCTGAGGCTGCCCCGCTGCCCGCACGGCGTGGGGCTCCGGGCTCTGCCCAAACCTTGGCCGCGCATCTGCCGGGGTCGTGGCGCGGCACGTGCAGCCGGAGCCCAGCGCTTGCCTTTCTGCTCTGATCTGACTGCGCTCAAGTGGTCGTTTGCTAACCGCTTGCTAAGAATTGCCATCAAATTATACGCCAGCTTTAGATCACTTTTTCCTCCAAAGTTTTTGTAATTGCACTTGATTCTGTGCTGCTTTTAGAGCTCGTTAGTGACATTGAATAGTGTCCTTAAAACTCTGTTTCTCAGCATGCGCTGTGAAAGCGAGCAACTTACTTAAGATGAAAAGCCATTTGAAAGAGAACTTAAAAATGTTTTCTAATCCACAATACAAAATATTGACAATAGCAGCATATTGCAGTGCCTTAATTACCTGAGTGGGTTATACTTCTGTTATCCTTTTTTTGGGGGGTTGAATATCTACAGAAAAGATTTTCAATTAACACTGACCTTTCACACTCCTACTGGTTTTTCATTCTGCAGTTGGTGACACTGACTACAAATTAGATTTTGCAATATACTTTGTTCCTTATATTTTTCAGCTGATTAGTTTCAAAGAGTTGGCAGTAACCTACACTGTTGCATTCAGCTTGCAATTCCATAGCAATCTCAAGTGCCATGTTCAAACCCCAAGGTAATATGTAGAAATGCTATCAAACTCTTTAGGTATACGTATTTTCATTCTCTAGTTGTTTGTACTCACTTGGAAGAAAGTCTTTAATTTTTGGAGGCTATTTTCAAAATAAAATTTAGAAAGAAGGGTATCTGTCTGGGATATATCTGCATCTGATTGTAGGGGATGTTATTCCTAGAGCTCCAATTAAGCTGACCGTTATATCCTCAAGAACACTATTTTTGGTAATTTTTTCTAATAAACAATAATTGCACAAAAGATAATATATGGCATTATAAATAAATCACCCTAATTTGAATCACTACCATACCACTGATGTTTTAAAAATTATTTAAAAAAGCTGTGCTTTATATTTCATTGTTGTTGTCATCTAGGACATCCAAGCTAATACAATGTATGTTTACTTTAAATAAGATGTGTAAAATACAAAATTAGCAGTTATAAATCTAAATAACTCTTAAAAAGGAAATTTGTTTTAGATTCTAAGATGTCATTATATTTTTTGGTGGAAATAATAGTTTCTTAGCTGCTTAACCAGGCAAGCAGAAGTTTGTTCTGCCCCTGGAGAAGCACGGTAATTCTGCAGAGGCTTGCACGCGTGCTCCTCCTCACTGCTGGCTGAGACGGGAGCTGCAAGGGCTCCGCTCCAGCGTGTTACCGCACGAAGCCTCGGCGTTCGGCTCAGAAGTAACCGAGACGTCCTACCTGCTCCTCCACTGAGCACTTTATAGTAGGAAAATCAGAAAGGAAGAACATGCCAAAAATATTTCTGTTTATTGAATGTCTGTAAGACAGGGGTTTTGTTTTATGATAAGCCAAAATAATCTTGAAAAATACTTTCTGAATTTACAACTTTTGAGGTTTTGAGGTTCAAGTCTAACACACTGTAGTTGTTTTGACTGTTGTTGATTTTTATCAGTAACTTGCTATTGATTCTTAGACTGAAGTCTAAAAATCAATGGCAAGTTAATGGTATTTAAAAACTCCCTACATTTTCCTACTTAGTGCTTCATTATTTTTCCACAGGTGTTACTTGGAAGATGGAGCTTCAAAAGGTGCCTGGCTGAATCGGTCAAGCATTATTTTTGCTGGAAGTGATAAGTGGTCTGTAGATCCTCGAGTTTCAATTGCAACAGCAAACAGAAGAGAGTACAGCCTGCAGATACAGGATGTAGATGTGACAGATGATGGTCCATATACTTGTTCTGTGCAAACTCAACACACTCCTAGAACGATGCAGGTGCACTTAACTGTACAAGGTATGTGTTCAAACAAATTACAAATCTTTATTTGAAATGTGCTAAAAAATCCAGGTTTTTAGATGGGAAAAGTCAATTAAGTCTGCTTTTTGGGGGTGTATATTTTCTAGAATATACTTTCTCAGTCTAGTTGTTTTTTTAGTTAATTTAAATTTACTTCCCTTAATGGATCACATATAAAATTAGAATTGCCTCCAGGCCCCTGCAGTTAGATATTTAGCCCAAAAGGGTCTGTGGATCTCTACAGCCCTGGCAATCCCTGCTGAATGCCTGGCTGATTCAAATCAGCAAGTGGACCATTAACACTCCAGCTTGCCAGTGTCGGGTTTAAGTCCCTGTTGCTCCTGCCATAGCCCAACAGCTGTCATAAAGACACCTTTCTTGCCCTGATATGCTACCCCCTTGTCTCGGATCCTCTTTTTTTTTTTATTCACTCTGTTCACTATGTGGTTCCTTGTGGTTTCTGGCTGCCAGCCAGGGGATAACTTGTCACTGCAGGCGGCTGGTGGAGGAAATGCCAAGCTGAAATCACTTATTTTGGGGTAGCAATGGGCAAAGAGTCCTAACAGGCCATTTCAAAATAGGCAGTTGCAGTGTTGCAGTGCATGAAGTCTATGCCACAGTGCAGAGCTGGACTGTAAATGTCTGAACGCAGCTGTGATCACGTAGAGTGGAAACAGCTTTCTAATATCGTTGTGTTGTTGTCTCCATGTTAAGATGCAAAGCAAGTGAATTTTATCTCTACAGAAGCACAGAATAACTGAGGTGGGAAGGGACCTCAGGAGGTCCCCATTCAGCCCCCAGCTTTGCTGTAGGCCTGCTGCGTGGTTCAAAATTCGGTTATTATGCATACAGTATTCAGTCTAGTCATCATTTAAAGTTGCATAATGAGGCACTGAGTTCACAGGGGGTTTACAGCCTCTGCATGTTAACGCTGGTACCAAATATAGCCAGCCAGAAACATCCTCATTTCCTTGATGAAGTCAAGACGTGTTCAGAAACAGGCAGAAATGGAAAGTGTTGCTTTCCGTCTCAGCAAGCAGAACCCCTGTGGTCCTTAACCCAGACTGTATGTAATCTGAATGACGATTTGTAGGTACCAGCATTGACTTTTAACTTATCTAATAGAACCCCATACTTTGGGGCCCTTTAAAGCTGACTTTTGACGTTACCAAATGAAAGTGATTGAAGGAGAGGTTTGTGGTTGGCAAAGAGTAATAACACACCTTGCACAAGCCTACAAGGAGGAGAAAAGGGTTCTGCTCGCACTACTAATCCTGTGCCACACCGCGGAACAGCCATCGTGGATCGGGACCCTCTTGCACTAGCTGATGGAACAAAAGGACAAGGCACGCTTTGATGATCAGGTAGTAGAAGTATCAGCAAAAGCGTCTCGGCAGCCGATGGGTGCCGTGAGACAGACGGCGGGGCGCAGCCCGTCAGCGGAGCCGGCAGTCGGCGTGGTGGTGGGCCGCCCCGGCACGCAGCGCCCGACTCCCGTCCTCCAGGAGGAGGCTGCTGGCGAGGGCGCGAAAGCAGGGAAACGGGCTGGTCCGTAGGCTTCCGAAGGGACGGGCCTTCAAGGGCAGCTCGCGGGAAGCACGAACACACTTAACTGCCCAGCCCTGCGGCTTACTGGGAGCTTCCCTGTTCCCAAGCCACTCGTGGGAAGGCAAGCTGCGGGAAAGGACAGGTGAGGGTGTTTTGTAGCCCGGCAGCAGCCCCACGACGCAGACGGTCTCCTTCCTATTCCCACAGCATTTAGCTGAACTGCCAGTGGGGATTCGTCCTACGCCGTGAAGCTTTAAATATGAAGTTTACTACATATTTTGCTGCTATTCAAAAAAGTACAATATATCATTAGAGCACCTCAAGCGTTGTTTCTGGTGTGCACCATTATAATCATTGTTATAAAAACAAGAATTAACTCATCAGCTTAAAAAGATAAAAATAGAATGAATAAAGCAGTTTTTCACAAACAGAAACGAACCATTGATTAAAACCAAAATAAACAGTGAAGGCAAAAAATTAAGCTGTTTTTGCTGTAACATAAAAATCCATAGTTTTGTTTACTTCCAGACAACAGTTTTTTCAGAGAAATATTCTCTAAGATCCCAATACTGTTAATAAAAAACCTCCATTTATTGCCATGAGATGCTTTTCTGTTAGAAGCACTGCAGAACAAGGGTGTAAGTTTTACATCGTGTGTATATTTATTGTATTATCCCAGGGTGAACAATTCTTAGCTTTGATTATCTTTGTAATAGCTAATGCCCTCACACGAGGGGCTAAAAAACAAAGCTGGAAATTAATTGCATGTATAAAACATATAAACAAAAGCTTATAATTAATTAAGCTAACTACAAGAATATAGAGAAATAATGACTCAATAGTTAAAAATATGCATAATTATTAAGCGATTGCATTTATATCTTCAGAAATGCAAAGTATAACCTAAGGCTTTAATTTATCAGTCTTTGGTGTAATCATCATTAACATTTTCTTTTGCATTCTTAATGAGTAATAAAGCAATGAATATAAAACAGTAGACTTTAAATGGCAATCTTTATTAATCCATACGGCACGCCAAAATCCCTTACAAATAATTTGTGAAATGTTTGTCAGACTGTTTTTAACCGCTGAACCTTTAGACCCTATTGGTCTGTAAGTACATCAGACTGTAGTTTTGTAAGAGCTAAGTATATTTGTTGCATAAAGAATATAATTTTATTAGTACAGCCAGAAAGCCATAACGTAGTCATTTTTATAACCTTCCTTCAAAGGCAACTATCATGTAAAGACCCACATGCATATTGTTTATGTAGGGGAGTTAGTTCATGGAATATGGAAGCATTTATATGCTATTGGACTGGGAAGCTGAAGCGAAGAAGTTCTGGCATTTTCAATTATTATTTCAGTTGGATATATATTCAATTACTTCAGTATTATTTCAGTTCTATTTTGTATAGCAAATCGGGGCCACATCCGTGAACCATAACTAGAGCGCGAGGACACCCACAACTAGGGCGAGAGAACCGTTTCCAAGATACAATTTAAAGAATCGCTGTCCGGCGCAGTTTTATTAGCGCGTGGCGAGGAGGGAAGCTGCCGAGCTCGGGCGTGCAGAGAGGTGCTGAGCCCCGAGCAGGCGGAGCGGAGCGGAGTGGGGCGGCCGCGCCGAGGCTCCCGGCCCGGCTCAGCACTCGCTCGGCCCTTTCTTCGCCGCCGGTTCGGGGCTGGAGGTGCAGGTCAGGGTGCTGCAGAGAGCAGTAATTATCAGCTGTGCCGGCTGAGGGGTTTTGCTACGAACTGGTGCTTTGATGTAAGCGTGTAAACAATTTTAATCATATTGTCTGATACTTACACCACTACTAAGACAGTAACTTCACCTTCCGTATGCTGTGACTTGGGAGGTAAAGATGTGAGATTTATGCATCCTTTGAGATGGAGATATACCTGTTTGAAAATAACTAAGACTGTAAAGAAGACATCAAATACCTAACTGGTGCTATAAGGTTATATATCCTATCTTGCTGAGTAGGGTTCATAGGGATGATATAACAACTTTTTATAGAAGCAGTTTTATGTTTTCTTTTAGTAGTGTTCATGACTTCAGACTGAAGGATTAGAAATAACTTCTGCTATTAGGGAGAAACAAATGAAAGGAAAAGAAGATCGTAAGCCAAAGTAAAATCATTCAAACAAAAGGCTTGTTTTCCATTTACATTGTGAATAAATGATGAGCAGCAGATCTACAGCAGCACATGAAATAACAGAAGCAAAGGAAAATTTGAGAAGCAAAGTCCTAGCCCTTTAAAATTCCCCTGCTCTACAGGCCATATCCCATTGAATAACAAAGGCTTCCTCCAAGGAAAAGAAGACATTCCCTTACTGAAAACAGGAGGATTTAAAGGGCCTGGGCTGGAGGCAGTGTGTCATAAATTAAAAGAATAAAGATTTATGTCTGCTCATAAGCTCCTAAATAAGTTCAGATTCTGAATTCTGAAGTATTTGCTGTGAAAGCCTCACTTTTAAAAGCTCTGTAAGTCCAGCTCTCCTTTTTTTCTTTTGTACGTGTGTGTCTGTGAGATCTTTCTGTACGCACTTTGGTATATGTATCTAGTAGATGGCGTTTTGAATATTCTTTACTCTGCTATTTGGGCTGACAATTTCCGATCTTATTTAGGGAGTGCTTCAGAGAATAAATACTTTTTAATGCATTAAGATGCCTTATTTCCCATGAATAAAACAGAGAAAGGTGAAGAGGTGCAAGCCACAAAATCAACCTTCCTGCTAGCTGCTGTGATTAAGTCTGTAAATGGTTCCTGTGCTGTCCTTGGCAGATAAGTTTAAAAAATTAATCTCTCCCTCCATTACTTCTCTTCCGTTTTTATCTACTTTTTTGTCTCCTCACAATAGCATCCCAAAATGCTGTTTAGGCTACACTGCACTAACTATTGTGCACTCAGAGATCAAACCACAGATCTTGCGCACAAAAAGTTACTGTGCAGTGATGTGGCCGGGAAGGACGGCTGGAAGAAGGCAGCAGCCCCCCCTTGCTGTCCCGCATACACGTGCCCGGAGCAGGGGGCTCCAGGGAGCTCGTGGACGGGCCAAGGCCGTTCAGGAGATCCCTGGCAGAACTTGGCAAATCCCTGCTCCGTGCCTTAACGGCACCACCAGAAGTGAAGTTTAGATCGCCAGTACGTAACTAAATCTATGTGTACCGAGGAAACTCAATGAGATAAATAATAAAAAAGGCAAAAGCGTAATGTCTCTTTAGCCCATATTTACATCAATGAAAGAAAAATCACATGAAAGGGAGGAAGAAAATCCAGTTAACAATATTTCAGTGACCTTATTAAAAAGACGAGAGCATTATGAAGTAATTAATTAAAAGTTTAGAAGGTAGGAGTTCTTAATCAACTCAATCTACATCAGAGCCAGATGCTTGATCTGCAAAGTCATGAACTGCAGATGATTTAAATATCAGATGTTTGCCATAGTAAAGTCAGAAAATGAAATACCTCTTACCATACTACATTACTCATAATTTTCTAGGGAAAGGTTGCAATTTCTGCAATTTCTAATCTGACATTTATTCTGTCAAAGTTTAAATTGCATCCTCCGAGCTTGTGTTTCCTTTGCAATTTGCAGAAATATTAAGACATGTTTACCAGTGTCCTTGAGAATTAATTTTGCTTTAGGGCAGAGTTAAAGGTCAAAGCCCAAAGTCTCGAGTTCTCTTCATATTTTATGGGTGTCAGGATGCAATAATGAGGCTATTGCACCTACTGGGAAAGGGTAAGTCACACAACTTGTTTGTGCCTGGTGGGATCCCTCAGAACTTGCATTGGGTGCATGTAAGAAGCCCCTGGAAGGCAGAGGCCAGAATACAGTGTTCAGAAATACCTCCGCCGACAGAGATTTACCAAGATGATCGGGGAAAAAAGAACATAGTTGAAAGCGATTGTTTTGTTTAACCTAGCAAAATGAAGGCTCGGAGTGAAATTTTTTACTCTTTATTAATACATTTGCTGTGAATCCCAGGACGGGAGAGTAATCATGCAAGTTAAGGGATAGTACTTGTACCAGATTAGACAAATATAACCTCGTCATGAGTGCATTTTACTGAGAAATGAGGAGAGGCTGGAGATGACGGCAGTGTTCTGGGTCGGGGGTTGAGGAGCGGCTGGGGCGGCAGTCCCGGTTCCTGCCGGCGTCCTCCTGCTTGCTGGTGCCGGGGCAAGGGGTGTCTGGTGCGCTACGGGCAGCCACGAAGCCAGGCGTTGGTCTGCTGATCCGTGCTGGCGATGGTGGTGTTCCTAAAGGGGCGCTTAAAGATCTGAAAGCTGCGTTTGTCTCTTTGGATGCCAGAGAGGTGCCTGGCGATGGTCTTAACCTTGACGATGATACGCACCGGGATCTGGCGGCCTGGTCTGAATCTGGAGGTAGTTTTTCAAAGCTGTATTTCAGTCTGGATGATGGATGCACAGCTCAAGCGTAACTCAGCTGTTAAGCATTGACCTATCGCTAAACAGGTCTCGTTCCCTTTACCACCTCCTACCCTCGGTTCCCCACTTCCTCTGCCTGCCTTTTCTTCCTCCACCTCAAACTTGGGCTGCCTTCCTTGTCAGACCGCTTACTGTCCACTTTTGCCTTCCCATCCCGCTGTATTCCTCATCCTCTCGCCACGTACTTATGTGCTCCAGGGCATTCGCCAGCTCCCTGCTAAATCCAGGAATGGTTTTGTTTTCCCTCTCTTAGTTTCGAGGGGCAGAGGAATAATCCTGAGTTTAGTGTCAGGCACAGACGGCTATTAGGACTCGCTGGCTCTCCTGCTAGTCCTGAAGGACTCCTCAGATGTTCTGACTCGCATATTTTGTTCATATTCTTAGTGTTAAAATGATACCAGATTAGGGTGGAAAAGCAATTTTCCCTCAAGGCGAGGACCTTTATTTTCTTCTGTCCTCTGTGGTGTAGCAATGGTGCACATTTTCAGCATATTTCATAAAAACATTTATTTGCCGTTACAGGGTCAAAGTCACAGGCAATATTCTCCCTGGTCTCTCTTTGTGACATATAGCAGGTTAAGTCTGCTGTAGGATCATGCGTATGACTTGAGAGTTTGGACATTTTTAGGCATAAGCTACAGAAAGTAGAAGAAGCAAGTGTTCTGTGAAGCACGTTTCTAGCGATGCTCTTAGCTTGCTAAAGTCCAGTGGAAGTTTGGTGAATGAGCAATTCACCATGTCCTGATTCTTAATTCAGGGCGTAGGCAGCACCAGACGATGGCATTTTTGGAAGCGCCTGTCTTTCCTCATTGACAGCGTAGGCTCTGACTTTCCCGTGTCTCAGTGAGGTGCCTAAACTTAGGACAGTTAAACTGGTCTGTTGTTTGCCGTGTTATTTGTGTGTTCCTAACAGCGCATTCTTAAAGAACATTCCTGAGCTAATTCTTAAAAAGTAAAGAGGATGCTTCATACTTCGTTTAATTAAAAAAGAAGACTCAAACAATTTGTGTAATAAGCTTTCTTCATGAAAGGGGAGTTAAAGGGGGAGATAAAAATCTGGAAAATTTAAGACCTCATCTCTTTAGCATTTCCTAAATGTATAAGCGAGCAGTGTCTGAAATTTAAAATATAAAAATATGCTGTTCTTGATTATATTAATTCTTTCTTTAACTACCAAAATGCTAGCACTGGGGAATTGGTGACACAAAAGCTTTCTTACATTAGTTACTTGAGATCTTAATTTTGATTTTAATATACTCCACATTGGGTTGAATCCTGCTCACTTTAGGGACTACTCCAGAAATACATCCGATATGAGACACTGAATTATTCCTGTTCTGCTTTCCTGTATCATTTAATTTCTATATGTAAGCTGTATTTGATACAGTGTGCATGTAAATGATTTAATTAGCTATGTAAATACAATTTATAGATTTAATCCATAGCTGCAACCAATGTTTTTGTTTTAAGCATGTATAATATTTCCAAAGTAGTACTCAAGGCCCTTTTTCTGTTTAATAAACCTCCTTAATGTCCCCTAAATATTAATGTATTGATTTAGTCTTTGCAATGTTTGCAAAGTCTAATTTATTTCCTCAGTCTGGCCAAGAGGGACTTGCATTTGGAGCTAACAAGATCAGTCTTACCCAAATTTATTTAAAGTGGGACAAAATAAATATGCAAAAGACTTCTAAAATCATATAACCACCACTTTCCAGCAAAAACTGACAATCCATTACTCTTTTAAATTGCTAGCACTTGAGTAGGATGTCAGTTTTAGTTATAAAATTAACTTGCTAGTGCCAGCCACTGTTATCATCTTGTCCCTGCTCAGAACAATAAGAAAAAGACTTTGAGAAATTGCTCCGTAGATAGCGGTAGCTCAGTGAGATTTACTCAACAGCAGAAACCGTACAATAGACCGAGCCATCCGCTTCGGTAAACAACATATTTGCAGTTGCTGTTACTATGGGCTATGTACGCAAGAGTTGTCATTAATGACCAATCAAAATGGTTTTTTCTAGTGCTTGTATTTTTTTATCCATTCATTAAATTCTTTCTACATTCTTACATCTCTTGACATTAAACTGAGCTGCAGGGGATATCTCTTTCTGATAAATGTATATATGGCTTTTCCCCTTCTTTAAAAGATCTTTACATCATGGAAAATGTTCGCCTTACCAGGTGATCTCATTTACACTGATGTAAATCAGGAATACTTTATTTGAAATAGGATAGGGTTACACTAGTTGGAAACTAACAGCTCTGGAGTGGTGGAGACACTTTACAGTCACTGCTGCAACTGAGTTTCCATTATAAACCCGAAACTTCCCTCTTCTGAAATCTGCAGAAAAAGGATAATTAACACAAAATGATCATTTGCTCTCTGGTTCAAAGTATATTGGTTCTATTACATTCGAATTAAGCTGAATGAGTTGTTTTGTGACCTGTGAGAGTCTTGCAAAACATGTTTTCAGCAGTGTCCAAAATGTCTTTCTGTAGCTTTTCGCATTACAGTATGCACCAACACCAGAAGCAGAAGTAAGGAGGAAAAAACAAGGGGGTAAGCAAAAAATATAACTTAGGTTAATGGGCTTAAAATCTAATGCAAAGGGCAATAGCATACATGATTAAATTCTGCATTTTGAGTTAGTTAGTAGTTAGCAAAGTAATACCCGAATGGGTCACAGACAGTCGCCCAAAGCAGGAGGAGTCCCTTGGAACAGAGCTGTCTTCTCCACCGCGAAGTGCTGGAGCTCTAACAGTGAAACATTCTCTACCATTGCTGTTACTAAGGATACTGATGGAAGGACTGCTTTGCGGAGGTGAGCAGCAGCTCACTGAGTCCAGGAAGTTCATCCCCTGCTCTGCAAACGCAGGGAGGTTCCTAGGCAGCCTGGCCTCTCGCTGGGCCCAGCGTCGCTGGTCCTTTCCGAAGCACTGGCGGGATAAGCTCCCACCCTGCAGACACAGCGCTGCCTCGATTGAACGAAGGCAACAGGTTGGAAAAGCTACATAAACTCCAGCTGCCAAAAGCGTCATGAAACTTTCTGAAAGAAAGATTTAAAAAAGGGGTTTGGAAAGAGAGCCAGTTCAGAGTGAGGATTTCTCGGAGAGGCGCGTGGGTGCTCGTTCGACCTGGCGGGTGTTGGGATGGGTCTGAGCTCAGACTCCCCGGGCGAGACGGACCCCTCCGTAGTGTGGGCACGGCAGCGGTTATATGGACCGTGGAGAGTGACGCTAGTGCGAGTCTCCTGGATCTCAGCTGCACTGCAGCAAGTATCTGTTAAATGTGTTAGTGTGCATAAGTGATCTAAAGTGGAGGAAGTAATTAAAAACCATCAGGACAGCTTCTATTTTTTATTTTTATTTCTCTTTAATTAAAGCAAGGATTATCTCCCTAATCTTCCACATCTAAATGAAAAAAAAAAAAGAAAAGGCTTTTTGTTAGGGAATTTACAATGGGAAGTGTTTGACTTAAAAATGTGAAAATAATTTCTTGCTTAGTACCACTAAATCAGGATTGCAGGCAGCTTTATCCAGTGTTTCCAGAGCTCTGTCAATACACCGGCCGGCCTAAAGCGCCGCGATTCGGCTGGTGCCGAGCAGAGCGCAGGTGCTGACCCCACAGTGTCGTGTGTCTGGACGTGTTTGTGTAGCTATAGAGCCAAGCGGTGCCAGTCACTCCGAGCAGAGCGCTGTGTGTGCTGGGTCACGCAGTGCCAGAAATTGCCAAGGCAACCAAGCCTGTTCTTTTTTTAAGACTTCATATTTACTGGATCTGCTGCTCCCGCTGAATTTAACAGCAAAACTCCTAACAGTTTCAGTCAAAAGAGATTCAACACTCATTCCAAGATTTGCTTGGAAGACTGTAAAATTGAAATACTATTTCCTCAGTTGTAATTCCTCAAAAATATATTCATCATGCGAAAATAAATTGTGGCAATACAGATATTTTAATTGCACTTGCTTTTTCAAATGTAGTTTCCTTTGAACAGGATCCTACAAAACTTACTGTGTAATTGGAGTGAAGTGCAGGAATATTGCTTAAAAGACATTAAATATGGCACATAACTTCTAAGGGTTGGGCTACTTATCAGCGCGCGTTTATCAGTTACTGCGGGCACTATTATTTCTTCTCTCAGATGCCTCCTTGCAGTCCTGTTGATTCCATTAGTTTAATTAAAGGCCGTTGGGCTGCCCTGGAGGAACTGCAGCACTATTTATTTTGTTATTTGTTACCATCATTCAAGCATTGCACGTATTTTTGGTGGTATGTACCAAGGTACATACCTTGAGTAAGCGGTATAACATTTTATTGAGCTTTCTGCTGCCCATCACTGTGATCACTGTGATTACTGTGATTTATTCGATTTTTTTTCATTGGATTTCCTGTTTTTCTGCTTCAGTAGCTTTAGAATGTCAATTGGCGGAAGGGAAAAAGGTGTCCCATGTGTAGAGGTTTAGTTTTTGCTTGGAGTAGTGTTAACAAAACAGAAAGTTAAATAGCGTTGGAGTTTTCTGGAAACCAACCTCTGCCACTCTTACTTGGACTGGGATCTTTCTTATAGACTAGTTTTGAAAAAAAGAGATAAAAATTATCCCACCGTAAGCAGAGTAGATCAGAATATGCTGTTTTTATCTTGCAAAAAGAGTTTTAGTCCAAATATTCAAAAACAAAGTCTTTCTAAAGAGATGTTAAAAACATTGGTTTTCTTCTACATTTGTTAAAGACGAATTCTGAACATTTTTGAAAATCTTTATCTTCTGTTTCTTTAAAATTGAGGAGAAAACACTCTAAAAGCATTTTGGGGGTCCAGCCGTGGGCAGTAGGATTTTTAGTTAATTCACCTGCACGACTTCCTTGCTAGCACGATTCAAGCTTGGGCTGCGCCGTGTCGGGAGCTCGGGCCCGCGGTGGCCGGCGCCAAGCGGAGGAGCGCGGCAGTGGAAGGCGGCCCGGAGGCGCCGTGCCTTCGCCGCGGGAGCTAGCGCCGCGCTGCACTAACAGCACCTGACACGTTAAATATCTTAGCTGAAATTCTGTAATCTGGTAAAAACCTTTCGTCGGGTTTACTCAATGTTTAAAAAACGAAATGCACGGAAGCTGCCCGGATTTTACAATCCCGCCACGATTTCTCGAAGAGCGAAGCTTCGGAGGAGGGTCGCCCGCCCGCCCGCCGGCGTCGCTGGGGACGCGAGGGGCAGGGGGCCGCTGGACGCCCGAGCCTGTATCGCCGGCAGGAGTTTCCCTGCCCATCTCCGGGGCCGGCCCTGCCCGCGGGGGTGCGCGCTGCCGCCGCTCGGGGGGCTCCCCGGCCCGGGGGGCTCGTGCGCGTCCAGGCGAGGGCAGGAGCTCCGTGGGGAATGGGCAGGCGCTTCGCAGCGCGCCGCGGGCGCGGAAGGGCTTCCCTTTCCCCGCTGGGCTTTCGGCCCTGCTCGTCTCGGGCATCGCACGCTGCGCGAGGCTTTGCTGGGGTGGGTTTTTTGGGTGCCCTGGGTTTCCGCAGAGCTTCGCCAGGGCGTGAGGAGGGCGGCGGCAGGCAAGGGGCGGCGTTTCGGGGCGGACGCTGAGGCATCGTCGCAGCGGGAGCGTCGTTCGCCTGCCGCTAGAGGCACCGGCGCGTTCCCTGCGTGTCCTGGCAGCGCAGCCGCCTTCGCCTGCGTTCCTGCTCGGCTCTTGTCATGGGTTGCTTTGTTGTGGAAGGTATCGATGTATCTGAGGTCAGTAATTAAAGGGTTCGGACTGCAAGCCAAATTCTCTACTTAGTCACATAGTTCAGACCCCCCTTAGTTACTCAGTTCAAACCCTTTTAATCAAACTATCGGCAGCAGCGTAATGACAATAATTTGGCTCAGGATATCAAACTATGTTTGTATATACTTTTCAAATCAATTATTTATTTAAATTTAAAATAATAAAGATCCTATTGAAGGCATGCAAGTGCCGAAGATGATTATTTTTACCATATATACGATTAAATGACACCTCGGCAGCATTAAAATACGTCCTGCAGTACTTCAGGTAGGTGCCATCTCTGCGTCGTTAACAGCAAGCCTTCGGTGTCTGCCTCTCCAGCGCACGAGTTCTGCAGCGTGCCCCCAAATTCACCCCTTTGGGGCCGCCGCTGTCCAGGACCCGGAGCAGGCCCAGGGCTGTGCTTTTTACTCAGCTGTAATTTATTTTCGCTTTGATTCGGTGTTGGATGCTGTGACTGAATACGGGAAGGTAACTCACTTCTTACTTGCGAGGGGTGATACAGATCAATAGAAAATTTTGGAATCAAAGGTTTCCTCGGCGTATGGTAACTACTGCAGCTCTGGCGTGACAAAGGTGGCTTATACGGAGGAATGGAAAGAGCTGACAAACTGTTTGAAATATTTATTGCTACTAAATTTCTTTTTTAAAGAGTAATTGAATAACAAGCTTGTTCATGAATCTGAGATACCAGACTAGCAAATGCTGTGTAAGCTGCTTGACAAACCTGGAAACGAAACTTGACTTGGGCAAGCCGGTGTCACCGAAGCCAGTTGCTCATCTGTGAATATTGATTTTCTGCAGTTATTTACTGGGGAAAAGGAGCAATGTTTTGAAGACGTGACCAGAAACATTCATTAGCATCTCAGTAAATTAAAAATACTTTCTAGGACAATTCTTTTAGACATTAGAGTAATCTCTCAGGAAAAAGGGGAGACACACCTTGCCTGAACTTCTTAAAACTAGAGAGAACAGCATCATAGAAACAGCAGGATAGAACCAATTCTGTATGTTTTGTTTGTGTAACATGACTTTGTTTTTTTTCAAAGCAAAGACTTTGAGAATTACACATTCCTTTGCTATAATAATGAAAGCCCAAACTCCCTTTTAAACTCCCTTTTAAACCACTTAGCTGTATTGCAGGTTAAATAACTCTAATGATAAACATGGTTCTGTGTATCAATACAGACAATTATAATTATTTGAATATAATAAAAATAACTCTAATTTTAAAAACATAATAAATAGAAGACATAATAAATTATGCAAAACAAACATAAAAACATATTCTATATATTATAATATATAACATAGTATATAGTATATGTATTAATATATAAAAACAATAATAAATTACAAGACTTCACCTTTTGAAATTATTAAAAAACTAAGTGGAATTTTTCATAAACACATTAAATTATTGAAACGTGAAAAAGAATTAGAACTATATCCTGCTTAAACTGCAAACTGGGAATGAGCTAATCTAGGATCATATTAACCTTCCCGTCAAGGATAACGGCAGCCCCAAACCACTGATGTCCACAACGCAAGCTGGGAAACTTTTACGTTGCCGTAAGGTGAAGCATTCTGAGAGCAAAGAGAAAAAGTCTACCCAGCTAATTATAAATCGTAGCAACATGATGCTTTCCTGCAAGATTTGCAGTAACCAATATACAGTCCTTATAGCGTTGGTTGCGTGAGAGTTTTAACAACGTGGGAAACAGCAAGCCTCTGTATTCTGAAGGCAGCTGCGGCTGTGCACCAGGCCCTGCGCGCGGGCCTGCAAGGCGTCGCTGCCGCAGCAGCGCGGGGCCGCGCTGCCGCCTGCCTTCCCTCCGCCTCCGCCTCCCGTCCCCGCCTGGCTTCCACCCCGGCGTTTGCTTCCCTTTTCTACTGCAGACCCTGCAGAGGTGGGTTGGAACAGAGCATACGGTGGAAACAGGGTAAAAACAAGAAAGCTGGCAGCAGTTTCTTCCATGGAACCATTCAGCCGAAGAGGACAGGTAAA